>NW_022631025.1:15474538-16074538 GCF_010015895.1 Lontra canadensis | reverse complement strand
CAAATACATTTTCAGAACCATGAGATACCGTGAACTTTTTTTTTTTTTTTTTTTTTGAGACTTGCCCTGGGGTAAGGTGGGGCCTTCTTCCTGTAGGATGTGGACCCAAGATAATGAAAAATCTGCCTCTTTGAGGACAGGTCTGCAGTGAGAAGCCGCCAGCGCAGCAAAGGACACAGGGGCAGTGGAGACTGTCTAGTACCTGAGGCCTGGGGCTGAGCTCATTGCCAGTAGTACCCAATCCCACCCTAGGCTTTTTGATTAAATGAGCCACTAATTTCCTTTGGAGTTGAATCCAGTTTGGGTTGACCCTTCTGTAATTTTTAACTGAAAGCAGCCTCAAGGATACAGCAGAATTTCTATCTGGTGCAGAATCCCCCTCCTAGCCAGGGAGGAGGCTCCACTGATTACCATAAAGTAGAGAGAGGGGAATCCTCCCAACCTCCTTCTTGTTGGGCTCTGGCATTCTCATTGTTTTACAGGCACATAGTTGCTCCACAGAATGGTTTCATTAACCTTCTATCATTTCCCTTGGCAGCTGGGATCAGCTCTTTTCAACGCACTCCTTTGTTAGAGTGGGAGACGTTCTTATTAGGTTATCTAACAGCCCCACTGCCCTATTCTCCTCTTCCTTGATAAGGGAAAACTTTCATTGTGGATAGCAAACTCCCAGAAGATGAGTCATGAGTTTTCTAAACCCAACAAGGTAATCGATCTCATTACTCTTGATCCGATTTTTGCTTTTAAGCCTTCCTTACAGCTGAGTGTGGCCACAGGACCTAGTTCTGGTGTGTACTCTGAGCCCAGAAGGCCCGAACATATGTAATTATTTTTATACCAGGAAGCACTCAGTGAATATTTGCCTTTGTACCACTGGGTGTGTTGGTCAGTAAGACAATAGAATAAACAAAATAGATGTCATCCCTTTTATCTTTCCTCATCTTTATGACTGGTTTTTGACCTTTCCCACCTGCCTTTTTTTTTTTTTTTTTTTTGGCCTGTGTTGAGAGCAATGCGGGGTAGACATAGGTAGCTTTAAGTGTGAAACCACAAATACATCCTTAAATTTTGGTCATGTTGATTTATTACCAGATGTTGTTGATATGTGATGATCATCAGTTAGAATCAAAGCCTGTGCCAGTCACATTGACAGAATTCTTAATGTTTCTCTCTGAAACGCAGTCTATTTACAAGTATTACATTTTGGCGCAAAATGCCGACTACTGTTTATTTCAACTGATGGCATCTAAGCTTGGGTAGGACGCCGCAGTTTCTTTTTTCATGAACTCTGAAGCAGACCTCCTCAACTCTGAACAGATCTTGCAATGTCCCTTTCAGTGTCAAATGTATGCAGTAAAGACCTAAATCTTTATCTTGAGTTTAATGTGTTGACTTATATATAGTTAATGTGTACGATTACCTAAAATAATCGCTTTCCTCCTTGATGCTCACAGCACCTCTGGGTGAGATGATGCCCCTGAGCTGCGGGCTCTCCTTCATGCTTCCCTGGCATTACCCTCAGGTGAGTCATCGTTTTGGCAAATTCCATGGAGTTAAAATGAATCTCCAAATGGGAGAGATCCAAGGACTGCTTCACTTACAAGCAGAGTGGTAGAGCAGAAAAAAATAGGGACTGGAAACTCCTCAACTCAGATCCCACCCAGTTGGACCACTCACAAACACACTGATGGCCCCTTGAGTGTCCTTTGGAAAGGGGGATCGTATTACTGCTCTCCAGCCATTGTGCTGTAAAGATGAATTAAGATCAAATGAAAAAAGTGCCTATGACCGTGCCTGGCACATAGAAGGCATCAAAAATGATAGTTGTATTGTTATGATTAATTATTTTCTCCCCAGCTAGATCACAAGTTCCTTAAGACCCAAGATCTGATGGGTTCCACTTGCTGGTGTTTCCCAGCATCTAGAACAATGCTGGGCACGTGGTCAATTCTTTTTTTCTTTTTTAAAAGATTTTATTTATTTGACAGAGAGAGCACAAGCAGGGGGAGTGGCAGGCAGAGGGAGAGGGAGAATCAGGCTCCCCACTGAGCAGAGAGCCTGATGCGGGATTCAATCCAATGACCCTGGGATCATGACCAGAGCCAAAGGCAGATGCTTAACCAGCTGAGCCACCCAGGCACCCCATGGTCGATTCTTAATGTATACTTGGTAAATTAATCTTATCACTACTATCATCATGAAAGTCAGACCAACTACTTATTAACTCCAGTGAATATTTTGAGGGAGACCTTCTACATTCTCTTTTTCAAATCAAATCAAAGCACAGTTCTCCCCGCTTGAAACACTCCCCCACAGGCTCTAATTTGCAGTTACCTTGTACTCCTCCTGCTTAACCGACACCACCTCTCCTCCCCCTTCCCACTTAACCCTGCCCTCAATACCATTATCAATGTCCAGTTGTTTCATATATGTGAGTCCTGTCTTCCTAAAGCTCAACTCCACCAAGAGCTCCTGATTGCTTATGGTTCTGGGCACTGTGCCAGGTTCCAGAAAGGAAATAGTAGCCGCCTCACAGAATTGAGTAGTAGATACTGATACATGATGTGAAAAATTGTACACACGGAGCATCTAGGTGGCAGAGAGGTGAGACTGTGATTCATCTTCAAGGTAGTCAAGGGAGACCACCCAAGAGAGGTTTTAAGAAGGGAACATAATTTTAAAGGAGGGTTGGAAACTTCCAGTTGGTCAAGGCGAGGGAAGAATATGCTAAGGAGAGTGAACCATGTGTTCCCAAGGACAGGAGATGCCTGGATGTGGTCCTGGGGAACTGAGAAGCAATTCAGGACAGATGGGGAATCTGAGAAATAAGGAGGGGTGGGCACTGGTTGGTGAGAGAGCAGTGGCTGTCTTGCAGTGTTTCGAATGTCAAAGTCAGCATGAATGGTGGGGAGCTCTGGATGCAATGGCCTGGTGAACCAGAGATCTGGTGGATCTTTGCTAAAGGGATAGGGGGTAAATTGGGGGAAAAAAAAAAAAAGACTGAAGTTCAGCAAAATTCAAGAGGAAGCAGGAAAGGTCCAGATGAGAGAGACTGGGAACCTAACTGAGTCAGTGATGGTGGGGCTGACAGATGGTTTGGACTGCTCTTCAGGAAGAAGTTTCATAACAGCTACGACTAGCTCCAGTCATTGGAGGTAGATGGATAAAAAGGAAAAAAAGCACTCTTAACAAACAGCATTGTTGGGGCGCCTGGGTGGCTCAGTGGGTTAAAGCCTCTGCCTTTGGCTCAGGTCATGATCCCAGGGTCCTGGGATTGAGCCCCGCATTGGGCTCTCTGCTCAGCAGGGAGCCTGCCTCCCTCTCTCTTTCTCTGCCTGCCTCTCTGCCTACTTGTGATCTCTGTCTGTCAAATAAATAAATAAATAAAAATCTTTAAAACAAACAAACAGCATTGTTTTGTGTCTCTTACTTGGTAAATCATAGTACCAGGTCCACAATGGGCTCAGAAATAGGCTGTGAATAAGCCAGTCCCCATGGCATTTATCTGGTCTTGATTTAATTTTGGGTCCAATTTTAAAATTGCTGTCTATGAACTGGAACTTTCCAAGCCCTTGCTCAGCCTCTTGGTGCATTTCCAGTCTGTAAGGATCCTTTCAATATTTCCAAGTTATTTGCAAACAGAAAACCAAAAAGTGAGTTTGTTTTCCAAGCACATATTTATCTTTTAGACAGTTGTTAGCACAGCGTTCAAAAGAAGCCTAAGGATAAGGTGGCATGACCAAGAACAAGGAAGGAAAGATGTCAAACTGTACCAACACACAGCACAGGCCTTTTTTTGGGGGGCTCACACAAGGTAACAACACAATTTTTCTTGGTATTCAAGGTCATCTCAACCTCACTGAATCTTTAACTGTGTATCATAAACACAGATTTTTTCTTGGAAAACCGTTTCCAGGCTACACAAAGAAATGTACAACTCAGTCTATCAGGGCTTCAGAATTACCAGGGAAGAAAACCAACACAGAACAAACAAAATTACTCGTGCTTAGTCTACACTCTGTAATTACACGGGAAGGGATAAGGAAGTCTCCCATTCATATGATGGCTATCCTGCATCCATTTTTATTTTCTAAGAATCAAAAAGGGCACTATCAGAACTTCAGATGATAGATTTGGAAGGGATGATTTTAAATGATCAAAACTGTTGGAAGCATATCGCGTGTGTATAAATACACATGGTTCTTAAGGATTTTTTTTTTTTTTAAGGATTTTTTTTTTTAAGATGAGGTCAGCAGTCTGTAGTCTGTTGGCCAGTCTGGCCCATTACCTGATTTTGAACTTCCCTGAGCTAAGAATGGTTTTACCTTTATAAGTTCTGGAAGAAAAAAAAAAATCAAAGAAGAACAGTATTTCATGATACGTGGAAATTGCCTTAAATCCAAATTTCAGCATCCATAAATAAAGTTTAATTGGAATGTGGCCCACTTATTTGTTCTGGATTGGCTGCATTAGTGCCGTATGGCCGAGTTGATCGTTGTGCAAAGCCTTAAGTATTTACTATCTGGCCCTTTCCAGAGAAAAGTTTGCCAACCTTTGTTTTAAGAGCACTCCCCTAAGAAACATGGAGGCCTTCAATACTCTGAAGGCTTCTTCACAGAGATTTCCTGTGTCAGTGATACATTATGTTAAAAGAAAAGAAAAATGCATGAATTTAGTAAAGATAATATAGTTGCCATATCATGAAATAAAAAAATAACCACCCTTTTATACTGTATTTAGGTTGCTTTTTATTTTATGCCAGTATAGCATAGCTATTAAGAATATGCCCATCAGGGTCATTCTTTTTGCTGGAATCCCTATTAGCTTTCTGTGACCTTGGGCTATTTACTTAATCTCTCAAAAGTCTTAGGTTTCCTATAAAAACAGGGTAATAACAGTACCAACCCCATGATGTCCTAATACTAAGTGGAGTGACTTTTTTCTTAAAGGAATTATCTCAATACCTATAGGAGGTGTGTGATAAATTTTTTTATGAGCAGCATTGTTGTCTGAAAATGTACTTTTTGTGTGTGTGTGTGATCCCCTCCCAGCACTGCCTGTAACTTCTGCTTGGACAAGAAAATCCGCAAAACCCAGCTTATGTAATTTCACATGGTAAGAGCCCCTCTCTCTTTGTTACTATTGGTAGAAAATGACCCAGTGCACAAATCTGAACCTGTACTTGACAAGAGAGTGGACCAAGGAGAGCCTAGGATGTCTAGAAAAGGATCTTGGCGGTAGAGAGTGCTAGAAGGTTGGGATAACACTTGCGAGCAGGGCGTTGGGATTTTCCATGTTAGAATCCTTTCCAACTTTTTCTGCTGTGAGTTCTCAGGTCCATGACAGGCTGTCAATGAAAGCTAAAAAGTTGTTTGTTTGTTTTTCCAGAGTGGATGCAGTTCTTGTCATTTTACCCCAATTTATGTTAGGTTAACTCTACCATTTTTCTCTATTACTTGATGTCTTAATGGGTGTTTCCCACCACAGAAGCTCTTAGAAAACTATGAGGGTATAATGCTGCAATTCTTGGAAATGTAATGATTTCTGTCCTGCTGGCTTGCTGCTACCCATGTTCTGCCCAAACTTGCTCGTCCCTAGAACAGACTGGCTGTGGATTCCTGCAGAAGAACCAGAGCCCAGCAAGCACAGGGCTCCTTGGCTCTGATGCTGGCTCTCTTTTCTCTCCTCATCTCCAAGTAGGTTGGGAACCCCCTTAGCACAGGTAGTATCATCTTCTCCTCAGGGGCAGTCTGGAGGGGACTGATAAGTAGCAGGAGGAGGAGGACCCTCTTTAAATGACCCAAAAAGAACCAGCCTTTGCCTAAAGATTACACTAACAGGGGAGGAAAATTCCCTGAGACAAACAACTCTTTTGTCTCCTCATCCCCCACCCCCCAAATCATTTACAGAAATACCAGAATCCCAGAAGGCAGCAAGTATCTCCACAGGATAACTGAGAAACAGAATTCCTAGAGGTCCACTTTTTTAAAAAATCTCATGAAATGTACAAATCTCACTTTTTTTTTTTTTTTTACTTCCCGTATTTTGATTTATTATTTTGAGGGAAATCTCTCTGAATTTTATCCTTATTTCTCAGTTATGGTTAACTGAGTTTAACCACTCAAAAGACGAACAAATTATTTCAGCATTCTTACATACTCTAGTTGGACTCATGGTTAAGAGACAAAGACAAACACCCACACATCAGCCCACTGTGTGGGGATAAAACCCCCAAACTATAACACTCACATGCATGCCTGTGAGTGGAATGGGGCAGGGTTGGGGGACACTCTTGTCTACTGGTAGGAGTAACTCTCATCATCGTATTCCAACTCATCTTCATCATCATCATCTAGAAGCCCATACTTAAATTTCCGGTAAACAGTGCCATCTTGGCCCATGTAGACGATGTCATCATCATCATCCTCATCATAGTCCCGGTCCCTGTACTCAATCACCTGATCCTCTTCAAAGCTGGTGTTTTCACGATGGCTGCTCTTATAGGAAACATAGGACATGCTAGGGTTGGCCAGCTTCTCATAGCCGGCCTTCGCCACTGGCTGGACTCGGCCCCGTGATTTCCTCCAGACGATCACAGCTGCCCCGAGCAGAAGCACCAGCATAATGGAGGAGGTGATGAACAGGGCTATCTTGGTATGTTCACTGGCAGGCCCAATGTCACTTGCTTGAAAGATACACTCCTCTGTTGGAAGAAGACCCCAGAGAAAGAGCAGAGCAGGGAAGCGTGTGAGAGAAGAAAAGCAATGAGGGAAACTAGTTTCTGAAGTAAAAAACTTTGCTTTATCTTCAAAAACTAAAATGGCAGAATCATTACCTCTGATTTTCCTAGAGGGCACAACACTCTACAGAATTGTACCATGTACCTCCTGAGAGTCCCTGTTTGTGTCTGACGAGTTCAACAAACCCTTCTAGGCTGAAGATCAGTTTGAGACATAGAGTCCCCTCACACCTCATGAGTCAGTTGCCAGGTATCCAACCAGACCAATCGATTCTTCTATTTCCTTCTTAATAAAATACTCCATCTTGAGCTGTGCTTCAGTTACTGCTAAATGCTCTATTTTTTGTTTCAACTCTGACTTTCTCTAAGACTGATTCCTTTCCTCAGGTACCCTTCAACCTGGTCCAAATTCAAGGGCAGAGAAGATTATAAAACCATTGACTTTTTTTTTTTAAGTAGTCTCTATGCCTAACATGGGGCTCAAACTCACAACCCTGAGATCAAGAATCACTTGTTCTACCTGACTGAGCCAGTCAGGTGCCCCCAAACCATTGACTTTTAGAGTTGTGGGGGGGCTTAGAAATTAATTAGGTCAGACTTCTGGAGAAGATGGTGGAGTATCCCATCTAGATAACATCCACATCAATGTAAGTAACCCAGGAAATGACCTGAAGACTGGCAGGACAGACTCTCCACAGCTAAATGTAGAGAAAACGCAAATCAGCTGGAGAATATGATTTGTTTTATTATTTATTATTATTTTTTAAAGTAGGCTCCACATGCCCAGTGTGGAAATCAACATGGGGCTTGAACTCATGACCCTGAGATCAAGACCTGAGCTGATTATCAAGATTCTGACGCTCAACCAACTGAGCCACGCAGGGGCCCCTGGAGATTTGTTTTAAATACCAAGTTGACTTACTCTGGTCAATCAGTAGAACTCAATGCAATGACACACACACACACACACACACACACACACACACACACAAAGAAATTAGGTCAGTCTGTTGCTTGACAGTTGAGAATACTGAGGCCCACAGAAAGGATGAATTGTTGCCTGTCAGAGGTAAAAGCTTGTCTGTGGAGCAATTAAAATTTGAACCCAGGAATCCAGATTGCACGCTAGGGACCAGAGACATTTGGGCATATACTCTGACAACTGTGTTTTTGGGGTCATGAATTCTGTAGCCCTAATCTGATAGGAAGAGACGTAACTTCTTTAAATTCTGACAACCTGGGGCACCTGGGTGGCTCAGTGGGTTAAAGCCTCTGCCTTCGGCTCAGGTCATGATCTCAGGGTCCTGGGATCGAGCCCCGCGTCGGGCTCTCTGCTCGGCAGGGAGCCTGCTTCCTCCTCTCTCTCTGCCTGCCTCTCTGCCTACTTGTGATCTCTGTCTGTCAAATAAATAAAATCTTAAAAAAAAAAATTCTGACAACCAAGTTGAGGGATAGGGGACTCTTGTATCATAATGACAATTTCTAAAGTTGAGAGCCCTGCCCTGTGTTGTCCCCCTGTTGTTCATCCAGCAGCGAAAGAGAGTATGAGAGCACCGGGGAAAAAACTAGCAGGCTCTGTTGGATGTACAAGTTGAAATACAGGGTAAGTTTTCTGTAAGTGGTTTTTGAACCACCAGGGTCTGCTCCCAGGATTCTTTTATGAGATTCTAGGTGTATTATATATACTAGCTTAATGGATGTAATTCTGCTGCCAATTATTTGAGGGGCCATTATTTTTGCTTATTATGTACTGGTCAATTAGGTCTGATTCACCACCACTCTGTATTTCCCTTTCTTTCTTTTTTTTTTTTTTAAATTTATTTATCTGACAGAGATCACAAGTAGGCAGAGCAGCAGGCAGAGAGAGAGGGGGGAAGCAGGCTCCCCGCTGAGCAGAGAGCCCAATGAGGGGCTCGATCCCAGGACCCTGGGATCATGACCGGAGCTGAAGGCAGAGGCCTTAACCCACTGAGCCACCCAGGTGCCCCTCCCTTTCTTTTTGCTAATGATAAATAAGTAGCCTGTTTTATCCAAACTTTAATCCTCATGGGATTTTTCCCATCAAACAGAATTTCCTCTTCTAACATAATAGCACTATCATAATTGCCTTTGACATTAACAATATCAGCACAGAATTTTTCCCTGGAGGAAATATTAAAGCACCAGAGGGATGGATAAACAATCTGTGTATGGTACTTGGAGAGAAATATGGCCTAGGGCAGGAGAATCAATAAAAGATATTTCGAGATTGTTTCAGGTACTAGGGCGCCATATGCAATTCTGTCTTTCTCTTCTCCAGGCTTAAGTCTGTAGAGTCAGGGTCAGCCTCTGTGATCTGGTTTCTTTGAAGGAGCAGAGTATCTCCGTAAAAAAAAATGAGCAGGTAATCAAGAGTATTTAGACTTTTGTAGAGTGGTCCCAGGGGGATCTTCAAGTGCCACAGAAAGCCCAGGAAGGCTGATTAAATTGCTGTTAGTTGGACCAGTCTTGGAGAAACTCTGCATCCAGTGTGCACACACTTCTGGTTTCATTTAAAGCCACTGATGTAATGAGGGTTATTACTCTTAGCGGACATAACGTGGATATTAGGCAATCAGACCCTGACGGTGGTTACGTATGAGAGGCTGTAGAGACCAGGTGTTTGTGAGGGTGGCAAAGCTAAAAGAAGGAAATCATTCATTTTTGGAAAGGTGATTTTAGAATTTAATTGAAAAAGCTAACAAGAAAATTTTTTAAAAAATGGCCAGTAGCAGTTATGGGTCTGAGCTTTACTTCACTTATACATGGACAGGCTCACGTAAATATGATGTCTTTTTTTCAGGCCAGAATACATCTGAACCCCAAGGAAATGATCTGCTTCTGGACTAGAGAATGTATTTTAAGAAGAAAAATATATAATAAATAATAAACATATAAATATAAATATAAATAAATAAATAAATGAGTATTTATTCATTTATTTAAGAAGGAATCACTCCATTTGGGATCTTTCTGAGTTTGTGGCCTGTGAAGCCCAAGTACCCATATACATATGGATGGGGTTGGGAGAAGGAGGCAGTTGAGGGCCTGGGAATTGGTAAAAGGAATTTTGTTTCCTTTTAGCCTTTGTTGAATGTTCATTTTTAAAATGCTTTAAGTCGGGGCACCTGGGTGGCTCAGTGGGTTAAAGCCTCTGCCTTTGGCTCAGGTCATGATCCCAGGGTCCTGGGATCGAGCCCCGCATCAGGCTCTCTGCTTGGGAGGGAGCAGGGAGCCTGCTTCCCTTCCTCTCTCTCTGCCTGCCTCTCTACCTTCTTGTGATCTCTGTGAAATAAATAAAATCTTTAAAAAAAATAAATAAAATGCTTTAAGTCTCTAAGGGGAGCCCTAGACTTGGGCTAACTTCCATAGAATGAGTCTATAGCAGAATCAAGGTAACACTGACATCAGCTTCTTTGATAGTTGATTCTTTTCCTTTTTTTTCCCCCCAGGAGAAAAGAATAAAAAAGAAGATAGTAAGTTTATAAAAAAGAGATTCTAGGGGCACCTGGGTGGCTCAGTCTGTTAAGGGTCTGTCTCTTGGTGTCTGCTCAGGTCATCATCTCAGGGTCATAAGATTGAGCTCTGAGTCTGGTTCCACGCTCAGTGGGGAGTCTACATGAGATTCTCCCTCTCCCTCTCCCTCTCCCTCTCCCCTCACTCACATGCCCATGTGTGTGTGTGCGCTTTCTCTCTTCTGTAGAATAAAATCTTTTTTAAAAGATGAGATTCTAGACCAACTTGAGTTATCTTAGAGGCGGCATGGTAGTGGAAAGAATGCAGGCTTTGCAGTCTGAAGGACCTACAGTCTAACTCCAGATGAGCCCTTAACATTGTTGTGGACTTGAACATGCTAATCAAACCCTTTGAATCTTGGTCTCCTCATCTGCAAAAGGGGATTAAGAATACCTACTTATAGGGGTGCCTGGCTGGCTCTTGGGGTCATGAGTTAGAGCCCCAGGTTGGGCGTAGAGATTCCTTAAAAAAATCTACTTAGAGGCACTTGGATGGCTTAGTTGGTTAAGTGGCTGACTCTTGATTTCAGCTCAGATCATGACCTCTGGGTCTTTGGATCAAGCCCTGACTTGGGTTCCACACTCAGCAGGCAGTATGCTTGAAGATTCTGTCTCTCCCTCTCCTTCTTTCCCTCCCCCGACTTGTGCTCTCACACTCTCTTTCTGAAATAAATAAATGTTTTTAAAAAATTTAAAATTAAAATGATCTACTTCTATGAGTTGATGGACAGAAAGTTTTAGGGATGGTAAGCACATAGCAGGCACTCAATAAAAAGATCGCTCTATTTGTTCTCCAGAAACTTCTATCCTCTCTCCCCTGTGCTCTCATCCCCTTCTGGAGTCTAGGCCCTTCCTCTGCAGGCTGCTCTTCCTCTCGGCTCACCTGTGGTGTTCCGGCAGTCACAGCAGTCCTGGGCATTAGAGGAATCGGACCCATTACAGCAGTGTAGGCAACGGCCGTCATCCACAAACAGCACCAAGTTGGCGGGGCACACCGTACAGTTCTTAGTGCCAGGTCCCTTGCATTCCACGCAGCTCTCATCACATTTTTCACAGCTAAGCTTCTCCCCCTGGTAAGAACAATCGGGAGATTCTTTTTGAGTCTGGAGGAATCAACAAGGCACTGGAGTTCCCAGGTGTGAATTCCATCTTGTCTCCATGAGGAAGGGAGGCATGCGGGGGACAGAAGAAAGACAGCTCATTCTGGGTCCACTTTCACGGTTTAAGGTGAAGAGCCCACCTGGCTGCACTTGGGGGAAACTACTGCTGGGTCTCTGCATCTGAGATCCTCTGGTAACAACAGTGGGAGAACAGGCTTCTGGAACCGCTCAAGTTACAGAACAGACAGCTCATGTGCTGTACCTGGTCAAGGACAAGTTGTGTCTGGCTCATTACGAAATGGACCTTCACCCTTTATAAAATTTTCAGTTCATTGCCCACATTTCAAAACTGGGATATTTCACTTGTAAATCAGTTCCTAGTTTCTCTTTAAAAACTAGACTGTCAACATGGTCATCACTCCCATATGGCAACATCCCAGACAGCTGAGGGGAAGGGACCCTCTTTTTGTGCTGTTCTAGTTGAGAGAATCCCCAGAACCTTGCTCCAATGTCACCAACACAGGTGACCCATCAAATTCCACGTTTCATCAGGTCTGCCCTGGGGTTTTCTTTGACCCGACACCTGCACTCATTAGTCCACTTGGCCTCTGTGCTGTTAGATGCCGTGTGTGGCCCTGCCCCGTCATAATATTTGTGTCTGTTTAGCTAAAACAGTGAAATAAGAGATAAGGAGAAAGTGGCTTCCCTCCCGAAAAGAGGCTGCTTCGGTGGTGCTAAAAATGTCGATGTCTTCCTGTTTTACTTCCGTGCTTTGGAAGGGTGGTATGGTAGAAAAGAAAGGAATGGAAATTGCCTTTGTTGAGCAAAGGTGCTGATCCTGTCTCAGCTGTGATTGTCTTACCAAATCCTGGGTTAGCGGTCAGGACCCCTGGGTTCAATCCCAGCTTTGTTACTTACTACCCAGGTGATCGTTAGCAAATTATCTAATCTCTCTGAAATGGAGGAGTTTCTCCAAGGTGGAAGGATGTAAAGAGAACTCCTATGTGAATATGTTGGGTCATGTTAATTTCACCATTAAGAGATTTGCTTAGTTTCTACAGCTTGTAAGTACAAGAAGTTAGTGAATTCAGAATTTCCCTGGTTTCTAGGCAAGGAAATGAAATATATCTCTCTTAATACACTGTGCAGGGTGGAGGAAATGGAAGGCCTGCAGCAGTTGTGTAGTTTTGACATTATTCAGGCATTTCAGGTGAGACAGCAGAGGAGTAGGAGAGAAGATATTTCTTCTTTCTCTTAAGATTTATTTTTTGGTGGGGGGGCTTGAGTGGGGAAGGACCAGAGGGAAAAGGAGAGAGCATCTCAAGCAGACTCCACACTGAATGTAGAACCTGACCTGGGGCTCGATCCCAGGACCCTGAGATGATGACCCTGAGCCAAAATCAAGAGTCCAATGCTCAACCGACTGAGCCCCCAGGCACCCTAATATTTTTTATCTCTGATATAATATTCTTAAGTGGCGCCGAAACTTTTAAGATCATGAGCAATGAATGTAGAGATAAATCTGAGGTCCTCATTATCTAACTTCCCCATTGTTTATCTTAGGTCATCTCAGTCGCTTGGAGATGAAGGCTACAGATGGGTAGCACCCTTCTGTGATGCGGTGGTAGAAGGTTATAAAACTAGAGCAAGCATGGGAATTGTAAGACCTCCTGATTTTCCCAGAACGGCCTTCCACACCTCTGCAGAAATGGAGGAGGGCACAGCCTGCCCAGCTCTCAGTACCTCTCCCACTCTGTATTCTCCCACCAGACAGTCCGAGGCGCAGATTCCTCCTGCTAGATGGTAACTCCACACACAGGATAAGCAATTAAGTGCTCCTTTTCCTGAAAGGAAAAAAAAATAAAGTGATCCTAAATTATGAGGGCTGACCTTAGATTTCAACCTGTTTTGGGTCCAAAACTCTTAGGAGCAAGGAACATGTCAAGCAAATTGACATGTAGAAAGATGGATTGATTGAGGAGATGGGGGGCAGGTGGGAAAGTCTGGAAGACACCAAGTGAAGACCTAGAAGTCCAGTCAATGTAAATGCTCATTTGGAAATGGAGGGTTGCGAAGTGATAGATCTTTGATGACAGCAAAAAGAAAGATTTTTGGAGAATGGGAAATCATGTAGAAAGGGTATAAAACTTCTGTCATTCTGCTTATTGTTTAACTGATATGAAGGAGGAGAATGATAGCAGATGGTTTGGAGGGTCCTGATACTCAGTTGGTGAGGAAATCATGGTCAGGCAGCTCCTAAGAAAGACTAGACTTAGAATTTTAAAGGCAGGGCTAAAAGAATTTAGCAGATCCTTTTGACCACTTGTTCTTAATTTGGGGAGGATGGATTCCTTAGACGTTCTCTTGAAAGCTAAAAACTTTTTTTGGCATGCTATTTATTTATTACTATTATTAATTAATTAATTTGAGAGAGAGAGAGAGACAGACAGACAGACAGACAGACATGGAGAGGGGCAGAGGGAAAGGGAAAGAAAAAAACCCCAAGCAGGATCCACGCCCAGTGTGGAGACTGACACAGGATTGGATCTCGCAAGCCTGATATGACCTGAGCTGAAATCAAGAGTCAGATGTTTGCCCGACTGAGGACTCAGGCTCCCCTATTTATTATTTTTTAAAAATAAATGAAAAGTAAGACCCAGATATGTCAAGTCATTCATTCAAGTGTACATAGATAATGGTCAAGATTCAAATTCACATTTGTTGACCTACAGTAAATCTTCTTTCAATGATACTCTCTGCCTTAACTCTTTATGACCCACCAAGTAGAGGAGGTCAGAATCTACAGGCTCCGTTTTTGTGGAGGTAACACCCTACTCTCCTAATTCAGAGACCCTAAGAATGACTGACCCAAACATTACCTTTTGCCCAGATATTAAGGGATAACTTCCAGAAAGGATTTGGAGACAGGAGACCTGAATTCTCATTCATTCCATTAGGAAGGTCCTGGTGTTTTTGCTGAGAATTTCAAAAATGAGCAAGGAGATGGATGGGGGGCATGGAATGTGCCTGACATTGTGAGTTGGAACTTGATATAGGTCTTCCCATGAGAAGAATACTGTACAGAGTGGTTAGTTGAATTTGAAGTAGATCCTTGAGTCCTGTCCTTCACAATCACTAGTAGTTAAATCAGCTTTCATGTCTGATCAGTGAGCTCCATCATATGGTGTTTCTATGGGAAAAAATTCTGAGCTCTGAACAACAGTTTAGAGAATAAGCCTTCATTATCCAGCAGCTTCTTAGATTGGGGGCTGCCTATAGTGACACCAATTCAAAGCCATTTTATTATTTTTAAGTTTTCAATTAAGTGTAGTTGACATACAGTATTATATCAGTTTCAGGTGTACAACAGTGATTCAACAATTATGTACATTATGAAGTGTCCATCACGCCAAGTATTGTCACCATCTGCCACCACACAACGTTATTCCAATATTATTGACTATATTCCCTATGCTGTACTTTTCATCCCTGTGACTTACTTATTTTATAACTGGAAGTTTGTACCTCCAAATCCCTTTCACTATTGTACCCGTCCTCCAACCCCGCCCCTTGCCCTCTGGCAACCACCAGTTTGTTCTCTGTAGTTATAAATCTACTTGTTTGTTCATTTATCTTGTTTTTTTGTTTTTTGGGTTTTTTTTTTTTGGCTTCCATGTAGAAATGAAATCATATGGTATTGGTCTTTCCTAGTCTGACTTATTTCATTCAGCATTGTATGCTCTAAATCCATCCACATTGTCATGATGGTAAGATTTCATTCCTTTTTTTATGGATGAGGAACATTCCATTGTATGTATACCACATCTTCTTCAGCCATTCATCTATCAATGGACACTTGGGCTGCTACTGTAATTTGGCTATTGTAAGGAATGCTGCTAGAAACTTAAGATGCATATATCTTTTCACATTAATGTTTGTATTTTCTTTGAGTAAAATGGATCATACCGTATTTTTATTTTTAATTTTTGACAAATCTCCATACTGTTTTCTGTAGTGGCTGTACCAATTTACATTCCTACCAAATAGTGTACAAGGGTTTCCTTTTCTCTACATCATCACCGATACCTGCCATTTGTTGTCTCTTTGGTATTAGTCATTCTGACCAGTCTAAGGTAGAAATCTCATTGTGGTTTTGATTTGCATTTCTCTGATGAGTTATGTTGAATGTCTTTTCATTGACTGTAGGTAATTTGCATGTCTTGTTTGGAAAAATGTCTATTCCAGACTTCTGCCCATTTTGCAATCAGATTTTTTTTCGTTAAGTTGTATGAGTTCTTTATATATTTTGGATATTAACCCCTTATTAGATATATATACCTGGGTGATCCCCAAAGGCACTACCTGTCACCAGTTATATCTCCTTATATTGATTTATTGCACAATGCATACACCCTGGGTACGCAGAGTCTTTTGCCAAAGGCAGTTTGTTAATTTCCGGATTGTTTTCCTATTGTTTCCAAGTTTAACAACCTACATTTGTCATTGCTTCTAAGAATCTGCAGCCACTGTGGGACCTATAAAGATGGCTTTGAGATTTCCTTAGAATTCAGAACTCACTACTGGCTTTCCCTTGGACTGACCCCCACAGGATGAGTTCAGCAACGCAAAGCAACCCCTGAGGACATCCATGGTGTCATTCCACACGGGAAGAGGAAGCTGGAAAGACTACAGTGGTTTTGGCTACCAGCATGGATATTTATTTCAAACAATTTTGCGAGGAGGATAAATAAAAAGTTAAATGCGTAAAGGTAAGGAATGAGATAATTATGGAGGAACCAACTGCATACAAAGGTAATATAAGGCCTTGGGGGGCCATCTGTCACCTACCCCCACCCTGTCCAGTGCTTTGGCATATTTTTTTTTACGACTCTGATAGATACCACTGGACAGTCAACTGTGAATGAATGCAATCCAGTTGGTAAATTGCTTATTTAGGTTACAAAATTTTCCCTGTAATTTTTGTGTCGCCTCATTTCGTAGTATGACAGCTAGTGTTTTAGGGAGGTACCTTGGAATCCATCCTTTTTTTTCATCCAGTTTATAACCCAGGAGCAAACCTGTCCCCCAGTTTTGTAATCTAGATCTTGCAAAGATTCAGATTCACTAAGCAGCCCTGGCTGTGTGCGGCACGGTGAGCGTAGGATGGTACATACTGTGAGCCCCACACATGGAAGGCTTCCAGCAGGCCCATCTAGGGTTCAAGTCAAATACAGGAGGAGGAGACCTCAGAATAGCTGCGAGATGCACCCAGCTATGACCAGCCATCCTTCGCATACATTATCAGGTAGAATGTGTTGATGAACTTCTTTTGTATGACTGTTTTTTTTTAAAAGGAATTTTAAGTTTACAGCGAAATAGAGGGGAAGACACAGAGATTTCCTGTGGACTCTGCTCCTACCATGTGCATAGGGTCCCCTGTTATCAACACTCACTAGCATGATACTTTTTTTTTTCCTTTTCTTACCCAAAGATAAACCTATATAGACATATCATTTTCACCCAAAGTCTCTAGTTTACCTTAGGGTTCTCTCTTGCTGTTGTACATCCTATGGGTTTGGACCAATGTATAATAATACATATCCATCATGAGACTGTCATACAGAGTATATTCACTGCCTTAAAATCCTCTGTGCTTTGTCTCTTCATCTCTCTCTGTCCATCACCCCTGGCGACCAACCGCTGGCCTTCTACTGTTTCCACCATAGTTTTGCCTTTTCCAAAATGTCACACAGTTGGAATCCTACAATCTATAGACTTTTCAGATCGGCTTCCTTCACGCAATAATATGCATTTATGCTTCCTCTGTGTCTTGTCGTGGCTTGATTGCTCTCCCTTTTTACCCTGAATAGTATTTCATGGTTCTGGATGTGTTGATGAACTTTTGAGACCGGGAATCTTCAGAACCATCATCCTTAATCCACCGAGGAGATCTCAAACCCAATTAAAGATATTTATACGTTTTCAGACTGTGCTTACAAGATCACTAATAATTTCTACAATCCCCGCAAAAAAAAAAAAAAATTCTTTAAAAGCTAGTGTTCTGTTTTGGTTGGCTGAGGTTGAGACATTAAATAACCTAATGATGGTTGCCTGGTCTTGATGAAAAACCCAAGGGCTCTAGCCCACTGCAATGCCCTAGGACACTGGAATCAGGATTGTCAGATTTAGCACATCAGAATATAGGGTTTTATCTGGCAATCCTAGTTAGAATAAAGGCCCACATATCTAGTAATGGCGGTATCAGAAAATCTAATGGAAAGCCAACACCATATTTACTATGATATGGCTAGGTATAATGCTAACTTTCTACCACCCTCCCACCATACCCCCAATTCAATGTATCCCCTTATTTATCTTATTCTAATTAGAAGTTTTGAGGCAGGAACTATAGGTGCCTCTGGAATGAAAATAAGAGAATACAAATGAATGGTAACTTAATGCAAGTGTGTTCGGAAGGCCAGTTCTTTCAAAGATGGGAGTCAGTTGCAGATAGGGTAAGGTGGGAGCCACAGCATGGCAGAGTTTTCATGGCCTTGACTCCAGGACTGCCTGGGAGTGGTATGAGGGGCAGAGGAGGGCATTCTGGGGCTCTTGAGATTCTGCCTGGGCTCCTCACTCCAATCTGAGCGGCTCTGCTTGGGTCCATTTGCATCGTAGGATCCAGCGTAAGATTTCTTCTGAAGAAGATGGTCTCCCACCAAAATACTAGAAATAATAGATATACTAGAAATAACCAAAATAATAGAAACCATTATTCTAAATTAGACTGTGTTGGCCAGTACGGTAGCCACTAACCCCGTGCGCTACTGAGCCCTACTGAGCCCTGGAAATGTGGCTAGGACAACTTGAGTTGTGCTGTAAGTGCAAAATAAACATCAGATTGTGGAGACTTCGCAGAAAACATTCTCAATTTTTACATCGATTACACGTTGAAATGATTATATTTTGGATATGTTAACTAAATACATATATTATTAAAATTAATTTTACCCATTTATTTTTATTCTTTAAAATGTGACCACTGAAACATTTAAAAATGTGTGTATGGGGGAAGCCTGGGTGCCTCAGTGGTTTAAGACGCTGCCTTCGGCTCAGGTCATGATCTCAGGGTCCTGGGATCGAGTCCCACACTGGCCGGGAGCCTGCTTCTCCCTCTGCCTACTCTCCCTGTTCTGCCTGATGCTCTCTGTGCTTCTGCTCGCTCTCTGAAATAAATCAATAAAATCTTAAAAAAAAATAAAAATGTGTGTATGGCTTGCGTTACGTTTTATTTGGATAGTGCTGATACACCGCGTTGTGAGTTACTTAAAAGAAATTCTAGGCCTGGTATGGATAGCATGTGACCAGTTCCAGGCTAGTTTAGATTGTCCACTAGTCTAAGCACTTTGTAGCTAAGATTAATTTAATGTTTATGTCACTGATAGTCACTCCAAGATAACTTACAAATTATTGAGTATTCCATGTTGTTGTTGTTGTTGTCATCCTTCTTAGTGTTAAGACTTATTTTTGGGGGGAGGCGGGTATGGTTGCAAGCAGCCCAAATAAAGCGGTGGGGCGGGGTTCTGTGACATTGACTCCACAGTTCAGAGAAACACGCAGGTGACAGCCCGGAGCCAGACCCGTGGTTCGGAGCTGCAGATATCAGCCACGCCCCATGGGCGGTGCCGGGCTCGGCCTAGCAGCCCTGCGATTGGCCCGACCGCCTGCCCACACCGCTTCCGCTGAACGCCGCTTCCGCTCTGCCACCTTAATTTCTCTCGTAGCTTTTCCGGCTCCTCGGCTTGTAGCTTCTCGAGCTTTTTCTGATTTGGGCGGTGTTCACGGCCGCTCTGTTTTTGTTCCCTCTTGGGAAGCGTCTCCTCTCTTTTTCTTTCTCTCTCCCCTTCATGTTCTTTGTCTTTCCTTGGCTCTGTGCCTCTCCTCTGCCTCTTTCTCTTGGCGCTTTTATTGTCTGTGCTCCGCCAGCTCCTAAAGTTTATGCGCCTCGAGCTGCTGTTTCTTCGGTGAGGCGTCACTCAGGGGTTCGGAATCCAGAGGAACCTTCCGGAGCAGGAGGTGGCCTGGCGCTGCTCGCCTTTCCACGGGAGGTTCAGGCGGCCCAGGGCTTGGGTGAGGCCCACAGGCGTACTCGCGACATGCGCCTTGGCCTGGAAGTTCATGTGTCCCCGAAGTTGAAGGTGTGGAAGTTCCGGCCTGTCATCTCCTCCTGTTGTGGGTCCAGCACGGGGATGTCCATGTTTCCTATCTCCCGACCTTCTCAAGCACCTTGACCATGACCTGCTCCCTGGGCCAACTCTTGCGTATTTTGCAGGGCGAGCCCTCCAGGTGACTCGTGCCTGGCCTCTCTTCGGGCAGCATTTCATTCTTTTCCTTTGTGTCATGGGAGAACGATTCCCCTGGCATGTGGGGAAATTGGTTTTGAACTTGGCGGCGTGCACCTTGCGGACTTGAGGGAAGCTGCCAAGCTTAATGACCTTGCCGTGGAGGCAGGCCAGGAAAGACGTGAGCCGATTTTTGCCTAACTTGCCCTCCAAGCAGATGAAGTCCATGGTGCCCTTGGAAATCGCAGAGTGGAGAACTGGAGATTGTGCACCATGGCCTTAAGTCTTTCCAGCCCCTGCCTGCTGGAGATGGACTTCCGCTGCTCCTTTAGCCATGGAGGGCCACTCTGATGGTCACCTTCATGATGGGCTGGAGATAGAGGCCTACAGAGGACAGAGCTCCACTGTCTCATATGTGTCGTGGACTGTGCTAGCGGTGGCCTTAGCCCAGCAAGCATGGCCTCCCTGCCCGGCACCATCACCGTTTGCTTGAGGTGCCCTTGGAGCCCCTGGCCGCTGACTCTGCCTATCTCTGTGACGGTGCTGAGTGCTGGAGATACAAAGGTAAGTGAGATGGGCGGGTGGGTTGTTCATTTGGTTAAGTGGCTGCTCAGCTCATGATCTCAGAGTCCTGGGATCGAGCCCCATACGAGACTCCCTGCTCAGCAGGGAGTCTGCTTGTCCCTCTCCCTCTGCCCCTCCTACCCCTGCTTGCGTGCTCTCTCTCTCTCTAATGAATAAATGAATTGATTAAAGACAAAAACAAACAAAAAACAAAGGCAAATGAGAGCATTAATCTTTGCCTTTGAGGATCTCAGTTTAAAGAGACAGAGAGAAAGAATAAATAACATAAAATATGCCCTCTGGGCTCCAGGGCCCTGACTGCCTTGTTCACCCTTGAACCTTTGTCTGGGCCATACTGCAGGAGAAACATTGGTTGGATAACTAAGCAGATGGATGAATGGAGAGTACTAAAGGAACACAGTAGAGGGATTAAGGAAGGCTTTGTAGAGGAAATACTGACTAATGGATTAGAAAGAGGTAGCCAGGCACAGCAGACTGGGGAAAGTATTGCGGAAAGAGAAAGGGCAAGGTTGGCTCAGGTTTGCAGAAACTGACTACACCTGGATTTAGAGGGTGGTGGAGGAGGTGGTGAGGGGTGAGATGAGTCCCAAGACGAAGAACCTCATATGAGAGTTAACTAAGTTAAGATTCTATCCTAGAATCAATGGAGAGTCATTTTTTACAAAGATGTTATCATTTATTTGAGAGAGAGACATACAATGTGAGCGAACATGGGGGAGGAGCAGCGGGAGAGAGACAAGGAGACTCTTCGCTGAGTGCAGAGCCTGATGCAGGGTTTGATCCCAGGTCCCTGAGATCAGGACCTAAGCCAAAACCAAGAATTGGACACTTAACTGACTGAGCCACGCAGGCACTGCCGAGGGAGATTTAGTTTCAAGCAGATAAGTAACATTATGGTATTTGTCACATAGAAAGATCAATCTGAGAACATAATGGAGGACCGGTTGGCATACAGTGGCTATACTGGAAGCAAGAAGGCCAGTTAGAGATTGGTGAATAACTAGGTTAGGGGCTATACGAGTCTACGAGTCTGAACTAAGGCATTGATACTACAAAGTGAAGCGAGGGGAGAGGGGGTTAAGAGATAGGCGTAGATGGACAGGAGTTGAGGACAGACTGAATGTGAGGGTTGAGACAGGGGGATCAGAGGACAATCTGACCAGGTTACTGCCTCAGGCAACTGGGTAGGTGGTGGAACCGTTCATCAAGATGCGGAGCATGAGTGAAGATGGTCTACAGATGGGGTGAGGGGGCTGGAGAAAACTGCATTTACATTTCAAGTGTGAGGTGTCAAGCAACTCATTAGCAAGCAATTGGATGTGTGGAACTAGAGTCCAGGAAAACCATTTGGGATGGAGAAGTAGATTTGGGGGGCATTAAGGCATAGTGATAATGGAAGCCAGCTTCAGTCTGGAGAAGACTATATTCCTATGTACTTGGGAAGCACCTGGGGAGAAGTTATTATAAAATATCATCAAGATAGTACTTAGGAAGGTCGGTTTTGTGGGTAGACAGCAAGGGTGGCTGACGGTCTTCTCCCAGGGTGGGGAAGGAGCTGAATTTCTCATCTCCACTCTTGATGTTTCTATGGGGTCAACTAACTGCTCCGAGGTGAATCATTTTGGAAGGGAAAGGAAGCAAGAGTAGAAGCAGGCTGTAACAGGCTGGCCTTTGCTTGTTTCATCTAACAGTATTAAGTACCAAAAACCAAAACAAACACTCTAACTATACCTCTAACTATACCCAACCCCTAGGCATTTGTATAGCAGAAGGATAGTTTAGGGCATGGTGCTCTTCCAAGAATCTGATTATCCATTAGTAACACACCTACATCAAAAAATCACATGTGAAATCAGCTTCTGAGCTAACCCATACACTCCATGGACTGAAATGGTAGAATAAATATAAACAGAACCAAAAATAAATAAATAAATAAAAGGTTAGGTGGGCTCAAAAATAAGATGAAATCACTTTGGACCAGAAAAGGAATATAAATACATAATAGTTGTCTGACTGATGCCACCCATCTGCTTTGCTCTGAGCCTAGATGGAGGGGATGGTGTCTGTGAGTTTAACTTTTCTATCATAATAGGAACTAAAAAGTGCTTCCTGTTAGATGTGGGCCAAAATCCAGGCTGAGATCTTAAAACAAGAGTGAGAGGGGGACACTGCCCCTGTAGACCTCACTTCCAGACCAGGAACTCCCCAGGGCTGCCAGCTGGGTTGCTGATGGGATCTGCACTGTCATCAGCATCCCCTTCAGGAAGGCTGGGATGTCCTATTTCTGGACTCAGTTTCAGGGTAGGGGGCAGGGGCAGAATTAACCAAAAAACTACTAGGCTGAGAGGAGTAGGGATAAAGGGGGTGGGTGAAGGATGAAATTTCCCATTCAAAAGGAACTCAAGACCAAATATCCAAAATATATGGAGAAAATGAACATTAAGATGACAAACACAATGGACAATTAGAACATAACATGAATTTACTTCAAATAATACCAATTTTATAGAGAATTTTGACAAAGTTTTAAAAATCAGTATATTAAAGATATTAAAAAAATAAAAAGACATAATATTGATAAGGAAAGGATAAATTAGGAAACACAAACATGAAGATATGAAACAAAAAGAGATGGGTATAGGGGCACCTGGGTGGCTCAGTCATTAAGCGTCTGCTTTCGGCTCAGGTCATGATCCGAGCGTCCTGGGGTCCAGCCCTGCATCAGGTTTCCCGCTCAGCAGGAAGCCTGCTTCTCCCTCTCCCACTCCCCCTGCTTGTGTGTTCCCTCTTTCGCTATCTTTCTCTCTGTGTCAAATAATAAATAAAAAATCTTAAAAGAGAGTTGGGTATAAAGAAGAAATATTTTTAAAATTTTAAAGTAAGGTATTTAAATTTAAAAAACCCTAAAATAATAGATGAACTGAACTTCAAACTAAATACAGAGAACAAATTGGATGAATGGAATAAAGTACTGAGGAATTAACCTAGTATAAACCACAGAGAGTCAAAGAAATAAAAATATGAAATAGTAGGTGGGAAACATAGAGAGCAGGAAAGTTTGAGTGACATTAAATAAGGAATTCCCAAGAAGGAGATCAGAGGAAAGGGTGGAGACACAACATTCGGAGGTCTAATAATAGCAAATTTTCCAGTTTGCAAAAAGACTTTAGGATTTGTTTGTTTTGTGTTCATTCAGCAAACTAAATGAGCGCTTACTATGTGTTACAGTCTAGACTAGAACAGAGTATACAAAATAAATGTGGCACAGCCCTGAGGGTCTCACAATTACTAGGAGAGATGGACATGATTAAATTTAATGTAAAAAGAGCTATGATAAAACAGTATGTTACAGAATCAAGAGTAAGGAAGAGCATTTCTGAGAGGATTAAGAAAAACTCCTCCCCCCCAAAAGAAAAGCTTCCCAGAGTAGATGACGCCCAAACTGGGTGTTCTAAGTTGAGCATTCCCTACAGTGTTGTTCTCCAGGAAGAGGAAGCATGTAGACAAAAGGTGCAGAGGCATGAAAGTATGACGTGTTTGGTGGTGCTGAGTGGCTCTAGGTTCTATAATACATGGAAGGAGAGGCAAGGTCCTAAGCTAAAATGACTGGCTGGGGAAAAACTTGAATCACCTTTTAAAAATTAAAAAAAATTATTGGATTTATTGAAGGACAACAAGTAAATGTATAGATTGCTGAGATAGACCATGTCCATAAATGTGATGACTCAGGATCATAATGATGGATTCCCCTCCCCCCAAATAAATTCAGTGTAAAGCCGATTAATATCCAGGGGATTTTTTTTTTTTTTTAAAGATTTTATTTATTTATTCGACAGAGAGATATCACAAGTAGACAGAGAGGCAGGCAGAGAGAGAGAGAGAGAGAGAGAGAGAGAGAGAAGCAGGCTCCCTGCTGAGCAGAGAGCCCGATGCGGGACTCGATCCCAGGACCCTGAGATCATGACCTGAGCCGAAGGCAGCGGCTTAACCCACTGAGCCACCCAGGCGCCCCAGGGGATTTTTTTTAATGAAATGTGACTGAGTATAAAATTTATATAGAAAAGGGGCTGGAAATAGCCAAGATAATTTTGTAAAGGATAGCGGAAATATACTGGGCCAACTACCAATATTAACCTAATAAGTTTTAACAATTAAAACATTGTAGGAGGTATTTCTTCAATGTTGAGAATAATACATCCTGATTATCTTTCCACACCCAGCAGACGGGAATTTTCAGTCGGTGTGGAATTACTGTGCAGGGTGACCTGGGGAGGGGGCGGTTGGCAAAACCAGAGTCCAAGTCACATGCTGGTACTTCAGAAGGTTGACTGAGAAATGCTGAGAATGGAAAATGAGGAGAGTAAAAATGAAAAAGAGATCTGAGTACATAAATGCTTAGGAGGGAAAATCAGCAGACCTTGAAGTTTACCTTTGTTAAGAAGCAGGTGGGTCAGCAGGGGGCAAGGGAAGGATGTCGTTAAGGTATTGGTTGGACATTGGGTCCATTAACAGCAAGAGTGACTACTAGAGGAAGCCTAGATTGTGTTTACTCTGGGACACATTGATTCTAGGGTTCTCTGGGACAGAGAAGTCTCAGGGAGGTTAGAACGGAGCTTGGGCTAGCTGGAGACAGACATCTTAAGCAGTTGTTGAAATAATAAAAATAAAACTCCCTAGGCAGATTCCAAGTTCAACAAGCAGAGGAGGACAGAGTGGGTGGGAACCCCCTCCTGGGGGAGACGATGCCTGTATCTGGACCTGGAAGGATGGGAGGGTCCGAAGAGACAGCAGGAGGGCGCTCTCCAGGAATGAGAAGAGAGGCGCCAGGCCCAGAGGAATCCTCATCTTCCCAACCACACCCATGCAAAATGACAGACACACCCTCACCTTTGCATTTGTCGCAGGTCGGGTGGCATCTCTCACACGTCCACGTCCGTGTGTTTTGCTCCCCATAGTAATGCTCGGGGCAGGTGCGAAGACACTCTCCCTTGGAGCGGAGCAGAAAGAAAAACTTGTCGCAAGACAGGCAGTCGGTGGGCCGCGGGCCCCGGCACGCCCTGCAGCTCTTGCTGCACCGATCACACCGCCGCGTGGAGATTTCTGCGTAATACCTGGAACCAAGTGGGCACACGGAACACTGAATACTAAGCTTTGCTCTTAACCTGGGTGTGGTGGAAACATCTGGGATAGTCACATAGTGTTCATTTCCGAGTTGTGTGACTTAAGACTACTCGTTAACGTTACTCAGTGGACAGGTTACTGTAGGCACACCTCATTTTGTCATGCTTTGCGGGTGCTTTGGGGCAAGTCTTTGGGCGCTGTTTTTTCCAATACCAATTGCTCACTTCCTGTCTCTGTGCCATTTTGGTAATTCTTGCAACATTTCCAACGTTTCCATTATTACTATACTTCTTATGGTCATCCGTGATCAGTTGTTGCCGAAAGCTCAGGCAACGGTTAGCCTTATTTCGCAGTCAAGTGTTTTTTAATTTAGGTATGTCGATCGCTCTTTTAGACATAATGCTGTTGCACACTTAATGGACTACAGTAGTGCGTAAGCCTAACTTTTACATATGTGCCCCAGGAATCCGAGAACTTCACTTGATTTGCTCTCTTGCAATATTCACGTTATTGCAGGGGTCTGGAAGTGAACTGTGGGATCTCCAAGGTGTGCCTGTAATGAGACTAATAAATCTGATGACTCAGTTTTCTTATCTTTAAATGGGGTCCTACAGTATAAGTCAGTTTTCATATCTTTAAATTGGGCACTACAGTCCCTCCCCTGCTGTTTGTATTAAATTCGGTAACACACACGAAAGAACTTATCTTAGTTCTTTTGAGCTGCAATAATTTTTCACTACTTTTGCCTTCTGTATAATCATGTGCTTCTTCACCGGAAAACTTAAGCTTCAAGTTTTGTTGAGTGGAATCAGGGTAGGGAAGATGTTTTCAGTGTACCTCTGAATGATTCTTCTGGTTTCGTAATTTTAAAAAACATCTATCTTTAGGGATGCGTAGGTGGCTCAGTCAGCTACGTGTCTGCCTTCAGCTCAGGTCATGATCCCAGGATCCTGGGATCAAGCCCCTCATTGGGCTCTCTGCTTCCCCTTCTCCCCCTGCTTATGCACATGCTCTCTCTCGCTCTGACAAATAAATAAGTAAAATCTTTTTAAAAAAATCTATCTTAAAATAGAAAATGACATGAGTGATGCTAATGTTTATATCATAATAGATGTAACCTCTGAAATAATTTTTTGGAGGCTAAATATAGCCATAATCACTGTTCATTAACTTTTTACTAAGTACATGGTAGTTCTCTCGGGACTTCGTAGGCATTAGTTCACCTTATTGAACCTAAAAGTAAGATGCTAGAGCCTGCCTTCTGGAACAAACTGCATGGGGTCAAAGCCAAGCAGTTCCACTCGAGCTGTGCAACCTTGGGCAAGTCCCACACCATCTCTGTGTCTCAGGTCTGTAATATGGGGACAATGTTAGTAGCTAAAATTAAACAAGTTATTGTTGAGAAAATTGTTAGAATAGCACCTGGCACATCATGAATCACATGTATTTGTGATAATTATGAATCATATGATTACATCTCAAAACCTTATGATTTAGATATTATCATCTCTATTTTATGTAAGTAGAAACTGAGGCTCAGAGAATTCAGACAATTGGCTTAATGTCAGACTGCTCGTGAAGCGGGCTCATGTGATTTGAACCTACCTGTTCACCACAATAACAAAGCAGGGCTAAGTAAATAAAAAATTTTCCAGTAAGATAGAAGAGAGAAAAGAAATCATTGACAAAGATGAACTTCTAGACATCCTCCCACCCTTCTTGGTATCTCTGGACACGGGCACATTGAAGCTATTCTAGAAACTTTGATGGTTTGCCCTTGGCTTCTCTGGCCTGAGACTCTTTGCCACATAGGGTTCCCTAAAGTTTATTTCAGTTCCACGAAAGTCGTTGGAAACTAAATCCAGGGCAAGGTAGCACGAGTCTGCCTCTCTCTCGCCAGCTGTCCCTGACCTGAGTGAGGGCATTTGTATCTCTGTGGCCCAGCCTGTGGCAAATCAGGCCTTGTTTTACCTTCTGCCATCAAGTGAGGAAAATTACAGCTGAGTCATTCAGGGAGCCTGGGTGAGACCGGGTGATGAAGGGAGGACAAAGAAAGCATCAGCCAGGAACTGAAGAGCCAATAAAGGCCACAGAAGATGGGAAGAGAAAGCCACGGGAAAAGGTAGAAACCCACACTTTCCCACACAGACAATACAGGGACTTGAAGTCAGAAGATCTGACGTCTTGTCTTGGCCCCACTGTGTATTAGTAGCCTTGTGACATTCAGCAAGTCACTTAACATCTTTTTTTTTTTTAAGATTTTATTTATTTATTTGACAGACAGAGATCACAGGTAGGCAGAGAGGCAGGCAGAGAGAGAGGAGGAAGCAGGCTCTCCACTGAGCAGAGAGCCTGATGTGGGGCTCAATCCCAGGACCCTGGGACCATGACCTGAGCCGAAGGCAGAGGCTTTAACCCACTGAGCCACTCAGGTGCCCCAAGTCACTTAACATCTTTGAGCCTCTATTTTCTCATCTGTAAAATGGGGAGAATAAGTCAATCTCTGAGTATTGTTGGAGAACCAGATCATAATATAAAAATTTATTCTGAGTAGAAATACTTTGTAAACTTCAAAGCAGCATATATATTCTTTACTAATATTACAAATGTCGATAGGTTGTTTCTAAGATGAAAAGCACCGGGGCACCTGGGTGGCTTAACTTGTCTGCTTTTGTCTTGGGTCATAATCCCAGCATCCTGGGATCGAGCCCCAAGTGGGGCTCACTGCTCAGCAGGGCGTCTGCTTCTCCCTCTGCCCCTCCCTCCCACTTGTCTGTGCTCTCTCTCTCTCTCAAAAGTAATAAATACAATATTTTAAAAAAACCTGTTCTGAGGTTAAACACACAAAAAATCATGTGTGTGGGTAAAGGGTTCAGAGGATCATATACCTGCCTTTCCAAGGTAAAGAGATTTAATATGAGCTTGAGGCAATGTGCGTGGAACAGTGATTTTGTACAAGGAACCATTTCTGTTAAATATTTCCACTTATACCTCATTAATATCCCATTTGTTCCTCATTAAAGAAATTTATGGCAACTCGTGCCTCTCTTCCCAGTGGGTAACTTCACATACTTCACAACAGAACAGTTATCTTCTTAATTTGATGGTCTACAACTATTTAGATGACAGGATTATACCCTTTTGTGCATAAAAACGTTTAATGACTTGATTTGAGGGAGATGGAGATTCCTTTCATTGGATCCAGATCTTTTCAGGCACTTTCTGGAATGAAGAGGAAAGGCCAAGCCCCGTGGCCCTCTCCCTGCCCTTGTCGGGGATGGCCTTTTGTTCATGGATCCGTACGGCTGGTGTTTTTGAGGGCTGAGGTGTGTGACTTTGTGCTGAGTATTGCAGTAATATGTGTAAAAATAAGAGGTTTTTTTTTCCAGGTTTGTAATTTTCTTGGTAAGAAATATATAGGAAGAATCAATTCTTTTTAAAAAAAGATTTATTTATTTGAGAGACAGTGAGAGAGAGAGAGAGAGAGCACGTGCATGAGTCGGGGTGGAGGGGCACAGGGAGAGGGAAAAGCAGGCTTCCCGCTGAGCACGGAGCCTGATGCGGGGCTCAATTCCAGGACCCCAGGATCATGACCTGAACCGAAGGCAGACGCTTAACTGACTGAGCCACCCAGACGCCCCCGGAAGGACCAATTCTTGAAGGTCAAAATCTTTGTATTTTACATCCAAGGTGTTCTTCATCAGACATGTGTGGAATGAATGAGTGAATGGATGAGGGCAGGGTTCAGCACACAGTGCAGGCAGGAGTTGCTGTAGAGCTGAAGGAAAGAAGCGTGAGGTCTCATGTGGGCAGAAGCATTGGGGAAAGTCCTAGGGGATAGCCTTTCAGTTTGGGTCTGGAAACCCTCAGTGCCTTAGGTGACTGACTGGGAAGGAAGAATTAGCAATGGGCCCGTAATCTACGTCTTTCTCTGTACTAGAGATTCCTGGGGGAGAAAAGGGAGGACTCCGTCAAATCCTCTTTCAAACATGCTGGAATCAGACCTTGTGATAAATACACTTATAGTTTCTCCTAGCAAAAAAAATTATAGAGTTCTTATTTGTGACGTGCTTTTAGGAGGATACATCTATGTATCTAGGTTGCTTAGGGCACCTAAACGTGTACGTTGTAGATTTATGGGGGCGTGGGAGGTTGGAGCATTGGTGGCGTGTAAGTGGGAATATTTAATTGAAATTTTTCCCTTTGTAAAATTGATGTTCCGCATACCTGGCTTAGATCTCACCTAAATCTGATCAGAACAAATCCTAATGCAGAAGAAGAAGAACCTATATTTATGGTTTCAGACTTCTCTAAGGGAAGAATGCTTTGCCTCTGCCTTGTGATTGCCTATACCTTCAAATTAGTAACGAAGTGTGACCCGTGATTCTAACTTGATGATCGACCCTTCATGTTATCTCACTGTGTCACTCTGCCTCTCCTGTGTACTCGTCCATTACTATGAACTAGCTGAAATCTTTTTTTTTTTTTAAGATATCTATTTATTTAAGTAATCTCTGCACCCAACATGAGGCTCAAACTCATGAACCCAGGATCAGGAGTCACGTGCCATATGGACCGAGCCAGCCAGGTGCCCCAGCTGAAAGCCTTTAGAGATCAGTAGATTTTGGGTGGACTCTCATCTTTATTTCTTCCTAGCACTGAGACTTCAACCCGGTGTTATATAACTTAGCTTCCTCATCTGCAAAATGGGTTTGCTGATAGTGCTGCCTGGAGTGGTTTTGGGGTTTTGGGGAAGCGTGTGTTGAGCGCCTTACCCTTCCCGGCACTGCAGCAGGCACTCCTTTTCCAGCTGGAACGAGCCTGGGTGGCAGGAGAGGCACTGTGTGCTGTGTCTCCCTTCACATGTCCTACAAGAGCTGTGGCAGGGGATACATCGGTGCCTGTCCTCATCAGCGTAGTAGCCCTCGGGACAGTCCTGCACGCAGGTCGTGTCTGCCAAGGAAGGAAAAGAGTCTGTTTTGGTATCAGGTATGACGTGTGTCTGCAAAACCTCCTCTGCGCGCGCCATGGTTCACTAAGGCGGGACGGGAGGGTGCAGGAGGAGTGAGACGATGTCCTTGGGAGTGTCTTGCTTCTCAGGTTTCCTGGGTTAGGGAGATAGATGCTAACCCTTTCTAGGTCTTCAATATATTCATCTCTTCCTTCCCTCTCTCCCACACCCCTCCACTGCTCCTTCTTCTAGCTGAGTGAACTTTGTCTCATTTTCTTTCTTGCATACCTGTGTCAGCCCAGTCACCTGGAAACCTGAGGGCATTGCTTCACATCAGTGATAACCTTCCAGTATGATCTGCTGGAGGTAGCTAACCTCAGACCACGCCAGACTTCAGGAAGATTCATTAATCCCTGGATGCAAAATCCAGGGGAAATTTTAATGAGGGGCTGCTTTCCTGCATGATTGTAAAGTGTCTTTCCACACACTGCTTGTTACTTGCAATGGAAAACAGTAACTAAGCAGCAGAGACCCTGGCCAGCGCTCTGAACAGGTGACCACAGTGTCACCGGTGAGGGGCAGGTGACATCCTGGGTCTCCAGGAGGACATGACATCACCTGTGGAGTATTCTGGCTGGAAAGCATCATCTCCGTCTAATCATGGGAAACCTCACACAGACTCCCATAGAGGGATAGGGACTGTATTCTTCTAAACTGTCAATATTCTAGGGGTTCCTGGGTGCCTCAGTAGGTTGGGCCTCTGCCTTCAGCTCAGGTCATGATCCCAGGGTCCTGGGATCGAGCCCCGCATCGGGCTCTTAGCTGAGCAGGGAGCCTGCTTCCCTTCCTCTCTCTCTGCCTGCCTCTCTGCCTACTTGTGATCTCTGTCTGTCAAATAAATAAATAAAATCTTTAAAAAATAATAAAATAAATCGTCAATATGCTATAGAAAAAAAATGTCTGTGGAAATGATTCAGATTAAAAGGGGCTACAGAGACCCGGGAACCGAAAGCAATACCTGATTGGAGACGGGATCCTGTTCTCAGGGGAAATTGCCAAAATTCAGGTGATACAGTGATACAGTGAAGTATTGATGTTAAATTCACTTGCATCAACAGCCATACAGTTGCTATGTCAAAAAGCATCCCTAGTTGTAGGAAATACATACTAAAGTATTTATGCAAAAGGAGCCACGCTGTGTATATCACATCCCCAGATGGTCGGGAAGAAATTTATTGTGGAGATGTAGGCACACACATTGAAAGAGATGAGAGCGAGCACACAAATGATAAAGCAAACGGGGTATCTCATTAGCAGTGGGCGAGGTGGGTGAAGGCCACATGTGTGGCGTTCTTTGTACTTTTGTCTTTTCTGTAGTTTTGAGAATTTTCCAAATATGAAGTGAAAAATTAGAAAGACATCTACTGGGTGCCAGGTGATATGGAAGGTAGTTTCCCAGATGGAAGGGAGGAGAGAGCCCTCCTCAGAGGACTCGTGACTCACTGAGAAGAAGATGGTCCCTCAGGCAGGCGTGACACTGGTCCTCAGCAGGCCCTGTGCAGCGGAAGCACTTGGCATGGCAGGGCTTGCATCCCAGAGCCTGTACGTCCCAGTACTCAGAGGGAGCGCATTCCTTGTGAGGCACACAGTCCCCGTGGTGGTTGACCAGAAGACCTTCCTGACAGGTCACACAGGTCCCAGGGGATGAGCAGGTCTGGCAGGACTTGTGGCAATCTATGGGTACAAGACCAAGGGGGAGAGGATCAGGGTGTACCTGGAAGGCGTGTTCACACTTCTTTCTTCTTCCTTTCAGAGATTTCTAGGACTCTGGACTAGGGCATGGGGCACCACCAAGTTGGGTAGAGCCCTTGGACTCTGGGTAGAGCATTCTTGTCAAATGAGAAGAAAAATGGCTGTTTTCTCTCTGTAATATCTAGAGAACCCCTTCTTGCAAAACCCAGAAATATTAGACTCAGTGTAGTTACCAGAATTGCAACAGAATAATAAGCAGTTCTGGGGTGTGGTCACACACCGGTCTGTGGCCTGCTCACCCCATAACTCTAATTGCCGTCCTCCACTAACCCTCCCAGAACACCCTGAGCTTATCACTAACAACAGTTGTTGGGATGTATTGTAATAACCTGTGGATCAAAAAAAAAGGCCTCTTGTATTCCACTGAGAGGACCTGGCTTGTAACAGGCACTCAGTAACTTTTTGTTAGACAGATAAAATCAAAACAGTTCATTCCTACCTCAGGGTTTTAGCCATTGCTGTTCCCTCTGCTTAGAGTATCTGTGTGGTTCTCCTCGATATATGTGTGGATTATATTTTCAATGATGTCTTCAGGCTGCCTTTGCTCCAATTTCAACTCCATCCTGCCCAGCTTCCTGTTCCCCTGCCCTGACTAACTTTTCCTTTTGACTTACTTTTTTAGGGTCTGTCTTCCATGTGCTCACAGCACATGGGAGGCCCCCAATGAGTGTTTACTGAATAGAATAGACACCTAGAGCAGGACATTGAGGCTGAAGGTACCAAGTCACTTGGCTGGAACTGGGCAGGGTTAGGAGTTGAACCCGGGAGCTTAATCAGAGCTCCTGCTATTTCTGCCCCAGTGCCTTGGGATAGGTGTGGGATTCTTAGAGGTGCCTATGCTGTCTCATAGAGGATAATTTGGGTGACCCAAATGGATCCCAAGTCCTGTGTTTCTTAGGAGAGATCCTTCTTACTTCTGGATGCTTCTCTACATCTACCTAAATCTTAATTTTTCAGGTCAGGTCCTTTATTTCTTCTCTCTGGAAAGTCCAGTGGTCACCCTATTTCTTCCAGTACCAGCTTCCCTCAGCCCGACTTTGGACTGGTGGAAGGAGTCATTGCCTTGCAGGGAGAGCCTTCAAGTTAGTTCCCAACAGTTGAGTTGGTCTGAGGGGAGCCCAGACATCCATATATATATGAAATATAAAACATTTATTTTTTATATATAATTAATATATATTTAAATATAATTTATATGTATATACATATTATATGTTATATATAATTTAAGTATAAATATATAAAAATAAAAATATAATTTTATCATATAATATATAAAAATATATAAAATATATTTTACTTTATATATATTATAATAAAATATATATAATATATAACATATATAATAAAATATATATAATATATAACATATATAAACACATAAATATATTATATATAACATAAAATATATAATTATATTATTAAATATAACTAATATATTTATTATATAATACATATAAAAATATATATGATATTTATATGTGTGTGTGTGTATTTTTTTTTAAGCTCCCCAGGTAATTCTAATGGGCAACCAGGGATGGGAACCAAGGGCCTTTCTCAATGAGAAAACTAAGTCAGGTAAGTCAAGTAAATGAGGCCCACAGAGTTCTGTGTATGGCAAATCACCAGTATTATTGAACACCAGAGAAAGGCCACAAATTGAGCCTCAGTTTCTGTCCAGGTACAAGCACGATGGCATGGCAGCCTTTGGCTGAGTTGCTGAACTTCTCAAGGAAACTGGCCCCAAGCTCTACCGTGTTCTGGCCCCGTCTTCTACCGTGTTCTAGTCCATGGTCTTTCCTGCGGGGGCACGGACACTAAAGGGTGTCTTACATCAAACCCACAATGAGGTGAATCCAGATCCTAGGGCTGGAGCAGAAAGCTGTCAGGAGTCTGCTCTATCCCCACGTCCTATGACATGGAAATCTTTCTTCTGAGTACATTCTAGAACGTGGCTGCCCCAGGTTTCTCCCACCCCAGGCGCTCACCCTTAAGCTCCCACTGCTTTTGGGACCACCTCTGCAGAGCTGCCTAACAGTGCCTGCTTGGTGGCGACACGGGCCAAGTTAGCCCTGGCTGCCTAGCGGGAGCGAATCACTGGGACTCTGTAGAGGTTAGCCCAGGGCGATTCATTTAATGGAGAATTCTCATGATAGACCATTTATTTTTCCTGTTCTGAGGCCAACCGTTGATACCTAGGGAAAACATAAGGAGGCATCAACGAGAGCAGATCCCGCCTTGAACGGGTTGGGGTTGATGCGCTGAGTGTGGGGGGTGTCCCAGGGCAGGACCTGCTGAAGCAGGTGAGGAACCATGGAGGGTCACCACAGGGAGCAAACTGATGAAGGACCCAAGAACACCCCCCCTGCCCGCCGAGGCACAGCTTTCCCTATGCTGCTGTCACCCTTTAGCAGCTTCAAGGTTTAAGAAAAATAACCAGGGGCGCCTGGGTGGCTCAGTGGGTTAAAGCCTCTGCCTTCAGCTCAGGTCATGATCCCAGGGTCCTGGGATCGAGCCCCGCATCAGGCTCTTACCTGAGAAGGGAGCCTGCTTCTCTTCCTCTCTCTCTGCCTGCCTCTCTGCCTACTTGTGATCTCTGTCTGTCAAATAAATAAAATCTTTAAAGAAAAAAAACCAAGACACTTCCATTGTGGGTGACTTGTGAAGGTTCGTGTCTGCTGTGAAGCTTCACACGGGAGTTCTTTTTGATCAGCGGATCAGAGCCTGTGTTGGGAGGAGGGTCAACCTGACTTGTTCTCAAGAAAAGTTACCTGGTCAAAGCTGATGAACAATTCATTTAAAATTAATAATGAATTAGAGCAGATTCAAAAGTCTGCTTTCTTGAGCAGGAGGGAAACAGGTGGGATGACAGCTCTGGGGCTGGAACCCCGCAGACCCCAACACGTGCTTTGTCTCAGCAGACACCCCTGTGGTGGCGGGTGCCCTGGGGATGCCTGGTCAGACTCGTGCAAGCTGTTACCTCGGCAGTCTTTAGTTTCTTTCTCGTAGTAGGTTCCCCCTGGACACTCGTCCAAACACCGTCCATTGTAGAGAACCAGGGATGGCTCGGCACAGAGGTCACAGTCATCCGCCGAGGGGCCACTACACTCCAGACAGTCTTCGTGGCAGGGGATGCACTCGCGTGTGTCCTTGTAGAAGCCGCGGGAACAGGACTGATGACACATACCCTGGAACAGGAAGGACCCAGGCGTACACTCTGCAGGGAGTAGGAAACAGCCAGTTACCCCCTCGGGCACAGGAAAGAGGAATCCCTTCCTTCTGGAGTGGGCTAGCCTGTCCAGACCCCACTGGCTCCTTCTACCAGAGTGTTCCGTGTCCCATGTGTGTGTCCCGTGCCAAGCCTCATGTCTCTAAGCTTTGGGAGAGAAGACCACATACAGTGGCCTAATGACCTGGTGTTGGGTTTACAGCCCGAAATGATCTGCCCCTTAGAGGTGTAAAAAAATTGCAGTGATGGGGTAGACCAGCTGTGGAGGAGATGCTGGAGGTTTTGGTGAAAACCTGAAACGCAGGCTGTATTCAGTGCAAAAGCAGTTTAAATATTCTTGCATTAGTGACGTTTTCATTCCCTGGTAGGGTCGACCAGTGACATACACATAATTATTCAGTGGGAGGAATGCATTGTGGGTTTCTTTCATTTGTCTTCATTCTCTTATTTGGGGGGAAACCAAGAAAACACTTTGGGTCACACCAAGAGAATCCCTTCAATGGAACAGCATCATTCAATGGGTCTTACTCTGGAGAGGAGATTAGCTTGTGGTGGGGATAATTCCCGAGAAGGAACTCCTAGCCAGAGTGCTCTCCTGAGCCCGACTGTCTTCGCCTGAACTTCTCTTTCGTATCTTTTATAACAGTTGCAATTCTCTAGCTCCCTCTGTTTCCTTAATATCAGCCTCCCTATGAGATTTTGTGCCCAAAGAGGCAGGAACTTTGGGTTCTTGTCTGGATCTCCCGCAGCTGGGATGACCCCTAAGTGCTCCGGACCCCTGTGTGGGAGAAATCCCGCAGAAGCAGGACTTTATCGTTTGTCTTTGCTTGAAGCATCCGTAATGGCGAGGCTTTAATCCCGCCCTTGATTTCCTCAGTGATGGGCAGGGAGGTGGATCTATTTCAGTAAAGGTAAGGAGACTGGTTCCCTCCATTTTGCATGGACACCTCCCCCCCGCCCCCACCCCCTGCCACAGTCGGTCCCCAGGAGTGGTGGCTTGGGAGAGCCACACTCTCCCCTGGGATGCTCCCACATACCTTTGCACGTCTTCTCATGGATGCAGTCCTGACACATCTCAGGGCAAGCCTTGCACACCCCCTCCACGGCCACGTGCCTCTCGGGGCAGGCTTCCCGGCATGCTCCCTGGTGCAGGGTGAGGCTTCCTTGGCAAGAGTGGCAGTTGGTAGCATTTCCTTTGCAGGTTCTGCAAGGAGAGCTGCAGGGCTTACACGTGCCGTCTTCTGCGTAGAAGCCCCTGTGGGGAAGACAGAGCACAAGTGGAGATGCTTTCCGGCTGGGGAAATGAGTCCCGCGTGGTGGCAGAGGTCTTGGGACTGAAGACGCTGGGAAGGCGGCTGCCACCGGGGGGGAGAACGAGGCGGTCAGATTTTCAGAGGAAGGAGGGGTCAGAAATCACATCTGGGAAGAGAAAGATGAAACGGATAGGTATTGTCCTTGTGAACGTGGTTGGTTTGAAAGCCACTTTTGTTAATGTCTGTATAGTTCAGCCACGTTCTGGTTTCCTATTTTATCTCCCAATTTTTATTTTTATTTATTTATTTTTTTTAGAGATTTTGTTTATTTGACAGAGAGAGAGATCACAAGCAGGCAGAGAGGCAGGCAGAGAGAGAGAGAGGGAAGCAGGCTCCCTGCTGAGCAGAGAGCCCGATGCGGGGCTGGATCCCAGGACCCTGAGATCATGACCTGAGCTGAAGGCAGAGGCTTAACCCACTGAGCCACCCAGGCGCCCCTGGTTTTTATTCTTTATTCCTTTTTTTAAAATAAGAGCCTTATGTTAGAGTAGAAAATGCTTTTTATCCAATACATTTTTAATGAAAAATTTTCATTTACTAAATGACTGAATTTAGTCTTTAATATAAAATGTTCATTTATAATTAAGTTAAAAAGTTACTTTTAAAAAGCTCAGAAGGTTTAATGCCCTATAAAATTAGAACCACTTTTGTTTGCGGCTCCTCTCAGCCAGTCTCCAGTGGCTTCTTCCAAACACACGCGTAGAATGTTTGCACACAGTGTCAAACATATTTACAGCACAAACATATCCTACAAATATACAGGAGGATATATTTCTGTGACTGACTTTCTTCCAGGTGGAGTCTGGTGTCCGTATATATTGGACCTCTCAGTGATTATGTTATCATGCCATAGATTAACACTGACTGGCGAACACAGGAAATATGAAAACCTTAAACTTTTCTAATAGATTTGGAAGATGAGGAAAATATAGATAGTTCCTTGGAAGAAAAAAGCTGGAGGAAAGAGCTGGAATGTGCAGAAGCGGGAAAATCACAAACCAGTGTAGAGGATATGGACTTCGATGTCCTAGGTGTCTATTACAGTTGTTTTCTACAATTTTCATTTTATTTGTCAGCTGTTGTCATAATAGTGCAAAACATCCCCAAACTCATCACCCGTGTGTCTGTGGGAGGGCAGATCTAGGCTGAGCTTGTGCTCAAAGAGGCATATGTCATTTGTAGGGGAAGCACATGTGCTTCTCAGTATGTGTACTACTCAGGCATGTACTCTCGGGGACGGAGGCTGCACCCCAAGGTACACTCTGGATTCTGGTCTTTCTGTCCCTTTATCTTCCCTGGCACAGGGACCTCCTGGGCACATTCTTCTCTTAGCCATGACAGAGAATAAGAGGGCAAGTTCATCCAGGCAAACAGGTTGTAAAGCTCTGCTTCCCTTCCGCTAACGACCCGTTGGCCAAAGCAAATGAACTTGCCTTAAGTCAAGATCAAGGCAGTCCATTCAACATCTGTGGAAGTTGCTGCAAAGTGACAAGTAGAGGGCACAGATCCATGGAAGGGTGAATAATTGTAGCAAAACTCATCTGTTAGAGTCCTTTTTGAATCAGTGCCCATGAGGCATCCTATACGGCCTCTTTACTTGACGTTTTAATGAACTCATTCACATCTGTTTCCTCATTCCTTCAGCCCTTCTTGTATTTATTGAGGAAACAAAAATGTACTGAATGTATCAGGAAGAAATAGGACAGGGGTGAATAGGTTTATGTATCTGATGTAGTTTTACGAAAGAAAAATCGGAGAAGAAGCAGTTTAGTAGAAGAGAGGGAACCAAATTGTATCTGGATGAAAGCTAAGACCAGACTCCCTTATACAGTAGTATCTTAGCTTTCTGGGACCACATGGAGAACCTTCAGTTGATTATAACTAAGTTTCTGCTGTCAATTCTTACATCTAGCAGATGCAAACTATTTATCTGCAGAACAGAATTGAATACGCTTGGCTTCTCCACTAGCCTGGAGGCTTCTCGAGTACCCTGACTGGTGTTTGCACCTACAGGATCTGCCTCAGTAGCAGATCCAGAAACTAATGATCTACTTCTATCATAGGTCTTGTAGCTCTAGCGTCAAGTTCTTTTAATCAGTGGGAAATTTCTAATTCCCCCAAATAGATCCTATTGGTCACTCCCCCAAACTCCCTCCTCGCCTTCCTCTTTCTAGTCCTCCTGGCTGTCAGTGTTTGATTTTATTTGGGTGTTAGGGGTGAATCTTGTGTAGCAGAAACTGATCCTTCTATTTCTATCCTTCTGGCCAGAGATCATTTTTGGAGCATGGAAGGGATGCATTCTGACTAATGAGATGTGAAGGGAAGTCGGTTTTCTTTCCTTTGGAAAAGAGATGGAGGAGGGGAAACGTGCCCTTTTCTGTCTCTGGTTATTGCTGTGTAGGGTGGTGACGTTTGGACACAGGGCAGACAGCGGGGCTCAGGGGATGACAAGCTGAAGAAGATACAAGAACAAAACGGAAAGATTATGAGTCTTTAACGAAGTGTTGGCCACTGAGGTAGCCAATGCTGGATTTTAAGCTTTTTGGTCCATGCAATGACAAACCCCACACTGTCTCAGTCATTCTACTTAGAATTTATGTTGCTCGTCCCTGGAAGTTCCCAGTTGCAGTTTTCCAAGTATCGTTTCCACTTCCTTTTTACATCCTGGAGGTGGAACCATTGATGGGAAGAGAAAAGGAATTATAAACCAGAGGACTGAGGAAACCACGAGGAATCAATAAATAATTTAGCAGGTCTGATTCTGTATTTATTATTTACACCTCACACCTCACCTGCTGCAAACATTTAAGAAGAGATTCCTGTATTCACAGCCTTAACTTTGGTCATGGAAGAAAGACAACCTGTTGATCACAGCCACAAGGTGGAAGAAACGCGTATTTTCACAAAAGTCAAAAACATGTACATATCACAGTCCCGAGGGAGAAGTGTGCAGGCTTTGACTGCTATGGCCAATAGTGATGTCAGTCAGAGTCACAGGGGGACACATCCCTAGGCTCTGTCACTGGGGATGGGGAGGTGTTCCTGGTGCAAGAAGGAATTGCCCTCCAGATGCCATAGGGGAATGAACCAGAGCCGGACGAGAAAGGCAGAGGGACACTTACTCAGGGCACCTGGTGTAGCACCTGCCTTTGTGGAGGACAAGAGGGAGGTCTGGTGATGTCTGGCACTTTCTGCAGAGATCAGCTCCAGAGCAGGAGACACAGTCCTCTGTACAGTTCTCGCAGCTTCCACTCCTCGCCGAGGGCCACGTGCCTTCGGGACAGGAGGAGACACAGGCCTGGGCCAGCAGATATGTGCCTAGAAACCCAGGGAAGAAGGCAGAGTGGACAGACGGTCATCCTGTGTCTGGTCCAAGGGCACTTGTGTCTGCACAAAGGACAGATGACCCACAGCAGCCCAGACTCCTTTTTGGAGCCTCTGCAAAGACCCAAGGATGTTGAATATTTATTTCTGACAATCGCAAGTAATTATTAGTGATGCTCGGTCTCCCACATTCAGTTTGATGGCCAGAAAGGATATTGACAACAGAGGTTTTGCCCTGTTTCTTTCTTTCTGTTTTTAGCATTTATTTGAGAGAAAGAGAGAGAGAGTGTGAGTGCACAATGGGGGTGGGGAGGAGCAGAGGGAGAGGAAGAGGCAGGCTCCCTGCTGAGCAGGGAGCCCGATGTGGGACTCAATCCAGGACCCCAGATCATGACCTGAGTTGAAGACAGATACTTATTTGACTGAGCCACCCAAGTGCCCTCTTGCCCTGTTTCTTTTACTTTCCTGCTGATACTGGTGCAGGTCTCGAGGGGCTTCCTTCTGTCCAGGTGGTCTGTTAACACCTTTGTCCACGTGTAAGGCACATGTGCAGCCCTCTAGAGTCTTTTTTTCTGCTTCTGGAAGCCTCTCCTTCTAGGCTGCTAACCCAGTGGCAACTCTTCCATCCAGCACCACCTGGCGTGGATGGTCTGTCTATTTATTTTTAATTGAAAAAAATCAGATATCATCATTATTGAAGAAAACTATTGTAAAAATCACCCTCCATTCCCAAATCCTAAGAAAATTCCTTCAGTTTTTGGTTGTAAACGTTTATATTTTGTATGGGTAGAGTCATGGCACACCTGAAATTTTAAAGTTTGCATCATCTCACAATGAACACTGCGCCTTCCAACACCATGACCGCTTTCATGGTCACTTTTAATTCTTAAATTCTCACTGTTAATGAACCATGTTCATAAAATATCCCCCGAATTCAGGGGAGTTGCTATTTCTGATGTTTTGTTATTACAGACGAAGAAGCAGTGCATCTGTTGACCTGTTAAGTTGTTGTTTTTTGGATGGGGCTCCTGGGTGGCTCAGTCAGTTGGGCGTCTGTCTCTGGCTCAGGTCATGATCCCAGGGTCCTGGGATTGAGCCCCACATCAGGCTCCTTGCTCAGCAGGGAGCCCGTTTATCCCTCTCCGTCTGCCCCTCCCCCCTGCTCTTGCTCACTCTATCAACTAAACAAACCTTAAAAAAAAAAAAAAAAAGTCGTTCTTGGGTTTTTTTCTCCCCTAAATTCAGAAATGAAGAAGGAAAGAAGAAGTAGGGTACTTACCCTCCCCCGGAATCTCTACCCTCAGTTCTCTTGTTTTGGCTAATGCACTTTCAAGAGTAATGGAACCTCTAGAAATGTCAGGTACCCAGAGACCCAGCAAATTCTGTGGCCAGATCAACAGATAACTTCATCATGGCTTTGGATAAGAACACTGATGTTTTTCTTTTCTCTCTCTCTCTCTCTTTTTTTGGTCCTTTGAAAGCTAGTTGTGTGTGTGTGTTTAAGATTTTATTTTTAAGTAATCTTTATACGCAACATGGGACTCAAACTTAACAACCCCAAGATCAAGGGTCTCTTGTTCTACCGACTGAACCCGCCATGTGCCCCTGAATACCAGTTTTGTTAGAGGTCACTGTCTGGGTCCTGGCATTTTCCCAGAGGAGCCATTGTGATAGGAACAGTGAGAACTGGATCAAGTCTTGCAAAGCTTTTACATAAAGATGTCACATGAGTGACAGTGAAGTGTCTGGGCCACGGCCACCTCCTGTCACATTCCACACTGACCTTTTGGACATGAAGTGCACAGCGTTGCAGACTCATTGCAGGTTTTACAAGAAGGATGACAAGGTTGGTGTCCTCGCAAAATGTCTGTGTAGGGACAGAAACCAGAAGTCAGTGTTACAGCATTGGAAAGGATCTCATGGGTCATCTCGTCTTCCTTGCCCAGAGTAGAATCCCTTCAGTTTTGCATTGGCTAAACTCTGGTGCCCACTCATTACCCATGCAGTGGACTTTATTCATTTATTCATGTATTTCATTCTTTTTTCTCTTCCTTCCAATTGATCATTAAGACGTGGTTTGCAAACTTCCAGTGACAGGATAGCCTTAAATACAATGGGGTTGTTTAATCTAACAGGTGTTCCTTCTTCCACATACTAAAAATCTGTGGGAGTGTGTGCTTGTGGGCATGCATCATGAAAGAATTTTCTAGTTGAAGGTCATCACTTCTTTCCCCAAGATTCTTAGATGACCATTTCTCTTCACTCCAAGATGATAACAGAATTCATTGTGTCTTTTGTGGAGTAACTTTTTCTTTTCCTTCTTCCCTCCCTTCCTTCCCTCCTCTCTTTCCTTTTTTTTTTTTGTTCTTTGGAACTAGGTTTCAAAATCCGTCAATGTTTGGGTTTCTGTGTTCTTCAGAGTGACCACTGTGGAATGCAAACCTAAATTGATCTCCTCTCAAATCATCGTTAAACATTCACCTAATGGGCCCACCTGCGAGTTTTCTGGTTGGTTGGGTGGTAGGCAGGCCATTCCCGCTCAATACCCATCCACCTGGGAAACATTGGAGGTGTTCCTGTCTCCCTTTCCCCCCAAGAGCACTCCTTCGATGGCCAGGCTTTTCCCAAGAGTCAGCAAGTCCGAGGGACAATTTCAAAGACCTACAGAACAGCCTTGGTGACATCACTCAATGAGGACACGAGATCTTGACCAAACCTCAGGAGCTGCTTGGGAATCAGCATGAGTCTCACGGGGGAAAATTAGAAAAAGAAGATCTAGCTCAGGATGTGGGATAGGAATGATCTGGACCCCCAGTTGACTGTTGGCATCTTATGACCCCCCCCCGCTTCTGGCTCCTTCCAGCCCTTCTGAGAGTCGGTCTGACAAAGTGGGTCCTGTAGGCACACCTGCCTTCAGAGCCCAGCTGTGCCACTTCTGGGAGAGTAACCATGGATACGGGAATTAAACTCAGAGAGTCCTATTTTCCATGTCTCTAGCATGAGAGCCAATGATCGTTCCCTTATAGAACTGTCGTGGGATGAAATGAAACTGTGTATAATGCACACACACAGCGGCTCAGTAAATGCTAGACCTTCTGCTTCCTTCCTCCCAGTTTTCTCCTTGGGTACATACCTCCCCATTTCCCAAGCTTCAGCTTTAGTTCTATCTCTTCTTCCCCTGTTCCATACCTGGAGTGGCCCTGGGAGGCAGCGCTTGGTTTCTCCGAAGGTGCCATGGTGATTAAGCTGCTGAGATTAGCTACTGAGGAAACTAGATCCCCAGGTAGGGAGGTAGACAGATTGGCATGGAGGTAGATACAGACGTATAGACATAAAGGATCATCCTGCCACGCTAAGTGGCAGTTCTCTTCCTAGTCTGGAAGGAGAAACATGCCTTGGTTTTCCAGGAGACTGACTCACTGCTGTACTCTACCTGGGCAGAGCTGTTAAGAGCTCAGTTAGCCTTGGGCAGAGCAGAGCCCAGCACAGGATTCCCGCAAAAGACAACAGGAGGCTCCACAAGACCCACTGTCTCCCCGAAGGCCTTTTTAACCTGACAGCCTCACTTAACTCTAAAGAGAAGGCGGCAGAGCGAGCAACAGGTCCCTTGCCAACATCATTCCTCGCTAATCCCCAGGGAGATGCGGATCAAAACTGCAGTGTGAGAGCATCTCACACCCGTCAGCTGGGCGAGGCTGGAGAAGACATAGCCAGCATCGGTGAGGACGTGGAGGAAAGGGGACGCTTGTGCACCGCTGTTGGGCTGGAAGTAGGGAGAGCCACTGTGGCAAACAGTGCGGAGGGTCCTCAGAAGATGAAAAATGGAGCTACCCCACGATCCAGCCGTTCCACGCTGTGTATGTAACTGAAGGAAATGGAATCACTGTCTTGAAGAGACACCTGTTCTCCCATGTTCATTGCAGCCTTGCTTACAAGAACTGAGATACAGAAACCACTGAAGTGTCCATAGATGGGTGAATGGATCAAGAAGATGTGCTGTATGTGTATAAAGGAGCACCACTTGGCCATAAAAAGGAAGGAAATGTTGCCATTTGCGACAAATGGATAAATCTTGAGCATTAGGCTAAGCGAAATATATCAGAGAGAAAGACAAATATTCTGCGATCTCACTTATACATGGACCTACAAGGAAACCAAATTCTTACAATAGATTGGTGGTTGCCAGGGGTCAGGGTGGGGTGGGGGAATGGGTGAAAGGGGACCAAAAGGTACAAACTTCCAGTTGTAAGATGATTAAGTACATGGTGTCTACAGCTAATACTGTTGTATATGGGGAAGTTGCTAAGAGGCTAGCTCTTAAAAGTTCTCACCACACACACACAAGGTAACTGGGGGTGGTGGATTTGTTAACCTTATGGTGGTAATCATTTTGCAATATATACATATATCAAACTATCACATTATACTTGTTAAACATGACAATGTTACTTGTCAATTGTATTTCAATGGAACTGAAAAAAACACAATGGCTGAGAGCAGTTCTTAAAAAATAATAGCAAAATAATATTTACCAGACACCTTGACAGTCTTTAATATTATTATATGTCTAGGCCAGGGGTTGAGGTTTTTTTGACTCAGGGTTTGAAATTTTTTGTTTTATCTTTTTTTTTTTAAAGATTTTATTTATTTAAAGATTTTTGTTATTTATTTGACAGACAAAGATCACAAGTAGGCAGAGAGGCAGGCAGGGGCGGGGGGGAGGGGAAGCAAGCTCCCCGCTGAGCAGAGAGCCCAATGCGGGGCTCCATCCCAGGATCCTGGGATCATGACCTGAGCCAAAGGCAGAGGCTTTAACCCACTGAGCCACTCAGGCGCCCCAAAGATTTTATTTATTTATTTGAGACAGGGAGAAAGTACATGAGTGAGCACACAAGAGTGGAGGGGAGGGGCGGAGGAAGAGGGAGAAGCAGGTTCCCCATACAGGGGAGCCAGAAGTGGGGCTCTATCCTAGGACCCTGGGATCATGACCTGAGCAGGAGGTGGCAAACATTTAACTGAGCCACCCAGGCACCCCGATTTTATCATTTTTATACTGAAGTTTTTTTATTTAGAAATGAGTTTTAATGAATTTTACTCACATTTTTGTAATATATCTACACATGTATTTATAATTACGCATCTCACATTCTGGCAGCTTGAGATTTTACTGGGACACGCTAGATATAAAAATTCTGTAATGTTGGCACATGTCCACTAGAGGGTGCTCTGTACACACAGTGAACAGCAATTAAGTGTGGGCAAGGGAATCATCATTGCCAGGCACAGGTTTTTATCCTAAAAGATTAGTGATTTAAACACAAGTATTTGACTTTGATCATAGTTTTTCTTTTTTTTTTTCCACTCCAGAAATTCTGGACTGGACAAGACCTCAAAGGGAAAAAAAAAACAAAACACCTTGACCAAGAAAATGTAGTGTCTGTCCTTTAGAAATGGCTATAGCTAAACCATATAAAACAGGAGTTTTATTTAAAACAAACTTTAAAATAAGCAATACTCACACAGTTAAAAAAAAAAAAAACAAAAAACAAGAAAGGGAATATATCATAAAGCATTCCTCTATCCTTTCTATATAAACTGTATTTATTCACCTTGTTTATCACATTTGTTTTGTTTCTGGTAATAATGTATTTGGGGGGCCATGGCACATAAAGAACCCCCTCATTCTTGTTTGTGACTCCACAGCATTCCATTGCACGGGTATATCAAACTTCATTTTTCTAACTGGTAACTGTTGGTGACTGCTTAGTATTTTTTTTTTTCCCCCAATCTCCGCTATTTCAAATACTACAGCAGTGACCAGGGAGGCCAAAGGTGCTTTTCCAGGCTATTACAGATCTGCAAGGACAGAGGCTTTTCTTGATAGCCTCTCCAGAAATAACTAGTCAGCACATCAGGAACGCCCTTAAATGTTCCAGAAAGCTTCACGGCTGAATTTCCTCCCGGTCTCTGGCCTCTGAGCACCAAGTTGTGGTTACAACCTTCCTTCTGTTTTTGTCTGAGGACTTCCGCACCCCCGTTTGCTCCTTATAGTTCAGCTTCTCTGGTTGGTTTCTAGGTCACAGAGGCTTTTGATTCGGTGTGATAGTCTTTTCCCTATTTCCCTGTTACCTCTTTTGATTTGAAACTTCCGCCGTTGCTTCTGTGGAAGGCTCCTCGCTGAAGATGGGCTTTCAGTGGGCCCGGGCTCTTTTTTATTAAAAAAAAAAAAAAAAGGCGTTTCATTTTTTTAATGCAAGAAAGATAAAGAAGGTTACTGTTGCCTATCACCTTACCACCCAGAAATGTGGGGTAGACATCAGCACGTGGATTTCCCATCTTCATATTGAATGTGGGAGTAGAACCATGTATGTGTTTGTGTGTGAAATCATTTATGTCTTCTCTGTATATAGTACCGATCCTACATTTTGCATTTTATAAAAGATTTTATTTATTTATTTGACAGAGAGCACAGAAGCAGGGGGTGGGGAGCGGCTGGCAGAGGGAGAGGAAGAAGCATGCTCCCTGCTGAGCAGGGAGCCCCATGTGGGGCTCGATCCCAGGATCCTAGGACCCTGGGATCACGACCTGAGCAGAAGGCAGATGCTTAACCGACTGAGCCACCAGGCACCCCTGAATTTGATATTATAAATTTTATAGGCATATTCTCTTGCTCCTAAAAGTCTTTGTATACACTATTTTAAATGGGTGATGTATTTGGATGAAACATAATTCACTTAATTTGGGGGGCGTTATTATAAATGGAGCTGCTATGGACATCTTTATACACAGGATATAAAGGACTTGGCTTGGCTCCTAGGCATCTCAGCTACCACTCTTTGCAGCCTTCTTTTCGGGACTATTCTTCCCCAATCTAGCACCCCCTCCCCGCCAAATACTTGATTTTGACAAGGAAGACTGTTTTGAAAGTGAACTAGTGTTTCCTGCGCTAAAACTGGGTCAGGTTAAAGGGCTGGGGAGTAGTTTAACTTTTATTGTGTCCTCTTCAGTCCTGGGAGCTTTATGTGTGTTCTCCCATTTAATTCTCAGAATGACCTTGGCTGAAGTAGTTCCATGTTCTTATTTTATGGTTGAGGGAATTAAGATTCAGACAGAATGAGTAACTTGTTCAAGGTCACACAGCTAGTAGAGAGCAGACCCAGGATTTGAATCCTGGTATGCTTATCTCTAAAGGCTACATCCACTAGAGAGACTTTTTGTAATTGATTTGGATTTTAAAATAGTTTGGTTGAAGTCAAAGCAGTGGTGTACCGGTAAAATGGCTTTTTGGAACATAAGACAAAAAACTTGTAGTGTTTGCCGATGGTAAATACTCCCATCATAGCCGATGGTTTAATGATCCCCTATTGAAATTCCTGGGTATTTGACAATCAAGGCAAGTGCAGATGTGTGGTTCCTTCAGGGATCCTGTGGGCCAAAGGTTTAGTCATTTCCTCATCCAGAGTCCCGGGTTTTCTTCACTGAGTTCTGATTGGATAATTAAATAAAAATGAGGTCTCATTTCTAAGCGAGGCAACTGTATATATCTACAAAGTCCTTCTAAAAATCAGATTTTCATGGCATCTTTAAAGCTCTCGAAGATTCAGTTACAGGCAATGTATCTCCCCACCGCTGAGATTTATTTTTTGCACATGGCTCAGTGTTTGTGAGGGACTCTGGGAGTCCAGGCTTCCTCAGGGCACAGGAATCAAGATCAAAAGACAGGCTGGTGAGAAATTGTTAGGATGTGGTCAAAGATAAAAAGTTAATTCCCCGCGTCTGCGCTTTGTAGATTAAACTACCCTCGGACTATGTCATTAGAGCCTGCTACAAACACGGTTTTCATCGATGATGGAAATAGGTAGGTAGGGGAAATGTGCGGGAGTTATTCCCAGGACTTTCCGGCACTACCAGGGGGGAAAACCACTTAAGAGAATCCAAATGATTTAACAGTCATAGAGTAAACCGTTTCCATTCCCCACAATGGTTTCAGGAAGGCAGCTGAATGCCCCAACATTTTCACCCATGGTCACCCTATGATGCCCGGGGCGCTGTGGAAGCCATTAGTGGCCTGTTTGACATTGGGTCTGTGGCTGCCATGCGGGGATATTGGACAGGAATCTCCAGAGGATATTACTGACTAGGACAGGGGATCTGGGAGGGATCCATACTCCGTGCGAGTGATTCTTTGCTGGCAGGAGGAGCAGAGTTGGGTGGCCATCTTTGGACATTACTCAGCCTTGGCTGAAGGACTTGCCGGGCATGGTCCAACGTGTAGGGAACTCTCCATCCTCAGACTGGGGCAGGAGGTGGTCCCACCGTGTGCATAATTAACAAAGAATGATGGTCCTCTCATTCTGAGCAGCCACCTTATTAAGAAAGGGGTTCAGTGAAGTCCAGTTGGATTTTTATTTTAAGGCTGTTTCCTCCCCACATGCTGGCACAGGCAATGGGGGCAGTCGTAGTCTTTGGAGGCAAAGAAGAGCTGATTGTTTCTGCTGGGGGTGGTGTGGGTGAACTGAAGTTTGTCCCGTTTTACCTTCCTTACGTGGATCCACGACCATGTTGAAAAGCACAGTACCACCTTGCTGAGAGCACCTAGGCAGCTCTGTTCTTTTCAAATCCTTCTGTACATTGTCTGGGCTCCCACAGAGTTGACTCAGGGTGAATGCAACCTGCTTAGCATCATCGTAAAGGGGTGGCTAATTAGCGACTGTTTTCTGGAAACTTCTGCCCACCTCTTATACCCCCAATCTTGTTTTGTTTGTTTGTTTTGCTTCTTGTTTTTAAGAGCTAGAAGTCAGGGTACAGTTGTAGGCATTGGCTCCAATACTCGAGTCTAGGACTTTATGGAGTGCATTTCTCACTTACTATCTACCTCAGTGGTGTCTAAACTCTGCCTGGGAAGCTGAGCTCCAGCTGTACCTTGCTTCGTGAAGAATGAGTCCTTCTTCCCTGTGAGTAGTCTGCATATCTGATTTCCTAGATCATAGAGAAGTGCGGCCGTGCCATTGACTTTATTGCTTTTGTCCGGCCATGAGAAGCATTCGCATCTGCTTCCTGAATCCCTTATTAGTGCTGAATCCCCAAATGGACTAATTCCTTCCCTTCTTCAAAAACACTATATTTTGATAGTAGAAAATGCAGAGGGTTGGGTGTGGTGCTCTGACAGAGGGAACAATCAAGGCCTGATTTCTGCTTGCAGAGCGCGTAGTCCAGTTGAAAGGGACGTGTAATCATTTGGGGAATCAAATCTGCTCTGACTCTTGGCTCCCTGGCCCTTTTCATCATCTGGATGCCAGATAAAATACAGATGTTCTGAGCTAGGAACACAGCACCAGACGATTTTCCTCTTGGCTTGCACTGCCTCTTAAATGCCTGAATGCCAGACAAACCCGTTTTCAGCCTTTGGGTCCAGCTATAATTCACGGAAGATATCCCAGTCTGGAGTGAATGATTTTCTTCCCAGCTATGTCTCTGAAATTGGCCTGTGTTCTCCGTGTCCTTTGGCTGCTGGGTTTGTGATGGTCCCTGAGCTGCTTTTCCTTTAAGTCTCATATGTGCCACGGTCATGGTGGACGGTCGCCATGGATGTCCCTCCGTGGACCCAGAGAGAGCCTCTCTCCTGCCCAGGATCTTTCCCTCTCCCCGGCCCTTCAAAGTCGTATCCTGAGCGGACCTCCACCGTTGCTGCACTGAAATGACCTTTTTAATAAATCCTTGCCTCGAAATCAAACGGAGTACATCTCTTGTTTTCGTGAGCATCTCTTCATAGAATGTGAGTCAGATTTTTCCAGTCGGAAGAGGGTTTTGTGTTTTAACCCCCGGAGACACAGAGAGGTCATTGGAGCTTGTAACTACCTTGCAAGGAAGCCTGTGACTTTGGCTCCAGTGCGAGGAAGTCCATACGGAAGACGCAGGTCGGGATGAGCAGACGCAAGCCTTTACTGTTAGATGGCAAACTCCCACACCCTCCCTCCTGCCCCCATCAAAATCCCCACTTTCCCCATCTGGAGCCGGAGGGGGACTTTTATTTTATTTTACTTGAGAGGCAGCATGAGCCCCTGGGGGATGGGGAGGAAAAATCTCAAGCAGATTCCCCACTTAGCAGGGAACTGGACTCTGGGCTCCATCTCCCAACCTGGAGATCATGACCTGAGCCGAAATCGAGAGTCCATTGCTTAACTTGAGAGAGCTGCCCAGGTGCCCCTGGAGGGGGACTTTTAAAAGGCAAGCTTGAATGATGCTAAGTTCTAATCAGCAGCTGGAAAGATGGGCTGTCTCAGCTTAAGTTCTTAATTCTTAAGGGTCGTTCTTCCTTGTGTGACTGAAAAAGCCCACCTTTGCCAGTCTTTCTCCTTTGCCTTAGGTAGAAGCTATTCTGGATCTTTGAGACAGTGGTCATTGGGCCATTCTCCCATGATTCTGTTTACTTGCTCCGAGCTCTCCACCACCAAACAGGAACTTACGGGCCACACCAACCATTAAGTTGCACTTCGGGTTTCCCTCCAGGTCAGACACCCACCAACCACAGCCTGCCCCCCTCTCCGACTCCAAGCTTTGGTTCACAGTCATGCCTTCATCTCATTCAGGATATCCCAAAGGCAAGGGTTAAAGAGGGAGGGAAGGAGACAGGCAGAGAAGGTGGCTGGACACCTGCTCTCTCTCTCTCTCTCTCCCGCACATACCATTCCAGAATCTCCCTTCCACCTGGATCTGGGCTGGCCCCACGCACGTCCCCTGCCGCAGCTGCTGTCCTTCCCAGCAGCTGCTGCACTGCTGGTGTCCAAAGCCGGTGCAGGTCTCACAGGCCGGGTGGCAGCGCTCACATCGTCCAAGCTCTGGGTCGCCGTAGAAGCCAGGGCCACATCTCCTGACACAAGAGCCGTCTGCGGGAGAACACAGAGAGGGAGCATGGGAGTGGGCCCCTGGGGGGCTCGGCTGGGCGCCCTGTGCAAGGCTGGGTTCTAAACAGGCCAAGGGGAAACTCAGGAATGTTCTTTGTTTGCATTTGTTTTTAAAGGAACCAAACTGGCCTCAGCTTATTTCAACCAAGAAACGTGTCTCCAATCCAACACGTCAGTCCGCTTTTAACCAAGCATTTAAGTTTGCTCCAGGGGTGAAGGAGTAAAGGGCATCGAGTAAAGAACTTTGGATTCTCAGGGCCTTGGAGAAGCACGAATCAAACAAATCTCCGTAGAGAACCACGGAGGTCAGTGGGGGCTGATCCGGCAAAGATTCGGGAGCCTCTGGCCGGTAGTCCTTCCCCTGGAAGACCCCTAGGATGGTTCTTTCATAACCATCAGACCCAAACTGAAGACAAAGGATCTTGTTGATCTTTAACAGTGCTTAGGGATATATAGTGTGGATTTAGTCCCCAGGAAAGAGTCATAGTTCTAAATATTCTAGGTGATTCGTTCTAAGGCATTTACTTTCAACGTACCCCCCTGCCCCCGTCCCTCTTGCATCCATCAGCTTGGCGATGTCGGACATTAATGAGCGACAGGCACTCTACTTCAGTACTAGAAGCAGAAGGAAGTATTGCCGGCTAATGTTCATTTTCAAACCAAATTAAAATCCATCCTTGGACAAGAGGCACAGGAAGAGTGTGAAACCAGTCAAGCGCGTGCTCTCATTTCTGGGTGGGGCTCGGGAGCCTTGTTCTTCCTTTGTGCTACCCTGCGCCTCTCAGGCTTACCCAGGAGAAAGAAGCCGTCTTCACACCAGTAGCACTGGCGCTGGTCACAGTTGCCGCAGTTGGTCTCACAGGCTTTGCATTTGGATTCTTCTCTGTAGGTCTTCTCAGGACAGGTCTTGTAGCAGTGCTGTTCAAACCTACGGGGTAGGAGAGGAGGCAGGGTTTCCTCCGTGAGGTACATTGACGTTGTTTCTCTTTACCACCAGAATTTAATATCCTGACCTCTGTCTACACGTCATTTTTAACAGGTATAGATATTTGGATGTCAAGGACAAAAGCTTGGTCTTTGTGTGCTCACCAAACACGTCATTGGCCACTTCCCTCTGGACCCCAAGGACCCAACATCAGGGCAGCTCTCAAGAGCTGGGGAGTAGGAAAGGGGTCCCAGTGTTTATTTATGGAGTCCTGATGGTGCGTGAAGTCCTCATTTCAACCTCCATGCAATTCCCAGACGGTAGTTATTATGTCTTTAATTTCTAGATAGGGGAACTGAGTCTCAAGGTAACAGGCTCAGAGTCCCATACGTAGTCAAAGTCAGGCCAGGGATTTGAACATCTGTTCATTCTGTCACATGGCAATGGGAAGGGGAGGTGACGTGGAGACCTCCCATCTCTGACCTGTAGAGCTGAATTGGAGAACTTTGGGAGTGTCTGTTAATCTGTGTTTCATTTACCGTAGTGCTCTGTGTCTCTCGTTACCCAGGGAGTGATTCAGAGCTCACAAAGTACCGTGCTTCATCCTGGATTTTCTGACTCCCATTAAGGACATGGTCTCCACATGGACGTTTGGAAACAGCTCAGTGTTGAGTTCAAGTAACTTACCAAAATGTCTACTAGATTTTTTTTTAATTATTTTTTTTTAAAAGCTAGATTGTTAATATTAAGAATGAAGTGGCTTAGGTTTTATGTATTTATATTTTTAAAGGTATTGTCCCTTCTCATTCTACAGTAGAATGTTGTATCTCATTTTTTTAAACTTATTTTTTTAATTTTAATTTTTATTTACATATTTATTTTTGAGAGAGACAGAGCATGCACACAAGTGGGGGAGGAGCAGAGTGAGAAGAAAGCCCCTCCCCCCCATCCCCCTGTCCCACCCGCCCCAGCTGAGCAGGGAGCCCAATGTGACACTCTTGATCTCAGGGCCCTAGGGATCATGACCTGAGCCAAAGCAGACACTTAGCCCACTGAGCCAGTCAGCCACCGCAAATGTTGTATTCCAGACTCCACTGAATTAGGGGTCCGTTTGAAGAGGCTGACCTTTGCCCTTTGGTGAATTTCATAGCATCAACGAAGTATCCAAGGAAAGCTTTGTATTTCTTCATTAGCACCTTCAATGATACAATGTTTTATTCACTATCTTCAAAGTTACAAAACATTCTATAGGGTTATACTTGTGTGTTTCTGGAAACAAACATGGTGTCCTTTACCTCCAGGGGTACTGGGCTTGTTCCTTCCCTGTATTTGTTTCTTCAAGGGTTTTATGGGACCTTCAATGGCCAGCGGTGTGCAGGTGCGGCTCATCGGGCTGGCTACAAGGTGGAACAGGGTCGGGACAGGGGAAGCAGTTGCAGGTGGAGGGCTACGCTGTCCTGTCAGCTTGAGGAAGGATGCAATTACACCAGAGGGACGCAGAGAATGAGGACCTAACAGGAGAATTCCTCACCTATGTCTTTTTTTTTCCGCCTCACCCACTTCTGCATGGTGGTTATTTGAGTCTAAGTTCTCCTTCCTCGGTTCTTTGAGGAACGTTCTGTGCCCCTGACCATGTGTCTTCACCAAAGAGTGTTTGCATGTCTGCTGTTCGTCTCTGCCCAGGGTGGTGTGTGGTGGGCTGTGTGGTGGGTAAAGGCCAGCTATGAACATGCTGACAGATGGCTTTCTGCTCCTTTACTCGTCTGCTCTACCCTGCAGCAATCATGTCTGGGGCCTCTTCTCCATCCCTCCTCCCCTGTTCATGGAGCAGTAATTTCAATCAGTGGGTCAGGAATGCGGAGACACAGAGTTCATATAGAGAGCACCAGGCTACTCTACCAGAGTTGAATGAAAACTATAAGCTTAGGTAATGATAAGGCTAACTGACTCCTTGCGATAAGCTTCAGCTTTCTGGGCTCCCCTTTCCCTCCCAAGCTCCTGACGTCTCTCGGCATCTTTTCTACCCATGACCATCCCTCAAGGGTGCTAGAGGTGAAAGACAGTGTGGTAACAGGAGGAACCAGCCCACTTAAGTTGAGGTGACCTGAACCTGGATGCCCTCCCCGCACCCCCGCGCCCCTGCTGGCTTGTGGTGTAACGTGAAGAAACCCACAGCCTCTCTGACCTTCAGTCTCTTGCTCTGGAGAGTAACGTCAATCTCATGTCCCTGGCATGAGAGTTTGTGGAAAGGTGAAGAGAAGAACTGGGGGTGAGGCCATCACCCGGTTCTTAGTGTCACAGGGAAGAATTATATAGTTTATGTATAATCCGGGCCTTCTTTTTCTTCTCCTCTACCTTCTTTGCTTTTCTTCCAAGATAGGAACCAGTGTGCCCTAGGAAGCCCTACTAGGAAAGGAAGGGGAGGCGACATGGAGGCCTCCCGTCTTTGACTTGTAGTGTTGAATTGGAGAACTTTGGGAGTGTCTGTTAATCTGTGTTTCATTTACCCTAGTGCTCTGTGTCTCTCATTACCCAGGGGGTGATTCAGAGCTCACAAAGTACCGTGCTTCATCCTGGATTTTCTGACTCCCATTAAGGCCAAGGTCTCTACGCAGATGTTTGGAAATAGCTTGCTTAGGATCAGGTCTGTCATTAAGGTTTGTCCGTGAACTGCAGGGTCTGAAAACTGGTAACCCATGGCGAGATTCCTAGACACCAGTGTCAGGTTGGGTGACTTCCAGGACCAAGAAAAAGAGGGCCTCCTTTGGAGGCAAGAAAACAGCTGGGCTGTTATTGCTAAATCCAAGAATTGTTCATTAATAGCCTGACAGGGCACAGTCGCTTCTGGCTGCCCGGCCTCTTTGCTTTAATCACTGGATTGAGGATTAAGTCAGTATTGCTTAAACTGCAGAAAAGTTAGTGCCATAAAAAAATAAATGCCAGACTTACATGTAATACCCCGTAGTGCATGATGTACAGGTTCCTGGATTATCTGGAAGAAAATTACAATAATGAGACATGCTAATTACCAAGAGTTCATCATTTGGCAAAGGGGCTCTGGAAAATTCGTGGCTTGAGACAAATAATGTTTTGGAGGTCTTTCATGAAAGGGACCCTCTGGAAATGACATTTGCACAAATTATAACATTTTTTAAAAAAGATTTTATTTATTTATTTGACAGACAGCGATCACAAGTAGGCAGAGAGGCAGGCAGAGAAAGAGGGGGGAGGCAGCCTCCCTGCCAAGCAGAGAGCCCGATGCGGGGCTCGATCCCAGGACCCTGAGATCATGACCTGAGCCGAAGGCAGAGGCTTTAACCCACTGAGCCACCCAGGCACCTCCAGATTATACTATTTTTTAAAAAATTTTCAGCGTAATAGTATTCCTTGTTTTTGCACCACACCCAGTGCTCCATGCAATCCGTGCCCTCTCTAATACCCACCACCTGGTTTCCCCAACCTCCTACCCCCCACCACTTCAAACCCCTCAGATTGTTTTTCAGAGACCATAGTCTCTCATGGTTTACCTCCCCTTCCAATTTCCCCCAACTCCCTTCTCCTCTCTAACTCCCCTTGTCCTCCATGTTATTTGTTATACCATTTTTATTTAATAGCATGATGTATGCTGTAATTTAGTTTTCTCAAAGCTAGTAGCCTAAGAGTCTCAGGAATGGTTGGTTCCGATTTTCAAGGAAGTAGAGTCCCAAGCTCCTTGGTCTTCAAACTGCGGATTGAGAAGCATCCACATTAAGCCCCTCCTGGCCTTTACCAAGGGAGAGGCACCAAGCGTGTCTACAAAGGCATATTTGGAAGGGGCAGCAGGCTCCTGACCTTGAATGGCAGGTTTTCCATGAGCTACCCCAAATGCCGGCCAGTGTGAAGGAGTGTCATCTGGGAGGCTCCTTTGAAATCTGGACAATTTTTTTCCCCCCAATACAGAATCTACTTTGTTTTGGGTACTTCACAAACCTCTTGAAGATACTGTCCTGTTCTCATTAAGTACAATGATTCAATGTGTCCCTGTTGGCTCCGAGAAGGACTCTCTCCTACAGCTTGCAGGGGACTTAATGAGAGCGCAAGGGCTTTGCGAATCACTAGTCAATTTCCTTTCCTCGTAACCCTCCCTGAAAGATGCCGGTTCCCAGATCCAGTTGTTAAGGGAATTCTATGATTCCTGCTGGCTGGCAATTCCGGTGACTCACAGAGAGACCTCCAGCAAGGTGTCTGTCCTACTCCAGTTCTGTTCTCGTCATTCTGAGAGGAGACGGACAAACAACCGCTCCTCTTGAGAATGTTCCTCTTACATGAGGATCGTATGTGACCTTTAACTTTATTTAAACGAAACAAAATTTTGTCCTTTGAACTTTGTGCACAGCCTTCCTTTCTCATCTACTCTAGGTTCTATTTTGGTTTTCACAAAGTCTGCCCCCTTGCTCAGATCGTTAAGGCCAGATGTTCATCCTGGGCTCTCTGAGGGGTGTTGCAAGACAACACGACGGTGTATTACACATTATGTGGCTGATGCCTTACACCAAAAGTTATTGCGGAAAAATTTCTGTAAGAGGCTCCGCCATTTAATCAGACATTGACAGAACCTTCTGGAAATAGCCTCGTGGTGATGCAACGGACAGGGTACTGGCCTGGGAACTGCGCTCTCTGTTTCTAGTTTGGGGTTTTAACCCTGGCTTAGCTGCCTTGTGAACTCGCGTGAATGTTGCTCTGCCTCCTGGGTTCTGATTTCTGCAGGTGTAAAATGATGTGGTCGCAGAAGGTGGTTGCTAAGACTCTTCAAAAGGTAAAAATTCTGAAACCGAGCCTGGCAGGGGTTGGCAAGGTATGACCCACTCTTGGGCCAGATTCAGCCATGCCCTGCTGCAGGAGGCATTGAACAAGAGTCAAGACAGCCAAGGACAGAGCCAGACCCTTCGGCAGGAGGCCAGGATATGCTCACAGTAGGGAAATGGTTTTTGTGTCTGTTGTGTGGGGACACGGTTTGTTACAGGGCAACCAGACCGGAGCCGAACAGGGAAATGAACCATAAAGCAGGCTGGTTGCATGATAGAAGGAATCTGAAACTAGAGGTGCCTTGAGAAAGAAAAGCTCACGGAAATTCTTAGAACTTTTGCAGATGGGCCTTTATGTCTCCACGGGCCATTTTAAGGGGGTGTGCAAAGGCCCTGGAGAACACTAGGGGTTCCACTGGGTAAGTTTATTTCCTGCTGTGCATCTGTGTTCGCATCTGTATCCTTTTCCATTCTGTTCCTAAATAAGCAGCTACTACTTAGCTCACATTGGGCGGCTTACTTTTCCCTGCCTGCCTCTGATGAACGTATTTGACTCTGACAGTTTTGCTAATTTGGCAAGGGCTGGGGAAATTCTAATCCTGTTCTCTAACATTCTGGCCATCCCTCCCATCTAGGAATTTAATGAGTTTGCTCTCTGCTCCCTTAAGCAGGTCAGTGATGAAAATGTTAAACAGAAGCAAGCCTCAGAAACGTGCATACCAATGTAGTCTTGAGTCCGGGGACCTTTCCAGCCCAGATGCACAGCGAATTTGGTACCTTTACAGTACTTTGCATAAATGAATAATGCATAGAACAGGAAATATGTCTTAGAACAGCTTATGAATGCCCATTAGTCTTTCTCATTATTACCGGTTATTCTGAAGAATAAGAATTATTTTTAAAAAATTTTCCACCCCAGACTTATGTCCACAAGTCAGACATAAGCTAAATGGATTTAGCTTGACCACTGAGAGGCAGCTGTTTTGGGATTAAGGAAAGGTAACGATCACAAACCTAGAAGTTGACTCTAAGTCAAGTTGGCATTTGGATGGTAAGGAGGGTTGGCTTAAGGAGAAAGGTGAATTTTCTGGGCTCTTCCAGTGTGTGTGTGTGTGTGTGTGTGTGTGAGAGAGAGAGAGAGAGAGAGTGTGTGTGTGTGTTGTGTGTGTTCGGGGGTTCAGGGTAGAAGAGTCCAAACAAGCTAGAATTGTAGAATTCTGTCTCAGAAGGTGGTGTTCCAAGTGGGGTCTTTAAATGGATCTGCTTACTTGGTGTTGTTAAACTTTAGAGCTGAGAAAACATAGTTCGAGAGGACATGGGGCAAGTTCAGTCAGAATTCAGAGACAGCCTCACACATTTGGGGAAAAAAAAAAAAGCCTTCAGAAACAGTTACTGGTTTCCAGCGGCGGCTCGCATCCCCCCCAAGGAGAATGTGTGTGAAGATGCCTCGTCAAGATGGCGGGACAGCCTGCCTTTCTTCAGGAAACCCATGTCTATCGTCTCCTTTCTGTGGGGTGGGGTGGGGTGTGTGGGACCACAGTGTCCCCTCCGTCTTTGTGATCCTCTGTGTCACTTTTCCTTGGTTTCCTTAGTTTTATCAGAGTTGGGGCTCATGAGAAACTCACTCTTGTCATGGAGGTGTTGACAGCTGCTCTCAACTCTGCCTTCAGTGGACACCTGACATTCTGCGCCGTGTTATTCTGTTCTTAGTAATTCCTATAACCTTCACCATTGCATGCGGATGGATCAGGGCCACATTAGGGGTTATGGACATGTAACTTCCAAAACGTACCAGAAAAGACAGATTTTTAAGCTTGAAATGGAACCAAATTTTCAAAATGCACAGAGAAAAAGAATTTGTTGTTTATGGTTAACATAAACTTGGAGTCACACAATTAAAGATACAGATAAGCTAAAATGACTCTAATTTGCTTTTTCTACAATCTTACTGTATGTTTATTTTTCATCTGAAGGAGACAAAAGACTTGGTTTTTTAAAGAATAATGCTTTATCATATAATAATCTAGATCGGCCAGAATTAGCCAGGGATCAGGTATATTGTTAAAGCAGAATGGCCTCTTTGCAAAACCATGGGGGAAAAGTTAATGTCAGAGTGGTATGTCTTTCAAGATTCATTTTTAGGTTTCTAGAACTTTCTTCCATACCCCAGGCCTCCCTCTACCACTGCCTGTTGAAACTGATCTGTTCTATGGTCCTTTACTGCACAGACTTACTAGTTACCACCTAGGGCGCTAGACTAACGGGCAGGTTAAACTTACGCTCTTGGGAGGCTCCTGGGTTCTCCCCTACCTCAGTCCCTCCTCGGCGCTGACTCATTAGGCTCCTTTTGCTTTGACCTCTTAGGCCACATCCATTAAGTGTTCCATAAAGCAGCACCTGCTTTATGGTAATTCATCACGCCCTGGTTGCTGGCTTTTCCCACGACTTCAGCCTTTTGGCTCATTTACCTTCCCAGTTCCAATCACCTATATTTTAGGCTCAACCAGATTTGGGGCTATGTATGCTTTCCCAGTGCTTCCCAACTTAGGCAGAGTATTGCCCCTTCTTTATAGGTTTCTAGCCCCAAATATTCTATAAGCTCCCTAATTACAGAATCTAAAGTAGCAATGTCCATACTGTTACGATTCATCACCCCATGGGTTTGAAAATTTAGTACATGCCTGCAATGCATGTATGTGTGTGTGTGAATTATTTATGTGTGCTAGTGCATGAACATTTTATATTTTAAAAATATATAGTAGAAAGATAAGTAGAAAATTTGATAATAAAATGATTGCAAATACAAGTTCTATCTTTTTCTCCAGGCCAGTGGGTTGTCTTGCATACTTCTCTTGGGAGACGAGTAACTTAGGCCATACCAAACACAATGCCAGCTCTGCGGTTATAAATTCATATACTGACTTTCCAGAAATATGTTTTACATTTGATTGCTTAAAGTTATAACTGGAAGGACTGGGTCTCTGAGGGGCTCACACATCTGCATGTATATAAGGACTTCCTGTGCTTAGCTTCCAGCCCTTCTATATTTATAGACAAACTTTATTATTCCAATTAACTTGTTCACCTGGTATTTTGGGGGGTGGGCAAATAAGTTAAAATATAGATATTAATGAACGCATTTGAATGATATGACTTGATTCCATTTTTCTCATCCTTCCATGACCCTCTATAGCTCTAGTATATTAATTTATTCCCCAGAGAAAACTTTCTGGATTGAAATAACCAGTGATTATGTCGCTATGAAAGACAACGTGAAAGTTCATCTGGTATGAATATGCTGGAATTTTGTTTCTCAAGAATATTTAATGACATGGAAACATTTTCATGACATGCTATGTGAATAGGGAAGGTAATCCATATCTAGATATGTATATATTATGTATGCATATCAACCTGTGTGTACAGAGGGGACTATCAAAAATCAGAAGAAAAAGCTAGCATGTTATAGTAGTTATTTCTGATTTTATTTATGTGTATATATACATATTTCCATATTAATAAATGTGTGCTATGGACTTCTTTTAGAAAATTTTAGAAAAAAATTCTAATTTTAGAAAAAAAATTCTTTTAAGGAAAGAATGTGCACACTCAGGTTATGAGCTCCAAGCATCATTTGTGCCACCCATCTGGAAATGGGCTTCTCCACAGACCCCTCTTCCCAAAGACCTGGTCTTTTGGTCACACTCTTCATTTCCTCTTGCTTTTCTGCATGCTTCCGTTTTCTCATCTTTCCATTTTGTTTCTCAGCAATTCCTAATGCTCCATCACCACGGCAAGACAGATCTTCCACGGGACTCGGTTAAAACCATGGCAGATGTTTACACAAACTCCTTTTTAAAAATTCACTTTTAATTTGAAAAATTTTTCTGATAGGATTCCGTAAAGGAGGCAGATCACTAGGAAATGAGCTTATTCTTGGCTCTGCCCCAAGACTTGCCAACTGGGTGAGGCACTGTCATTGGGCCAAGCATTCTTAAGCAATTCTCTTTATGGGCATCCATGGCCTTGTTGGAATGTCAGCAGAGTGTCCATCCTCTACTGAGATGTACCACTGTTCCCTTGAGGGGAGAGACAATATTATAAGCAGCCAATACTTAAATTGTTTTGGGAGTTAATTAAGCACGTTGTCAATAATGCATATTTCCCAGAGTAAATATGTACTAGTTATTGCATGATGCCGTACAAATCTGTAAGAGAGACACTGATAGTCTTCATTCCACACAAGAATAATGACTGGGTAAGAGATTTATAGGCCCACAGAGTGCAACTAATTATAGGCCCCAAAGAGCACTAAAAAGTATGTAATTCAGATAGGCCTTGTACTCAGAACTGCTTCAAGTAATTAACACTCACATACAGAACAGACCCTTTGACCAGCTTTGCCAAAACAGAAGATTTTTCTGGAAGGTTCAATGGTGCTAGGATACAAAGTTTCCTGTTGATGATTTTCAATCATTTTGTCCTCCCTGGTGTCCAAGGACAATGAATAAATATTTGAATTGGCAATAATGTAAATAGTACAGCTGACAATGGGGCACAACCCCTGGAGGGACACAGTAGTAGAGAGACCAGAATAAATAATCTAAATCATTGTCTACAAATGTTGGCTAAAAAGAGGGCTCGGTTCTCTATTGGGCTCTAGTCTTTAACAAGTCCTCTGGTTCCAACAATGGAATATCCTAATAGGAAAGCTGTTTCTGGATTCCCATTCTTTTCTTGACCAACTAACAGGTGGAGGTGACAGCTGAATTACACAGCTGAGTGCCTATGAGGATTGCTCACTACAGCTGTTTGTTTACTCATTCCTTCATTCTGGAGCTTACATTTTGGAGGGAAAATAGACAAAAGAAGGAAAATTAGATAATTATCATAATGAAAATAAGATGCAAATCTTCAATAAATGCATGAAACAGCTACTAAAATGCAAGCTCCATGAGGACAAGTCGTTTCATTTTGTTTTCCTGTACCTTGGTACCATGAGTATTTGCCTCACACATAGCAGAAGCTCCAAAAATACACATGAATGAAGAAGAAAAACATATAAATAAGTACAGAAAATCAGATAAAGCCTTAGAGAGTGATGAGAATGGCGATCAGAGGTCTTGATTTAGATAGGCTTGTTGGAGAGAGAGCCTTTAGGAATTGACCTTTGAGTGGAGATGGGAATGGTAACAAGGAGATAGCCATATGGGTTCTGAGGGCAGTGTTTCAGACAGAGGCTAAGAAAGCTTCGTCTGTTCAAGGAACACGGAAAATGTCAGTGGGGCTACAGTGGATAAAGAGAGGGAGAGAGTCAGGAGATAAGGCTAAAGTCACAGGCAGGGTCAGATCAAATATCATCTTATAGGCCAGGCTTAAGAGGTTTGCTTTCAATCTAAAAGTAATGAGGAACATTATAAAAAATATCCGAGGTGATCTGAATGTCTTAAAATGATCACTGTGGGTGCTGCATGGAAAATGACTTCTTTAACTCTGGAAATGGTTATATCCATTAAATCTTGCAAAACTCAGATTCCATGTAACACATTTGAGAAACACTCTTTTAAGGAATATACTGCAGGGAGAAATGGTTAGGCATAAACTCAGACGATGGCTGCAGTAATGAAGATAAATCAGATTTGAGAGCAATTAAAAAGATAAAAATTGAGATCAGATGATATGATGTGGGAGGTGAGGAAGTGGGATGGCTCCCTGGCTCTGGCTTGAGTACTTGGGTGGATGGAAAGGAGGAACAGTCAACAGGCGGATGGGTGTAGGAGCAATGAACAAATACTTAGCTGATCCTGTAGGAAGGTCCATACGCTGCTTTGGTGATTATGAGGAATATATACGGACAAGAAAGGCAATCCCCACCCTCAAGGAATTTGATGAGGAGACAGCAATTAGCAAAGCTAATTAGAGAAGAAACCACAGTGTGGCAAAATACAGAATAGATAAACCTCTAATCCAATATACCATAGAAATATTTGCTTGGGGCCTGAAAGAAACCAAGTCATGATTCTCTTTCTCTCTTACCACTTAATTCGCCTTTATCTCTCTTTTTTGAATAGAAAAATTCAGAGCATTTTTATTATAATTAAGGTTGCCAGATAAAATAAAAGACTGAAATGGGAACCAAAGGACTACAGTTTCTGTGTAAGGATGAATGAAAAATAAAATTGTCGGGAGAAGGGGACAGCAAAATACATCATCCCAGTCTTAGCCTTGGCATTGAGTAGATTAAAAACTAACAACAAAACTTCTCTAAGAATCTATAACTATAACCTGGATCTCACCTGGGCTATCTGAATTCATATTATCTGTGTGTTTGGGAACATCTCAAAAGGTACATTCAATTTAAAGTAGTCCTAAGTAGAAAGCTTCCCAAGGCAATTGGTGGAAGCAAATGCAAATCCTCCCTAAAGAAATGTAATCTCAACTCTGATCACAAAGTATTTTCACGGGTAAATTTTAAAGGAAATTGGTCACAGTTTACAATCAAGGAAATTAGGCACTCTGAGAGAAAGTTGGCAGAAATAACAGACATCAGAATCAGACCCACAGAGACCACTAATCTTGAAATGATCTGACACAGATTATAAAAATAACAAATGTTTAATACTTTTAAAAGATTTTATTTATTTGAGATAGTGAAAGAGAAAACATGAGGAGGGGTGGCAGAGAGAGAGAGGGAGAAGCAGGTTCCCCATTGAGAAGGGAGCCTGACATGGGCCTTGATCCCAGGACCCTGTGATCATGACCTGAGCTGAAGTCAGATGCTTAACCAACTGAGCCATCCAGGCACTCCCAAAGGTTTAATATTTTTAAAGAAACAAAAGAACATCTTGAAAACAGAAAAGTAACCAGTTTGGAAAAGAAGCAAATATAACCTTTATAAGTAGAAGACATAAAAATTCAAAATTAAAACTGAATGGACATATTAAACAATTGATTAGGCACAGCAGAAGGCAAATCAGTGGTCTCAAAGATAGATAGAAAATTCAGATAGACCAAAAGGTAGAAAACAGGAAAGAGCAGTAAGAGATAAGGAAGTTAGGATGGGAAGAATTAACATATGTCAAAGTTCCAAAAAGAAATAATAGAATAGGGAAGAGGTGTATTTAAAAAAAAAGAAAGAAAGAAAGAAAGCCTGAGAGTTTTCCAGAATTATTAAAAGATACCAATCATTGGTCCCAAGAACTAACCATATGTATTATTAAATATACCTTAAACATATATAAGCATAAACATATATATTATTATTTTTTAATCTATAAGAAGATGCATCATAGTGAAATAGCAGAATAACCAAAAAAACAGACAGCTCTTAGGCTGTGGAGAAGGATAAAGAGACATTGTCATAGTATGTAAGAAGGAAAATACTGTGAGAAGAGGACTTGGAAATTTGTTGTATCAAGCAGCATCAGTCATTTCAAAAGGACACTAAAAGAGTGTTAGAAAGTTCTTCAGAATTCTGAGGAAGGACCTGAAATCATAAAATATAAGAGCCAGAAGGGAACTGAGACTTAGGCTTAGCTTAGATGTCATAAGAATATGAAGCATTTTTAAAAAGATTTTATTTATTTGAGAGAGAGAGTGAGGGAGAGCACGAGTGTTGGGGAAAGGGCAGATGGAGAAGGAGAGACAGACTCCCCACTAAACAGGAAGCCCAATGTGGGGCTCAATCTCAGGGATCATGACCTGAGCCTGGGAGAACATGACCTGGGCTGAAGGGAGACGCTTAACCGACTGAGCCACCCAGTCACCCATATTTGTTTCTTTTGAGTCTTGTAGTTCTTCTGGAAGAATCCATGTTTTCTTGTTTTGCTTTGTTTGAGCTTCTGGTAAACTTTGTGTTGCTGCTGCAGCTCTGGTCGTGTTGGGGTATGGTAAATGGTGAGTGATCTGCCATGGTCAGGAAATATATCTTACTCATCTCAGCAGCCCTAGTCCTATGTGTTATGCCCTCACGCTATGGTTTCTTTCACAAATATATTTTGAGTCCTACTATTTGCTAGGGCTAAAGCGATGACTAATTCCCACTACAATAGGGAGCTCAGGGTGTACGGAGGAATGCAGCAAGGCAAAGGATATTCCCATGAAAGTTATATAGTGTTACTAACGGGATTGGGAACAATTGACTAAGAAGAAATATGGTGATACCTAAACCAGGATTTTATGGGGAGCAGAGTGCAGTTGCAGAATGGTTCCTTAAGGAAGTGAAGGTTTAGTGAACTTGAAAAATGAGTTTGAGGGAGAGAGAGTAAATTCTTTCCATCTGGGAAGACCTGAAAGCAGAGAGAACTAAATCTCTGGGGATGATTCCTCTAGTAAAAGGGCTCATGAGATACCCCCTTGAAGAAACTCAGAGAGGGGGGGACAAGATCTTGTCAGAATACAGCATGGTTACCCTGACCTTAAAAACGCACAGGAATTTAAATAAAAGAATAGGAAAGATACAAAGTGGGTTGCCAAGGGTTTAGGGTAGCTAGAGTAATGAGGAAGCAAGAAGAAACAAGGAAGGGAAGACAGAAAAGATAAGAAGCTGGGTTATGAAGAAGCTTCTATGGCATGCTTGGGAGGACAGACTTTGCCCAGAGTCATGAGAAATCACTTAGATTTATAGATGGTTGTAAATGATCAGGTTTAAATTTTAGAAAGAACGTGGTAATAGTGGCATAGAGAATGGATTTCAAGAGTGAAAGAGAAGAAAAAGACCAGAGGAGATCAGCGAGAAGATGATTGCATTATCCAGGTAAGCTATGTGGGTGGCCTCAAGTGTAGTAGTGGAGATGGGTCCAAGGGGACAGAAGGGAAAATATGTGAGAAGTGGAAATGACTTGGTGACTGTTGTGGGTTCAGTTATGTCCCCCAAAACAATATGTTCAAGTCCTAACCTCTGGTAGCCGTGAATGTGACCTTACTTGGTAATAGGGTCTTTGCAGGTATAATGAAGTTAAGATGAGGTCACACTGGATTGAGGGGGGCTAAATCCAATGACTGATGTCCGTAGAAGAAGGTCGTATGAAGACAGACACATAGACACAGAAGGAGGATGTAATGAGACCATCAGGACAGAGAGATTGGAGTGATGCAGCCGGAAGCCAAAGAATGCCAGGGCTTGCTGGCAACCACCAGAAGCTAGGCAGAGGTGAGGAAGGATCCTCCCTCAGAGCCTCCAGAAGCAATCAATCCTGCTGACTCCTTGAGTTTGGACTTCTGACCTCTGGAACACCAAGAAATAGATGTATGTTTATTGTTTTAAGCCACTTTGGGGTACTTTGTTACTGGAGCCTTGGGAAACTAATACAGTGATACAACAAATATTTTACAAACAGCATTTTCCCCTGTGTTTCTGTTTGGATTCTTGAAATACTGGGAAAATAACTCCCATTCCTTTCTCATTCACCTACTTCTGGATTCTGGAAATCAAGATGGCAGAGGAGTAGGAGACCTAAGTTTCGTCTGGTCCTAGGAACTCAGCTAGATAGCCATCTCATTCACCTGCTTCTTTTTAATGGAAAGAGGAATGCTTTATCCTCCATGATTCGTGAATTTGAGAGAAGGAACTTTCCATGCCTGAGTGAGATGGCAAGTTTGTTGCAGGGCAGGGAGGGTTCGGAAGCTCTCGGTTCAGAGATTGAATTCACCATTTTAGCTTTACAAGTACTCAAGTCGATACTTTGATCTTTTTCTCTATGTGCCACCCTGCCCCCTTCCTTTCCCTGTCTTAGTGCACATTGGTTCTCAGTCTTGGAAAGCGTTATTTTTTTAACAAGCCCAGAGGGAGAGGGAGAAATGGAGTTTCCTAGAATTTTGGCTTGAGCAGCTGACGGTGCTATATTCTGAGCCATATCACTTAGGAGTCAGGTCTGTTGAAGACACAGGCGGGAGATGACAACATGTAGCATATGTTTGCTGACCTGACAGGGGTCCCACTTCCTCATGTTAAGGATGAGTAAACCGAGCCCCAGGGGACCTCAGTCCCTTGTCCCTGGTCCTACAGAACAAATGCAGATTTGGAAACTTCCATTCCTATGAACTCCAAATGATTTCTTAGTCTCCTCCACACTGTGTCTAGTTAAGATTACATATCCTTGCTTAAAATATTTTTACACCCTCTCTAAAAGACCATATTACGCAGCCTTGCCATGCTACTCAAGTCCATTGACCCCTCTACTGGTTAGTACAAGCCCCATCACATCATCAGCTAAAGACTCTCCAGGCCATGGGCTTGGGACACTTAGCTGGGCTTTGCACCAGCCGTTTACCCAAATCATTCAATTAAGAGCCTTCCACAGCCTACAGAAAGGGGTCCCCAGGATATTTTATCATTACATTTTTCATTTCAAGACCTTGCTTGGAATCTCCAATCTACTCAAGATATTCTGCCAAAGTTGAACAGCCTGGAGCAAAACAAACAATGCTTTGGATCCTGAAATAAGTGTCCGGGGCAGCGGGAGCCAAGATGGAGAAGGCAAAGGGACTCGGCGTGCAGTCCCACCGAAGTCAACAAGAGAAGGTTATAGAAAGCCTAACCCTTCATTTCCTGACTCTGCTTAGGTGCATTTCACATTCTCAGCATCCAAGGAAACTCCAGTGCAACGTATTGTTAGGAAAAAGGAAAACCAAGACAACAAACATTTGTCTCCCTTGCTGCCTAAACAGAAACAAAACTGCTGAAAACCAATTTATTCTCCGACAGACATATTTTCTGGTCATTACTTTTTGCCCAAATTGCTGGTTTGTGTAAGCAAACTCAGGCTTGTGTAAGCAAGTCCTGTTATCTGGGGAAACAAACAAACACAGCCCCATCCTCTGTGATATGCTTTTACAGGGGGCAAGAGAAAACAGCCTCTTACATTTTTTAAAAAAGATATTTTTAAAGACTCTGCCTATTCATCATCAGGACTATTTTAAAGAGGAGATGTTTTCTTTTGTGTATCTTCCAGTTACTGTGGCAACTGGATCACTTTTTACTCATTAATCAGGAGGCACCAACCAGAGAATCTCTCCTTCCCCCAGACTTGGAGACTCTGCCTCTGATACTACCTTTTTAAAACTTCACAGATGTTGGAAATCATTGTCTTCAAAAATGTTTCCCTTGACCTGAGAGTTTCACTATGTTTGGCGCGTTCCTCACTGCTCTACGTTTTCTCTCCTGTGTGATGGGACGGCTTCTCTGGACCACGAGGTGTGTTTCGATCGCTCCTTTCTCTTTACTTCTGTGTTTTCCCTTCTAACAGCTGTGGGGGAGGGGAGTTGCTGAGTCTCCAGAGTCGGGGGGTAGATTCTACAGAACCCTTCCTCTTCCTCTTCCCTGCACACACCATCGCCCGGAAGGGCTACTTTACTGTTAAAAATTGCCTTTGCTTTCCTTTCATTGTTCTTCCTCTTTCTCCTTCTCAAAAGTCAGCAGTCCCATCTGGATTTTCATTAGTAACACTTGGAGCTGCTGAAACAGTGATGAATGATGAGCACAATTTGTAATCATTTGATGGCCCAAGGGACCCAGTGACCATCTTTCCCATGGTCCATATGCCCTTCTGAATACTTGGTTTGCATGCCAGTTGTTGGATGACTCCAAACATCATATGAAATAAGAAAGAAGGACCTGGTGGGCCTTCTGCCTGTAGGCCAGAAGCTGCTAACTGGTTTGCAGAAATGTTTTGTTGGCGAGCACAACGTTGACCCATACCGGGTTTAAAGAAGTCAGAAGACTTCTCATGGAAATCTGGATGCTCGAGGTTCTGCCTGCAACACTTGGTGGGCTGAGTTATAGATGGCTCCTGGATGGGTATCCCCTGTGGCCTTGAATCCCTGGCTGGCCCCGCTGATCCTGGCACCAGTAGGTATTTGAACCTTGAAATGGTTCAATTTCCACCTCCTCCCAATTTTTTTTTTTTTTTTCTAAACAGATTTTGAGATCTAGAGTTTTCAGGACTTGACCAAAACCAAAAAATCTTTAGTGGTAGCTCAAAAACTAAATCCAATTTACTGACCACTAGTCTGGTGTTTTAAGTTCTTTGAAGATGAAAACCATGTTTTATGGCTTCTTTGTCTCCTGCAGAATGGAGTACACACTCAGTACTCAGGAAATACGTTTTCTACTATGACCCAGGACTGGACAGATCCACACAGGTGAATGTTATACCAACTTCTGTCATTATGAGCTTTTTGAAAAACAACCTGTGTGTTACTTCAAATAAGAAGGGCATTAATTTTAGGGATAGAGAAACACATTGCCAGGTGTAGAGTGTGCATGTGTGGGGGATGGGATGGGCAAGAAGAAGGGAGAGACCCTCAGAGTACATTCTTCAAAAGTCACAGCTTTTCAAGATGCTTCAAATAGAGTAGACTGATCTGAGGGCTAGAAATTAAGAACAAGGTGGAAGAATGTTAGAAGCACTACTATGAGCCCAACACTGATTTACCTAGAAGGTAGTGAAACATTAGAAACATTTTTATGTTCCTTTCCCCCCTCCAAGTAATAAATGGCACATGTCCTTGTCTCCAGCACAAAGGGGCTCTATCCACCCCTCCAATCCCATTTTAGAACAATGCTATGCCTGTGGTGTAAGCGTGTGTATGTGTACCCATAAGCATGTATGTAGGTTTGGTGAGGGTGGGCAATAAATTACTGGGAAAAAGGTAATACTCTTCAAACTTTTGAGAGCCCTTTCACCTAGTAGCCATTCTCAAAGAGAACAAAAGATTAATAAACAAATCCCGGTGGTTTTGATGCTGCCGGAAGGAAAGCAAAAAGTTGGCCATAAAAGAGAACTCAGGCGGTGGTAATACTTAATCTAAACGATTCGTGGGGAAATGAAGCCATTATTATAATAAAAATAAAAGCTTGGCACCTGCCAGTGAGGCAGGCCACCACTGAGACATTATGTCTGGGGGGTTGGGGCTTGCAGGGCTGGAAACGCTCTACCGGGGCATCTACAATGGTCTTCCCACAGGAGCTTTGTGCTGACAGAGAAAAGATTCCTCGGAACAGCCCAACACCCAGTCCCTGCAAAGCCAAGCTCTTCTTCCTAATGAACCTCATGTGACCACTCGAACAGCATTCCAGTGGCACTTAGGTCTGAAAACAAGAGAGATTTCACAGTATGATTAAGTCTACACAATAACACAAGTAAAAAGCAGGTTGAGGATTATGTGTCAAATTTGGGGAGCGCTCAGTCCCACCATGAAAGAACTTAGATTGGCTGTGTATCTTGTCTGATTCTTCGGATAATTGTTGGCTCTGTCTTTCCTTTCTTTCACATTTTATGCGTCTGATTGTTCGGCGGAACTCCTCTATTTTTCTTCTCCATGGAGAGGAACCCCCGAGGACCGGTCTGCAGGGGCCACTTAGAATAAGAGCTCCATTTGGTCAGGCTGACCACAAAGCAGACGCTCCACAGATTCTGTCCCCAAGGCCATTGTTCTTGCTGTCATTTTGCAGCCCTGCAGGGGCCCTCCATTCATATTGGCAGGTGATAAGCTATTTTCAAGGCACGGGTAATCATCGTAATTCAGCATTTTTCCTTATTAGCCCCCACTGAATGGAGAAAGTGCATGGAAGCTGCTTGTCTGTGCTGTTTCTTTTCTCTAGGTTTAGAGCTTTTATGCTCCAGATGGGCTACGTTGTTCGGCCAAAGGGATGCAATGAAAGAGGGTCTCCCAATTTTTCTAATGGTCACAATTACAGGGATGAGCATGCTCCGGTTTTCTTTCTTCGCCGTGAGAGAAGCCACCAAGCTTGTAGAAGAGCCTCGGTCATTTTCATTCCTGGTTCTTGAGATGCTATTGAACGAGACATTATCAAATGCTAGATGCACACGTGGGTGCCTAAGTATGGGAGTGTTCATTGTGGGTGATGAGGCAATTTTCCCAAGCACTGACACATTTTGGGAATCTCTGGCATTTTCTAAAAATTTCGGCACTGATGGTAGGGAGACTGGCATGACCACAAGAGGCTCAAACGCTCACATACTTTGGTTACATGAATAGAGGAGAATGGGATTCAGTTTCTACAAAAACATTGGGCTTTACCAATACTGTAAAAGGTGGGAAGGCTTATTTTCAATGAGAATGAAATAGAACCACAATTAGGAACATTCAAACATACCTGTGATTTACGCAAGCCAGGGCAATCCCTCCTTTGGACCCATTATAGTCAATTATGTCTATGTGTAAGTATGTGCAATTGCTCTTGACAATGGACTGTTTACTTCATTCATCTAACATTTTTGCTGACAGCCTGGCCGCCCTTTTGGGGAAACATGTCTGTTGGGTCTACGATATGAATATTTCCCTGTACTAAGCTGTACTAAGCTGGCATTCCAGGGTCTCAGATCTATCCCGTCTTAAAGTAGCGGATTATTTGAAAATTGTACTCTCTTTGACCAGGACATACATTTAATATGCCTAAAGGGAAGCTTGAGGAAATTTTCAGTCTTAGGCTAATTTTGGAAGCTATGCATTTGAAATGTCTGAAAAAACAGGCAGTCGTAATAAGAGAGGTGCAGCTGGAAGGATAAATCAAAAGAAAATGTGGCTTGAATGGGCACTATGTGTTAATGATTCCTTCTCTTTACTGGGCAGCAAACTTGACTGGTTTCTCTTTTATCACTTCATTTGATGATAACTTCACACTTACAGAAAAGTTAGAAGAATAAAACCCTTAATCCTTATTCACATTCACTAATTACTTTTTCATCCTGTTTGCTGTATCATTTGCTCACTTGCTATCACTCTGCATAGGCTTTTATTTTTTATTTTCTTTCTTTCTTTCTTTCTTTCTTTTTCTTTCTTTCTTTTTTTTTTCTGATTCATTCAAAGTCAGACGCACCCATTGTGACTCTTTCCCCCTGAATATTTCAGTGCCTATTTCTCAAGACTAAGAACATTCTCTTATATAACCACAGAGCAGCCATCAACTTCCAGAAATTTAATGTTACTAAATACTCTTACGTAATCTGCCGTCCATATTCCATTTTTGTTTTTCAATTGGCCCAATTCTAGGATCACATATTGCATTTAGCCCTTGTCTGTTTAGTCTTCTCTCATCTGGAACAACTCCTTGGCTCGTCTTTGTCTTTTGTGACACTGACATTTTAAAAAGGCAACATGTCCTTTTTTTTTTTTTTTTTATAGCGTGTTTCTCCTTTGGCATTTGCTTGATATTTCCTCCTGTCTACACTCAGGTTAAGTGTTCCCAGCCAAACTTCTCATAGGTCACATGGTGTCCTTTTCAAGGCATCCTATCCCGAAGTAGCCCCTATCCAGATCTTTGGGGAGTCTAATCTGCACTACTGTCTTCATCTTTCAGGAAATTTGCTCTCACTTCAATTCTAGCACAACACTCAGCTTGTGAAGCTGGTGACCAGTTCCCCAAAAAACTAAAAGGAAGCTATTCCAGGAGAGACAGGATGAGAAGTTTCAGAATTCAGAGCTCAGCATCAAGGTGGAAAGAGATTTTTGAGATAGTAAAACAATATTGATAATTATGCTGTTAATAATATTCATAAGAAATGCTGGTGTTTGTTAAGCCTGGCCGTGTGCCATTCACTTGGTTATGTGTTTTAAGAGTGTAGCAGTTTTCTATTGCTATTAGAACAAATTACCACACAGCAGCGTAAAACATTACAGATGTGCTGTGGAATAGTTCTGTGGGTCAGAAGTTCCCGACGGGACTTGCTAGGCTAGAATCAGAGTCGTCGCAAGACTGGGTTCCTTTCTGGGGGGCTCTCGCCAAAGATCAGTTTCTTTGGTCATTTGAGCTGTTGGCAGGATTCATTTCCTTGTGGTTGTAGGACTGAGATCCATGCCCTGGCAGGCTGTCCACAGAGGGTCACATCTGGCTTTTTGATGCCACCTGCATTCATTTTAGGGGAGGGAGCCTAAAACTGCAACGGTAGGTTTCCATTCTCTCATTTCTCTCTGACTGCAGCTGGAAAACTTCTCTGCTTTCAAGGACCCATCTGCTTAGCCCTGGCCCACCTCGATAGCCCAGGACAATATCCCTCTTAAGCACTCTAACCTTAATCTCATCTTTAAGTTCCTTTTGTGGTTAAGGGAACATATTCATAGTTATGGGGTTTAACTAACTTGAGGATTTAAATGTTTATTGAAGATGACAGCCAAGACTCTCTGGCTAAATTTGGGGGTAGTGGGTGAGAGGGGAGAGAGGGCTTCACGGCATGGAGGTGCCAGACCACAAATCCTGTCCAGTCCCTCTGCTTCTAGATTAGTATGTGAGATCCAGAGAGGAGTGGGAATGACTTGCCTAAAGTGAGCTCTGGGACTAGGGACTGGGCTCTTCTGCCCTCCACAAGCTCTTTCAAACTGTGGGCCACAGTGTACCTGGGAGGAGTCTGCTCATTTATGGGATCACAAGTCATGTACTGAGCATCTACATGGGGCAGGCAGGATTAGAGGAGTTATACAGAAATATAACAGTTTCTGTCTGCCCAGGAGTTACATTTTAGTGAAGAAAGAAATAGAGCAAGTTTTACAAGTAAACAAAAAAAAAAATTAAAATATCAGCTAATTGTGTGTGATGTGCCAGAATTAAAATAAGGTGATTGACATATTGGGGGGCAGGGATGGGGGGCCTGGGAGGTCAGGGGAGGAGGAGGAAGGGAAGGAGAGAGAGATGCTGCTGTCTTTAGACTGGGCGCTGAAGGGAAACCTCTTAAAGGTGATATTTGAGCTGTGACGGGACAATGGGAAGGAACCAGCCACATTAATATCTTGAGAAGAGCAATTTAGGTCGAGGAGAAACAGCTCGTGAAGGGTCTGGGAGCAGGAATCAGCAAGAAGCAATCCAGATCAGGACCCTCCTGTGTGTCTGGAGAGTGACGGGGAGAGGTCAGTAGTGACGAGGCCGGAGATGTGGAGGAGATGAAATTTGTAAGGCTCCTTTGAGTAAAGCACACATCTGTTGATTGTCAAGCATTATCTACCAGTTCTAGCTGGAGCCATGGAATTCCCAAGTATAGGATCACGGGCTTCTTGGAAAAGCAAAAGCATGATGACCCATCAGATTTTGTATTTGCTCATTGGATAGGGTTCTAAAGCTTTTTCCTGGTTACTTGCTAAATTTCCAAATGACCCATCCCACTGATGCCCATTTGGGCATGTAACGGGACAGTTGGACAATGGCTTTGGGTAACTGCCATTGGCCACGTGTACCATGGTAAAGTTATGCTCTTACTGAAGTCATGGGTCTGATTTGCATTTTAACATTCAAGGGCAGTACTCACTATACCTTGTCCCAAGGAAAAATCGGCAGATTTTATTTTGAAATCTCAGTAGGTCGAACTGCCCATTTGTAAAACTTTTCAGTTGCTCCTTTGCTGAGCACATAAAACGAATTTACTTCTGAACTGAGACCTTGTATGCCAAATTTTTACAGCCTTAAATATAGTATTTTATCACTACTATAAATGGTTCTTGACTCACCTCCCACAGACCCTCAGGGCTAAAGGCAAGAGGCCTCCCTAATTCACTTGTTTCAATTCATAGAAGATTTCTAAGTGGAAACCAGGTCATTGGGATAATATTTCAAATGTACAGGCTGCATTCTGCTAAACATAATAAATCTGCAATTTTACAATTGGCTTGGACAGCTAGCACGATTGTCCTGGGCTTTCCAATGACCATCCCTTCCAAACAACCTCCTTTTTCTTTCAGGGCTCACCTTCCGCCCTCACCCAAAGGCTCAATGTCAACACTGAATTGTAGAGGACACAGTAATATGGAGATCATAGTTTAGCTTGATTCATTTTTCTAGTGGAACATCCGGGTTTCTAGCAATTATTTTAGGGCATGAAGTTCTATCATGATGATAAATCAAGCTGTCAGCTCTTTTCTGGTTCAAATTAGACTTTGGAGAGTTTGAGAAAGTTTTCTCCTCTAATATTCCACCCTCTGGATCTCTACATTGCACGTTACCCCTCTAGAGGCAACACTTGCCCTTGGATTTGCTGGTGATCTATTTCCTTGCGGGTGGTGGGCTCCTCAGGTGGAAATGCTGCTCCCCAAGGGCCCTCATGGACCTCCCAGTCCCTGATGGCCCGGGGCAGGCATCTCTCTGCATTGCCTGCCTGATTCATACAAAACAACATTCACGTGTCTCACCTAGTGGTGGATCGTTTACAGATAGATAGAATATGGTTTTTATGGGAAAAAATTGGAAAAAAAAAAACAAAACAAAATACCTTGGCTTCTACAGATGGCCATGGGCACAGCTAGGAGAAAAAAGTCTCGACTGACCCAGCAACATCACCAGTGGGAGCATGACTAGTATTTGGAGATGTCAGCCTGGATACCCCCTGCCTTCCCATACTCTGTCTTTGGGTACTTAGCCAAGGGCTGGTAAATGAGGCATGGCCCTGCCCAGACCCCGTCCCTGAGCCCCCTGCCTCCTCCGGCATGCTGTGCTGTTTGGTCCCCATTCTGCTGCTCACGCCCTGGGTTGGCCCACGGTGCTGGAAGCCGAGCTGCAGGCTGTCGGTAGGGCTGCAGCCAAGGTTTGTCTGGTGGGAGTTGTAGGGAGACTTCATGGAAAGGATGAGTCTGGACTTGTACCAAATTACACTCCCGTTGACTTTTGGAAGGCTGGAATTTCAGACTCTAGAGGTGCGGAGGCAATTCACTGACATTCACTGTTGGCCTCACTCTTGGTTGGAGACTTGCCTTTCGAGCAGCTGGGTACCAATATGCAGATGCTCCTGCCTCACCCACACTCGGCTTCTCGCTATTCTTCTCGCTATTCTGCTCTGTGGCTTAAATTGATTTTTTTCTCCTTAACCAGCGGAGCTTGAAGCTCTTGCTACCATCTGGTAAAGGACTTGAAATGGCTAGGGGACAGTGGCATAGGGAGATGGGACATGGGGTAAAGCGAGGAGCCCTAATAACAGGCACCGAAGCCACATGTTTGCGAGGTGCCCGCCCAGTGACAGGCACTACTCTAAGTGCTTATGACACAGTGACACATAGGTTAGAGGTGTGGCCTCTGCAGGGTGGCAGATATGATAGGAAAGAAATGGGTGGAAATGGAGAGAAAACAAATAAAATTTACTTTGGTATCTCTTGGTTTCTCTCTTTTGAAGAACTTGAGTCACGATACCCTTTTAGTTTCATTATAATCTCTATGGCCTTATGAGAAAGTAGAAGGTGGGCAACTTACAGATGTTTCTTTCGTAAAACAGAAGGGAATTAAGAAACCAAAGAGTATATGGCTTGCCCAAAGATTTTGTGGTAGGGGAAGGATGAAGCTAAAAGATCCTAAGATTTCAGATTCCATTCTCCACATTTTTATAAAATCAAGTGAGACCCAACCTTCCAAAGTTCTAGTCATTACTGCAGGTCTCTTTTCCTTTTGTTTTGAACTTGATAGAGATGTAGGCTGAGATCCTGACTGCTGAAGGATTTTAGAAAACGTATTTCACCAAAAGAAAGTAATTTGACAATGCTTTCCAACTTGTTATGCTTAAACATGCAAAAGAGACACTCTCATTGGTTTCTAGATACTTCTGGAAAGGTGAAATCCATTCCATCATCCCAACTGCCCTGACCCCCAGTCACTGGAAGTCTAATGCCACGAACCCCACATAGCTCTTAGGAGTGGTAGATTGTCTTCTGAAACCCTCCTCCGCCCCGTATATTGTGCTCGACCACACTCTGTGCTTTTTTTCCGCTAGGTTTGTTTTGGAAGTGCTTGACTCCATTCTCTTTGTGCAAGCATACGTGATCCAGACAGCCTTGGCTTGCAGCTCGACTTTGCAGGTCAGTTACACAACAAGTAGGAGGAATTTTGATTATACCCGGCTCTGGGGGAAAACAGCGTAATAACACCAAGAGCCAAGATGATGAGCTCATGGCTCTAGAATTGAACTTAGAATACCTCGCCACTATTTTCTTGTTCCCCATAAGTAGAAGAATGTGATCTTGAACATAGGGCAGGGAGCAGGGGGAAACTTCAGGGGGCGCAGCTGAGGAGCAAAGGAGTATAACCGGGAACAAAACAAATATGGCAGGTTGTGGACCTTTCCGTGGCTGTCATTACGTTCTTTCAGAACACGGTGTATGAGTACAGTCTACTTTGGAAAAAGAGCAAATATTTGGGTGTCTGTGCGTTTGGAGCTATATAGTCCCAAGTTTGATTTTGGCTCTAAAACTGGCTAGATCTGTGACCTTGGGCAAGTGACATCAACTTCCTGGGTGGGTGCTCTCTTCTCTAAAAGGGAGAGAAGGATTTCAAACAGAGAGGATCGTGCAGAGGATTAAATAAATATCGTGCTTGCAAAGTGCCCACCTAGCTGAGCACCTGGCATGAGATTGACAATAAGTTATCATTATTACAGTGTATCTGCCTCTGCTCCAGCTTCCGTTCTCAGCAAAGTATTCTAAGCATGTTGAAATTGTATGTTTCTATGCCCATCTTCATCAGCGGTTGTATATCCCCATCTTAATCAACTCTGATTGCCTCTTGGAATCGCTCGGGGAGTTTTCAAAAAACACTGTTGCCTGCGACTTACCCCAGACCGATGAAATCAGAAACATCGGGAACCCATCCCAACATTGCATTTTACAGCTCCCCAGGCAATTCGAATGTTCATTTAGGGCTGAGAGCCACTGGCCTTCCCCATCTACGTGCGAGCCCTTCGAGAGCAGAGAACATGCTTTATGCTTTTTCATATCCCCATCTTAGCCTGATGTAGATGCTTAGCAAATATTTCTTGAACCAGATTTTTAAAAATGAAAGAAAGTTGTCCAAATCCCCAAGACTGGGCTCATATGGACACATTCCTTGGGCAGCAGATAAAGGCAAGGGTACTAGCCCATTGTTATTCTCACACCGGGGATTTGAAAGAGTGGGGTAAAGAAAGGTCAAGGTCCTTTCAGCTGACAGTTCACCACCCACTGACCACATGTCACTCATCACTGGACCTTTTTTTGACTCTTCAGTTGCCAAGGGATCAGAGAAGTGAGAGCAGAATACTTTTAAGAGACTCCATCAGCTAAAAAAGAAATAGCAACTCCTTCAAAAGAATTCCTTTGATAGAAGGAGAAAGACAGACCCTGCCAAGGGAAGATAATAGGCAAGGCCAGAGGGACAGAAGAGAGAAATCAGGAAAACACAGCAGGCACATGTTTGGGACAATTTCGTGCACAAACATACGATGTGAGACCTCAGCACACACCAGCCGCGGTCCCCGTCTTCACCAGGGTGTTCGCTGTGTTAGTGTTTGTCTTTTTGGCAGGCACATGGCAAGATGGCATTTCCCCATCTTGCCATGTGGGATGGCAAGATGGGGATTCCCCATCCCCATCCCCGAGCTCAGGCATGGTCTTGCGACTTGCTTTGGCCAAAATATATGTGAACAGACGTTACAAGTGCCACATCTTGGGGACAGCATTAAGAGCCGGTATACTTTCTTTTGCCATGACAAGGTAGTGAGTACTCCACCAACCCAAGTCCTGGGTTGACGACCGTGAGGAGCGGAGCTCCCAGCTGACCCACAATGGGGATGTGGCATGAGTGAAAAACACTGTCGTTGCTTTAAGTTCTTGAGATTTGGGGGTCCTCTGTGATCAGGGCACAACCCTGCCTATCCTAGCTTGTGCTTGCGACAAAGAGTTTCTAAGCCAACAGAGTAAAACAAAGTTATGCACGGGTTGCTTGGGGCTATCTAACTGCTCTGACTTCCTACAGGCATAAAATGGGTCAAGTTTCAACACCTCCCCACTCCTCAGTTTCTGCATCTGTAGAAATCATTGGATCATAGATGTGAGAACACATCATCTAACATTAAGGGTTTAGCGGTGCGCTAAACAGTGATGGAGCTTGATAAACACTAGGGTATACGGCCCTATTTTTTGTGGGATAAGCGGAGCAAGTGATAGGACAGCAGCGAGCACAAAACCGTGCAATAAATATTTGCTAATTGAATTAATGCGGAAAGGTGGGATGAGTAAGAGATGAGGGCACTTAGGAACTGCTGCAAATTCTTCCAACATTGGGTTCTCTCTTTTTTAAGGTTTTTCTTTTTTAAGGTTTTATTGATTCATTTGATGGAGGGGTGGGGAAGAAGCAGACAGGAAGGGAGAAGGATAAACAGACTGCATGCTGAGCATGGAGCCCTACGGGGGGCTCGATTTCACGATCCTGAGATCATGACCTGAGCCGAAATCAGGAGTCAGGCACTCAACCTGTGCCCCTAAGGTTTTATTTTTTTTCAAAACGCTAATCTCTGAAAGGAGGTATCATTTAGAAAATGTGGGGAGAGGGAGGCTCTCAAAAAAAATAAAAACAAGCAGTTTATGCTTTTTTTTTAAAGGCAGGACTGTCTAATGGAGTTGGCTTTTTGTCAGCCAACTGGTGACAGTGCATTTAAACTCCAATCCTTCTTCTGAAGCTGGACTGTGTTTGGCCTTTTAAAAACCAGAGCCATCCTGGACTAGCCATGGAGCTGATCTAGGAAGCCACCTCGGTCATGCACTAAGGTTGGCCGGACAGTGGGTGATGCCTTTGGTTTGGAAGGTACCCAAACTGTTTGATACTATATTTTTCCCCCTGAACATTTTTGAAAAGGTCCAATGGGAGATATGGGTACAAGTGAACTAGAGATCCGTGATCACGGTATCTGATTTTAAAAACCCTGTATGTGTTCCTCATTGGAAAACTAGAACTTGAACTTCTTGTCTCAGACATTTGTTTCTTCTATGAATGAGGTCTCACTCCTTCATCGAAAGATAAAGTAGCAAGGGTAAATGAGATTGGTTCTCTAATTCCTGGACCTGAATTTTGAATTTAATCTGGGACAGGGTGGAGAGAGCACACTTCATATTCATGTGGAGGAGAGAGGGTTGTATCCTCCTGGAACCTAGTTTTGTCAAAGAGCAAAGGAGTTTCTGTGGAGGTGAATAAAACTGTGGAGGTTAAGGGCAGCAGAAGAATCTGGAGCTAACTGAGAGCATGCCTGCCTACTTTCAGTTATGGATTCCCCTGTCTGCTCTGCCCAGTGTCAGAACATTCCAGATGTAGGTCCTCAAAACTGACAGTTTCAGGTGAACAACGACCCCAATTCAATTTCCACAGCTATAATCAACAGTTTGACTGACTGGGACATTCACTTATGTCATTGGGCATAAAGCTGTAGCCCAACGAAGTACCATGGTTGTTGTGTGTAGAACTGAGGGAGGGGGCAGGGAGTAAGGTTTCCTTTTATCTTTTTATGATTCCATAGAGCCCAATACTAATACGCTTTTCTCTAGAATTAGAAGAGAAGAGCATTTGGTGGTATGGGTAGAAGAGTTGTGAAACACATGGGTTTGGGTCTTGGGCTTTGCAGAATCAATTCCTGGTTTATCAGTTACCAGCCCCATGACCGTACACAAGTTGCTTGACTGTTCAAAGCTAAATTTGTTCATCTGTAAAATGTGAACAACAATGACATCTACTCTTTAGAGTTAAAAGAGGAAATATGCTTAAGGAATTTAGTATAGCACCTGGAACATTACGTAAGCATACCATAAATGCTAAAGCAATTAGCTTACTGTTATAGTTAGGCCATGGAGGGACAGGAAAGAGGGGGATTAATAGGTTTACTCCAACCTTGTGCTCTTTATGTCAGATTTATTGAAATATTTTTGTAATGTAATATTTGCCCTTTGTATGAGTTTTGACAAATGTGTAGTCATATAATCACCCCTGATAATCAAGACATAGGACATTTCCAACATGCCAAATAGTTGTCTCCTACCCTTTATGATGATGGCATAGTTATTATGAATGGAAGTCCATAATGTCCTCAGATTTCCTTAGTTTTTACCTCAGGTCTTTGTCTATCCCAGGATGCCCTCCAGGGCACCACATTGCATACAGCTGTCTTGTCTCCTTGGGCTTTTCTTGACTGTGACAGTTTCTCAGACTTGACCTGTCTGATGACCTTTACAGATTTAAGGAGTACCACTTGGGTATTTGACAAAAGACCTCTCTATTGGGCTTTGTCATGTTTTTTTCATGATCAACCTGGGGGTGTGGGTTTTGGAGTAGAAGACCACAGAGGTGAAGTGCCATTCTCATGGCATCATATCAAAGGTATATGCTAATTTTTTTTTTTAAAGATTTTATCTATTTACTTATTTGACACAGGGCAAGAGAGTGTGCAAGCAGAGGAAGGAGCAAAGGGAGAAGGCAAGTAGACTTGGCACTCAGCATGGAGCCTGATGCAGGGCTCGATCCCCCACCCCTGAGATCATGACCTGAGCGGAAGGCAAGAGTTGGATGCTTTACCGACTGAGCCACCCAGGCGCCCTGGGTGTGTGCTATTAATCTAACACTATTGGTGTTGGCCTGACTACAAGGATGAGGTAATGCTTGCCAGGTATTTCCACTATAAAGTTCTCCCCTCCTCCCTTCCCTGCTACATTCTTGGAAGGAAGTCACTGTGTGACATCTACACTTAGGGGATGGAGAGTTATGCCCCACTTCCTGGGGGGAGGAGCGCCAAATAAGTTACTTGGAATTCTTTTGCCCTGAAGATTTGTCCCTTCCTCTCCATTTACTTATTTATTCAACCATTTATTTATTTATATTGATAAAAACTCATGAATTTTTATTTTATACTTTGGTTTATAAGCTAATACTTCTCTATTTATGTCATTGCTCAAATTGTTCCCACTTTGGCTCTTGGGAACTCTTTCAGGTCTTCCCTACGTCCCTTTGAGATACCCCCCAGCACTGTGGAGTCCTTCTTTCTTGGAGGACTTCCTCATTTTCTATCACTACAAGATGCTGCAGGTTCATCTTGTATATTTCCTGCCCAGATCCAGAATCAGCCAGTTCTCCATGAGCCTCAATGTCCTTTTTTGGAGACTGGTATTAGGAAATCAAAATCTGGACCCGTGGTATGCTCACTGCTACTCAGATGTCTTTGTTTCTACATCCTCTCAGCTGACAGAGCACGGAGTACTTTTATTCCTCCAACTTAAAAACAAACAAACAAAACAAAACAAAACAAAACAAAAAGTTTTTCTTAAGCTACAGAATGGCTGAAATAGTGCAATGAATAATTTATGTGCTTTAGCTAGATCTTACCCCCGAACCGTTTGAAAATAATTTGTAGACATCATGACATTTTATCCCTAAATACCTTTTCATCCATCTCTTACACAAAGAACCAGTTCCTATGTAATACAACACAATGGCCACAGCTGAGGAAATATTAATTCAGTATTATTCAATTATATTCAGATATTCTTAATGGTCCCCCAAATATATTTTTTTAAACTTTAAAAATCCAGGGCGCCTGGGTGGCTTAGTGGGTTGAGCCACTGCCTTTGGCTCAGGTCATGATCTCAGGGTCCTGGGATGGAGCCCTGCATTGGGCTCTCTGCTCAGTGGGGAGCCTGCTTCCTGGAGCTCCCCGCCCCCCCACCATCTGCCTCTCTGCCTACTTGTGATCTCTTTCTCTGTCAAATAAATAAATAAAATCATTTAATAAAAAACTTTAAAAAATCCAGGCTCCAATAAATATTTACACATTTTCTTAGTTGTTTTGGCTCTTTATTCTCTGGATTAATTCTCTTTCTGTTTTTTCATTCTGTTGTGGTTTGTTGTTGTTGTTGTTGTTTTGTTTTGTTTTATTTTAAGAGTGTGGGTCAGTTGCCTTATCACTATCCCACATTCTGGATTTATCTTCAGGCTAGTGATCCTCAAGCTAAGTAAGGGTTTCTCAACCTCAGCATTGACATTTTGGACCAGATGATTCTTTGTTGTTCGGGCCAGTCCTGTGCATTATAGAAGGTTTAAAAACATCCTTGATGCTTGTAACTAGATGCAAGTAACAACGCCCCAGTCATGACAACCAAAAATGTCTCAAAACATTGACAAATGTCCCTGGGGTCATAGTCGCCTCCAGTTGAGAAGCATTGGACTAGACAAGGATACTAGGATACTAAGTAATGTTGTGTAATGTTGTCAAGGATACTAGGTAATGCTGTGTACTCCTTAATGTATCACAGCAGGAAATACATGGTATCGAGTTGGGTGGAACTTACCATAACCAAGTATAATAACTTAAGTTGGTAACCAGCAAATCCCTCCATTGTAATTAACTATAGAAGTACTTGGAGTCTCTACAATCATCCTGTTCTGTTTTTCATCTAATGATTTTAGCATCCACTGATGACTCTTTTGAGTCAATACACTAGGGGATGTAAAATGATAATTTTTCTACTTCTTTCCTTGCATACAAGCCAGCTGAAACTCTTGTAAAGAGCCTTCCCCTTTATTTTCCCTAAATATTCCTTTCTCTCTTCTTTAAATATTATTTTGCTGCATAGATTATTTTATTAATTGAATTGTGATTCTTCATCATCCTTATGTTTTGATGATCCAATTATCCCAAATTGGCTAGTGGGAACCATTCACACTAATTACTCAGTCATTTCCTATGAATATGTAAATTAGTTACAATGATTCAAATGAAAACTCTGTACAAAGATATACCTAGAGTAGCTTCCCTTCCATCTCCTTCACTTCTTTCTGTATAGGTAATGTTTTCATTGGTATTCTGGTTTATTCTTTTTTTTTTAATTAATTTTTTTCAATTATTTATTTATTTGTCAGAGAGAGAGAGAGAGAGAAAGTACTAGCAGGGGTGTCAGCAGGCAGAGGGAGAAGCAGGCTCCCTGCTGAGCAAGGAGCCCAGTACGTGACTTGATCCCAGGATCCTGGGATCATGACCTGAGCCAAAGGCAGATGCCCAACCGACTGAGCCACCCAGGCATCTCTTTCTGGTTTATTTTTTCTGTATTTCTTATTCAAAAAGTAGTTAAAAATGTATATGAGCACACATCTATTCAAAAGATAGTTTACTGTGTGTTTTTTGCATCTCGCCTTCCACTTAACAGTACCTAGTGAAATCACTATCAGTTCATATAGAACTTCTTTGCTCTTTCTATGGCCACACAGCCCTCCCTAGTGCCTGTGTACCTTACTTTATGCAACCGGCCCTCCATGCATGAGCATTTAGGATGTTTCAAATAGTTTACTATCACAGATGATGCCACAGAGAGTTACATGTGAATATCCTGTTCTGAATTTGTGGATGTGTATCCTCAGGGTAAATTCCCAGAAGAGATGCTGTAGGGAAAGGATAAATGCATAAGTAACTGTGTTCTAGACTGCCAAATCTCCTGCCATAGTTGTTGTAATATTCTTCCTACCAGTAATAATCCAGAGCGTTTGTTTTCCTACAGCCTTGCCTGTATAAAGCATTGTAAGCTTAGGACTTTTTGCCAAGCTGACATGCAAGAAATGGTATGTCATGGTAGTTTTACTTTGCATTTCCTGTAAAATGAATGAGGTTAAGCATCTCTTTTTATGCTTAAGGGCAATTTGTTGCACATGATTTTTAAAACCTACTTCTTTCTCCTTCATTTCCTGGCTGTTACCCTAGATCAGGCTCCTGTGACTTACTACCCAGATTTCTGAAATAATCTTCTGCTGATTTCTCTGCCTACTGTCATTCTCCCTTTCAGTTATCCTGAACACAGTTAACACAGTTACCAAGTTAATCTTCTTAAAACACTTCTGCAAAACATTCTCTCTCTCTCTCTTTTTAAAGAACTTTTAATTAGTCCCTTTAGCCACAGAATAGTTTTAAACTCATTAATCCAGAATTCAAGATATGGTTTTCTACCACTTCTGTAAACTTCTCTTTGTTTATTCTCTTATATTTACTTAACAGTAACCCCCCCCCCCCGCCAACTTATCTGTGGAGTATATGTTCCAGGACTCCTGTGGATGCCTGAAACCATGGGTAAAACCAAACACTAGGTGTACTATGTTTTTTCCTAGATGTACATACTTAGAATAAAGTTTAATTTATAAATGAGGCATCATAAGAGATTAACACTAATAATAGAATAGAATAATTATAATGATGTGCTATCATAGAAGTTATGTGAATGTGGTCTTTCTCTCTCTTCAAAATAGCTTATTGGTCCATACTCCCCCTTTCTATGATGATAAAGTATGATGTGGTGAGATGAAGTGAGGAGAATGACAAAGGCATTGTGACATAGCGTTATGTGACCACTGACTTTCTGGCAACACGTCAGAAGGGGGATCGTGCGCTCCTGGACCCCAGTTGACTGCGAAAAACTGAAACTTTGTAATGTGAATCTGTGGCTGGGGGTGGTGGGCAACTATATTGTATTCCTTCTGCAAAATTGGTACATTCGGTGTCCTAAAGTCCATGGCAAAATTCTACCCTCCAGACCTTTTTGCTGCTGCTTTCCAGTTTGAAATCACCTCCATAATGCAGCTCTGCCTTCTTAGCTGTTTAAATTCCATGCAAACTCCCACTCCCATCCTCTTGGAAGCCTTCCTTGACCACTTCAGGGCCCAGACATTCCCTCCTCTTCTAGATTCTATTGCTATGAATGTCTGTCCCCTTATTTGGCACTGAATTTTTATGAGCTTTATCTTGTAAAAAATATTTATTATTTAAGTATAGTTGATATACAGTGTTATATTAGTTGAGGGGCACAACACAGTGATTTAATGATTCTATACATTACACGATGCACACAATGATACAAAGGTGGTCACTGTCTGTCCCTCTGCAGTGTTATTACAGTATGATTGACTATACTCTCTACTGTACGTTCTCTCTCTGTGACCTATTTATTGTAGAACTGGAAGTTTATACCTCTTATCCCCTTCACCTGTTTTGCCTACTCCACAACCCTCTCCTCTCTGCCAACCACTGATTTGTTCTCTGTATTTATGAGTCTGTTTTTGTTTTGTTTTGCTTTGTTTTTTAGACTCCATGTATAAGTAAAATCATATGGTATTTGTCTCTGACTTTTTTCACTTAGTGTCATATCCTCTAGGTCCATCTGTGTTGTCACAAATGGCAAAGGCTCATTTTTTATGGCTGTATAATACTCCTACGCACCTGTGTGCGCGCGTGCGCATGTGTGTGTGTACACATCACACCCTCTTTATCCATTCATCTACTGATGGACTTGGATGGCTTCCCTATTTTGGCTATAGTAAATAATACTGCAGTAAACATCAAGGTGCTTACATCTTTACATGTAGTGTTTTCATCTTCTTTGGATACATAATAGTGGAATTACTGGATTATATCCTAGTTCTGTTTTTAATTTTTAGAAGAAACTTCATACTGTTTTCCACACTGGCTGTACCAATTTACAGTCCTACCAACAGTGCACAGGGGTTCCTTTTTCTCCATATTCTCCTCGACATTTGTTACTTCTTATCTTTCTGATTGTAGCCATTCTGACAGGTGTAAGATAATAGCTCCTTCTAGTTTTAATTTGCTTCTCTTTAATAATTAGTGATGGTGAGCATATTTTCATGTGTCTGTTTGCCATCTGTATGTCTTCTTAAGAAAAATGTCTATTCATGTCCTCTGGCCATTTTTTCAACTGGATTGTTTGAGGGTTTTTTGGGTGTTGAGTTGTATAAGTTCTTTATGTGTTTTGGATTTTAACACTTTATTGGATGTATATGATTGGCAAATACCTTCTCCCATTCAGCAGGCTGCCTTTTCATTTTGTCGATGGCTTTCTTCGCTGTGCAAAAACTTTTTATTTTGGTGTAGTGCCAGTGGTTTATTTTTGCTTTTGTACCCCTTGCTTGAGGAGATATATCCATAAATATTTTGCTAAAGCTAGTGTCAAAAAGACTACTGCCTATATTTTCTTTTGGGAGTTTGATGGTTTCAGGTCTTTAATCCATTTGGAGTTTATTTTTATGTATAGTGTATGAAAGTGGGCCACTCTGATTCTTCTGCAAGGAGCTGTCTAGATCTCCTAGCACTGTTTGTTGAAGAGGCTTCCTTATTGTGTATTTTTGCCTCCTTTGTCAGAGACTAATTGCCTATCTGGGCGTTGGTTTATTTCTGGGCTCTCTATTCTGTCTGTTGCTCTCTGTGTATCTTTTTGTGCCAGTACCATACAGTTTTGATTATTATAGCTTTCTGGTATATCTTGAGATCACAGAGCATGATACCTGCAGCTTTGTTTTCTCTCATGATTACTTTGGCTATTTGTGTTCTTTGGTGGTTGCATAGAAATTTTAGGATCATTTGTTTTAGTTTTACTAAAAATACTGTTGGTATTTTGAAAGGGATCTCACTGAATCTATAGAGTATTTTGTGTGGTATGGACATTTAACGATATTAAGTTTTCCAGTCCATGAGCATGGAATATCTTTCCATTTATTTACGTTATCTTCACTTTATTTCATCACTGTCTTATAGTTTGCAGAGTACAGGTCTTTCACCTATTGGGTTAAATTTATTCCTAGGTTTTTAATTTTTTGATGCAGTCATAAATTGGATTGTTTTCTTAAATTCTTTCTGCTATGCGTATAAAAATGCAACCCATGTCTGTTTATCGATTTTATATCCTGCGTCTTTACTGAATTCATTTATTATATCAGTTTTTTGGTGGAGTCTTTAGAGTTTTGTATATATCCAGCATCATGTCCTCTGCAAATAGTGATGGTTTTACATCTTCATTTCTGATTTGGATACATTTTATTTCTTTTTCTTTCCTATCTGTTGAGGCTAGGATTTCCAGTACTATGTTGAAGAAAAGTGTTAAGAGTAGACATTCTTTTATTGTTCTTGATCTTAGAGGAAAAGCTTTCAGTTTTCACCATTGAGTATGATATTAGCTGTGGGTTTTTCATATATGGCCTTTATTATGTTGAAGTATGTTCCCTATAAACCCATTCTGTTGAGAGTTTTTATCACAAATGAATGTTGAATTTTGTCTCATACTTTTTCTTATCTCTTGAGATGATCATATGTTTTTTAATCTTTTACTTTGTTGATGTGATTATCAAGTTGATTGATTTATGAATATTGAACTATTCTTGTATTCTCAGAATAAATCCCACTTGATCCTTTGAAAATATTGTTGAGTTCAGGGGCGCCTGGGTGGATCAGCGGGTTAAGCCTCTGCCTTTGGCTCGGGTCGTGATCTTGGGTCCTGGGATCGAGTCCCACATCGGACTCTCTGCTCAGCAGGGAGCCTGCTTCCCCCCACCCTGTCTGCCTGCCTCTCTGCCTACTTGTGATTTCTGCCTGTCAAATAAATAAAATAAAATAAAATAAAATAAAGGAAAATATTGTTGAGTTCAGTTTGCTACAACTTTGTTGAGGACTTCTGTAGCTATGTTTATTAGGGATAATGACCTATAGCTTTCTTTTTTTGCTTTTCGTAGTTTCTTGTCTGTTTGGGTATAAGGGCAATGCTGGTCTCATAGAATGAATTTGGGAGCTTTCCTTCCTCTTCTGTTTTTGGAACAGTTTGATCCTTATAGCCTTTTTCTTGTATTACAAGCACTTAAAAATTTTAAATTTGTGTATATTTTCCCCCAAGAGTAGGGACTAAAGCCATTTAAATGGGTGAAAATGAAGGGATTTTTATCACCTACTTCTAAGCCAAAATAAAGGCACACTGATGTCTTTTTTATTGACAAGGTAAGGAAGCAAACAGATCTTAGTGACTGGATTAAAATCAATTATTAAGTCAGAGGGGTATAAGTATGGGCCCCAAATCTTAGGTTATAATCAAGTTATAATCAAGTGTCATACCTATTACTAACAAAAAAAACCCACACCTTAAGATATTAAGTAAAAATGACTCCTTTTACTTATTCTCTCAATTAATGAAGAAATATAATTTAGAAAACTTTGATTTATCTTAAAATTTCCATTGAAGATACTAGCTCGAAAGACAGAATTTCTCATCCAATCATCTCAGAGCATGATGGTGTTATATAAAATGCTCTCTTTGTTTTCAGCCTAATCAAGGCGAGAAGTCTAAGGGAGAACAGATTGGTGGTTGCCAGAAGCAGAGGGTGAAGGGTGTCAAAAGGTACAAACTTCTACTTATAAAATAAATAAATCTTGGGATGTAATGTGTAGCACGATGACTATAGTTAATAACAGTGCACTGTATATTGAGAGTTGTTAAGATGGTAGATTGTAAAAATTCTCATCACAAAAAAAAAGTCTGTAACTCTAAGGTGACAACTATTAACGACTTATTGTGGTGATCACTGCACATGTAAATAAATTTTGAATCATTATTTGTACACCTGAAATGAATACAATTTTCTATGTCAATTATATCTCAAAAAAGAAGAGAAATCCAACCCCGTAATAATAAAAACACTCCTGTTTTATTCTAGAATAGCAAATTCAGTATTTTCCTCAAAATACAACAGCCACTTTTGATCAAATTTCCTTTTTTCTTTTCTTTCTGGTAATCTTCCCTTGAAATAATAAGTATCTCCACCCAGGAACTAGACAAGATCAGAGTCAATCTGGAATTTGAGTTCTTTTATATTGGGTGTTAAAAAATCTTAATCTATAGTTGCACCAAAGATCTGAAAAAGAATAAAAAACTCAGAAAAAAAATTCCACCATCTCCAGCAACTCACCTTTACATGATATAGAAGAAATGTCTCAAAGTAACTGATTTTACTTTTCTGTAACTCTTCTAGAGATTGTCTAGCTCAGGTTCAAAGATGAATCTACGTTATTAAAATGGAAGAAAACGGAGCTCTTTCTTTCTAAAAGATGGTATACCTTCTCACAAGAAGACTCTTGGGAAAATCTAAGGTAAATTATTCATATCTTTTAAAATTTATATTTGTATCTTAAAATAATGAAATTTGATAAGCCATGTCCCCTTCAAATCTCCCTTATAGTTCTAATATTTTATGAAAAGTGATTTATTTCTTTATCATATGATTTATTTCCCCTTCTTGGCCCACAAAGTTTGAATAGAGAAAACCTCATTTCTAGATCCCTGGATATCCTGAGCCATGCATCTCCACTTTAAGTTTTGCAACTCTCAAATTCAGTTCAACAAACATTATACATGATAAATTTATTGTACCTTTATTATAGGTACTGCTATAGGCCTGCTGCTAGCTCTTTTCGTAGCACAGTGTGTAAGTCATAGAGCTTATGCTAAGTAGTTTAGTGAGGCAGAAAGGTATGTATGCACCAAGTATTATACAGATCAGCTGTAAAAAATATTATTGCTGGCCTAGAAACAAGGGGAAGCAAGAAAAGAGATTTAACTCAGGTACAAAAAGTGACAAAGACTCTGCAAATAAGGTGATAATCAAATTCAGCCAGGGCAACCTCAAAATTCACAAGGTCCAATGTATAGAGACTTCATAAGAGAAAATTTCTAATTTAAAATGAGAATTTAGCAGCATTTAGAATGTACTAGGCACTCTCCTGTGATCCCACAGAACACTGTACCTCTCTCTATTCTGGCAGCTTGACTTGTAAAAGATTTAGTTCCAGGTAAGTTACATGGACCAGCCAGAGGGGACCTTACAGTGGGATCACTACCATCTCAATTCTGAATTCCCGGTGCCTCAGGGAGCACTCAACACATTGTAAACCATTAAATTTCCATAAAAGAGTAAATGAACTAAATGTTTCAGTAGCACTTTGCAAAGTGAACCAAACTTTCTAACTTACCTCTTTTTGCAAGTTGATTCTTTTGGATTTTAGGTCCCCAAGTGGCCTACGTCTAATAAGGATTTTATTTTCCAGTGGCTGAACTTGGTCTTGTCTGGAGCTACATCAGCTAAGGGAAGGGTGGGCATTATGTAGACCCCTATTGACCATGGTTGTCACTGTTTCCAGGTTTGGGGGTTTTACAGGTAGACGCGCGTGCGCGCGCGCACACACACACACACACACACACAATCACACCCCTCTCTGTGATACACAAAGATGCTGGCATGTTCACACAAGATATAATAACAACAAAAGTGCAAAAGGAAACCACAAAAATTAGCTGGAATATGAAATCTAATGGAGGAATATAGTTTGGAATAGGCAAAATGGGAACTCAAGATAGGACATTTATCCTTGCTCCCTGCAAGGAAGACCACCTCCTGTCACTTCACAAGATAACTCTGGAATTTGCTTATCTTTTCAATTTTAGTACTTTTATTACGTCTGTTTAGGTCTATTTTTGCTTCCAGAAACTTAGCACTTTTGCCTTTAAATCTCTTACTCTAAATGTTAACCCCTTCCTAAGTGTGATTTCATTATTAGATTTTATTTTCCAATAACATATGTCCCACTTCATAATGGAAAGTAATGGGAGAATGGCATTCAACTTCCTAAAACCTCTGTTTCATTATGATATTATAAAAATGCATCATTTCCATTGAGGGCAGAGAGAATCTGTGATAGCCATCAGATAAATTATAATTCATGTATAATATTTAAGAATTCAAGGAAATCCTTTAGGTAAAGTCGATAAAAAGTCTACTTAATCCTGGCACAGCCTGACCTCTTGCAACCTCATGAGTGTTTGCTGAAGCCTTGGCCTCACGAGGCACCTTATTAGAAAGATAATTCTCAGGCCCTACCCAGACCTGTGAATCAGAATTTGCATTTTGACAAATCCCCTGTGGGATTTGTGTGCACATTAAAGTTTTAGAAGGAGGAGTTATCCAGTCCTAGAGAAACTCCATGAACAGAAATTACTTTCTTTAATTTAGCTTGGGTTTCCTCCCAAAGATCTACAGACCCAAGCATTAATAATTTTCAGTATCTTGACTAAATTTACATTAAGATACATTCCTGGAATTTGGTGGCCTCCCTGTATTTCATTTTATATCCATTACAATGGTTCTGTGTTGTCCAGACTGTCTGTCTCCTCCTTGCCACAGGAAAACCAGGCATGCATGGGGAGAAAGGGATCAGCGATTTGAATTAGAGAATGATACGGAAGACTGACGAGGACTGTTCATTGTATGGAGGGGATTTCAACTCAGTCACCACATTGCTTTCTTCTCAAGGAGTCATCTTAGGCTTCAGCCAATGGAGTCATTTCCGCAAAGGAAAACCCCCAAACTTGGGGGTCTGTGAATAACATGCCAAATAAATTAGATTAATTAGGCATTTCTTTGCTTGAGTTTCTTTCTCCCACCATGGCTCATCTCTTTATTTGTGACCCTGAGAAGCCAAGGAGAGGCCACATCCTTTGTAACTGGAAACAGGGTTGCTGAAGGTATCCCTTGCCAGACAGCTAACGACCAGAGGAAAAGATGCCTGTCCTTTCCTTAAACTTGGGTTTACTGGTGGTAACAATGACATTCCTGCTGAAAAAATTAAGAGGTGTGGGAAAAAAGAGAAAAAAAAAAAAACTATGTCAGCTCTTAAGGTAACAAAAAAAATGTGGCATACCCAAGCTGCATCCCAGACATCCTTCTTCACAAGGCACGCATTCTTCATAGTCTGGGTCTTGAACTTCACCTATACAGGAAGAGTGAGAAATAACGATTCATTTTTGCTGAGTGGAGATGGGTTCATTGCTATGAAAATATCTTGGCATGTAACTTGTTTTCTGCCCTTTCCTTTTCTCAGAGACAACAAATTTTAATTCTTTAAGCTGTTTCTTTGTTTTTAACCTCCAAATGTCTAAATGACATGATTATGATGCTACCTACCTCTTGATTTTATTCTTAGGCATTACCTGTAGTGGTAAAGACTAGCTTTGTTTCACCACCATTCTAACAGACATAGACATACTTTCCATCCTCCCAAATGATAAATTTTGTTTGATTAATATTCAGTATTTATAGTGTTTGTAATATTTATAGTATGATTATACTATTATTATTCATATTTTGATATTTGGGCTCTTGTATACCTTTTTGTTTTCTCTTATGCTGCTATTTTTCTAGCTTCCTTATTTATTTTTACAGTATCTGTCCTTAATTCATCCTCAACTGTACAAGTAGAAATCTCCCAGCTCTTGCATTAGTTTATTTTGTTTTTTTTTAAAAAACAAACCCTCTTAAACCCTCAGTTTGTTTCTCAGAGTCCACAGTCTCTCATGGTTCGTCTCCCTCTTTAATTGCTCCCGCTTCACTTTTCATTTCCTTCTCCTCATGTCCTCCATATTATTCCTTATGCTCCACAAGTAAGTGAAACATATGATAATTGACTCTCTCTGCTTGACTTATTTCACTCAGCAAAATCTCTTCCAGTCTCATCCATGTTGATACAAGAGTTGGGTATTCATCCTTTCTGATGGAGCATAATACTCCATTGTATATATGGACCACATCTTCCTTATCCATTCGTCTTTTGAAGGGCATCTTGGCTCTTTCCACAGTTTGGCGACCGTGGCCATTGCTGCTATGAACATTGGGGTACAGATGGCCCTTCTTTTCACTACATCTGTATCTTTGGGGTAAATACCCAGTAGTGCAATTGCCAGGTCTGTTTTTAATTTTTTGAGGATTCTCCACACTGTTTTCCAAAATGACTGCACCAACTTGCATTCCCACCAACAGTGTAAGAGGGTTCCCCTTTCTCCACATCCTCTCCAACACTTGTTGTTTCTTGCCTTGTTAATCTTTGTGATTCTAACTGGTGTAAGAATCAAATAATAAATAACAAATAATAATGTAAATATATCAAATTTATTTTGATTTGAATTTCCTAGATGGCTAATGATGATTAACATTTTTTCATGTGTCTGCTAGCCATTTGTATGTCTTCTGTGGAGAAGTGTCTGTTCATGTCTTCTTCCCATTTTTTGACTTGATTATTTTGTTTTTGGGTGTTGAGTTTGAGAAGTTCTTTGCAGATCTTGGATATCAGCCCTTTGGCTGTAGTGTCATTTGTGAATATCTTCTCCCATTCCATGGGTTGCCTTTTTGTTTTGTTCACTGTTTCCTTTGTATTTGTATCTTTTTACTGTCATCCTGAGGATTCCTTTCATCCCTCTCTTCCTTTGATGCCCCATTTTCTGGACCTTATATTTTCTAATTTCTTGTTCTATTTTTTGGTGGAATATACCCTTTACAAGTAATTTTCCCAAGAGAGGATGCATGGGAGGTAAAGTTTTGGAAAACTTGCATGATTGAAAATACTCTTTTTTTAACCCTCACACATGACTCATGGCTTGACTGAATTTAGGATTGAAAAGAGAAATTATTTCTTTTCTCAAAAGTTTGAAGTTTTTGTCCCATTTTTATGTTTTAGTTTCCAGTATTGTTGAGAAGTTGTCATTCTGATAGCCAGTCCTTCTTGTATGACCTGCTTTTTTACTCATAGGAGTTTTTAGGGTTTTCCTTTTGCCGAAAAAAGAAATCTATTTCCCAGATTCTTACAATGGTGTGCCTTGGTGTGTGTCTTTTTAAAATCCGTTAGGCTGTACATGCAGAAGGCTTGTTCAATCTGGAAATTCATGCCTTTCAGTTCTGGGGTAATTTTCTGAATTATTTCTTTGTTAATGTTCTCTATTCTGTTTTTGCTGTTTACTCTTTAAAAACCTATATTATTTGAATTCCTGGGTTGACCCTGAATTTTTCTTCCCTCTTCTCCGTTTTCTACTTTTACTTTTTATTTTAGTTCTACTGTCTCAGTGATTTTAAAGTTTTTAAAAAATCTTTTTTCCCCTCTTCATTTCCATTCTTCTATAATTGATTTTTGAAAAATTTTTGGAAAATTTTTTAAAAAGATTTTACTTATTCAGTTGAGAGAGAGAGAACAAGCAGGGGTGGGGCAGAGGTACTGAGAGTGAGAGAGAGAAGCAGATTCCCCACTGAGCAGGGAGCCTGATGGAGGGTTTGATCCCAGGACCTGGAGATTGTGACCCGAGCTGAAGGCAGATGCTTAACTGACTGAGCCACCCAGGTGCCCCACTATAGTTGCTTTTTTTTTTTTTAATTAAAAAAAATTTCTTTTTAAAATTTATTTGACAGAGATCACAAGTAGGCAGAGAGGCAGGCAGAGAGATAGGAAGGAAAGCAGGCTCCCTGCTGAGCAGAGAGCCCGATGCGGGGCTCTATCCCAGGACCCCGGGATCATGACCTGAGCCGAAAGCAGAGGCTTTAACCCACTGAGCCACCCAGGCGCCCCATATAGTTGCTTTTAAAGATTTATTTATTTGAGACAGAGAGAGCCCCCCCACCCCCGCCACTCATCTGTGTGCATAAATTGGGGGAGGGCAGAGGGAGAGAATCTCAGACTCTCCACTGAGCATGAAGCCCAGTGTGGGGCTTGATCTCATTATCCATGAGATCATGACTTGAACCAAAACCTACACTCTGATGCCTAATCACCTGAGCCACCCAGATGTCCCCCCCACCTTTCTTCTATAATTTAAAAAAAAATTTTCCAAGATCACATTTTTATTTTCTGAGTATTTCTTAATGTATTTTTTAAATTATGTGTTTCAGGTATACAGTATAATTTGATATCTGTATATACCGCAAAGTGATCACCCTCAAAATCCAGTTACCATCCATCACCCTATCGTTGGCCTCCTTCAGCCCTTTCTCCCAGCCCACACCCTCTTCTCTCTGGTAACCATGAGTCTGTTCTCTGTATCTATCAGTTTTGTTTTGTTTCTTAGATTCTACATATGAGTGAAATCATATGGTATTTGTCTTTCTCCTGATTTATTCCACTAGCGTAATACCCTCATGGCCCATCCATATTGTAAATGGCAACATTTTATTCTTTTTTTTTAATGGATCAACTTTATCCATTCATCTACTGGTGAACATTTAGCTATTTTCAGGTTTTTGGCTATTGTAAATGCCATAATGAACACAGGGATGAGTATATCTTTTCAAATTTGTGTTTTCTTATTTTTTTGGATAAAAACCCAGTAGTGTTGTAACTGGATCATGTGGTAGTTTTATTTTTAATTTTTTGAGGAATATCCATATGTTTTCCACAGGGACTACATCAAATTACACTCCCACTAACAGTGTATGAGGGTTTCCTTTTCTTTGCATTCTCTCTAACACTTGTGATTTCTTGTCTTTTGATAATAGCCATTCTAATGGGTATGAGGTGGTATCTCATTGTGGTTTTGATTTGTGTTTCCCTAAAAACTAGTGATGCTGAACATCTTTTCATGTGCTCATTGGCCATCAGTCTGTCTTTTTTAGATGAGTCTTTAATCCATTTTTAGTTAATTTTTGTGTATGGTACAATGAAGTGGTCCACATTCATTCTTTTGCATGTAGCTCACCAGTTCTCTTGGCACCATTTATCGAAAAGACTTTTTTCTCCTTTGTATGTTCTTGGTTCTTTCTTCATAATCAATTGTCCATATATGCATGATTCTATTTCTGGGCTCTCAGTTCTGTTCTATCAACTTACATGTCTATTTTTCTTTTTTTGGTGTGTCAGCACCATATTGTTTTGAATACTATAGCTTTGTAGTATAGTTTGAAGTAAGGGAACATGATATGTCCAGCTTTGTTCTTCTTTCTCAAGATAGCTCTAGCTATATAGTATCTTTTGAATGGTGAATTTAGTCCATTTACATATAAAGTAATTATTGGTAAGTATATACTTACTCTCATTTTGATAATTGTCTCCTGGCTGTTTTTGAAGTTCCTCTCTGGTTTTTTTTTTTTTTTTTCTCTCTTCTCTTGTGGTCTGGTGGCCTTCTTTAGTGTTATGTTTAGATTCCTTCCTCATTTTCTTTTGAATATTTACTATCGTCTTTTTCCTTTGTGGTTACCATGAGGTCCACATATAATATCCCATGTATATAAGAGAACACAGCATCTTAATTTTGAACACATTCCAAATCTCCACATTTTATAATTTCAATGACATATATTACATCTTTTAATTTTATGCATCCATAATTATTTTAATTTTAATTAATTTTACTATTTTTGTATTTTAACCTTAAATTTGCTTTGTAAGTGATAGATTCACTCTTCACTACCTTTATCATGTATATACCTTTTCCAGTAAGAGTAATACTTTCATATGTTTTCATATTATTAGTGTCTTTTCCTTTTAGTTTAGAGAAATCTCCTTACCGTTTCTTGTAAAGCTGTTTTAGTGGTAATGATCTCCTTTAGATTTTGCTTATCTGGAAAACTCCTAACCTCTCCTTCATTCTGAATGATAACCTTTGCAAGTAGACAATTTTTGGTTGGAAATTTTTTTCTTTCACCACTTTGAATCTGCTACTCCCTTCTGGCCTATAAAATTTCTGCTGAAAAATTTTCTAATAGGCATATGAATTTTCTTTGTACATTAAATAAATTGTTTTTCTGCACCTCTTTTTAGATTCTCTCTCTTAACTCTTACCATTTTAATTATGTATCTTGGTGTGGTTCTCTTTGGGTTCATCTTATTTGGAATTCTCTGGGATTCCTGGGCCTAGATGTCTGTTTTCTTCCCCAGGTTAGAGAAGTTTCTAACCATTATTTCTTTGAATATTTTTTTCTGTGTCTTGTTGTGTCTCTCTCTCTTTTTAAAAAGTATTTTTATTTATTTTAGAGAGAGAGAGTGCAAGTGAGTTGGGAGAGGAGCAAAGAGGGAGAAGGAGAGAGAATCTGAAGCAGACTCCCCACTCATCACAGAGCTTGATCTCATGACTGTGAGATCATGACCTCAGCCAAAACCAAGAGTTCGGTGCTTAACTGACTGAGTCACCTAGGTTCCCCTTGCTGTGTCTCTTTTATCTTTAGTTTTAGAGGGGCTGTTTATCTAGTTCTCAGGTCCTTTTTGGAGGAAAATTATTCTGCATGTAGCCATAAAATTATAGTGTCCGTAGAGAGAGATGAGTTCAAAGTCTTTTTACACTCCCATCCTGAATCCCCCTTCTAATCTCTTTCCATTAATTTAATAGATTAGATCAGATTGATTGGTACAAACAGAGTAAGTTGGGCTATATGCCATGCAACTAGTTTTGACATCAAGAAGTTCCATTTCTGGGAATATGGAATTGGGTATATAAGTGAACAGACTCTATCTTTTTAAATCTGCCTTCCCAAATTATTTTTTCAAGATTTAAATCCTATACTACATTAGTGAACATAAAGCAGAAAAAGGAATGAATGTCTTAATTATTCTAGAAACATCTTGGAGCTCTTTTTAGCACCAGACCAGGCATAATTCTTATACAGAGCAGAGAAAATCTGTAGCATTCTTACATGGAAAAGAACAAAAAATTTAAGTCCCGTCTTTTAATCTCCTTCCCATGTAAGATACGAAATTGGGCCGTAGCAATAACACATACGATTTATAGGACATTTCATATTTTCAGGTAGCTTTAGGTAAGCTTATTCTCATCGGCTTCTCACAGCAACCATCTCGGTGCAATGCTCACCCTTTCCCACACGAAGAGTAAAAGGCATAGAGAAATTAGACTGATTTTGCGCCGGGTCTCATAACTAGTAATAGGAAAGGAGAAAATTGTTGGTTAGGACCTTCAAATTCTGATTTTATTTTCTCTCCATTATACCCCACCCACAAACCCTTGATTCAATATCCATGTCTCTGTGATCAGCTGCATTACTGTGTCTCTGGAATGTGTCTGAAGAGACCCAGAGAAAGGTGTGTGGAGGAAGAGGGAGGAGCAGCCATCAGTGTCCCCACTGGACATACAGTCACACAAAGTCATCCCAGGTGCCAACATTAAAGCCAGGAGGTCAATTCAAATCTCAGAGCCATCCAGAGGTAGAGCTCCTCATGCTGCCTCCTGGTATAAGACTGGCCCAGAGCAGCCTTACCTTGTCCACACTCCAACTTCTGGCAGGTGTGGTTGCTGGGCACTATGAAGTAGCCATCCATGCATCGTGTGCAGACGTGTGCACTGGGGCAAAGTTCACAGTTGTCTGAGCAGGGCAGGCAGGTGTGCCCCTCGGCGGGGTAGTGGCCTGCTGGGCAGCTCTCCCAACACTCCCTCTGATAAAGGAAGCGCTCCTGGCCATGCTTATCTGAGCAGATGGAGGGGCAACAAAAAAGAAGAAAAATGTACAAAATTAACTGTAAAACTATTGTAACCTAAGATTTAAATATTTTAAAAATATTTTATTTATTTATTTGACAGACAGAGATCACAAGTAGGCAGAGAGGCAGGCAGAGAGAGAGGGGGAAGCAGGCTTTCTGCTGAACTAAGAGCCCGATGTGGGGCTCAATTCCAGGACCCTGAGATCATGACCTGAGCTGAAGGCAGAGGCTTAACCCACTGAGACACCCAGGCACCCTAAAAAATTTTTTTAAAAGATTTTATTTATTTATTTGACAGACAGAGATCACAGATAGGCAGAGAGGCAGGCAGAGAGAGGGGAAGGGAAGCAGGCCCCCTGCTGAGCAGAGAGCCTGGTGTGGGGCTCGATCCCAGGACCTTGGGATCATGACCTGAGCCAAAGGCAGAGGCCTTAACCCAGTGAGCCACCCAGGTGCCCCATTTTAAAAGAAAGATGTAACTGAGTATTTTGGCTGCTAGGGGACCAGGAGTATAAGAATGCATTTAATGAAAAGTTCAAGATCTATATGCTTATGGTCGAGAATTTTCATTGCGGGGAATAATTTTTGAGTATTTTGTACATTTGAGTGAGTCGGAACTACCATCTGGGATGTCGCTGCAAAAGCAGAAGCCACACTCTGTGAGTAACTATGAATCAGAAAGTGTTTAACTTTCCCAAGGGCTCCTTTTGGTTTCTGTGGAGGGTCTCAGACTTGGGAGCTATGGGGAGCCTATGAGAATAAACAAATGCTTCCTGATAGAACGGTTTCTGTGAGAGTCCTGACTTTTAGAATGATTTTGAATTCAGTTATCAAAATCACACACTTGTATTAACCGTCCAAAAGTCTGAATTTTTGCATGGCTGCCAGTTCCTACGATGACAGCGTAGGAGGACAGTCACCTTTTTGACTCCTTAAATGGATTTTTGGGAGTCCTGAGCTTCTGTCAACATTGGAGTCTACATGGAAAGAATTAGCAGTATGTCTAATACGAGACTATGGGAAGTTGCTTTTGGAGGGAATAGAAAATTAGAACCAATTATAAACTCACACTGAATGACAAAGGGTTAGAATCAGTTTATATACACATAAAACAAGATGAACGAAATGTGCCTAGAGGACCCCTGCCCTCGCCCTCCTGGAGTTTTTGTTTATGCTGAGTGTGTGTAGGGATCTGTCTTCTCTGGATTAAGTCTCCCATATGCTCCTGCTTCTGCAGAACAGCTGACCTGTGTTTCCCAAAATAACCGGGGTTAGTGTTCACTTGTGATATTCTACGTGGAGATCCAGAACCATTGACCTTCAAGGTGCAAGGCTGCTGAATCTGTAGATAGAGATATCACTCACCCCATGTTGCAAGAGCAGAATCTTAACATCAGTGTAATAGTCCTTGCCAGCATTCAAGTATTTCTGTGTCCCTAAACCTGGCACTCTCAAATGATCTAACCCGGTGTTTTGTCCTTAACTAAATCCCTAGTTCAAATCCAGTTTAAAAATCACACCCTTGGATTATGAGCTCTGAAGCTACCTCTTTAGTGTTTGTGATTTCCAACCGGAAGTCTGCTGGTTCCCATGGGACAAAGGCAGTAAAGAGGACTTCCCTGGGGGAGTGCAACAAAGTGTCAGCCCTCTCCAAGTTTGAGTTGGAAGAACATTCTCCTCTAAGGGAAGGAGAGTGTTTGGGAGGATGTCATGTGCATTTGGGGATTGATAGGGAGCCCAAACCCCTGACCTGGTAGAACGTGGAATCTTGACACCACAAAAGGGCGAACATTCCAAGCTATGTTCTTCTCAGACACCTTATGAAACCCTAGCAAACCCCATTTCCACCAAGACTCATTCAGAAAAGATCCTGTTTTTCAGAGGGCCATACTTCTGAGATATAGTTAGGAAGATCTGAGGAGAACAGTGAGAAGTTACTCCCTCCTCCATTCAGCCATTGCTGTAGGGTGTAGACGGATCCCCTACACCCTCACATGACATCACCTCAGGATCCAGAGGCTTGGGGACAGCCTGGCATATACCAAGTTCTAAATACGTATTTGTTGTAGGAATGATTGAGTAGCTAAGTGCGTTAATATTTAGCAATATTCCCATTTTTCTAATGTAACCGACTGGATCAATAATCTAAAAATAAAAATTAACAGTGATGGGTTTCAATACCAGAGGAAATGTTCTCCAATCCCATTTGTATTGTTCAGACATGGCTTTGTTATTTGAACCACTTTGGGTATTGCCATTTGAGTTAAAAAAAAAAAAACAAAAACAAAACAGATTTGGATGGTCTTGGTATTTAAAATACATGGACCCTGTAAAGGAGTTAACTTAGATGCCTTGATCATGGGCAGATTTTCCCACAGGTTTGGTCTAGAATTACCCCAAGATGTGCTCAAATTTCTAATAGCCTGGGTACTATGGCAGCTCACTTAGTTTTCACTGGTAATTTGATGTCCCACAGATTTAAATTACCATGCATACATTTTTGGCTACTTGAATAGAGTCTCAGAATTTAAATTATTGTGACAATATGTAAGAGAAGCTGGTTCTAGTAACAGAAGGGCTGATATTTTTGTTAGGTGCAAAATTTCATGTGATAATATGAGACAAGAGTGAAAGTGCAAGAAACTCCGAGATTGGCTTTCATTTATACTTAAGAGCAATTAGCTGTTTCCAGAGCAGCTAATTTCATTAGAAGAGAATGTGGACTCATGTGAAGACGGCTGAGGAACCCCTGGGTGGCTCAGTCAGTTAAGTGTTCACCTTCAACTCAGGTCATGATCCAGGGTCCTGGGATTGAGTTTCACGATGCACTCCCTGCTCAGCGGGGCATCTGCTTCTCCCTCCCCTCTGCACCTACCCCCTGTTCATGCTCTCTCTCTCTCTCTCTCTCAAAGAAATAAATAAAATCATAATCTTAAAAAAAAAAGGCTGAGAGATTCTGAAAATAAACTTTATAAAGTTTACTTCAACATTTTTCTTACTGTAGCTGTTGTGTGATTGGTCGAATTTAGTTTTAGGTTCAATTTCGTAGAGGACAAATCTGAACAAGAACGTTAGAGGGAATCTTCACTCCCAGGGCTGGAGGTCTGTATTTCCAAAAAGGATCCAGACCTAAATCTTAACAAAATTTCAATTAACCAAAGGCGAAATTTCTGTGAACTGCTGGGAGGCACTCGTGTGTAGGCGGCACCCTGTAGCCAGAGGATTTCAGCCTTTTAATTTTTTTTAATGATTTTATTTATGTATTTATCTGAAAGAAAGAGAGAGAGAGAGCAAGGGGAGGAGCAGAGGGGGAGGGAGAGGAAGGGGGGAAGAATTTCAAGCAGACTCTGTGCCCAACGTGGAGCCTGTCACAGGGCTTGAGCCCACAACTCCCCGAGATCATGACCTGAGCCAAAACCAAGAGTTGGTGGCCCAACTGACTGAGCCACATAAGCGTCCCTCAGTATCAAAGCCTGTTGATATGGAACTGCCTCAGGTCAGGGATCCCTTGTCTTTACCACTGTTTCCCATATTGGCCGTGCTCAGATATGTCCTAGGGACAACATGCTCTGCAGAGGAGGGAAATCAGAGCCCACTCAGCAATGCCCCCTCTGGCAAGGCTTTCCCGTTCACTAGAGCTGAAGGTGATGTTTCTTCTCTGACTTGTGGTAGGATTCATTCCTTCCTTTGGTCTTTAATATTTTCTTGTGTTTATAATCCATTATTAGCACAGATCCCTCTGTTAGGCTGTCAACTCCTTGAAGGCAAGCATCATACAATTATTTATTGTCTTGTCCCATGACCACTATGTGTAGTAACTTCCATAGGTGAACTTTTATTAAGATAGGGAGTAAACATAGACTTTTAAACAAAAAATAGAGAAGTGTCAAAGCATCTTTTATGTGGATTGGCCCAAGTAACTGTAGGATGCGTAGAACATTCTAGACATTTGTTCAGTATTCAAGGGAATCCTTAATTTTGGACTATGTATGAAGAGTCAATGTGTTTTTAATGTGGAAGGGAATTTTTTAGATGCTGTCTTGCCTATGTGTCACCCCCAGCCACATTTTTTTTTAAATTAACAAGGAGAGACTCAAAGAGGTAAAGAAATATCTTCTAGTTCATTAGTCACAAAGCAGGAACTAGAACTAGAACTAGAACTAGAACTAGAACTAGAACTAGAACTAGAACTAGAACTAGAACCCAGTTCTACCCTGGTTGTTGGTACTGACCTGCTACTGAACCATTCATTTATTCAGTTATACTGTGCACTCTGCATGCTGTCCCAGTGCTCAAAGCTAGTGCTCAGGTAGAAACCATTCACTGCTTTTATAGGACATAGAGTTTTATGGACAAGATAGCTATCGAGATTGAGGATGCCTGTAAAGGGGTAAGCAGAAGCTCCAAGGATGCACATATAGAAAGGTCCCATCCGAGACAAGGAAATTGGGACATCCCTCGTTGAGGAAATTATTTTGAAACCTACAAAATAAATAGAGGTTAGGCAGGTAACAAGTGAGGAAAATCTCCAGTGAGGTCTTTGAACAGCTAGGGAAATTAGCATGCCCACAGGAGTAAGTAGGTATAAACAATAACAGTGGTGGTAGTAGTGGTGATAGTAAGGGTAGTATTTAGTATTTATTGAGTACTTCATATGTGCCCAGCCCTGTTTAAGTGCTTTGTTATTTTATCTCACTTAACCTCATTTTATTTTCATAATCTTAAAAGTAGAAAACCATTATCACCATCTTATAGATGAGGAAGGAAACAGAAAGAGCAAACCAGAGAGAAAATTTGACATAGACCTACCTTGTTTACATGACAAACACAAAGAAACAATTTTAGTTTACACAAAGAAATGTGTTATCTCCCATTTTCCTACAAATGCATGATACTCTCAATTCAGTCTTCATTTTTCTTGGTTATATTAATAAAGATAAATAGTTCTCTTCCACCAGGAAAAAAAACAACATGTGAGCATGAGGTGGTGGTAACTGATGGCCTTGGGATCAGTGAGACAATAGGGAGTGGTGGGGAGAGCAGCCTCCTCTGATCGCCCGTCAGTCATTTGGGGAATGTAGGCCAAGTGGTGCCCGATGTTGTGCTCCAAGTTTGCAAAGAAAACAAACCAAAACAAAACCAAATAAAACAAACAAAACAAACTACCAAGTTTTTCTTTGAAATTTCCCAATTTTTAAATTTGGCTGAAATGTTAAAAGGTCAAATAAAATACGAATCTGGCCCACATGAGATAAAAGTGGGGGACAGACATATGAGGGGAAGTTGGAAAGGAGTCAAGGGTCAAACTGCAGAGGACCTTTGATATCATGAAATATAATCCAATGACAGCAGAAACTTGAACTGTTAAAGCTGAGACAAAACAATATTTTTGTTGAAAAAATTCCTTTGTTCCTACAGTAGGGCTCTGACAACTTCTCAATAAAATAGCTCAGGGCTGAGGAGACCTTGACACAGCCTCTATTTCAATATTTCTCTTGAAGACTGAATGTGTCTCCCTTAACATCCTCACTTTTCACTTTCACCACAACAAATCTTAGCTTTCCTGACGGTCTCATGTCTGACATCATGTCTGAATGACCTTTCTCCTTCTCCGGAAAGACATGTCTTAGCTTCTTTCTCATCTCCTTAGGGACAGTGAGTCTGTGTCTACGATAATGTGAATTCGTTTCCTGACAAGAAGCAGAAACTTCAAGGTTGTATGCACTCCCCAGCGAATAGCTTTCTGAGATCAACCCCTTGTCCCCAGAGTTGAAGCTTCTGAGTCAAACCAGGGGGAGAACAGGTTTAAAGAAAGGAAGAAGAGAACAGCCAGACTTCCTCACCTACTCCACAGGAAGTACAGTTGGAAGGCTCATTTCCTTGGCATTCTTGGCAGGTGTGGTGGCATAGATGACATTGGTTCTGAAATTCAAATGTCCCTGAGGGACATTTGAAAACGCAGCGGCCATTGTCAAAAGTCCTAGAGGAAGAGCAGATTTCAGAGTTTGTAAGGGTGACTTTCTGGAACGGCTCTAAGTATGAGAACATGTGGTGTTCATGTTTCACTGCACAGACTTGGTTTCATTGTTTCAGAAACAAGGGGGATGCCTGGGATTGATCATCTTAGAACATGGGGAATATTAGTCACGTACCCATCCTTGGCCCAAGGTTTGGACCCAACAGCAGGCATGCCAGAAACTGGCTCAGGATGCAGTCCCGAGTCTGGTTCCAAATAAGCTAACCGGTGCCTGCAGGGATTAAACCCATACTGTGGGCCCCAGCCAAACACAGTCAACAGTCACATGGAGGTCTTTAAAATTTCAAGACACTAAATGGGCCTCTGCATCCAGAGGCCTTGGAGAAAATACTCTTCCTTTAGTTACCAGCATGTGCACACTTTATAAGGGAAATGCCAACATCAAGGGCTCTCAAAGGGGTAGAACGAAGCATGGTCCCGTAGCTTACGTGCCACTTATAAACTTGATCTATGCACAAGGCAAAGTAATCGATAAACTCTGATTTTGCACACCCTTTTTGCAAGGGCTTCCTGATGCCTAATGTACCAGCTTTTTTTTCATCTTGTTTGCAAACACCTGCATGAGCACCACGAATGAGTTAGAATGGGGGCTTCTAAAACCTTTGATTTTATACACATAAAATACATATCATAATGTCACTGTTGATATTTTCATAGTTTTGCTTCTTTTCTTCCTTCGCAAAGTAATCCCAAGAGCAAACAGGATGAAGTAAATCGTATCCAAAAATTTTGCTCAGAAAAATACGAAATGTTTAGCAAGGGCAAGAGTCAGATAGGTAATGCGGATTGACGAAGTGAGCCGCGAGGCTCCGCCCCCGGAGTTTCTAAATCAGTAAGTCTTTGGGGGAGAGAGCTGAGAATTTGTATTTGTTAAGTTCCTGGGCGATGCTCATGCTGTTGGTCTAGGGAACACAGTTTGAGAGCTGCTGTTCTGCCTTCTGCTCACTGGTAGTATGGATGACTGTGGAATTTGCTAAATGAGTCCTAAGTTAAACAGGTGGTGTCCAATTGGATCAGTTCAAGTTTCTTCACAGCAGTAGTTACTGTCTCTCAGTTGTGAGGTTAACTCACCATGCAGCACACACTTACCCCGATGGTATAACATTGGCATCCTCACCGGAGAGAGTGGAGGGCCTGTCAGCAAAGGTAGGGCTCCTTTCTCCCTCTGCAGCCTGTCTCCCCCCACCATGCCGGACCTCCCATGGAAGGGCAGGCATAGGCCTGGGGTGCACTGGCGTGTCTAAATCCCACTGTTTCCACAGCTAGAGCCAGCCCTGAGCCAGGGATGGGCCATTTCAGTCACAGGGTTGTGGAGGTTGGCAGGGGAGCAAGGCAACCTGAGTAGGGTGTTGCTTGACATCTTCCATCTCGTCTCCACACCCTGAAAGTCTGTGTCACTTGCATCTGTTGGCAACAGTGGGATTAACACCAACATCATAAGACAGACAGCCACCTCGTTCTTGTATTCTCTGCCCTTTGGTTTCTGGTCACCATACTGAGCACTGCTGGAGTGAACAAGGCCTGTGGCCCACTGCAGGGCATGGAGTCCCAGCCCTGAGCAGACACGTATGCACATCTGGTTGTCTATGTCAAAACAGATCCCCTGTGCCATGGTGTCTGATGAGAAGGCTGCGCTCCCAGCCCAGACTTTTAGTTGATGGCACTAATGCCGACTGGGAATATCCCAGCCCAACCCCAGCTCTGGCATCTGAGCTAGATTTTTAAAGGAATCATTTGGATGTGACTAGTTAAAAACCCAAAACCTCCCTTTAAGAAAAACTATGTAAGAGCTTTCTGAGGTTTTTAAACAAGGAAGCTGCTAGATACTCTGCAGAAGGGAGAATGGGAATGTTTATTAGTGAGGGTTCTTTTTTTTTTTTTCCTACTAAATTCAGTTGCAAAGGGAATGAAAAGTATGTCATCATTTTTGCCTTTTATAGAAAGAGCTGATGAACTTATTTAGGGGGAAATAATTTATCTTGGGAGGAGTGATCTAATACTCTCAATGATGGCAACCATTTAGAAGCATCCAGAAAGTGGGGGCAGCAGACTTGGGGGTGAGCCGAGGGTGTAATACTTTCATGTTAATATATGCATGGGGCAGCCTTTTTGACTTGAGTGCTTAATTTTAAGAAAGTACCAAGCACATAATGGTGCTTTAAACCACCTCCCTTCATATCTACTCTAAGGAAAGTGAAGGTGAAGTACAGTTTTTTGTAAGAATGTGATTCTTTCTAGAGATCAAAACAGAAGGAAAACAGTCGTGTTTAGGTAAAGGCACTGAATTATACCATCTCCTGCACGCCCATCCCCCTCAAGGAAAACTGCTAAGGAACTTGAGAAAAGAACCAGCTCAGGTGGGTCAGATTTCCACTGACACTAACAAATTTTCCCTAGTGGAGAACAGATAACCTTGCTCTGGGCTCTGTGGGGCTGAAGACAATTTCTTGTAAAGCCAACTCAAGTCCTTTCTAGGACTGCCCGTCCCCCACTCTGGATGTCTGAGAAAACTGGGCAAGCTAATCTCTGCAGGGAAGGCATTTCTTCCCCAACTCATGCGTCCTTTTAGCCTTTTCATAATAAGCGAACCATTCCAGGTCCAACAGGGCTTATGGAAAGGAAGAAGTCGGCAGAACCGAGTGTTAGTGAGCTGGACAGAGGTCATGTTCTCCATATTGGCACTACATTTTCCAACATCCGGTGTGTGTGTGTGTGTGTGTGTGTGTGTGTGTGTGTGAGAGAGAGAGAGAGAGAGAGAGAGAGAGATACAAACTAGAAGAGATAAGATAGTAAATCAGGGTTAGTGGATCCTTTGCTGATTGTTGGTTTGGCCCAAGTACGTCTTGGTACTTTCTTGGTACTTTAATTTTTTTTCTTATATTGTAAGATTTTATTTTTATTACTTGAGTGGGAGAGAGGGAGAGAGAGCAAACAGGGGTGAGGGGCAGAGGGAGAGGGAGATAATGTTAAAGCAAAATGAAATCTGGCAAAAAGTCTCTCCGTGCCCCCCCACCCCCGCCAAATTCATTGAAACAGATCAAATAAAGCATTTGAGGTTGGGTCAGAACAGAGGGAACTTTTAATGTTTTTAATTGGTTCATTGACTCTATGACTCCTTCAGAACTGGGTTGGGAAGCCAGCTTGGGCCAGGAGGACCAGGAGGGCCATGAGGGCCATAGCACTGAGGGCTCTGCATGTTAGATAGCAGTGCCAAAGGAGGCTCTTTCTGCCTCCAAGTTTTCAATCCTCTCTAAGGAGCTAATTCCAAGAGTTAATGGAAATGTAAAGAGAGAACTAGAATACAAAGAGAGGGCTTCCTGAAGTTTGGTTTTCTGTAAAACAAGTTTGGGGTTATGTTATTTTTTAAAAACTTTACTAAGGAAAAAAAATTAAATATATATAAAATAAACACATATACAAGACATAAAAGTACCCTTTCCTCTGTATTCATCTCTCAGCTGCAACAGTTTCACTGCATGGCCAATCTTATTTATATCCCCATTGGTTTACTTCCCTCCCATATCATTTTGAAGCAAACCTATAACTTAAATATGAATACTTCTTTCCTAGATAAAAACTCCTTTGTGGGGTGCCTGGGTGGCTCATTCGGGCATCTGTCTTCAGCTCAGGTCATAATCTCAGGGTCCTGCCTCAGGCGCCCTACTCAGTGGGGAGTCTGCTTCTCATTCTCCCTCTGCTCCTCCCTCCTGCTCGTGTCTTCTCTTTCTCTCTCAAATAAGTAAATAAAAAATCTTTAAAAAAAAAAACAACAAACATCTTTAGGGATGATTTTTTTCTGCCAGGACTAGAGATATCTAAAAGCTTAAGACCAGGAAAAAACTCAGACAGACCAACTGTCCTGGGTATTCTGTTTCTCTCCTTACCCTTGCCTCAGATCCATTTTTTGTCATTATTTGTCCTGCCATGTCCTGGAAGTGTGCCAACTAGACCCTACCTTCCCAGGCTCACTCCTCCCATTTGTAAGTGGTGTTTCCCATTGGCCTCCACTTAATTCTAGACAAGAGAAATCACCAGCAGATCTATGGATGGGAGGAGAGAGAGATTGGGGGTATTTATTCCCCCCCTGGAGCTGTAACTCTGCTTCCTCCTTCCATGGTTCTGGAGTGGCCGTGTCCCCTACAGCCCTACTTTCTATCAAGCTAGCCTCCCCCTCCCCACCCCCTAGGGTTGCAGCTTTTGCTTCAGGTCTAGAGTGTTAAAGCTGGTCCCTGAGCACTTCACCAACCCTTGACTTTGACCTCCTGAACTACCTGTGAGAATTCATGGACCTAACTCAGAGCTGGACATAGAGCAGGTGCTCAAGACCGTCTTGAAGGGATCTGATTCCACTCAAGAAAATGCTTTGGAAGATACTTAAGAAAAATACTTTTTGTCTTTTAAGAACAACTCAGTCGACATCAACATCTTTCCAAATAGCTTTTATCTCCTCATCGTCTCAACCCTGTTCTAGCAAAATGCAGATTAAAAAAAGTCAGGTAGTTCATTGCTATGATATGATGCCCTCTCTTGGACATATTTGCAAGTAATTTTTATCAAGGAAGAGAGATGAGCAAAATGGAGTGCTCAGGGAGATGAGAAGAAAACTCTTCCTGGGAAGCAAGATTTCTGTAGGAGAACACATGAGTTCAAGATCCATGAGCATGTTTTTCTTTCTTTTAAAGCTAAATCATGGGCTGCTTATGCCAGTTGTGCTACCCCAATGTCCCAGGAACTGTATCTCTGATCTTAATGTACCAATGGGCTTCAGTTTTTTTCATGGTTATTTATGGTAGTAGAGTTGTTGTTGTTGTTGTTGTTTTCTGACTTTTGATGATCCTGGGACAATCCTGACTTCTGCGGTATACACTGGAGGATGGTAATAACCATAGTAAACAAATGCTAGTAAGTTCCTTTAGTTCAAAGATGTCCAAACATGCAGTGGGGCTTGACTGTTGATATGGTGAGGAGTTAGGAGAAGCAGGACCCATATTCAGAATGATGTCTATACCCAAGAGTATTTCCTGAAGCTGCTTGAAAGCAAATCCAATACGTAGAGGCATAGATATCTAAAAGAGACACTTGGAAAATGTTGCCACAGTAAGCATTGACAATTCTTAAGACTTCTTTGGTGTTTTTCTCCCCGCCTCCCTCCATCTCCCCCTTCCTTTTTTCTCTTCCTGAGGAAGCTATCTGGACAGTCAAGCCCATGATATTGATTATACACTTTATTATTTCTTGAATCATTACTGTGTGTTGATCACTGGGGGGTGACTAGGAACACAAATACAACCACAGTTCCTGCTCAGGGGATTATAGTCTTGAGGAAGAATTAGGTGAAATGACTGTTGTACGAAGCAGAGGGAATGTCCATTCTGGGGATTTATCTGCTGCCAAAGCAGACTCATCATACTGGTCGGGAGAGAGCCTGCTTCCTACGCACTTAGTAGAGTAGTGATGGGGCTACGCATTCAAACACTCAGTCAGCCTGCAAGTATTAAGGGCTCCAATTAGAGGAATATTGACTAAAAACGCAACAGGCTTCCAACGCTCTATGCTAGAAATTCCCAGTGTATTAGCAGATTCTCATTCCGTTCAGATGCTTGTTATTTCCCCATTCATTCAGCTACCGAACATTAATTGAGTGCCTACTATTTTCCTTGCCCTGTGATAGGTAATGGAGATACAAAGATGAGTATTTCACGGGGCTTCTCGAAATACAGCCCCTCTATAGAGAGATAGAGATTTGTAAATTAATGCCTTAAAACGTCACAGGTGCTCATGGAAGTTTATACAGAGCCCAGAGGAACATGGAGAGGAGAAGGTTAATTCTGGGAAGTGGTCAAAATGCCTTCATGGAACAGTTCATCCTTGAACTGACTCTAGAAATATGAGGAGCTGTTTGATCAGCAGATGGAGACAATGGGTGTGCAGAAGGGGATGCAATTGCCGCCATCAAAGACACCATTTTCATTGATGGGAAAGCCCCTCTAGTGTCCAGGTAACTGTTTCTTGCACAGGGTGCAGGGCATCATGGGAAGAAGATGTTACAGAGCTGGCTCTATGGCCAGACCATGGAGGGTTTTTGTGTCATGGGAAGGAGTTTGGTTCTTTTTCCTGTAGACCCAAGGGGATGACTTTAAGGTGGTAAACACCTCCTCTCCTCATCCTGCCACCCATGGGCTCCCAACCACAGAAGATACTGGGAGCCCACTCACCTTGTGATGGGGCAGTCAGTGCACTCTTCCCGAGTTGGCCCCCAGCACTTGGCACACGAGGCTTCACAGACTTGGCAGTGGCCATGCTCATCAATGTATTCTCCTAGGGGAAAAAAATCCAATTGTTTACCGCATTCCTACATGGCAGTGCTGCCTGGGCTGTCAGTCTGAGAGCAGCCAGATCTCTCTGTGGCTGCCTAAAAGCAATGGAAACAACACGGCGAGGAGACCTTGAATGGCTTCAGTTGCCGCTCCTAAATCCTGACCTTACAATAACAACTGCTCCTCTCCCAAGGGCCTTGGAAGTTGGAACCTCAAAAAATTATGAGGCAATGACATAATTTTGGGTCTAGTCAACATGTGTTACATATTTTATGAGTAGAGAGAAGCCAAGGGGGGCTTCTCACAGGACCCCTTTACTGATCCCCTTCTGACTTTTCTGTTAAAGGCTGAAGGTTCCTGGACTCCAGAGACCCCACTTACAGCCTTGGTTCAAGTCAAGCAACAAGCAGGACCCACCCGCCATTCTGGGGGTATTGCAGTTACTGGTTAAGAAGGGGAGTTGAGGCTTGGCTAACATTTGACAGATGTGAGCTGCATCTCACCCTGAAAGAGTAACAGTGAAGAGATAGCCAGAGAATTCTTCATTTAATTGGAAAGTTTATCTCTCCCAAGGAAAAACACATAGGAGGCCTTTCCACAGAAGCAAGTCCAACCTTACGAACTCCTTATGACCATTTAAGAAATTACTGTCCTAGTAAAGATGGTGGAGACAGGCTAACCTCTTTGGAGGTGATAACCTAGTGATAAACCAATGATGGGTCTCTACTCGTTGAATTCAGTCCTCTACTCAACGCTACACATGTCCTCCCCTCCCGTTGTCCTAAAAGAAATCGACAAATTTATTCAGTCTGACCCAAAGAACTACTTGATATTGTTTAGAAATTGATCATGCTCAGAAAATATAGTTTCAGATTTCAGCAGAATCACCCCACCCCCTGTAAATATGTCTGAACATTGTTGACCTGGGCTTCAGCCAGAATAGTGAGGTACCAGTTACTCATGCATGGTTTAACCAAGTTGTCTTACTGAAACCCTGAGGTTTGCTGCCTGATTTATTGTATTTGCTTTGAAGCCCTGGAAACACAGACTTGACTGGTGAGAAATGGAGGAAAGTCCACCCCTCTGCATTGTCCCATAGCTTTACTGAACTAGTGTAGTTGGGAGAAGTACATAATTACGTACATAATTCTTTCCATTGCACCAGACCACAAAAATGAAAATGAAGAGTAGGTAGGGTTTGTCTTTTGATGTAGAGGTTGTCTATTAGTTTTGTTAACTAAAGGGGAAAGGACATATACAGAGCAGTGCAATTATCTAACATCGGCACACCCTTCCCATCTTAGACTCTGCTCTTCTTTGTCTTCCAGTTGTTGCCAAGGAATTTGATATATAACTTTTAGGATGGAACCATGGTTCTTAGCTCGGGAGTGACTCCCAGGAGCCGGAAACCCGAAACAGTGCATCCCCAATGGGGGCAAAGAATGTAAACATGCAGTTCGTTCACTGCACAAGGTGACTGCCCCAGGGTCAAGTGGGCAGACATCCAGCCCAAGTTCATCTCATCAAGCCATGTACTCTGGTGTTTGCTGCCTCTGCCTCTGCAGGAGATGCCTTTTACTGATTCACACAGAGGTATTAGAATAGACTAGTTGCATTCTTGGCCATCAGGAAGAAAGCTTGGTTTCCAAAGCAAAAAAAAGCTGGGACTTCTGTCTTGTAGGAGTGGGTGATTTCAAGTTGAGACTGTCTCACTCAATGGAGGCAGCATATTTATGCAGCCTTTTATTTATTCAGGTTCCCCATTCCACTTCTTAATTACTGCCCTTGCTATAATCTCTTCTACTTTTGGCACAGTGTGACCTTTGCCACAACCAACTGAGCAGTAATTATCAGTCCAGACACTAGCAAGAAAGTGAGCAGAGGATCTAGGACAGACCTGCTAGGAAAAAGTAGGTCTCGCCTACCTTGCCAATGCTAGTCATTTGTGTTTATGGAGTTGGATGGTAGCTACACATCTTTCAAAAGTGTGCCCCAAATGGAACAGCAATGAGGGATGGGTTTCCCAGAGGCTTCTAAAGCCAAAGAAAGTGTATTCTAGAGAAATGTAGGATCATAGATTCTTCATTCATTCATTCATTCATTCATTCTGTGGATATTCTTTGAACATCTAGGTGCTAGGTATTAGGTGAAATTTAGATATATACAAAATGAAAAGAACCTGCTCTTGGGTTCTCAAAGATTTTTGAGGAGAATGATTTGTAAAGAGATAGTTATAATTCAAATGCTAGCCAGGAGACTTTTTGACTTCCTTGGACAGTCTAGATTGGAACAGAAGAGCAAGGCATACACTGGACTCTGCTAGACCTAGAGGCTGTTACTTTGCCTCGGCATCCATGCCTGTAGGAACCAACACAGTGATTGGTTTTCCTAATTCCTGATATCCGTCCACCTTAATCTCCATGGTGTCTTAGATCCACTGCTAGGGTAGGAGTTCAAGCTAAATGCACCTTGCTCTGCTAAATCAAATGCTATTTACATGGTTCTGGGAGTTATTCCATGTCCATGCCCAAAGCATCCTTTCTAATTACAGAGGATACATGGCTAGGTCAAGTGAGTGTTATTCAGATAGTACTGTGAAAATTTAGAATTCTCTAGATCTCTCATTTGCCTCCTCATTGGCTTCCATAAGCCAGTAGGTGGCACTGATACCTTGGCTTTGTACTTGATCTGCTCAGCTGGAATGGCCTTGATTGGCATTCAAAAAGTGCCACCTTAGATACAATTGTCACTTGAAATCACCCTGTCTCTGAGATCTCAAATAACCGCTCCAGAACACCCTTCTAATGACCCACTGTGACTCTAGCTTACCTGCTTGATCACCCTTCCATTCATCTGTCCAGTAGCCCCTTGCATTTCTTACCGGGGCTAGGCCAAAACTTCCCAAGACCCAAGTTCTACTCACTCTTTCTCAGAAGGTGACCTCACTACCTCATTTGCTGATAAGATACTGAGATTCTCTAGGATCCTTTTTCTCGATGCCAGAATCCCTCTCTATCTTTCCTGTGATTGTTCACTTGTATTTTTTTTTTTGTAATTTTATTTTTTTTCAGTGTTCCAAGATTCATTGTTTATGCACCACACCCAGTGCTCCATGCAATACGTGCCCTACTTAATACCCGCCACCAGGCTCACCAAGCCCTCCACCCTTCTCCCCTCCAAAACCCTCAGTTTGTTTCTCAGAGTCCACAGTCTCTCATGGTTCGTCTCCCTCTCTGATTTCCCCCAACTCCCTTCTCCTCTCCATCTCCCATGTTATTCCTTATGCTCCACAAGTAAGTGAAACCATATGATAATTGACTCTCTCTGCTTGACTTATTTCACTCAGCGTAATCTCTTCCATTCCTGTCATGTTGATACAAAAGTTGGGTATTCATCCTTTCTGAGGGAGGCATAATACTCCATTGTATATATGGACCATATCCTCTTTATCCATTAGTCCGTTGAAGGACATCTTGGCTCTTTCCACAGTTTGGTGACTGTGGCCACTGCTGCTATGAAATTGGGGTACAGGTGGCCCATCTTTTCACTATATCTATATCTTTGGGATAAACACCCAGTAGTGCAATTGCAGGGTCATAGGGTAGCTCTATTTTTAATTTCTTAAGGAATCTCCACACTGTTTTCCAAAGTGGCTGCACCAACTTGCATTCCCACCAGCAGTGTAAGAGGGTTCCCCTTTCTCCACATCCTGTCCAACACTTGTTTCCTGTCTTGTTGATTTTGGCCATTCTAACTGGTGGTATCTCAATGTGGTTTTGATTTGAATCTCCCTGATGGATAATGATGATGAACATTTTTTCATATGTCTGCTAGCCAGTTTGTATGTCTTCTTTGGAGAAGTGTCTGTTCATGTCTTCTGCCCATTTTTTGACATGATTATCTGTTCTGTGTGTTTTGAGTTTGTGGAATCCTTTATAGATCTTGTGTATCAGCCCTTTGTCTGTTCACTTGTCTTTTCTCTCTGTGGAAGGCATGTTGCTCCTCGCCATTGTCAGCTGTCCATCTAGTGCTCTGGACCTTTCTTGAGGATGCTTCTCCCCCAGTCTGTCTTCAATCATTTCTTCACATCTCCCATCATCCTCTGATCTACAAAAGTTCTCCCTAACCTAAGAACTGCCCAAGCACTTTTCTTCCCGGAGAACTGATTCTGAAGACATGTTTTCCCCTCCTACCATTTGGACACAAAATGAAGAAAACCCTCATAACCTTGAAGCTTACGTGAGTCAGCATAGGACAGCTAAGCTGTGTACTTCTCTCAAGCCTGCATTCCTCTTAACTTTAGAGCAAGTCCTGGCTTTGGAACAGATGAGAATAGAGGGACTTGTCCTGATTTCCATAATTATGTAGATGTCCAATTACTTACATAAACAACTGTCCCCAGCCCCAGCCCTTCCAGGCCCAAGTTTTCCACTGCACATTTGAAACCAAAAAAAGGCAGATTCCAAGGACATAGTGAAGTTGCCTTTTTTTTTTTCCCCTTTCTTTCTTTCTTTCTTTCTTTCTTTCTTTCTTTCTTTCTTTCTTTTTTTTGGGGGGGGTTGCTGGAGCAGCAAATTCTTGTCATCTGTCTTCATTGCACAATGAAACTAAATGTTTATGACAGGCGTGATATACAAAATTCTTGGAAAAAAATCACTTTTAGCACAGACTTCAAGGGCCAATATTTTGTTCTCCACTTCATCCTACAAGCTCTTCCTTCTGGTGTCTTCATCTATTATTCAGTCCAAATTATCTTTCTACTGTGATAAAAAAAAATTCATTCCTTTCTCATCCCATCCTGTAATAGTTCAAAGGACATGGAGGAAGTGATGTCTCATGGAGAAAGAGGTGATGTCCCAAAAACTGAAGACACAGTTTAAGAATTAATACTCGTCCGTTGAAAAATTTACGAGTAAGTGGCTTGCTGTGCTTGTTTCTCCTCCTGATAACATTGTACAACATGTTTGTGTTTGCAAATCTAAGTCCAAACATGATCACGACTCATTATAATAATAATTTTTAGGCAGACGTGACCAGGAGAACTTCCATTTCTCCTGCAGAAATGCTAGGCTTTCTTTTGCACTTTGTAATATCCTTTTTGGATTAGGGCCATATATGTTGTAATATTTAGGCAAATACACACACACACACACACACACACACACACAAATGAATAAATACAGAAGTAGATAATGATATTAGTGGAGAACAATTTTTTAGCAAGGGTGATTAATAAGAGAAAATGGGAAGAGCATCTGATGAGAAATCAGCTATGTGTGGTTTTGATCTGGTGATTTTGGTGAGCCACCTTGGGATACTGAATTACCTGTAGGCTTCTGTGTATGTGTTTTCTCACTCAGATGCCCGGAATCACAGAGTGTGACTTTCCTGAGTGACTCTATAGCCACAGGCGCTAATCAAGTAACACTATTTCTTTGCAAGGATGCCAATACCCAGTTTCCAACTTAAGATACTGCTGTGTGAAGACAGTTCTCATGAAAAGAAATCCATGCATTTATTACTTTTCACCAGCTATAATAAATACTCAGTAGTACTTTCAAGTTATATACTAATGAAATAATTCAGTTTTTAAAGCCTTGTTGAGTGTGACATTTTACAGCAAGTCTCAAAATACGAGGCCATAAAGTGAGACCGCAGAAGCTTTACTTATAAGTCTACACAATTATTCAGCCTTAAAAAGGAAGGAAATTCTGACATGTGCAGCAACGTGGATGAATCTTGAAAATGTTACGCTAAGTGACGTAAACCTGTCCCAAAAGAACAAATTTGTATGATTCCGTTTATATAAGTTGCATGGAGTAATCAGATTCAGAGGGACAGAAAGTAGAATGGGGGTTGGTAGGGGCTAATGGGAGGGGGAGAATGGAGTTGTTGCTTAATGGGTACATGGTTTCGGTTGGGGAAGATGGAAAAGTTCTGGAGACAGAGGAATGGTGGTGTTGGTTTCATTATGATGTCAGTGCAATTAATGGCACAGAACTACACACTAATAATGGTTAAAACAGTAAATTTTATCTCTTATGTATATCTCCCCTCCCCCCCAACACACACACATAAGTCTGCACACTGAGTTTGTTCCTTACGAGGTCAATACTTAATTTTAACCAAAAACCTCAGGATGGTCTGCCCTTTGGGGATGAGTCCAAAGAGCACCAACCACCTGGGGGAGACAGTTTGTTGAACCGAATCTTGGGAGATGTCTTGTGATAATGACGATCAATGGATACATGGGTAAATCCCATCAAAATGGAGACATGCGGTTGATGGAACACTGTTGTTTCTTTCTTGTTTTGTTTTGTTTTTTTTTTGTTTTGTTTTGTTTTCCCTTGGGGAAACAAATGCAGAATAAACATTAAGCAGCTAGAAGGAGAGATCTGTTTCCACAGCCCAGAGATGTCTGGGGGCCACTGCTTTTCTATTTTGTCCTCTCAACTGTGACTTCCCCTTTCCCTCCCCCACAGGCTTTTCTGATGGACAGAACTTATCCTTCCTAGTCCCATTGCTTTTTTTTCCTTTTATTCTCAGGTGCTGGTGTTCACCTGCATGGTTTTGCAGATGGTCGAAATGCTACTCTGGCCCCTGCCCTACCATGAGTTGACACTCTTGCAAAAAGGAATGGATCCTAAATTGTGGATCCAACACGCTTGCAAATGTTTGGTTTCCTCCAGCCTGCACGTTGTCTGAGGAGCAAGGAATTAAGAGCTGATCCTTTTTGTGTCCACCATTGTTTGGGCCCTGACCACAGTTGGGCTGCTAAAAAAAAAAAGAAATGCATCCCAAGTGAAGTCTTGGCCCGCACACCTGACTACAGTGGTGATACAGCGCTCACACAGGCTCCCATCCATCAACAACTACCCTATTATGAGTGCCATTCTATAGGATGTTTAATCCAGATAATAGCCCTTTTATCAATGAGAAACTGAGGCTCGGAGAGATGGCCATATCTTGCGTAAATTAATGCAGCGAGGTAAGGGACAGAGTTGGGCTGTGACCCAGGTGGGTCTGAGCCTGAGGCCATGCCCTCTCTGCAGTGTTTTCCTGGTATGGATTCATTTCCCTTTTTGGTGTTCCAAGTAGGTTTGCTATTTATAAAAAGAAAGAACTTGAGCACAAACCTCATCTAAACCACTTGGTGAGGTAAGGGTATCAAAAAGGAATTCACTGTGGGACAAAAAAAAAAAAAAAAAAAGGAATTCACTGTGAAAACAAATGAACTTGGAGCAGGCACAGTGCACAAAGCAGGTTTACTCAATGATTGAATATGCCTTTCGAATTTATTTCCTCTGATAAAATGGTCACTATTTATTAAGAGGCAATTCTAGTTATCGGATTGAGATTTTACAAGCAGTTTGTTCTGTTCACTAGGTTTGAAGCTCCTAAGAGGAAACCAAAAGACGGGTTTTTTTGGAGTGGGTAAAATAGTTTGAGGGAGCTCTGCACAGGGATTTTCTGTACTGCTTAACTGCTGTCCAAAAACAAAATAAACTGTCTCCTCAGAAATAGCTTATAACCAGAATTATATAGCAACTTCTCTCAGGTCCTCCAATTGATATGAAAATCTAGTAGAGATGGATTGGTTCCTGTAGATCTGTTCCTCCACTAAGAGAATTTTGCATTGACTCTATGTTTATGAAAAGTCCATCCAAATCCTAGCTTGAGGATGACAAAATTAAAACACTGAACAGTTGGTTGCAAAACCAGATGAGAGGGACAAATGGCGTGAGTGTGATTATTAACTGCAATTAAACAAAATAAAGCCCATCATCCAGTCTGTAGAATCATGAGTACTTCCCCGTGAGCACAGTGTGGTAGACAGAGTCCATTTATTACCCATCTGAGGTGTGTAAATGTCTTGCCAGTCTTTGTTTGATGGGCTGTCTTCGTTACTCCTGCAAGTGAGCCTAGAATTTCTGCAGGTTCTCTAGTGCACTCAATCCCCCTACACCTTGGGTGTGATGTTATCCCCCAGTGCTCCCGCCATTTGTGGCTGCTGCGGGACCACTCTCATGGGGGAAACTGTACAGTATCTGATGCATTCACAGTGAGAGGATTTGGGGGTCAATACACAGTGACAGAACTAGGTGACCATCCTTTGAAAGAAAAACTCGTTTACTTTCTGGAAAACATTGCTGATAACCTGAGGGAGGTCACCCTCGGGTGAGAGGCACTGAAGCACACTAACTGAGAAAGCAAATGACTTGGAAGATCAGGCTGTGGGCAGAGCGCTTGTGTGCACCCCCGTGAGCACTGTGCTGTGGAGCCTGAAGGGTTGTCTCACATCCTCCTCTAGAACCGATGAAGGATGGCAGGTGACTATAGGACCATTGGGCATTCCAGACATGCTTGAACTAAACAAGGGTCCCAGCATGCAGATCAGATCAGTTAAAGCCCAAAGGCCTTCCCGAGGAGCTTAAAACCTTCAAAATGTTCCCTGTGGTGGAGGGAATCCTGAAACACAGGCATAAGGATGGGACTTGTTACCACCCGCTCTCACTTCTATGGTGACCAAAAGAGCCTCCCTAGCCCTCATTTATTACTTGCTCTTAAACCCTTCAAAATAGCTGCTGTCCCTTCCCCTCTGCCAGGACCCCAGGGGACGGAACATCCTTAAATTACCATTCTGTTCTACCACTGTAGCCACACGCTGCTGGAAGCTGGCTTCATGTTTCTTCTCCCACACTCCCTTAGTCTTTCCTCACTCCCAACCTGCAGGTCTAAAACATTGCAGCCTAATCTCTAATTAAGAGAAAAGAGAAGCTCCTGGAAAGACAGGGAATTTGCATTCTGAGACCCAGGGCTCTCTCTGCCCTTAGCTGGTAATTGACTGTAGCTGGTAATTGACATTCAGTGTTTTATTGGGTCATCATGAATGCTGCCCACTCACAGGCAGTGGAAGCTGCCTTCTAGGAACTCTGTTGGTTTGCCTAGTGACAGGTCTGAATGGAGTGTGGCACTCAGAATCCCTCAGCCCCTTAGTGACTGCGTAAGCATTTGATTATTTGGGATGCCATATGTTTTATTGAGAGTAACCAAACTGTGCTTTTTTAAAAAGCCCAAGTGTGGACATAAAAAAAGGAAACAAAGTTTTCAGGTGCCTACTGGGTACCAGCATTGTAGGAAGCACTGGGCTGGGAAAATACACACATTTTGGAATCATCCCCACTCCGGGTTTGATTTGGGCTTCCTCCTCCAGCTGTCTATTGTTAATTAAGTCACAGAGTTCCCCGACATTCTTCTTCCTGTACCATCTTCTCTAGAACCCAGAGAATGTGGTGAGAATCAAATGAGAAAATAGACCTGAGCATCTAGCACAGTGGATTTCAGAGTATTAGTGATGATTATCAGGTACTCAATGTTCTCTCATGAGCCTCCAATAATAAGGTGGGGGAGGGGTGTCCGCTCCATTTGGACCAAATAAGGAACTTAGGTGTCAAAATGTTCTTTCTCGGAACATTGTTCAAACCCTGGTCTGCTTGGATCCCAAGTTGTGCCTTACCTCACCACCCTGCAGGGACTGGAAAACTGCACTGGCTGTGTATGGTGATAGCAACGGGGGCAACCACTGTTACTGACCCTGTGGATGGAGAGCCACGACCTCTCAACGCTGCTCAGCTGCAAGTTACCACCCACGCAAGCTCGTCTTTATAAGCAGCCCTTCGGGCGCTAGCCTCCCTGCACCAGAGCCCAGAGAGGCAGCGTTTCCTGCCCTCTGGAGCCTTGGCAGTGCCCTTTCCAGGCTGCTGAAGTACGACTTGGTCAGAGACATAGGTGAGCCTCTGTGAACTGGGGACACAGGGGGGCTTCCTCCTGGCGGAGTTATGCCGAGTCAAGTGCAGGACGTGGGGTTCTGGGCCCCGCTGCGGAGCTGGTACCATGCTTGGACTGACTACCTGCTTCTCCTTTAGGTGAGTGTCCCAGGATGGACCGTGCTTCCTCACTTGGGTGGGAGGGGGGCATTGGGACAAGCTGCAGTTTCCTCCCCTCGGTGAGAGGGGAGCTCATAAGCAGGTGAAAATGAAAACAGGCAGTGTTGTTTGGTTGTGAGTGTGTGTGTTCTGTGATCGGGAAGGGCGTGGGTGGAGGAGCGGTGAGGCAGGAGGTCCCAAATCCCCAGCTGTAGGAGACAGAGTCCCAGGTACTTCCTGCCTAGCAACCTCCATGGGAGGTTTGCATCCCATTAGATGCATGTAAACCAACATGGTTTGCATCCCATTAGAACTTTAGGTTCTGTCCGGAGCATGGAATCTGGGACTGAAACCTCCCTGGGCCCTATCATAGAATGCTGCCTCTCCACCCCATAAAGATTCCTCTCATTCCCACCACCCCCTCCCCCATGTGCTTAGATGACTATGGGTAGTGCTCTGCCTGCCCTGGGGAGAAACATGACACCTGTGAAGTGCATGTACCTGGAACCAGCTGTCCTAGATGTGCTGGTCCTGTAAGCTTGCAAAACAATCTAATCTCCGTCCACTCGACTGGAAATAATCACAGCTGTGTCATAAAATTGTCCAAAGATTTAAATTAGCTAATATGTGAAAATGTGCTTTGAAAGCTACCAGCCCACAGTAAATGCTCAGGAAAAGTTAGCTATTGCTACTCTTGTGAGCACAACCAGGTCCCCTAGATAAGAAGCACAAGAGAATGAAAAAAAAAAAAAAAAAAGAAACCTTTAGAGACCACCAAGCCTCAACTCCCTTCTTACTGTATGGGTGGCTTTGAAAAATTTATTTAACTTTTCTCTAGCTTTAGAAAGCAAGTTCAGCTGCCCCAAACTTCGTAGCTCCCTGTTCTTTACCTGCCTAAGAGCAGGTGATAATGTCCTGCCTTCTACTCTGATTGGCTTAGAACTGCATGATAAATATAAAAATATCTCGAAAAGATTTTCTTCCTCTCCCACGGTACAGGGGTCACTTAGAAGAATGGACTCCAATTGGATTAACCATTTTGTTAACTTTTAACAACTCAACAGGTGTGGTCCTGTACGATTAGGACCAAAGTGCAGTCTGTTCTAGCCAAGAAAATGGCAACCCTCTGTCCTTTCATTCTCCACCCCAAGTCCACAGTTCTAGAACTATTAACCTGGTAAAAAAAAAAAAAAAATTGTGGGCACCCCAGACCAGTATTTGACAGAAAAGGCAGGTCAGCTATTCCTCTGCGCAGGATTGTCTCTCTCCTTGCCTTTTGGTGACATTGCTTAGGAATAACATAAAATTGTGATGTTAACTGGTCTTTACTCTGCTTTTAACACAGTGGTCAGGAATTGGTTATGAATTAATTTGCACAACTTCAACATAAACCCAAGAGATGTCTCTTAAGCATTATTATTTTTAAAGATTTTACTTGTTTATTTGACAAGTAGGCAGAGAGGCAGACAGAGAGAGAGAGAGAGGGGGAAGCAGGCTCCCTGCTGAGAGAGCCGGATGTGGGGCTTGATCCCAAGACCCTGAGATCATGACCTGAGCCAAAGGCAGAGGCTTAACCCACTGAGCCTCCCAGGCACCCCAAGCATTATTAATATCATGAGACGGTTCTGGCCCTACTAGAAAATTCCAGAATATTATGATTCAATGTGCTCTTTTCTTACCTTGTACCTTAATGCCTTCTTATCTCCTTTAGATACCCAGTGTGCATTCCTGCACCCCAGCCATGCCACAGAGCGCCTGGTTTTGCAGTGAATTAAGCCCTGCATCCCTCTACCATTTAGACTCGAGAACTTGCCTTCTCAACCTACTCAGACAGAAGTGCTGTAGAGAAGAGAGGAGGACCTTGCAAAAACCCCTTGCATTCCTCCAGAAACCAACAGCTCTAGGAAGTCTATAGGCGCCTCCAGAACACTTCAGCTCCCCTGGGAAAAGAGCCAGATTGGCTGGAAGGCAGACACCTCCGTATTTAAGGTAAGTTCCAAGTCTTGCCCCTTTGGCCTAACCTCCACTCTCTCTTGCCTGGCTCACCCTGAGCGGAATTTTGGCATCTCCCCAAGGGACCATAGCACCTTCCTGCTCTGGTTACGTTGCTGTCTAGCGGGTGGGGGCTCTTCAACACTTGTAGGGAACAGGCAGTCAAGGCAGAGATCTGGGCCCCCTCTTTAGGGCCTTAGGGCCCAGCCCTTGGCTCAGGTCCGCAGCTGCCAGGCAGCAAGGCGGGGTTCAGTGTCCAGAGCTCAGAAAGCCCGAGACTCCCTGGCAACCCAGCTCCCATGATCTGTGCAGGCAGAAGTGGTGAGTCAGGCTCTCCTCCCCTTCCCAAACTTCCCGCAGGGGCTGTCTGACCTGCTTTGACTCCTTTTTCCTTTAAGCGTTGTTCCTCATACTCATCATAATCTGATTTTACACAGTGTGATGTGCCTGGGGCCCCAGACCTTTCCCAGGGAGGGCTGATTCCTCTCTCCTGTTGCAGAGATGGGCAGGGATGGGCTGCAGAAGAACTGCCTGTGGGCTCGGGGGAGCTTGAATGGTCTTTTGCTTATGCAATCTTTCAGTGTAATGAGGTTGTAATTTTCTAAAGATGAATTTGTGAGAGGCCCACATTTTCTATGGGATGAAAACAAGCGCTTACTACGGTAGCATGAATGATGGAAGGATACAGTTGCCAAGAGGAAGATCTCCTTGTGGTGTTGGGTGATTAGAAGCCCAGGCCTTAAGTCAGAGATAAGGGAATCTTCTTTGGGAAAGCCAGGTGGTTTCTTGGTGCTTCCACATTTTTTAAAAAGAATTTATTTGTTCATGAGAGACAGAGAGAGAGAGGAGGAGGGAGAAGCAGGTTCCCCATGGAACAGGGAGCCCAATGTGGGATTCGATTCCAGTACCCTGGGATCATGACCTGAGCCTAAGGCAGAGGCTTTAACCCACTGAGCCACCCAGGTGCCCTTGGTGTTTCCATGTTTAATTCTCAGAGAAGCTTATAGTGATGAGAACTGTTCTCATAAGGATGAGAAGATTAAGGTTCAGAAATTTAGCTCATTGGGCCAAGGTCACTGAATTAGTGCTAATCAGAATAGCTAGCACTTAGTGCCTCCCATATGCTACGAATTGTCCTGAACGCTTTACACAGATGCCCTCTCTCCTTACAATAATAACCCCATGGGCTGCATTGTGGATCACTGTGGGCCTCATTTTTCTGTTGTAAAAGTTGAGGCAACAAATTACTAGATGAATGATTATTCTTGTGGCAGAGCTGGGACCTAACCTCTCAAGGTCACACTCTACCCGTCTAACTGGGGTTTTGCTCCACTCCTTTTCCCCAGAAAGTGGTGGTGATGGGGTTTCATTCCAGGTCTGTCTGACTTCAGGTGTCGTGTGTACTTTCTATTATGCTGGAAATCCAAATAATTGGTGGTGTGTGTGTGTGTGTGTGTGTGTGTGTCTGTCTGTCTGTCTGTCTGAGTGACTACAGGATAAGTTCAGAATAGGCAGTCCTAGAGCTCTCCCTCATGCAACCCCTAACTTGCTTGCTTATTATTTTCTGGAAGCTGTGTCAGAAGAGCTCCGCGTGTATGCTTCATGAGACTGACAGATTCGGCTCACATATCGAGGAACATAAGCTGATGTAGAATCAAGTGTTCAAAATCTAATGGTTGCACAGAGCAGCTTGTTCTGATTGTAGTCTTCCCAGAGGACACAGCCATTTCTTGTTCATTTGGGGGTCCCCATGGCTTTGCTACATGAGTAGAAAATTGTTCTTAGACTTGATTTGTGTTTGGGGGGGGGTGAAATTCATTAAAGTTCTCTGTACTGAAACAAAATTGACTTGGGCCTGAAAAAAAGTGGATATGGTTAGGCGGGCAAGGGGAAAGTGGAAAATATTTTAGGAGAGTAGAACAAAGGAGTGGAGGTGGAAATAAGCATGATGTCTCTGACCCAGGCCAGTGATTGTATTGACAAGCAGAAATAGAGTTTGAGCAAATGGAAAGTGAGTTTGGATAGAGGATGGAGATAGGTCGTGGAACATCAGACAAAGATGTGTCAAGTGGGTGTGGTTGGCTGAAGAGAGTCATTGGGCATTTTAGAAGAGAGTCAGTGATGGGAACACATTTGGCGGAGGATCACCCTGGTGATGTGAAGTTGGATGAATGGGAAGGGACAGCTGGGAATTCAACTAGGAGATGGCTTCAGTAGGCCAGAGTGAGGGGATGGAGCTAGAGTAACCAAAATGGTCATGACACGGTGGTTCCCACAGAACATAGTCCCAGGATCTCAGGCAGGGCTGGGCTTTGGAGCACATCTGCTCTAGAGGCCTCCTTTCCCCTGCCTCCCAGGGATCAGGCTTAATTGTCTCAATAACATTCTAGTCTAGTGACTGCCCAGTGTTTGGGTGAAAATGGAGAGGCATGGAGAGCTCACTACTGCCTCTTCCGCTCTTGGAGAACTGCATCAGAAACGTCTCTGTATAAGGCCAAAACTGTCCTTCTAGGGAATTTCATACATTGGTCATTTCAAAAGAAAGTAACAGCTGCTCTAACTGAAAAGCACGATATTTGTGGGAATAGCAAAACAAGTCATAAACTGAGTCCAAGGCTCAACCAGGATGGGTTTGAGCAAGTCAGATAAACTGTGAGTCCTACATCTGCAACAGTGGTGACAATCCATGTCCTGTTTTGTACTCTGGCCTGTTTGGATGGTCAATGTGGCTTGTGACAGTGTTTTAGAATCTTCAAAGTGACTCCTCAAAGAAAGGGACATAAGACTTTTAATGTTCCATGAAGGGAATGGAGTACCGTTGAGTGGCAGAGAGCGGGATGCAAATTCCAGCTCTGCCACTTTTCTGGCACTGTGATTGGGGTTCCTGTTCTGACCCTCATTTCCACAGCTGCAAAATGGCACAAATACAGTCCTATCTCGGGAAGGTGTGACAACCAAATCTGATCAGGCATTTTCAAGCACACAGCACAGGGTCTGCCTGACCTATAATAAACGATGAATCAATACTATTACTATGAATGATTACATGATGACTGCATATAGGAGATGAGTGAAAGAAGTGGAGTGCAGTCCATGGCCTTGAACTTGAGTGAGTAAAGAGACGATGGTAGTATTGATGGTCTGAGAATGGGAGGGAAGCTGATTGTGACGATCTGGCAGATGTTTTGAAACTGCAACTCCTGGCATGGTTCTTATGTTTATACACATGCCACAGGCACTCTTTTGACAGTGGCTGTTTTTTGGGCCTGCTCCATATCGAGCGGCTGGGCTCCCTCTCTGACACCCGCGTAATGAGAGTTGATGGACTCAAACACAGTGCAGGCGTTCACGGATGCCATAAACCAGCGGGAGCTTGTCGCATTGTTACCAGATAGTGTCCTGTTGAGATGCCAAGAGGGTGAAAGAAATGTCATCACCTATGCATTCCTATGGAGGGGCCATCCCGTTCGTGGCCAGGATGACTGTTTTGCAGAAAAGTCATGCATCTGTAGACACTCAGAAAACCCATGCAGAAGGAAGGTAAATTGTCACAAGGGGCATATATCCCAGTGGTTTCAGCTGCTTATTTGGATTTTGTGATCTTACTAAAAAGGTGGTTTTTCAGTTGGTAACCAAGTCTTTCATAAAGGATGAAGTAGTATGATCAGGGTAAAGGTGCATGCTAGTGGGGGCAGTGCTTCCCCCTTCCAGGGGGAGTGTCTTTTACCAACCAGGCTAAGTGCCTAGTGAGTTAAGGGCTTGAGTTTGATAACTTCTAGTGTTCAGGAGCAAGAGCAAGGTTTGGAAAGTCCTTGAAAGTTTCTTCAGACAAGCAGATCTCCACCTAGGAGGTCCCCTTTCCCCAGTGAAGAAGCCAACCATAGCGTTTATACAACTTACCCCAAATCACACAATTTTTCTTATTCCTTATTCCTATCCAACTATCCTGAGGTGGGGTTGTGGGGGGGGGAACCATCATTGTGAGACTATGCAAAAAATAATGGCAAAGCCATACCCAGACACCATCGATGATGCCATTTCTAGATGGGGAAAGGACTTGCTATTAGAAGAATATTGTAGTAATGTTCAATGAACTCCTCTCCCATGGTAAATGTCTAGTTCTCTATTCTGACATGTTTTCTGCTTCCCTATTTCCAAATATCTTCCATAAAGTGGAAATTCCTGACAAGCTCTTCATAGTCCAGCTCCATCTCCTGAGTTCAATATCCTGTATCCATGGCCCACCAGCCTCTGTACATGTATACTTTGCAGGTATCTCTAATTCCACATGCGCCACAAGACGAAGCATCTTACTCCGGTACCCGTATCCCTCCTCCGGTACCCGTATCCCTACTCCGGTACCCGTATCCCTTCTCTACTCCCCATCTCAGGGAGCTCTTCCAACCATCCACTCAGGAGAGCCGGCATAGGGAACTTCTCTGCTTCAACCTTCCCTACATCAAATCTCACAATTTCTGTTCACTCTGTCTTATGAACATCTGAGTTCTGTCCTCTCTTCTCTGTGTCCAGCACCACTGCATGAATCCTATCTCAAGTGGGGGATTTCTCTTCCATGTTGGTCTCCTGGGCTCGTTATCTGCTCTACCCATCCCACCCCCATTCTGTAACCAGAATGATTTTTCACCAATTCAAACTTGGTACTACTCTCCCACCTAAGATTTTCCAGTGCTGCTCCCTCAGTACAGAATAAAGCCCCAAAGAATGCGTGTCTTCAAATTTTGGCTCTTGCTTCAGTTTCTAGCCTCTCCCCTGCTGCTCTCATTTTTAAAAAAAGATTTTATTTACTAGAGAGCGTGAACACAAGAGCATGAGAAAGGGAGAGGGAGAAACAGACTCTGTGTCAAGTGGGGAGCCTGATGCGGGGCTTGAGCCCAGGACCCTGTCTGTGATCATGACCGGAGCTGAAGGCAGATGCCCAATCAACTGAGCCACCCAGGCCTCCTGCTTCTCCCCTTGTAAGCTGCAGCAGACTCTTTTGGTGCCCAACACACACGGCTCTACCATGTTAGTGTGCAGAAACCAGCTTCTGGGGAGAGCACCTGCTTGTAAGAGTGTGAGACCTTCTCCAGTGCCCCAGAAAGCTGCTCTGATGAGTCCACATGGTCGGCCAGAAGAACCAGGTTGCTGACACCTAGAAGTTTTTCTCAGCCGGTGATGGGGATTTGGTGATTGGAGTCCACAGCTCCATTGCCTCTCCAGTGAGATAACGGAGGCCTGTGCTCCATACCATTTTCCAGAGTTTCCCTTGGGAACTGAGTTCTTGTCACCTCCGTGGTAGCTGGCTTGACAACATAACTTTCATCGGCTATCGTTTCTTTCTGCTCTCACTTTCTCACTCTACCCTTGGCGTTTTTTAAAAAAAGATTTATTCATTTGACAGAGATCGCAAGTGGGCAGAGAGGCAGGCAGAGAGAGGGGGGAAGCAGGCTCCCTGCTGAGCAGAGAGCCCAATGTGGGGCTCGATCCCAGGTCCCTGAGATCATGACCTGAGCTGAAGGCAGAGGCTTAACCCACTGAGCCACCCAGACACCCCTACCCTTGGCATTTTTGTTCACCTCCCAAATAAACCTCTATACTTGAGTTTTTGTCTCAAGTGTGGCTGGGGGATGGGGGACAACTGAGGCATATCTCTAGGCTCCAGCATTCCCACGGAACTTCTAATTCTCCACACCCATCATGTACATTCCCACTTAGAATATCCCTTTTGTTTGTTTCTACTTCCTTCTCTGTTCTCCCAGAAAACTTCTACTCCTTTACAACCCAAGGCTGCCTCCACTATGCACTTTCTCTGAATCTTTTGTTCCATGCTATTACACAGCTGAATTTTTTTTTCCTGTGCTCTCTAGTGCTTTATACATATTTTTAATTTATTCTACATATCAACTGGTATTTCTGCGCACATGTGTCTCCTTGGAGCTAGGTGTTCTCTGAGATCAAGAATAATTTCCCACGATCTGGACCACTAGTTGACATGTGAAAAAGTGATCACAACATTTTGGTGCATTAATAGATGGACACGTTTGGAGTTGGGAATGCAAAGGAGTTATCTGGTAGCTGATAGCTCCATGGGAATATATTCATGAACATTCAACATGGTTATGTATTTATTTTTAGAAGATTTATTATAGAGACAGTGTGAGTGCGAGGAGGGGCAGAGGGAGGAGGAATCCCCAAGCAGATACCCTGGCGCGGGGCTGGATCCCAGGACTCTGAGATCATGACCTGAGTCGAAATCAGGAGTTGGCTGCCCAACCCACTGAGCCACCCAGGTGTCCTTCAGTCAACATGGTTCTTGAGCGCCTACCACACACCAGGCATTGTTCCATGTATTTGAGATACTATACTGGGCAAAACACAGGTTTCCTTTCTGGTGGAGCTGACATTACAGCACAGGAGATAGTGCATGATAAATGCAATAAACTGGCACATTTTGCGTAGTTAGTGTGGTTAGAAGCTAATATAAGCCATAGGGGAAGGGGGTGGAAAAGAACAAGCAAATGAAGGTGTCGGCAAGGAGTGGGAATGGGAATGCAGGTTGTACGTAGTTGAGTGTAATAGGATCCAGAACCCACAGCAGTAGAACGCCAGAAGAGAGTGTGTGATTAGGCTGGAGTCGTTCTGAAGGTTAGTTGACAAGGCTAATTACCAACATGCAGTACAGTGACCTTGCCTCCAGTAGGACAGACATTGGAGCTTCAAGTACGTAAGCCCTATTCTATCCAGGCTTGTAATATCCTCAGTTAAAAATGACTGCTTTCCTAGACATGTGCTCCCCAGGCAGATTGCCTGCTGTGAATCCAATTTTTAATGCAAAATGTCTTTCCAGCACAGAAGTGCCCTGCCAGTTTATTAAAGTTTGTGGAGAGAAGGCTTCCAGTAGACAAAAGCATGTTAGTGAGGGGTGCTAGGCTTGAGATGCGGGAGGGGTGAAGGAGACTGGGGATTCTGCATGGAGGAGAGCAGACATTCTCCACTCAATTCACATCTCCTTTATCAGCAAAGCCATTAGGGTTGAAAGGAAAAATATTGCGTGGGTGATCACAGTGATTGCACTGTACCTAATGTACTAATAATATAATGCATTTATCTTTTGAACTTTCTCCAAAAGAATCACAGAGTAGGGGGTTAAATGGGATCCAGGGGTATAAGAAGAATTTTAGGAATTGATGATCTCAATAGGCTGGCAGAGATTCTAGGGAAGATAATGGCTCGCCATAACAAGAGGCTCTAAAAATAAAAATCTGAAAATCTATCCACAAAGGATCTCAGGAAGGAAGGAGAGGCAAGAGGCCCTTCAAGCAGTACTGCGTGGCAGAGAACTCTGCCAAGATTGGTGTCTGTGAGGAGGCTAGAGCCATCAGGGTGTCCAGCTAGGAGCCCCCACATCCCCAAGAGATGGGATGTCAAGGGGGCTGATTATAATTTTTAGGGCTCCTTGCGCACATGGCGCATTCACACTCAACCCTGGGCTGCACTGTTAGCTCAGCTCTCCACTGTGCCTCAGCTCCTCGCACTCAGGCTCCAGTAGGAAGAAACTCCTGGAACTTTCCAGGTGTTCTAGGCTATTTTGCACCTTCCTGTCCCTTTCCAGTCCCTTCTTCCAGCTGTATCCTTTGACTCCTGCCTCCTGTCCTGAGGACTGACTACCCACTCTGTGACATCTGTATAGAGCATTTCCTTGCCTTCCTTTTCATAGCACACCAGGGCATTTTCCTGTAGCATTTGTCTGTCTTGGTCATGTTATAAAACCCATACAGGCAAAGTTCCTCATTACATTACATTATATCCCATGTGCCTAACGCACGACTTGCCATATAGTAAGTGTTCAAGAAAAGCTGAGTAGATGAGTAGAGCTAATGAATTAGTGTAACAAAAGAGTAGCAGGAAGCATTTATCAATCCAGTGTACATTTCCTTAGTAATTTAAAAGGTACCACATAGCAATCTTCTCACAAGGGTGTATTATTATTTCTACTTTTCTAATGATGGCTCAGAGGGTTAGGCAGTCTATGAAAGGGTATTAAACTGAATAAGGGGTCCCAAAGATAGCCAGGTCCTCAGCCCTGGGACCTACGCATGTTACATCCTACATGATAAAAGGGATTTTTTGCAGATGTGATTAAGCTAAAGATCGTGAGATGGGGAGATAACCTTGGATTATCAAGCCAGACCCAAGTATCCTTAAAAGGGGGAGGTAAAGGGAGACTTTACTCCAGAAGGAGGCAAGTAATGACCTCAGTAGAGAGCTGTCTATCTACAGATGCAAATGTTGGCTTTGAAGATGGAGGAAGGGGCCACAGGCCAAGGAATGCAAGGCACACAGTGCTAGAAACTGGGAGAAAAGGAAATGTTCTCTCTCTTACTCTTGGGAGAGGGGTCCGACTGACATCACAGTTTCTACCCAATGAGACCCATTGCTCCCTTCTGACTTCCAGAACAATACATATGTATTGTTTTAAGCCAAACATTGTAGTCATTTGTTATAGCAGCTAAAGAAAGTAATATACCAAGATTCCAAATGTCAGTTGGGAATAGAAGATGTATTGTCTTGACCTGGGAGCTCTGCCATTAGGAGCTGTGTGGTTTTGGATGAGTCTCATTTAACTTCTTAGTCTCAGGGCAGAAAGCCACGTGGGACCCAATTTGCAGGAATAGTATCATGCAATACGCTTGTTACCTTTTTGTAAGGTGGACTGAGGGGCACCTGATGCTTCCCTCAGGACTGCCCTTGTAGATAGGACACTTCCGGAGAGAGGTAGCTGGAAGCTGAATTCACTGTGCCTTGCCCATCACCCAGATGCTTCACAGCAGTCCTGCTGGGCAGGGGTGGGTGGGGGGGAGTCACAGGGAGCATCCTGCAGCCCTGGGAGAGTGGAGGCTGCAGATGGGATAGGGAAAGGGGTTCCCTCTTGCTGAGGGGAGGAACAGCACCTTGCATCATCTTTTTGAAAGCTCAGCAATGGTGTCATTATTATTTTTAGAGGAGGAAAATGAGCAGTAGGGAAATTAAGGACTTTAACCAAGGTTACGTGGTTAGTGCTGAGCTGGGACTAGAACCCGCATCCCTCTAGTTTAATTACTAGGTTTGCGCCTCATATCAGTACTGTGGTTCTCAGGGTGGGACGAGCAGCATTAACGAGATCTGAGAATTCATGAGAGATGTGAATTCTCAGCTTTTATCTAGAACTTACTGAATCACAAATCCTGGGGGTGAGGGGGTAGGGAGCAGGAATCTGCATTCAAACAACCTCCCCAGGGGATGGTGAGGCCTGCTCAAGTCTGAAAACCACTTGTCTCTGCTGTTCTTCTTGGTGTCCTTGGGAAGGATGATGGCCATGTTGGCCCAGGCTCAGGCCACTTGCTTTTCTAAGTCACAACTTAGCACAAGCAGTATAAAGTGGCCAATATACAGGGTGCAGGAACGTTCCAGATTTGCCATCCTGAACAGTGGCTAAGGCATAAGGAGTTTTGATGGAGGGCATTGGAGAGAGGAGGAGGAATCCAGCACAGATTGAGAAATTCTGCCTGCCTAGAGAGTGACTTTGACCTGGAGCCCTTGGTAAGACTAGAATACCCATCAGCTGTCTTCTGTTTTCAGGTTGTCTGTTAGCTAGCCTCAGGCAACAAAAGGAAACTGACGTTGTTTCTGCTGACATCATAGCTACATATTTATAGCACCTGCTTGTATCTGGAATTCTGGGGGCTAGATTTGGTCCCTGTGTTCTTGGAGCTTACACACCAGAGAATGAACTTCAACGATGAGAAGCCTGGAGGACACCCATCACAGCATGGGAGGGCCTGAGTTAGATTCCGGATGAGGGTTTCGGGCCTCTGTGTTCTCCAGCCTCACTTGGCAACCTTGGACATTCTTGGATGATCTCTCTTTGAGGTTCTTTTCTGGTACAGATATTAGAGGTCTCATTGCCCCAGTCCACCCCTAGAAAGCTTTCCTGGTCTGCAGATGTCTGGCTACCTCCTTATGCTGTGTTCGGTGGGAGCAGTGTACATGGGTCTGCATTCTAAATCACTGTGTTTGACTCCCCCAGAGCTAGAGGGGGGAGGTGGCAGGCTGCTTAAAAGCAAAGGAACATCAAGGTCTAACCTAGTCATGAGATAGTAGTAAACTGAGGTGTATATATTTTGGTGGGAGGAAAAGAATCTCAAGATGAAATCTTTCTAGGCAGTAGCCCTAAAGAAATAACAGTGAGTCGGGCGAATGGAGAAAGACTGTGGTTACGGCCATTTGTTCCTCTGGGCTCAGTCATCTGCTTCCAACATAGTTCGCAATGTGCCGGCAAAGGGTACATCTGCTTGACAGTTACCCGGCCAGTGACTGAAGTTTTTGGTCTTACCTCATGTAATCCTATCCTCTCTGTCCCCAAGCTGGAGTCAAACCCACGGAAGCACCAAAGCCTTACTTATCCCACCTTTACCGTTGTGCCACAGTACTTTCATCCATCCATTCATTCTTTGACTCATTCAGAAACTAATTAGGAAGCAAGTGTTATGGGCCAGTAACTGTGCTAAGTATGAGGGATACAATGGGTGAGAAAAAGCAAATGTCCTTCCTGCCCTCATGGAGTTTACAGTCTGAGGTGGGAGCCGGACATTTTAGAGAGAGAGCATGAGTTGGGGGGTGGGCAGAGGGAGAGGGGGAGGACCTCTAGCAGATTCCCTGCTGGGTGCAGACCCCGATGACCTGGGGCTCCTTCTCAGGACCCCGAGATCATGCCCCTAGCCGGAAGCAAGAGTTGGGGGTTTAATGGACTGAGCCACCCAGGTGGCTCAGGAGATATTAATAATCACAGAAGCAAATGTAAAACTGCGACAGCAGCGGTGCCGGGGGAGGAGTTAACTGGGTGTGGAGGGTACGGAGGGTGGGAGTGGGGACAGAATTCCTGCGGAGACTGCTGCATGTGAGAAGAGACTTGGAAATGTGAAGGATGGAGAGGCCAGAGTGCACGGAGGGGAGACAGGGAGAGGGGTAGAGGGGGAGAGATGAAGAGGAAAAGGGAGAGGGAGGAGGGGGGGGTGTGGAAAGGAGGGAGAAGGAGAGGAAGGGAGAGAGGGGGAGGGAGAGGGAGGGAGAAAAAGGGAGAGAGGGGAAGGAGGGAGAGGGAAGGGGAGTGGGAAAGGGAGAGGGAGAGGAAGGGAGAGAGAGAGAGTGGGAAGGAGGAAAGAGGAGCGGGAGAGGGAGAAGAAATTGAGAATGAGGAGTGTGTGGCAGAACTTTCAGGGTGTTACAGACCTTAAAGGGTCCCGTCTTTATCCAAAAGGCAACAGATTTCAGCAGAAGAGTGTTGTGATCAGATCTGCATTTTGAAAATACCATTTTGGCTTCTTTGGAAAGCCAGGGGCTAAAGAGGGTACAGGAGAATTGTTCGCAGATTGCTTTCGGCAAGTGGTCATGGTAGCTAACCTTGTGTGTTAGTGGAAAGGATGGAGGGCAGATCTGTTTTAAGAAGTGCAATGAACACGATTTGGTGATAGTTCTAGAACAAGAGGGTAGGATCAAGGATGAATCCAGTTTCAGCTTAGGCAATAATAATGATGCAAACTGGGTCTAATACATACAGACACTCTTCTGAGTGCTTTAGTCATTGTAAGTCAGTCTTCACAACGTCTCTAGACAGGAAATATGATTGTTATCCTTATTTACAAATGGGGAATCAGTGGCACAGAGAGATTAAGTGTATTTCCTTAGATCACACAGCTAGTAACTGACAGTATCATGATTTGAATCTAGGTAGTCTCCCACCGGGTTCTGTAATTGTAACTATCTCTTAACATTATAAATATCTCTGACATTGAACTATCTCTTGGGAAAAAAAAAATGGAGAGCGATTCCTTTAGATAGACATGGATGGAAATCTACCCAGTAAATGACCCTAGGTTCAGCCCAGTCTCCACTCTTAACTACATTAAAGAGCAGGGACAGTGGGAGATCTGCCTGGCTGGAAGGATTAGGACGCCTGGGATGTGAAAAGAACAGGAACAGGGGCAGCTGTGCTGCTAGAGGAAGGAGGATGGAATCAGAGCCAGAAGGTGTGATTAATCATGTGATGGGAAGAGAGCAATTGACCACTCTAATCCTCTGATTCCTGATCTTGAAGAGGGGGGCAACCCCGCTGATTTGCTAAGTAATGGACCCAGCAGGCATAGTTCAGTGCCTGACCTGAAGTAGGTGATCAGCAAATGATACGTACTCTTTTTTTAATTGAGGTAGAGTTGACACGCAATGTTCCATTAGTTCAGGGGTGCAGTGTGGTGATTCCACAAGACCATAGGTTATGCTGTGCCCACAGGAAGTGTAGCTACCATTTGTTGCCCTACAACCCTATTAGGGTGTCATTGACTATGTTCCCTATGCGGTGCCATTTGTCCCCATGACCTCCAGTGATAAACTTGAGTCTGCAGTAAGGGAAGCAGAGAAGGATATGGCTCATACTTGTCCATCTTTCAAAAATGTGGTTAATGGTAGCACTTGCTGAAGAGAATAGGAAAATGGTCATAAGGAGAGAGTGACTTGATTTCAGTGAGCACCAATGGTACTAAGGCAGAGCTTGCTGGTGAGCTGGCTGTTTCTTTTTTTCTTTCTTTCTTTCTTTCTTTCTTTCTTTCTTTCTTTCTTTCTTTCTTTCTTTTTGACTGAAATGTAGTTGACATACAATATCATATTAGTTTCAGGTGTAAAACGTAGTGATTCAATGTAAATTACCAAGGGATCACCACCATACATCTAGCTGCCATCTGTCCCTGTACAAAGTTGTTACAATATTATTGCTATATTCCCTATGCTGTTCATTACATCCCTGTGACTGACTTATTTTGTAACTGGAAGTTTGTACCTTTTAATCCTCTTCCCCTATTTTACCTATCCCCACCCTCCTTTTCCTCTGGCCACCGCTGGATCATTTTCTGTATTTGAGTCTTTTGTTTGTTTGATTTTTAGATTGCACATATAAGTGAAATCAAAAGTGTTTGTTTTTTTTGTAACTTATTTCACTTAGCATAATTCCCTCTAGTCCATCCCTGCTGTCTCAAATGGCAAGATTTCTTTCTTTTTTATGGCTGATTAATATTTTACTGTATATTTATACCACATTTTCTTTATCCATTTATCCACTGGTGGAAACTTTTTTTAAAGATTTTATTTATTTATTTGACAGAGATGACAAGTAGGCAGAAAGGCAGGCAGAGAGGGAAGGAGGAAGGCTCCCCGCAGAAAGCCGGATGTGGGGCTCAGTCCCAGGACCCTGGATCATGACCTGAGCTGAAGATGGAAGCTTTAACCCACTGAACCACTCAGGTGCCCCCACAGGTGGAAACTTACATTGGTTTCATATCTTGGTTATTTTAAATAATGCTGTCATAAACATAGGGGTGCATATATCTTTTCAAATTAGTGTTTCCCCATTCTTTAGATGAAGACCCAGAAGTGGAATTGCTGGATCAAATGGCAGTTGTATTTTTAATTTTTGAGGAAACTTCATGCTGTTTTCCATAGCGACCGTTCCGTTTTGCATTCCCATCAGTACCGCATGGGGGTTCCTTTTTGTCCATATCCTCACTAATACTTGTTATTTATTGTCTTTTTGATAATAGCCATTCTGGCAGGTGTGAGGTACACTTCATTATAATTTTGATTTGCATATCCTTGATGATTCGTGGTGTTGAGCCTGCTTTCATGTGCTGGCCACCTAGGATTTCTTTTTTGGAGAAATGTCTATCCACATCCTCTGCCCAGTTTTAAATTGGATTTTTTTTGTGGGAGGAGGCTATTGGTTTTTTAATGGATTCTTTATATGTTTTGGTTAGGCTATTTGCAAATATCTTCTCCCATTAAGCAGGCTGGTTTCTTGTTGTTCTTGATGATGATGATGGCTTCCTTCACTCTGTAAAGGCTTTTTAGTTTGATGTAGTTCCATGTATTTTTGCTTTTGTTGTCCTTGCCTGAGGAGACCCAACCAAAAAATATGTATATATTGCTAAGACTGATGTCAAAGAGCTTACTGCCTGTGTCGTCTTCTAGGAGGTTTATGATTTCTGGTCTTGCATTTAAGTGTTCAATCCATTTTGAGTTTACTTTTGTATATGGTATAAGAAAGTGGTCTGGTTTTATTCTTTTTCATGTAGCTGTCCAGTTTTCCCAACACCATTTATTAGAGAGACTGTCTTTTTCTCATTGTATATGCTTGCTTCCTTTGTCATTGGTTAATCGGCTATATGAAGTATGGATTTATTTCTGGACTTTCAGTTCCATTCCATTGATTTGTGAGTCTGTTTTTGTGCTAATACCATATCGTTTTGAGTACTATAACTTTATAATATAGCTTGAAATCAGGACGTTTGATCCCTCTGGCATTGTTGTTCTACATTTCTTTTTTTTTTTTAAGATTTTATTTATTTGAGGGGCATCTGGGTGGCTCAGTCATTAAATGTTTGCCTTTGGCTAGGGTTGTGATCCCAGGGTCCTGGGATCAAGCCCTGCTTTGGGCTCCCTGCTTGGTGGGAAGCCGCTTCTCCCTCTCCTACTGCCCCTGCTTGTATTCCCTCTCTCGCTCGCTCTCTCTGTCAAATAAGTAAATAAACTTAAAAAAAAAAAAAGATTTTATTTATTTGACAGAGGGAGAGAACGTGTACACACAAGGAGTCAGAGTGGCAGGCAGAGGGAGAAGTGGGCTCCCTCTTGGGCAGAGAGCCTTATGCAGGCTCAATTCCAGGACCCTTGGATCATGACCTGAGCTGAGGCCAGACATTTAACCTACTGAGCCACCCAGGTGCCCCCTTTGCTTTAAGATTTTATTTATTTGATAGAGAGGGAGAGTGTGTGCACAAGTAGGCAGAGTGGCAGGCAGAGGAAGAGGAGATCCAGCTTTGTTCTTCTGTCTCAAGATTGCTTTGGCCATTCAGAGTATTTCATGGTTCCATACAAATTTTAGGATTATTTGTTCTAGTTCTGTGAAAAATGCCATGGGTATTTTGTTAGGGATTGCTTTTAAATCATAGATTGCTCTGGATAGTGTCGACATTTTAACAATATTAATTCTTTCAATCCATGAACATGGTATATCCTTTCATTTATTGTATCTTTCATTAGTGTTTTACAGTTTTCAGAGTATAGGTCTTTTATTCCATAGTTAAATTTATTTTCAGGTATTTTATCTGTTTGATGCAATTGTAAATGGGATTTTTTTCTTTAAGTATTTATTTTCATTCCAATAAGGTAACATATGGTATAATATTAGATTGTGGTGTATAATATAGTGATCGAACACTTCCATACAACACCCAGTGCTCATCACACTAGTTCACTTCTTAATAATGGTATTGTTTTCTTAATTTCTCCTGCTATTTTATTATTACCATTTAGAAATGCAACAAACTTCTGATTATTAATTTTATATCCTGCGACTTTAGTGAATTTATTTATTAGTTGTTAGAGGTTTTTTTGGTGGAGTCTTTAGGGTCTCCTATATATCCTATCATGTCATTTGCAAATAGTGACTGTTTTACTACTACTTTTCCAAATTGGATGCCTTTAACTTCTTGTCTGATTGCTGTGGCAAGGACTTCTAATACTATATTGAATAAAAGTGGTAAGAGTAAGCATTCTTTCTTGTTCTTGATCTTAGAGGAACAGCTTTTAGCTTTTCACTGTTGAGTATAATGTTAGCTGTGAGTTTATTATATATGGCCTTTTTTGTGTTGAGAAATTGTCCTTCTATATCCACATTGTTTTTATTATGAACAGATGTTGAATTTTACCAATTGCTGTTATTGCATGATCATGTGATTTTTATCCTTATTTTTGTTAATGTGTGTGTCATGTTGATTGATTTGTGATATTGAGCCATCCTTCCATCCCTGGAACGAATCCTACTTGATCATGGTGTATGATCCTTTTACTGTATTGTTGAATTCAGTTTGTTAATATTGTGTCGAGAAATGGCTGGGTTGTTTACTCATGTCTGGACAGACTTTGTTACTTGATCAACTGCTGAAAGCCAGTTTGGGGCCCCTATAAACAAATTGCTAATTCACATCTTCAGCCTAATAGCTCTGGTTGATCAGGCTTACAGGCTGGGGATCAGCCTTAGTTACTTTAAAAAATTTTTAAAGTGCCGCTGACTTGCCTCAGCTCTCCCAGTTAGTGGCCAGCCAAAGACGGATACTCAGCTGCCTAATTCCTGGGTGTCCACTATTTAAGAACATGAAGTGCAGTAGTGGCTCTCCGTAAGTCAAGAGAAAGCTTCTCAAATTCAGTATCCATTTGTGACAGGAGTTCTTAAACTTTGATGTGCTTGCTGATCATCTTGGGATCTTGCAAAAGTGCATATTTTGATTGAGTAGGTCTGGTCTAATGGTATTTTATTTTTTACAATTAAAAGTTTTAATTTAAATTTTTGAAGTTTTAATCAACATAAAATTAGCTTTAGGTATACAATATAATGATTTCATATCTGTATTTATTGCAAAATGATTGCCACAGTAAGTCTAGTTAATACCCATCACCATACAGAGTTACAAAACTTTTGTTTCTTGTGATGAGAACTTTTAAGATGTGCTCTTAGCAACTTTCCAGTATGCACTAGAGTATTATTAGTTATAGTCCCCATGCTGTACATTACATCCCCGTGACTTATTTATTTTCTAACTGGAAGTTTGTACCTTTTGACCCCCTTCATTTAATCCCCCCCCCGGGAATCACCAATTTGTTCTCCACATCTAAGTGCTCGGTCTCTCTCTCTCTCTCTCTCTTTATGGTTTCCCATATTTAAGTGAGAATAGGTAGTATTTGGGGAAGCCTGGATGGCTCAGTCAGTTGGATGTCTGCCTTTGGCTCAGGTCATGGTCCCAGGATCCTGGGATCAAGCCCTGCATCCCGGCTCCCTGCTCAGTGGGGAGCCTGCTTCTCTCTCTGCCTGTTGTTCCCCCTGCTTGTGCACGCGCGTATGTGCGCACTTGCTCTCTCTCTCTCTGTCAAATAAAAAAATAAATTCTTAAAGAAAAGAGTAAGCAATATTTGTCTTTTTATATCTGACTTATTTCACTTAGTACAACACCCTAAAAATCCACCCATGTTGCTACAAATGGCAGGATTTTCTTCTTTTTTATGTTAAATAACATTCCATTGTATATTATACCACATTTCTTATATCCATTTCATCAATCAGTGGACACTTCGGTGTCTTTCATACCTTGGCTATTTTAAATAATTCTGAAATGAACATGAGGGTGCATATATCTCTTTGAGATAGTGCTTTCATTTCTTTTTTAAGATTTTATTTCTTTATTTGACAGAGAGAGAGAGAGATCACAAGTAGGCAGAGAGGCATGCAGAGAGAGCGGGAGAACCAGGCCCCCCACCAAGTAGAGAGCCCGATGGGGGGCTCCATCCCAGGACCCTGAGATCATGACCCGAGCCAAAGGCAGAGGCTTAACCCACTGAGCCACCCAGGTGACCCAGTGATTTCATTTCTTTCAGTTATATACCCAGGAAGGGAATTGCTGGGTCATAGGATAGTTCTAGTTTTAATTTTTTGAGGCACCTCCATACTGTTTTCCATAGTAGCAGCACCAGTTTACAGTCCCACTAACAGTGCATGAGGATTCCCTTCTCTCTACCTCTTCACCAATACTTGGGATTTCTTGTCTTTCTGATAAGCTATTCCAACAGATGTGAGATTATATCTCCTTGTGGTTCTCATTTGCATTTTCTTGATGATTAGTGATGCTGTTTGCCTTTATTTGTACCTCTTGGCTATCTGTATGTCTTTGGAGATATATCTAATCATGTCCTCTGCCCATTTTGGGGGGGGGGCAGAGGGAGATAGAGAAACTTAAGTAGGCTCCACACCCCCAGTGTGGAGCCCAATGCAGGGCTCGATCTCACAACCCTGAGATCATGACCTGAGCCAAAATTAAGAGTTGGACAATTAAATGACTGAGCCGCCCAGGCACCCCCTCTGCCCATTTTTAAATTGGATTTGTGGGTTTTGCTTTTGAGTTGTATAAGTTCTTTTTATATTTTATATATATTAACCCCTTATCATATATAATTTATTAACCCCTTATCACATATATAGTTTATAAATATTTTCTCTCATTTAGTAGGTTGTCTTTTCATTTCGTTGAGGTTTTCTTTGCTGTGCAGATTTTTAATGTGATGTCCCATTTAGTTTTTGCTTTTGTTTCCTTTACTTTGGTGTTAGATTAAAAAATCATTGCCCAGACCATTGGCAAGGAGCTTAGCAATTCTTCTTCTTGGAGTTTTATTGTTTTAGGTCTTAAATTCATTAAAATCTTTAATCTATTTTGAGCTTTTGTATGGTGTAAGATAGTGGTCCAGTTTTGTTATTTTATATGTGGCTACCTCATTTTCCCAACATTGTTTATTGAGGAGACTCTCTTTTCACTATTGCGTATTCTTTGGCCTCTTGTGAGAATATTATTGACCCTATATGTGTAGGTTTATTTCTGGGTTCCATTGATCCATATGCCTGCTTTTTATGGAAATACCATACTGTTTTAATTACTATACTATTTAATTGCTAACTATTTAATACTATAGCTTTGTATAAATACTATATGGTTTCAAATCAGGGAGCATGATGCCTCCAGCTGTGTTCTTTCTTAGGATTGCTTTGTCTATTTGGGGTCATTGTGCTTCCTTAACAATTTTAGGATGGTTTGTTCTAGTTCTATGTAGAGTGCCAATGGAATTTGATAGGGATTACATTGAATCTATACATTGCTTTGGGTAGCATGGTCAGCTTAACAGCATTAATGCTTCCTATCTATTTGTGTCATCTTCAGTTTCTCATCAATGTCTTATAGTTTTCAGCATATAAGTCTTGGTTAAATTTATTCCCAGGGGTTTTATTCTTTTTGAGGCTGTTATAAATAGGATTGTTTTCTTAATTTTTCCAGCACTTCACTATGAGTGTATAATCAATATATTTATGTATACTGATTTTGTATATCGCACGTTACTGAATTTTGCTCTTAGTTTTGAAAGTTTTTTGGCATGGAGTCTTTGGGGTTTTCAATATATAATATGTCATCTGAAAATAGTGGCAGTTTTACTTCTTTCTTTCCAGTTGAATGCATGTTATGTATTTTTCTTGCCTAATTGCTCTGGCTAGGATTTCCAATACCATGTTGGATAAAAGTGATGAGAGTGGGTATCCTGTCTTATTCCTGTTTTTTGAGAAAAAGTTTTCAGCTTTGCAACATTGTATATGATGTTAGCTGAGAGCTTATCATATATGAACTTTATTATGTTGAGGTATCTTCCTTCTATACTCACTTTGTAGAGAGTTTTTATAAAGAATGCATGTTGAATTTTGTAAAATGCTTTTTATACAGATATTGAGATGATATGATATTTTTCTTTCTTTGTTTTGTTAATGTGGTGAATCACATCAATTGACTTGTAGATGTTAAGTCATACTTGCATCCTTAAAATAAATCCCACTTGATCATGGTGTATGATCCTTTTAATGTGTTGTTGAATTCAGTTTGCTAATAGTTTGTTGAGGATTTTTGCATCTGTATCCATCAGGGATATTAGCTTGCAAGTTTCTTTTCTGTGGATTCCTTGTCTGATTTGTTATCAGCTGGTTTTATAACATGAGTTTGGAAGTATTCCCTCTTCTACTTTTGGGAAGAGTTAGAGAAGGATTATTATTAAATCTTTAAACATTTGGTAGAATTCATCTGTGAAGCAGTCTGGTCATTTAGTTTGTTTTGTAGGGAGGTGTTTGAGTACTGATTCACTCTCCATGCTAGTAATTGGTCTATTCAGATCTTCTGTTTCTTCATGATTTAATTTTGGTAGGTTGTATGTTTCTAAGAATTTTTCCATATCTTATAGTTTGCCCAATTTGTTGGTGTATAATTATTCATAGTAATCTCCTATGATCTTTTGCTCTCCTCCATTATTAGTGTTATCACTATTTCTTATTTTAGGTCTGTTAATATTTGCTTTATATATTTAAGTGCTCTTTTGGGTAGACAAGTATTTACAAATGTTATATCCTCTTGTTGGATTCACTCCTTTATCATTATGTAGTGGTCTCCTTTGTCTCTTCTTACAGTCTTTTAAAATCTGTTTTCTCTGATATAAATATAGCAACCCTAGCTTTTTTATGGTTTCTATTTGCATGGAATATGTTTTTTAAGAATATTTTATTTATTTGAGAGAGAGAGACAGCATGAGCAGGGGTAGGGGTAAGGGGAGAGGAGAGAGAAGCAGGGAGCCCAAAGTAGGGCTCAATCCCAGGACCCTGGGATCATGACCTGAGTAGAAGGCAGAGGCTTAACTGACTGAGCCACCCAGGTGCCCCTGGAATATCTTTTTCTATCACTTCACTTTCTGTATGTGTCTTTACATCTGAAGTGAGTTTCTTATAGGTAGCATAGAGTTTGTCTTGTTTTCTTCTCCATTCAGTCACTCTCTGACTTTTGATTGGAGAAATTAGTCTGTATATATTTAAAGTAATTGTATATGTATTGACATTTTGTTGTTTTCTGACTCTTCTGTAATTCTTCTGTTCCTTTCTTCTCTTGCTCTTTTCTTGTATGATTTGGTAATTTTCTGTAGTAGTATGCTTAGGTCCTTTTCTATCTTTTGTGTTTATATTATAAATGTTTGATTTGTGGTTTTCATGAGGCTTACATATAATAACCTATATTTATAATAATGTATTTTAAACTGATAGAAACTTAAGTTTAAACAGATCCTAAACTCTCTATTCTATCTCCATCCCTCCCATGATTTGTTTTTGATGTCACAATTTATTTTTTTTATGATTTATTTATTTATTTATTTGACAGACATCACAAGTAGGCAGAGAGGCAGGCAGAGAGAGAGAGGGGGAAGCAGACTCCCTGCTGAGCAGACAGCCGAATGCGGGGCTCGATCCCAGGACCCTGGGATCATGACCCGAGCCGAAGGAAGAGGCTTTAACCCACTGAGCCACCCAGGAGCCCCGATGTCACAATTTAGATCTTTTTATCTTGTGTATCCCTTAAGTGATTATTTTTGTTATAGTTGTTTTTTTTTTTACTGCTTTTGTCTTTCAACCTTCATCCTAGCTTTATAAGTGATTAATATACCATCTTTGTGACATTATTCTAAATTTTACCATATATTTATCTTCACCAATGAGATTTATACTTTTACAGGTTTTTCTGTTTCTAATTAATGCCCTTTATTATCAGTTTAATAAAGTCCCTTTAACATTTCTCTTAAGATCAATTTAGTGCTGAGACGCTTCTTTAGGTTTATCTTGTCCAGAAAGCTCTTTATTGCTTTTTAAATTCTGAAAACATTGCTGGGTGGAGTATTTTTGGTTGGAAGGTTTTGTTTTGTTTTGTTTTATTTTTTAAAGATTTTATTTATTTATTTGACAGAGCTCACAAGCATGCAGAGAGGGAATCAGAGAGAGGGGTGAGGAAGCAGGCTCCCTGCTGAGCAGAGAGCCCGATGTAGGGCTCGATCCCAGGACCCTGAGATCATGACCTGAGCTGAAGGCAGAGGCCTTAACCCACTGAGCCACCCAGGTGTCCCTTGGTTGGAAGTTTTATTTTCTTCCAGTACTCTGTACTATGCCACTCCCTTCTGATCTATAGGGTCTCTGCTGAAAAATCTGCTGATGGTCTTATGAGATTCCCTGGCATGTCCCTTGTTTTTCCCTTGCTGGTTTTAAGATTCTTACCTTCCCTTTAAGTTTGACTCATTAATTGTAATGTATCTCAATGTGGATCTCTTTGAGTTCATCTTTGAAACTCTGTAAGCTTCCTAGATCTGGATGTCTGTTTCCTTCTTCAGGTTAGGGATGTTTTCAGCCGCTTTTGTTGGGAAATATGTTTTTTGGCCCTTGCTCGCTCTCTTCTTCTGGGAGTCGTGTGATGTAAATGTTGGTCTGTTTGATGGTGTCACATGAGTTCCTTAAGCTAGCTTCCCTTTTTAGTGTGTTTTTCATTTTGCTGCTTTGATTGAAAGAGTTCCACTGCCCTTTGAGATCACTGATTGTTTCTCCTGCTTCATCTTCTGCTTCAGAGTCTGCTGCTGAAAACTTCTGTTGCATTTTTTAGTTCAGTTATTCTATTCCTTAGCTCTGTGACTTCCTTTTTGGTAATCTCATATATTTATTGACGCTCTCACTGTGTTCATCCATTCTTCTTCCAGTTTGGGAACTATATTTTGAACTCTATTATCCGTTAAATCACTTACCTCCATTTTGTTAGGGACTTTTTCTGAAATTTTATCCTATTCTTTAATTGGGAACATACTCCTCTGTTGTTTCATTGACTTGACTTTGCGTGCTAGTTTCTCTGCGAAAGATAAAGCAGTCAGCTCTCCTACTCTTGAAGACGTGGTCTTGTGTAGCAGATGAAACTTATCATTCAAGTCTGCCCTAGATCTTTGCTGTTTCTCAAACCTTTGTGATGGTCCAAACAGCCTATTTTATTGTCACTAAGCCTCAGTTGTTGAGGGTGTGCCAATAGCTGTCGGGATCCCAAAGGGGAGAATCTCAGCACATATTGATTGTAAGTCAGACCCTCAGGCCGCAGCTTTTAAATTATGCAAATATATACTGTCTTTTGAGAATGCAAGCATAAGTGCCACTGGCTACCAGAGCCACATGATCTAGCCACATGTCCCTTGGGCAGCAGTTATAAAAATCAGGGCACCAGACGAGTGTACAGATTCCTTTCCAGGAGATACCAGCCATCTGAAGCAAGGCAGAGGGAGAGTGCAAAGATGACATCCACTAGCCTCTGTCCCAGGAGTGCATCTAAGTAGGTCCCTAAATGTGCAACAAACCAGAAACCTGCCCCTCAGACCTCAGCTATGAAGATACACAAATATGTACTAGTTTTTGATTGCTGCTATGACAAGTGACCATTTTGTCATGGCTTAACACAACACCATTTATTATCTCTCAGTTCTGTAGGGCAGCAGTCTGGGCACAGCTGCTCAACTCCTTCCCTGCTCTGGTTTTACAAGGTTGGAAACAAGGTGTCATAGGTGGCATTCTTTCTGGGAGCTCTGGGAATGTGTCTGCTCAAGTTCATTCGTGTCAGTGTCAGTGGCAGAATTCAGGACTGAGATCCCTGTTTCCTTGCCACCCACTGGCTGGGAATTATTCTCCATTTCTAGAAGCTGCATGTATTTCTTGTCTCATGGCTTCCTTCCTGCATCTTCAAAGCCAGTGACTGTAGGTCACCTCCTTCTCACCATCTCGAATCAAATTCTTTCCTCTGCCTTCTTGGCTTCCTTTCACTCCATCCCTCTGACTGACTTTACCTTAGGCCCTCACGGATAATTCAGGATAATTTCCTTATTGTAAAGTTAGTTGAGAGTTACCTTTAGTTCCATCTGCAAAGTACTTCATAGCAGTGAATAACAAGCAGACAGGAATCTTAGGGGGGGACACCTCAGAGCCCTGCTACCATTCTAGCCAACTCACAGCTTCTGTTGCTACTGTATGCCTTTAGTGGCAAGGTCCCAAAGCATTAGCTTTATTGAGTGTGTGCCTGAGATGTTATATGTGTTTTAGGGCCAGCGACAGAGTCTCCATGAAGTCTCCTGGGATTTCCCTTTTCCATTGAATAGAAGGGTTGGAATGGTTCACAGGGTGAGGCTGAATATGGGAAAAACTAAAGTATGGACACCTGGGGAGCTACACTGATGTAATTCAAGATTAGAGCTTGGTTGTCTCAGTTTCTGGGCCAGGACAGTTTCGTCCCTGTCATGTACTCCGTTATTCTCCTGTTCATTCATTGGCTTATTCATCTGTTGACCAAAGAGGTATCAAACACCTACCCTATGCTAGACATTTTGCTAGCTTTATTCTCTATAAGGCATTTACAGACGTTGCCCTCATGGAACAGACTTTGTAGTGAGCATTACATACATCAAGCAGATGCTCCTACAATTAAGTAGGTATGTGTAATTGATATGAAAGTAAAGTAGAGGCCTCCATGAGAGCTTATAACGAGGAGATCTTCAGAAGATGAAGAAGTGACATTTTAAATTGAGGCCCAAATACGTAAGTGCTAGCCAGGTATACATGAGTAGGAATGGGCTACCGTTAAAGTAGGGGGAATGGCATGTGGGAAAGCTCTGAGGCACAAAGCAGAATAGGAAAACAAGGGCAAGTAAGTGTGGTTGAAAAATATGATGGGAGGGAGAGAATGGCTGGAGATGAGTTTAGAGAAGTTGGGTAGCTCAGATTGACCATGGACTTGATGGCCATAGGAAGGTATTTCTTCTTTATCTAAGGTGGGATGGGAAGCCATGGGAGGGTTTTAAACAGTAGAGCCTTGTGTGAGCTTTGAATTTTTAAAAAGGGCCCTCTGGCTGCTGTGTGGAATACATTAGAAGAAAGTAGGAACATGGGGGGGTGGGTATAGACACAAGGGGTGCATTAGATGAAGCTAGAAAGGAAGTTTTGCAATAGTCCAGGTAAGAAGTAGCTTTGCCTCGAAGCAGCTTGATTAGGTTGGGGGCAGTAAAAGTGAAAGGAGAAAATGAATCTGAACCATATTTTGGAGGGAGAGTTGTCTTGACTTGCTGATGGGACAGATGGGGGAGCTGGGAGAGATGGTCAAGATAATTCCTGGTTTCCGTCATGTTTGTGGCTCTTCTCATGACACAAGTCAGTTACAGATCATCTTCTTATATATAACAGAAAGTTCACATTTTCTGAATAGTTTAGGTGCTATTATAACAGTTAAGATTCAGGTGGCAAGAATGTCTTGTGTAATACCACCTGGAAGGAATTTGTTTTACCAAATTTGTCGAAGGAGCTCAGGGAATTTGTATTATGTGATGATTTCAACGTTGTCATGTTTTACTCTGTTCCCTATATCTCCATTCTATTTGTCATTTCATTTGGGACTAGAAAATGCTAATGATGGCTTCCCAGACAGAGAAAAATTAGCATGAAAGGAGGCATCATGTCCTCATTTCTTAACAGCCACTGCCTCATTTCCCTTAGGTCCAGTCTAATTTCTTTTTGCCCACATGGCCCAATGGTCGCTACTAATTCTCATGATGATATTGATACCCACTCCCGGCTTGGCTCACACAAAGTGCTGTGTGGCCATGTGCGTAGTCTTGGGTAGAATGTTGCTCTATTCACAGGAGACAGCAGGGGGTCCTGAATCAGACATCCCCAATGAAAATATATAATCCTCATGTAAGCTTCATGGTCATAACCTGAAGGAAGGTTTGACAGACATCTTCTTCGGCACTTGTACTTTTCCTGGAGACTCTGATGTTGGATTGTCTGGGTTTGAATTAATCCCAGATCTTCCATTTATCAATGGGTTGCCTTAGGCATTTACCTCCTCCTGCTTTCCCACTTGTAAAAAGAGAAGAAAATCAGGCTCTTGGTAGGAATTAGTGGAATGACCCATACAAAGCAAACAGCACAGTACTTAGACATGGAAAGTACTCTGTATGTGGGAGTTCTTGTTGTTATTTTCATCATTAGGGAAGAAAGGTGCCAGCACACCACTCTCTTTCCTTTTGCTCTTCTACCTGCAGTCAAGAAGGGGCTCTTAACCCCTGCCTTGCAGTATGTGTAATACGGGCTTAGTTTTTCCCTCTGGCATTCTTGACAAGGAGGTAATTTAGAGGGAAAAGTTCTTTGTTTTTGTTTTGGTTTGTTTTGTTTTTTTTCTTAGAACAAGAAGAGGATTCTGAGCAGGCCCTTGTCCCCAAGTATAGTCTCACAAACAGACCATGACAAATTTGTTGATCTGACCATGGATGTCACAGTGAAAAGAGGCTATGGGCTGCCTCCTCTCACGTGAGCTATTCTGACAGCTGAGCTGTGCTTAGTTCCCTGTCCCTTTATTACCTGGCTCGGTGTAGCTAGTCCTCTAGGGACTGAAGCAAATATGATCTCCTTAGCATTTTGTCTGAACGAATGCTTTCCAAGTATGTTGGCAGGAGGCCGTGAGTTGACAGGGTGGGGTCCTTGAGTAAGTCATTTAGCCTCTCTGGAAAGAGGGGTGATGACTCTGTCAAGGAGCCAGAAGGAGGGCAGTAACCCATCCATGGCTTTTATAAGTTGACCTCTGTGATCTTTCTATCCCTATCCTCCAGCTGCCTACCCTGCCTACCTGTTGCCCTGCCCCCAGACCCTTTAATGGTTTTGTGTCCTTGAACCAGTTCTCTCTCCAGAGAATCCTTCTTCAACATCCTCACCTTCATTGACTTACAAATTCCTGCTTATCTTTCAAGACTCAGGTCAACTGTCATTTCTCACTTAAGCCTTTTTATTCATTCAATCTGCAAACATTTATCAAGCAAGGCACTGTGTTACACATACCGGCTAGGGCTGCAAATACGACAGACAAAGCCCCAGCTTTCACGGTGCTGACGTCCTAGTGGGAGAGACTACCAGTACACAAGTAAATGAACCATAGAATGTCATGTTGTGATAAGTGCTATGGAAAGACCAGAAAAGGTGGGCAGGTGTGGGATGAGTGGTGGGGGGAGCTACTTTCCAAGGGAGCCATTTTTAACTAAGACCTGCTGGGTGAGGAGAAACCAGCCCATGTGAAGGGAAGGGGTCTTGATGCACAAACATGTTAGTTTTGTTGGAAGAACAAAGTTGTTATGACTGGAACAGATTAGCAAGGGAGAAGGGGTACGAGAAGAGATGAGAAAGATCTCAAGTAAGGAGCTCAGATTTGATCCCGAGCAAACAGGAAGAAAGGGGAGAAATCAGATTTTGTGTTGGTGATAGTGCTGCTGGCTCTGTGCAGAGGGGCTGGGACAGGACAGAAAAAGAAAGAAGGGGAAAGGAGCAGGAAACCCAGTTGGGAGGCTTCTGCAGTAGTCCTAGATGGAGAGGATGACCCAGAATGGCAACTGTGGGCCACTGAGAGATTTATGGCGAAGGTGCGGTTATTGGGCCTCTACTAGCGGATTGGATTTGGGGGCAAAAAAAAAAAGAAGACTTACTAGGTTTTGGATTTGAGCAACTGGGTTGTAATAATGGGTTGTAATGCTATTTGTGGTGTGGGAGACATTTAGAGATAATAATATTTGGGAGATTGAGCAGTCTGAAGTCTGCTTTGGACATATTAATTTTGAGATGCCTCTTAGCTATCTGAAGGGCAATGTCCCATAGCTATTTGGAACTACAGGTAGAAATCTGAGGGGAGTGAGCAGGAATATATATATAGTATATGTGTTTATATAATCCCCCACCCCCAGCATGAATAGTGAATTTCTACCTCCTTTGCAGGGTTATATTAAGATCCCAACAGTTCCTAGGTTCTCCTGCCTCTGTAGGTCCTATGTCATGTCATAGGTATTAAAATTCACCTTTATCCTATATTAAATTTAATTCTATGTGGTTCCTTAAGAGCTGAGTTGCAACTGATTAGTTTGACATGTTGCATTTAGTAGACATTTAGTTAAAACCTCATCTGCTTTTGCACATTTCAGAGGTAACTGTATTTTTAATGGAACATGCTATTTTTGGAAACCCTTAGAAACTTCTCATGCAAGGGTAGGGAACATTCAGCACTTAATTGGGAAAGTGAGCTTGCTCAACTAGACTGCCCCCATGATATTTTTATGCCCTTTTAAAGGCACTTAAATAGCTTCCTATTACCATCATGTGTTTTTGTGTCTGTGCCCTCCATTAGGCTATCAGCTTGTAGAGGGCAAGAAGGACCTCAGAGCTTGTATATGACCGGGACTTCCTGTTCTTGGAAGCAATTAAGCTGAGCTCATAAAGAGGAAAAAGCCAAGTCAAGGGAGCCAGTGGGTCTTCTACCTGTAGTCAAGAAAGGGCTCTTAACCCCTGCCTTGCAGTATGTGTAATATGGACTTAGTGTTTTCCTTCAGCATTCTTGGCAAGGAGGCAGCTTTGTGCAGGTTGATGTGTGATCCATTCCCAACCACACCCTTTACTAGCTGTGAATCTTGCAACAGGAAGTTAATCTCCATTGGCCTCTAAGTGTCTTTGGGCCAAATCAATGCAATTTCAGTAAAACTCAGTCTGCCTTAAAATAATAGATTCTTAAAATCATGTATTCTTTCCTAAAATAATAATAATAAAAAAGATCATACACTTTAGGCCCCAGGAAATGTTTCTGGGAATTCTTCAAAGCGGGGACGCAACATATATTTTGTTGCCTGATCCCTGGCTTTGAAAAAGCAACAATTGGCCCTCAGATTTGTCTCGGGTGGAGGGAAGATCTTGCGAGAAAATGCGTCAGTAAGAAGACAAACATCCTTCTAAGTCCTTTGCAGTTAGAGTGGAAAGGAGCTGCTGGCATTCCCAGGTCCCAGACTGGCCATCTGAGACTCTGTGATGCTGCCCAATGGATCCTTCTTGCCCACGAATTGACTCTGGGCCAGATGTCCACCTCTCACGATGAAGAGGAGACATGACGGTATGCATCACAGCCCCGCCTCTAGTGCCAAGCAGCTCCCATGAGCCACAGCGACATTAAGTCCTGCTTGGCTGTGCCCTTCTAAATTTGTCAGTGGCTCCGGAGTATCCTGCCGAGAACTTTGGATTTTATGGATTTGCCACAAAAATAACATTTGGACATGGCAGTCACCCAGAAGCAGGTTACCGCTTTGTGTCTTTGACATAAACTGATTTGGGGCCCAGGGCCCAGCTGCCGCTGGCCTTCGCGTTCTCGCTACCATTTCGGGTTAGAGGGCGGAAGGAGGAGGGAGTGTTGCGCTAGGCAGGCCGTAGTGTAACGCTGCCTCCAATTTTCTCCAAATGCATCAGGCTGCTGTCTGTCATTTCTCTTTGTGTGAAGCTGAAGGGTGACAGGAAAAGAGTTAAAGATACATGCCTACTTCTACTTTCACTGCCTGAAATTCACTTGCACACAACTGGCAGGTTCCTCACAATGAAGAGTAGAGTGTTGAGTGGCAAACGGTGAGTCCGATAGAAGAGCTCAGCAGCATGATGCGAAGCCCCCAACGCTGGGGTGAAAAGTGAGGCAGGTCTGATCCATCCGTGGTTGGACACTGGTGATTGGCAGGGTCTGCCGCGGGTATGGGGGCTGGGGATGGGCACACTACTTATTTTTTGGAAAGCGTGGAAATGGAAATCTTTCCTGACTAATCTGTTGGATGTTGAGTCACTGTTCTTTGTAGCAATTAGATTAAACCATTAAGACAATTGACTGGATTCCCTGAACCCTCTCTTCCGTGGAAGCTCACTGGTGATGTTCCTCCGGCTCTCGTCCCATCTCCTTAGTTAGGCCTTGGCTGCCTAGCTCCAGACCCAGTCCTAGTTCCACTTACTTTACAAAACTTGCCTTGACCAGTTCAGTTCAAAGGAATTTCTGCCGGCCTGAACCTGACAAGTTAGTGTCCCATTCATCTCAGACTTAGAATTCACTGATGTTAATTGTCTTACTGCTAAGCTTTGTTTCTATTGTTCTGTCTGGTTGTGTAATCCCAGTCAACCTATTTCAAGCCCATCTGCCTCAGCTTTCCGGTGTGTAAACAGAAAGTAGTGATAGTTTGCAAACTGAGCATACTTTGCTTTAGAGTTTTTGTGAGAATTAAGAGAATTAACATCAGTATGCGTATACTCTATATTCCCTCGTTGTGCTGTACATAGTAAGAGTTCAGTACAATTAGTCCCCGCCGCCCATCCTCATAATGCGATTTCATGACCGCAGAGGCTCTCTCTCACACCATTTTGTAGCCCTAGATCTCTAAACGTCTTTGGAGTTCAATTCCCATGTCGCTTGCACTGATTTCTTATTTCTCTTCCCAAAAGGCAGGGCACTGAACCTTCAGAGCTAGTGCCTGCTTCACAGGCAGGGTTCGCAAAGATCTGTAATCCACGGTGGGTCTTTGCCAACTACACAGTCCCACGCTGTGGCACGGACTGGAGATTTTAGACCAAGTTAGCTTCGAGGCATCTGGGGCTACACCACTGTCAGTTTCACACAGGATATCAGCAAATTGAACAGAGCCTTTTCCCCTTTCAACAGCTTTCATGCCCCACCCCCACCACCTCATGCACAGTCCCTTGGTCCCCACCTCTCCAGATACCCACTAGTGAGTGTGCAGTGGTCCATATCCTGGGGGAAGCGCAGGACAAGAGCCCAGATGGCCCAGATCCTGGGGCTGGCTTCTGTAGCATCTGCTAACCAGTGTGCCGAGCTTTTATAGATCTTTCTCTCCACTTGCTTTCTAAAAATGGGAGATAACCTTCACTCAGGACCAAGTCTAACCTCTTCCTTTCTTAGACTGCTCTTACTTTGTCTCTCCTTTTCCACTGCGTCCTCTGCTCACCCCTGCCTTTCCAACTTTAGATGCTCCGTTCCCTTCCATCCTTTCCTTTGTATTCAGCTTCTGTGTGAAAACAGAAGGTTTTCCTTATCTTATCCTTTCAGAGATGTTTACACATGGGTAGGAACAGATCAGATAAACAGGAACTTAGGTTAATTTAATAGAAAAAATAAAATATGGAATAACATTGATTTTGGCCAGTATCAATTACAACCATTCTACTATATTTTACAAAAAAACAACTGAACATTTTACACATGTACAGTATTTTTCAGTAAAAGTGGATTTGGATTTAACAGTGGATCACTAGTTAAGAATAAAAAAGACAAAAGAAAACAGAAGATAGGACTTTTGTCTCCAGAAGGTTAGAGCATTTGTTAAGTCTCCAAACTTTGTACTATCCATTACATATATCTCATTATGAATATATATATTTATACATAATATATAACATTAACTTAAACTTTGAAAGCATTATGTCCTAGTTAATAATATTCTGTAGATAAACGAGGCAGTAACACACTAGTAGTTAACCCAGTATTTCCGTGATGTGTGCCTGCATGGTCGGTGGGAATGGAACACACATTGGTGGACCTCAGTGAATTTGGCTGACATTGTTGATGGTTATTTGTTTAAGAACACAGGCGTCATTTTTTATCTTTCCTATTGTAGTAACTTTGTGCCTCATCTAGTACGGGCTGGTTCAATCAAATGGATTCCTTTGCAGGCAAATCTGGTCTTGCCATCTGCTTGACTTTGCTTTCGGCTTGTGCTTAGATTTGTCCATTTAGAGACTGTGACTTGAAGTGTGAGACTCTATCTGCCATCCCCTGGATTAATTTACTTTCTTCAGGTCAGAAGGACCTGCAGTGTTAGGAAAATGAAAGCTGCTCAGCAAAATCAATGGAGTCCCTACTGATGAATCATTCTGTGACTCAGTGTTACTATAATGCTATTAAAGAGGGTCATTAGACTCAAATTATTCATCTTAGATTAGACTTTAACTTTGATGCCTAGGAATGAATATTTTCAAGGTAGGCTTTTCCCTAGCTTGTTGACTGGGTGGGGATCTCAGCATCCACTTCCCAGCTCCTTCCTCCAATAATCCCTATTGATATCATCCCTGTTCTCAGCTGTGAAGCCAGTGACATCTGGGAAGTGAGGCTCTCACAGCATCAAGCCTGCAAGATGGCTGGTCACTCCCAAGGAAAATGAGGTCACCAATGGAGTTTTGATATGAAAAGTGAAGAAAACTGATGAGTCTATCCTTCCCTAGATAGAGAAGCTCAGAATCGGTAAAAAGATCAGGCATCATTTCTAACCACTGATCTCAAATAGTTTTCACATAATTCAGTCTGCTAGATTCCAGGATGTACTTAAGAGTTGTAGAAAACCGGTGAGGGTATTTCCAAGAAAACAGACGATCTCATTGACATCCAGTGGACAGATGTATCATAGCACGGTTATAGAGGGACAGAGGAATGGGAAATAACAGAACCAGGAGGGTACAATCATGCCACCCATCTTCAATTTCCAGTTTTATTTTCTGAAAATGACAAAATGATAAAACTTCTAATAAGCACCATTGAAAAACATTGCCCGGCCGACTTGGGCACGAGCTTAAATATTATTTAAATAATTCCATTTCTTAAAAAATACAGGACCTTTTAGAAACTTGACTCCAGGAAGAAATTTCCCGCATCATATCCAAAATGCTTCCCATCACAACAAATGGAATTTCTGATGGACTTAAAAAAAAAAATGCTATGGGGATAATGGCCGTATAGCACCAGGAGATCGTGCAGGGTCTACAAAGTGAACACTCCAGATTTCAGGGGAGCTGGATGAGGCCCAGCTATTTTGTGTAACTTTGCATTCTGTCCATCACCAATCTGACTATGCGGAGTGATCCCATTTGACCAGCTGTGTGTAAAATAACCCAATCTGCAAAGCCAAGGCCAATAGCAGCAAGTCTATCTGATGAAACCAGTGCAGCAGACTTCTCAAGTGAGTATAATGCCAAAACCAGCACATAATGCATGAAGTAAATTATGTGTGGAAAGGATCAATGTTCAACTGTGAAAAACTAAGACAAACGACATTGAATACAACTCTGAGGGATGTTCTTAATGCCCTTAGGTCCGCTTTGCTGTCATTTCCCCCAACGGTGGACTCAAGCATGAAAAATGACAGATGCAAGAGCTTTCTCTCTGATTTTGATCTATGTCTGCTCTTGTGATGTTTTTGGAAGGTATTTTTAGGCATCTCAAAGGGGAAACAAGCAAGTAAATGCAAAGGGGGAAAAAAACGGACCTTCAAAACCAGGGCAGGAAATCAAATCATTACTTTAACGTCAAATTTTGGCATCAAATGCTTTGGTCATACAATACTGTCTCTGTGGTTCTGGCTGTTTAGCACTAAACACCCAGGTATAAAAGGTAGGCTTGTTGTAGGTTTATTTTTTTTTTTTCCATTTAAGTTCTGACAAAACAGTTCACCATCTCCCTGCACAAATTTGAGAGAGAGAGAAAAAGAGAGCGAAAAAGAGAGAGGTGGCTTGCTTTTTTTTTCTTTTTTTTTTCTTTTTAATAATAATATGGAGTAATCTATAAGTCTACAGGAACAGAGAAATCTAAGATGGCCGCTCAGCCTTGGAATGTACATGTTTTGCAGCAAAGTTGTTGAAGAACCTTCCTCTGGCACAGATTGTTCTTTTTCACTAGCATACAGAAGCCTCCTTCGGCCCAGGACTCTTCCGTTGCTTTTCCAGGAAGTCAGCAAGACAGAGGGGGAGGTGAGGACGAGGGCAGCATGATGTACACGTGGAAGAAGGTTTTGATTGGCCAGAGAGGCAGATGGGGGGATTGGAAGAGATCATTGAGGAGCAGTCAACAAGGAGGAAATTGGGTCCACGCAAAGTGATTTCAGTCAACAGCATTGTTTTTCAAGAAGAGAGATTGCGGTCCAGTGGTGAATGTGATTGGTGTCCATTTATGAAAGGAAAAAAGGATTCGAAAAAAAGAATAAATTAGAAATCAATAACAATATAAGTAAGGAATTTGTCTTCTCAGAATTACCTAGAGCAGAGAGTATACAGTCATTTATACTATATTTCATTGAGTCCAAGACACTGGATTTAAGATGCACCATTATTTTACGTACTATCGAGAAAAGAACGTGCTTCATTCATCTTATTACATGGTGACCCAAGAGCCTCCTCAATTAGAATATTAATGTTATGCTTATGGAATATTGGTTAAATATTCTATAACAGGCTGTTTTGTTGCTGTGCTTATAAAGAAACTATTCCAAACTATGTAGTTCAACACATGTAGTAGTAACCATGTACCTAAGTCCGTGACAAAGTCACAGGCAAGGACAGCTGTATCACATCAACCTAGCGGACAAAAGTGGCTGCAGGCTGCCATAAATTATAAGATGCATCTGATTCCAGGGATGTTAAAATGTTAAGAAAAAAAAAAGTATGTCTTAGAATCATTGAAATATGACAGTTGAAAGAGAATAAATCACAAACTCATAAATGCAATTGCTATGTGATTTGAAAAGCCTGGTAAGCCATCGGTGATTTCGGGATTTAGCTGACCTAAAATGGGCTCATTACGAGAGACGGTTCTTCATTTTCTACTCTTTCCCACAATCCTGGATGCACCCCTTCTACCGGCGTGCCATCTGGCATAACTTATCCCAGGTTTAGCATGGTTTAGAGAAGGCAGTTAAAGCATCACAGATGTGGCCATGCCTGGCACCAGTGCTGTGGATGAAAATTTCAAGCGTCTGTGGATCTTTTGAGTCCAGAAAATCTTCCTGTTTCCTGTCACCGATTTCAAAATTCTGGTCAGATCCAGGTATGGTACCATGTTTTTAACTAAAAAGTGATACTTACATGGTCCCTGAAGTGCCACCACCCAACCCTGTATCCCTGCGCTGTGTGGTGAGAACACAGAGCCTGAGTGGGTCTGGCCCATTCCTGCTGGACTAATCCTATGGCCAAGAAGCCATGAAGACGCAAAGTCACCTATGATGCTCTGTGGAAATGAGCCCGTTGATGATGCTCTAACACGTCTCATCATGTGCCACGTTCTTTCAGATGTCTTTTTGAAATTCCTCATAGGAAGTTTTAGAATGACCATACAAGGTCAGTGGTATTAGCCGCCTCATTTTTATAGGTGAGGGAAGCGAGGCCCAGAGAAGTTTATCACCTGCCCAAGACCTAGAGCCCAGAAAGGAACGACAGTATTCTGACTCCTGAATCCATACTCCCCCAACTAGAGCACTGTTCTACCTCTTGTGAAATTTCTAGAAGAGGGCCCATTCAAAGGAAGGCAGAGAATAAACCAAGGGAAATGCCCTTGTCCAGGAAGACTCTTCTAAGTATAGAGTTTTTTATTATTCTATTTTCAAATAATCCGAAGGTACTTAAAAATAACAGTGGTTCAAAATGATGTCTTTCTAGGTCACTGAGATGTGTGTCTGCATAAAGTCCAGACTCAAATTTTAGGGCCCCCTCTGTGTGAATTATACCGAGACTCAAAATTCACAGAATGTTAAAGTTGGAATAATTTAGCTTCATTCAGTTATAAATGGGGAAGCTGAGGCTAGAAAACTGAGAGAACTTGGCATTTGTCGGGTGGTCAGGGAGAATAGAGTAAGCCAGAGATTCCCAAATCTGGCTGCACATCAGAAACACTTGAGAAGTTTCTAAAAATATCCATACTTAGCACCCTCAGACCAATTTCCCAGGAATCTTCAGGAAAGGTGTGTGGTCCTGGCATTTTAGTTGAGAACCATGTATGCAAAGAAAAAAAAATGGACCAACACTTAGAAGTCTTAAGTTCTACATTGGGTCTATCATTAATTCCTTGCCTCTCAGGTTGAATAAAAGATTCAGGTACCATTTGATTATAATTTACTTGTCAAAAATTTAAGTAATCCAAAAAGGAGTGGCAATAAACTGGCATCTTCACATGATAGAATTTTATGCTGTAATGAAAAATGAAGGTTCTGAGGACTTTTTAAACATAGGATGATGTTTATGTCTAACACTTAGTACAAAAAGCAGGATACAAACCTCCATGTACATGGTATTTTAAAACATCTTGTCAAAAGTACATACGGTGAGAGACGAGAAAGACACACATGAAAAAACTAATTAGAAAATATTGCCTATTATATTCTAAGGATATTGCATTGTGGAAAAAGTAAATCTATGGAGACAGTAAAATAAATTAGTAGGTTCTGGGGCGGGGGGACAGGAGGGAGGGAAAGGCGGAACACATAGGCTTTTTAGGGCAGTGAAAGTGTCCTGTATGATTATTACAGTGGTGGATATGTATCCTTCTTCATTTGTCCAAACTCATAGAATGTACATCACCAAGAGGGAACCTTGATGTGAACCATGAGCTTTGGGTGATAACGGGGTGTCAGTGAAGGGTCACTGATTATAACAAATGTAACTAGTCCGGTGTAGGACGCGAATAATGGGGGAGCGTGTGTGTGTGTGTGTTGCAGGGGTCGGTTGGCATATATAGATCTCTGTACTTTCTGCTCAATTTTGCTGTGACCCCTAAAACTCTAAACCCCAAAGTTTGCTAATTAAAACAAATAAAACAAACATAACTAGGGCCATCTTGGCCAGTGGAACTACAGGTGACTTCTTTTAATTAAAAAAAAAAAAAAACAAAAAACCAAACCAAAAGCCACTGAGGGTGTGAGTTCAAGAAGAATGAATGCCAGCAAGATATTGGGCACGTTCTAGCTGACTCATGCTTGATAGTTTATGTGGAAATATACTGGATCTCAACAGAAAACGAGGCTGGAGAGGAACAGTCTGTACTCACCGTCCTTGCAGATGGCTCCCATCTGACACGTCCCGAAGTCTAAGAGATACCCGCTGAGGCAGCTCGTACAGTCCTTGAAGCCCGGACCGTTGCACGTCAGGCAGCTAGCATCACATCTACGGGGAAAACGTACAGTTCGTGCTTTCACGTCAGGCTCGAGAAAAGACGTTTGCTACCCACCTCTTACGGACGTTTTAAACTCCATTCCCCCTTGGAAAATGGCCCGGAAGCGTCTGGTTGCTGTAATTGCTACCTTTGCCGACATTAAAGCCCAGCAGGTAGACGGATTTTAAAAGACAGAACGCACTGTACTGGAAACCAAAATATTACTTTAAAGATTTCGTTTTTTTTAAAGAGTTTATTTATTTATTTGACAGACAGAGATCACAAGTAGGCAGAGAGGCAGAGAGAGAGAGAGAGGAGGAAGCAGGCTCCCTGCAGAGCAGAGAGCCCGATGGGGGGCTCGATCCCAGGACCTGGGGTCATGACCTGAGCCAAAGGCAGAGGCTTTAACCCGCTGAGCTACCCAGGAGCCCCAACTTTAAAGGTTTTAAAGTGCTCCTGGGACGGAAAGGAAGCATTTGAGAGAAGCTGGGTGAACGCTGCAGGACAGAGTCCGCAGGAAAAATCTGGGAAGTCATGTCAGCATAGTAGCTGTTTGGGTCCAGCAAGGAGGCCGGCGCTCCCGGGCTGGGCGGAAGGCGCGGGACACTTACTTCTTGCAGGATTTGTGTCCGTTCTCTGCCGAGCGGTCCAAGTAGTAGCTGAGGCTACAGGTCTGCACGCAGCGCCCGTCCTCCATGAAGTAGGCTTCGGCGCAGCTGCTACACGCGTCCGCGCCCGGCCCTTGAAAGCAAGACAAAGGCGGGAAACAGAGACAAAATCTCAGAACAGCTCGCACGAGGGGCTGTGGCCTGTGTGGCTGGTGACAAGGGCACGAATACGTTGTCATTTTAAGAGTCACAATTTCGTATTGTGCTTTCCCTCACATTCTATGGGGAAAAAAAAACAAAACACTCACTCCCCGTTTAAATTGAACCCATTTGCCAAAACCATCAAATGCCCTCGGAAGGAGGCGGTGGTCTCCCCGTGGCTATTCTGAGAATCCAGGCAGGAGTCCTGGAGGAGAACTGGGTTTCTCCGGCATTTATTTTAACACTATCTGGTGGGGCTGCGGGAGTGAAGGCTGACGCCAGGGCAACAAGCACCAAACCAGAGCCAGAGGAATAAACCACAGGACGGGGGGCAAGATACCAGCACAGGCGGCACAGAAGCGGTGACAGGGCTGGCAGTCGTGGCCGTTGAAGTACTGGCCGTCCTCGCAGGCGACGGAGCACTGGGACCCCTGCAGGCTGAAGACAGACACACGGACGCTGTGATCGAACCAACGAGGTCATGACTCCCCGGCTCCCCGTGCAATGCTGCCGCACCTCCCCGAGACCCATGGCTTGGCCAAGCTTCCAAGCAGGGGAAATCGCTGCGCACCCCTTCTCTTCTCCTTCCCGATGCCTATCCTGCTTCTCTGTGCCTGTGATGATGTCTCCAGCCTGTATGCGTGCTCCGAGCTCCGTGGACCGTTCTCTTCATCTTCAGGCTGGCCGGCGCCTCCCTTCTTTGCTCTGCACCTTAAACCTCCCCACCCTGGGGGTGCTTAAAAGGATCTTACTCACAAAACTCATTACTTAGCAATACGTCTGACAACTCTGATAGCCCTATGATGTAATAAACTTAAAAATTGTTTTGTTATTATAGCAAAACAGTAGGAACACGGGGTAACATGAGTTCCAACTGAATAAAGGGCACAGTGATCTCTAGCTAGCCCGCTCTCCTGGGAGTAGCTACTTTTGTTTCTATTTCTGGTTTTAGTTCTTCTGCTGGTTCCCATCAGAACCACACCACTGCAGTACACTTTGCCTCTATTTCCTGATTTATTTTAAATGCTAATGAATAACGTTGTAAAATGACCTGCCTATGCTGATTCCCCAAACATCCCAACTTTTCTTAATTGTATTATTGTTTCCAGGTGTTCTCTCTACCCTATTTTTCTCTTTCTGGCGCTCTTGGTATCTATTACAGTTGCCAGAATGTTGAATGAGGAATGCGTATTTTTTCTCTTTTCTAATATCGATTATGATAGTTTTCATAGTGAATAGATCAGTTCTTAAAATTAAAAAACCTAGAATTTAGGACCTTTAATCTACAAATATTGCTCACTGAATCAATAGTGTGATTGCAGCTACAGATTAGCACCTGTAATCCTACGTCACCAAAGAGATGATCCTACAAGATGGGTATCTAAGCAACAGGTTCAATGGTTTTTATTTAAGCAACAGGTTCAATGGTTTTTATTTAAGCAACAGGTTCAAATGGTTTTTACTCTCTGAGACTCTATATTGTTCCAGTGCACATCTTAGTTGACTGTGCTTTGTATTTGGATCACACTAACTTGGAAAAGTAGAATTTATTTTTCTCTATTGGAAAGAACAAAAACAGATAAAAACAGATCCCAAACAGTCCTGTTAACATTTTAATCCACTTCCTTCCAGTATTTTATGTGTATGTATTTCTGTTTGTTCTTAGCCACTCTTTAAACAATGATGATAGTAACAATAATAATTTAAATAATAGATCTCTTGAGGCAAAATGGTCAACCCTCAAAGCCTCTAAGGAAAGGGCAGGGAGTCTCAGGGACACAGAGGGCAGCGTAACTCAAAGTGTACTCCATTCACAGACCTGACTGGCCAGGGAGCGATGTCATTTAAAGAGCCAGTAAGAGAAAATCTCTGCCCTTCCCATGGAACTGGAAAAAAGGACATTGTATCAAATGTATCGTTTTGTGGGAGGCAATAGGACCGCCAAAAAACTTATCAAAGTTGAAAAAAAGCTGCCTCATATTTCTAGTAAAGGGCATTCCTTCTGAGGTTGGCATGTGTTGAGAGAGAGGCTGTGTTGTGTGAGGAGGGAATGAATGTTAAGTGGGTTGTGCAATTGAGAGCAGGCTCTGTGTGTACTCCGAAGCTTTCTGGTGCTTCCAAAATACAGCGGTGGTGTGGCTAACCTGCCTGGTACAGGGGACACCTGGGTTCTTTCTGTGATCCATTAGCTGGGTTGGAATCCTGCTGTCCCACATGCTTGGGTGCCTGTGGCTTCCGAGCACTTAAAAATGTGGTTAGTAAGGCCCAGGAATGGGACTTTAAACTTTATTTATTTTTAGTTAATTTCGGTCTACATTTTACAAATTGGCCCTCGGTTCAGTTACTGGCAAAACTGAGTAAGTTTGGCACAAAGCTGGCTATACAAAATCTCCTTTGACTAAATTTTGTAAAATCCAAGTACAGAACAAGTATTTCTCATAAAAAATTACTGTCCAAGTTGAGATGTGCATTGTGCTTTCTGGGATCAAATGCACCCCAGATTTTGGTATAACAACAAAAAAGAACATAAAACATCTCGCTAGGTCTTTTCATTGATTACATATTGATTCTATTGAAACAGTAATATTTTGGATATATTTGATTAATATTTTTTTAAATTTTATTTTTTTTTTATTTTATTTTTTTAAAGATTTTATTTATTTTTCAGCGACAGAGGGAGAGCGAGCGAGCACAGGCAGACAGAGGCAGAGGGAGAAGCAGGCTCCCCACCGAGCAAGGAGCCCGATGTGGGACTCGATCCCAGGACGCTGGGATCATGACCTGAGCCGAAGGCAGCTGCTTAACCAACTGAGCCACCCAGGCGTCCCTGATTAATATTTTTTTAAATGTTACCCATATCTTTTTACTTCCTTTAATGTGGCTACTGGCATATATGAAATAAAATGAACATATAAGGCTCTCATATTTCCACTGGAGAGTGCTGGTTAATGAACTCTGTAAAATGTTCCCTAAGAACCACAGTTGACTGAACTCTTGAACAACATGAGTTTGAACTGCATGAGCCCACTTCTAAGTGGATTTTTTTTTTTTATAAATATAATACAGTACTCTATATTTTCTTCTTCTTCTTTTTTTTTTTACTACTTGGTAATTTATTTATTTATTTATTAAATTTCTTTTCAGTGTAACAATATTCATTGTTTTTGCACCACACCCAGTGCTCCATATGCAATAAGTGGCCTCCTAAATACCTGGCTCCCCCAACCTCCTACCCCCCGTCTCTTCAAAACCCTCAGGTTGTTTTTCAGAGTCCATAGTCTCATGGTTCACCTACCCTTCCAATGTATTTTCTTTATAATTGTCCTAACATTTCTCTAGGCTTTCTTGTAAGAATACAGTGTAGAATACATAGAACACAAATGTATTGACTGTTATTTGTAAGTTTTCTTTTCAACCGTAGTAATTGGTAGTTACGTAGTTAAGAGTAACTTAAGGACTTAAGACTTATATGTGGTTTTCATCTGCATGAGGTTGGGGCCCCTAATCCCTGAGTTGTGCAAGGGTCAACTGTATAGAAAATAGTTGTAAATAATCTTTTATTTCTCATGGACCAATTATGTGTCTGTTACTGGAATAAGATTTCACAAATATTATCACAGTTGATCCTTTTCATCATTCAGCAATGTGGGGGTTAGTATCTCATTTTATAGATGACAAAACTGAAGTTCAGAGTGGCTCAGTGACTTGGCCAGGATCCCACAGCTGACTAACAGAAGAGGGTTTGAGCCCACATCTACCTTGTCTCACTTCTTGTCTCTGCTCCTTCTGCAAGAAGAATTAGGGGGCTGACTAGACTGATATTTATCAAGGCCCAAAGTCTTGAGATGAAAGGTACTAAGCCAATTACTACTGAATGCATTTATGAAAAAAACCCAGGGTTAAAAAAAAGATATATTAGAACATCATTTTTATTTAGATTAAGGTTTCATTTGTTTGAGAGAGAGACGGTCAGAGCATGAGTAGGGGGAGGGACAGAGGGAGAAGGAGAAGCCGACTCCTCTGGTTCAATCCCAGGACCCCCAAGGTCATGACCTGAGCTAAAGGCAGATGCTTAACTGACTGAGCCATGCATGTGCCCTGATGCTCTGATATTAAATATACAGAATCACCTGCCCGGAGCCTGCTGAGTTCACTCGCCAATTAAAGGCAGAAACAGAGGTATTCTCAATACTTAAAAAAGATCTGCATGCAGCAGATTTCAGGCTCTCTACAAACTCAGGGTCCAACTCCTTACCCAGCAGAGGATGGTCTGACCTTCTCTGTGGAAATCCAGGGGCTACCTAGTTCATGCGAGCTGTGTCTTGTTTTCTTGCGGAAGCTATCAGATATCTGGCTTTAGCAATGAGCAAGTCGTCCAGTTCAGAAAAACATCGCCAGGTGTTAAATCTATGTGCATACCGGATCATAATGGAACCAAGCCTGAGGTACTTAAGATAAGAGCATGATTGGCTATATGGAGAGAATAATACAGATAAGGGAAGAGTTTCTGACCATCAAAGGAATGAATCAGGAGGATTAAATATAATTCATTGGTATTACCTACACATTAATCCTTGACGGGGATGCTGTGCTGGCCAAAAAGCACTGAGAAAGCCTCTCAAAAAGCCGTTTTTACTTATGTGTATCAGAGCCATCTTTTCTGAAGAGAATTTTCCTTGGTGTGTGAACCTCCCTTAGCGAAGATGGCATCCAATTTGTCACATATAATGGTAAAGATAATGCAAATAGCAAATCAGGTGTTTGAATGGGAGTCAAACCAAGGGTGACGGTAAGAGGATTACTTTTTTACATGTTGTGTTTATACTGAGAAACTCCTTGGGCTGTGTGACTTAACAAGATCCTTCACTCTCTTACCTTAACCCATCCCTGCATTCTGTACAGTTGTGGAATTCAGTACATGTCTTGCAGTTTTCACTGCATTTCCGGCAAAGATTTTTCTCTGTTAAAAACAGAACAAAAAAACCCAACACATACACACAAAAGGAACAGTTATAAATCAGTTGGTCATTGGATTCCATAAGAGCAGGTGAAGATGTTCTGATGTTTGCTAATGTACACGACAGTACACATACGTGACCTTGAGCCGAATATTTCATGAACAGCCCCACATTGGACGTTTGCTCTCACTTTCCAGCAACGCGAACAAAGGTGGGAAAATGCAGGCTGGGACATGCCTCACATCTTCCATTTTGCAGACAAAGGAACAACAGCCCGTTGACTTCTTAGTTGAATAGCTGATTGGTTTCCCCCCCCTCTTCTTTCTCTCTCTCCCAAGTGGGGTTTCCTTACTTCTGACAATGACCATCCCACTAACAAAGACGCTGGGGCAACGCTAGGATGTCAAGGTTGAGAAGCAGTGTCTGGGGCTGTGGGATGGAAAGGTGGGCCCCCATGCTCACAGTGTGTAGGAGCACTCTGAAGAACGCCGCCAGAAAAGGGAATCTGCATTTAAGATGGCAGGGTAATAAGGGGTGATAATGTATTTCTTGTATTGTCTAGAATAGTGTTGCATACTTTATAGCGGCTGTGACATTGATATGTTACTATAGTTCAGATACGTCTCCATTCTGGAGAATAGAAATATACTGGATTAGAGCAAATACACCATGAATATGGTTTTCCTGTTTAATCCCAAAGACCGATCGATCCCCATTGGAAAAAAATGGCAAATGTACGCTTATGCAATAGTGAAAAACGGTGATTCTCAATACCATCTCTGAGCTGCAAGTGAATTATAACCATGTGTATGTGTAGGATTGAATGAGCTTTGTTCACAGGCTTCTTGTCCTCCACCTACTCCTTAAATGTTGGCGTTCTTCAAGGTTCCATAGAGGAATACAGCTTTAATGGATTCCTATAAGGACCTCCCGAAGGTCCACTTCCTTTCTCAAGTCTAAGCCTCCCCTACCCTTCCCCATGAAATACGAAATGCTCTATAATCTTATGGTAGTCCCCACATGGTCTTCCCTTCACTCTGCCGTTGAGATTCCTGGACAAGGCACAGGATCTGAAGTCCAAGGACCTAGATTTGAATTCTGCTTTTAGTATTTCTGGTGGGCAAGTTCAAGGTCTCTGTTCTCTGCTCCACAGACATTCCAGTGATGCTGACCTTTCAGGTAACTATCTTGAGGGGATAATGAAATTACTCAGGGGAACTGTGTGAATTTGAAAGCACTGTAAATGTGTTGACCGTAATTATTACCAGTCATGATCATATCTGATCACTGTGTCTTCAGGAGGAAAATATAACAAAAGTCAGTTACACGGAAGGAGAGAGAAGCAGAGACCACCCGTATCAGCAAAGCCACTGTCTCAACAGTCTTCCTCCACTACAAACGTCCCAGGCTCTGGGGACACGACGGACTCTCAGTTATCTCTATCCTGTTATGCACCATCTCAGCCAAATTTCTTTGCCAAGATTCTGCCTTCTGGATAGAATTTTGAATTTTTTCTACAAGAAATACTGCTTATTTCTGGGGATCCCTCACACTCCCCTCCCCACTCTTATTTTTCCTTTCTCTATCAGGATGATGCTCATGTTCCAAATTTTTGGGGAAAAGGAACTACTTGGAAATCCTACCCACCATTCTATAGGGTAAGGTGAGACTCCATTTGCCTTCTGGAAAAAATGCTTGCCTTTGAGTCAAGGGACTCTGACTTCTTAAGAAAATTGTTGCCTAATTTCTGAAACACAACTCTTACTCATTTACACTTGGGTCTTCTTTCTTAGGTCGTGCAGAAACAGGAGATAATCAGCGTCGTCATGCACCATGGTGTGACACGCTTGTTAGTTACCGAGAATTCAGAAATAAAGCAGAAGGGTGCTACCGGAGCACTAACAGGTAGGAAAGCCCAAGGATTACTTAATTCTCCAGTGAATGTACCTTTGTTTGTTTCCTAATGATGACTGATTAGGGCCCAGACTCCTGAAGTGAAGTGACGTGTTCATTTACAGATTTTTGTTTGTTGCAAAAGATTTGTGTGTGGAAAAAGCCCCTCAAATTCGATTTGTATTGCCTGGTAGGAAATTATTCATTTCTTAATTGAAGTATAATTAACAATGTTATATTAGTTGCAGATATAGAATAGATTGATTTGATGATTCCATATATTACTCACTGTTGACCATGGTAACTGCAGTCCCCATCTGTCACCGTGCAGTGTTATTACAGTATTATGGACGATACTGCCTAGCTGTACTTTTCACCTCTGTGACTTCCTTATTTGATAACTGGAACTTTGTACCTCCCCTTTATCTTTTCTACCCATCCCTCCATCCACCTCTGCTCTGGCCACCACCAGTTGTTCTCTGTATTTAAGGGTCTTTATTATTGTTTGTTTGTTTGCTTCCACATACAAGTGAAATTCTGTGGCATTTGTCTTTCTCAGTCTGATTTATTTCACTTAGCATGATACCCTATAGCTCCATCCGTGTCGTCACTAATGGCAAAATCTCACTCTCCTATATGGCTGGGTAATATTCCACTGTGTTTGTGTGTGTGTATGCCACTTTTTTACAAGTTTTTAATTCCAGTGTAGATAATATACAGTATATTAGTTTCAGGTGTACAATACGGTGATTCAGCACTTCCGTATACCACCCAGTGCTCATCAGGACAAGTGTACACCGTAATCCCCATCACCTGTTTCACTCTTCCTCCCACCCCCCTCTGGCAACTATCACTTTGCTCTCTATAGTTAAGAGTCTGCTTTTTGGGTTTGTCTCTTTTCCCTTGGACCATTTGTTTTGCTTCTTGGAGTGAAATCCTGTGGTATTTCTCTTTCTCTGACTGAGCATTATACTCTCTAGCTTCATGCATGTTGTTGCAAATGGCAAGGTTTCATTCTTTTTAATGGCTGAATAATACTCCATTGTGTATGTGTGTGTGTATGATGAATGGATAATCCTTTATGCGTTCATCTATCAGTGAACACCTGGGTTTCTTGCATGCCTCGGCTATTGTAAATAATGTTGCAATAAACAAAGGGGTGCATACATTATTTTTAATTGGCATTTTTTGTATTCTTTGGGCAAATTCCCATAGTGGGATTCCTGGATTTTATGGCATTTGATTTGAATCTTTTGAGGAGCTGCCACCCTGTTTTCCACAGTGGCCGCACCAGTTTACAGTCCCACTGCAGTGCATTAAGGTTCTCTTTTCTTTCCATCCTTGCCAACACTTGTTACAATTTGTTTCTTGATACTGACTAGAGTTCTTTCTTGAGAGCTATTCTAAAATGTGTGAGGGGTCTCTCCTTGTGGTTTTGATGTGCACTTCCCTGATGATGAGTGATGCTAAACATCTTTTAATATGTCTGTTGGCCATCTGTGTATCTTCTTTGGAAAAACTTCTATTCAGATCCTCTGCCCATTTTTTTTTTTAATTGCATTGTATTTTGGGTGTTGAGTCGTATACGTTCTTTATAGGTTTTAGATATTAACCCTTATCAGATACATCATTTGCAAGTATCTTCTCCCATTCACCAGGTTGTTTTTTTATTTTGTTGATGGTTTTCTTTAGTGTGAAAAAGCTTTTCATTTTGGTGAAGTTCCTATATAGTGGCTGTTTTTTCCTGGGCCTGAAGAGACCTATCCATACATACGTTGCTAAGGGCAATGTTCCAGAAATTACTGCCTATGCTTTCTTTTACGACTTTTATGGTTTCAGGTCTCCCATTTAGGTGTTTATTCCATTTTGAATTTATTTTTGTGTATGGGGTAAGGAAGTGGTGCCGTTTCCTTCTCTTGCATTCAGCCGTCCAGTTTTCCCAGCACCATGTACTGAAGAGACCATCTTTTCTCCATTGTGTATTCTTGCTTCCTTTGTCATAGAATAATTGAACAAATAGATGTTGGTTTATTTCCGGGGTTTCTATCTTGCTCCATTGATCTGTGTCTAATTTTTGTTCCAGCGCTATGCTGTTGTGATTACTATACCTTTGTAGGCGATCTTGAAATCCGGGATTGTGATACCTTCAGCTTTGTTCTTCTCTCTCAGTATTGTTTTGGCTACTCAAAGTCTTTAGTGGTTCTATACAGAATTTAAGATTATTTGCTGTAGTTCTGTGAAAAATGCTTTGGTATTTTGAATAGAAATTGCAATGCATCTGTAGATTGCTTTGGGTAGTATAATAATATTCTTCCAATCCATGAGCATGGTGTATCTATCTACTTGTTCGTGTCACCTTGAATTTCTTTCATGGGTGTCTTACAGTTTTCAGGATACAGGTCTTTTACCTCCTTGATTAAATTTATTTCTAGGTATCTTATTCTTCCTGGTGCAATTTACAAATGAGATTGTTACGTTCACTTCTTTTTGCTACTTCATTATTTTGTATCTTGAAACTTCACTGAATTCATTTATCAGTTCCAATAGTTTTTTGGTGAAGTCTTCAGCATTTTCTATGTATAGTATCATGTTATCTGCAAATAGTCACAGTTTTACTTCTTCCTTACCAATTCATATGTCTTTGATTTCTTTTTCTTGTCTGCTGCAGCTAGAATTTCCAATATTATGTTGAATAAAAGTGGTGAGAGTGGACATCCTTGTCTTGTTTTTGTCTTAGAGGAAGAGTTCTCTGTTTTCATTATTGAGTATGAGGTCAGTTGTGGGTTCATCAAATACAGCTTTTATTATGTTGAGGTATGTTCCCCTGAACCCCACATTTTTGAGAAGTTTTAATACGAATGCATGTTGTATCTTGTCAGATCCTTTTTCAGCATCTGTTGAGATGATCATACATTTTTTTTATTCTTCCTCGTTTATGTGATGTCATATTGATTAGTGAATATTGAACCACACTTCCCTCTCTGGAATAGATCCCACTTGATCGTCCTAAATGTTTTTCTTTAAATGTACTATTCAATTTGGTTATTCTTTTGTTAAGGATTTTTGCATCTGTTATCATCAGAGATACTGGCCCGTAGTTTTCTTTTTATATAAGGTCTTTGGCTGGCTCTGGGATCAAGGGAATGCTGACCTCATAGATGATTTTAGAAGTTTTACTTCCTCTTCTATTTTTTGGAATCATTTGAGAATAGGTATTAACTCTTGTTTAAATGTTTTGTAGAATTCACCTGTGAATTCATCTGGTCCTTAATTTTTGTTTGTTGGGAGTTTTTAACTGTTGATTCAATTTCATTACTAGTAATTGGTCTGCTCAGATTGTCTTTTTCTTCCTGATTTAATTTTGGAAAATTGTAGGTTTCTGGGAATTTATCCATTTCTTCTAGATTGTCCAATTGTTTGGCAGATAATTTTTCAATGTTTTCTTATAATTCTTCGGATTTCTGTGATATTATTTCCCCTCCTTCATTTCTGACTTTGAGTCTCCTCTCTTTTCTTGATAAGTCTGTTTAAAGATTTATCAGTTTTGTTTTCTTCCTGAAGAACCAGGTCTTAGTTTCATTTATCTTTTCTTTTTTTTTTTTTTTTTGGTCTCTATTTCATTTAAATCTGCTCTAATCTTTATTATTTCCTTCTAGTGGCTTTGGACTTTGTTCTTCTTTTTCTAGTTCCTTTAGGCTTAAGGTTAGGTTCTTTACATATTTTTCTTGTTTTTTTGAGTCCCCTAATAGCACTATAAATTTCCCTCTTAGAAATGCTTTTGCTAATTCCTAAAGAGTTTAGACTATTGTCTTTTCACTTTTTTCCATGCATTTTTGATTTCATCTTTTTTTTTTTTTTTCATGGACTTTGGTTAATTAGCATGTTGTTTAACCTCCATGTATCTGGGTTTTTTTTTCCTTCCATTTTTCTCTTGTAACATTGATTTCTACTTTCATACCATTTAAGTTGGAAACATGCTTGATATGATTTCAGTCTTCTTAAATACAGTGAGACTTGTTTTATGGCCTAACATGTTATATATACCAGAGAATGTTTCATGTGCACTTGAATGTGTATTGCTACCCTGAGTTGTTCTTTTTCCCACTTCAATTTGCACGGCTTATGTTTTCTCATCTCTTCACTTGCAGGATGTGTCCTTATGTGTGAAGTGAGTCTCTTGTAGGCAGCATATAGATGGGTAATATTTTCTTATTCATTCTTATTCATTCACTGTATGTCTTTTGATTGAAGTGTTTAGTTTATTTACATTGAAAGTAGTTTTTGGAGTTCTTCCTTTTTCCCTTGCTTACTTTCCTTGTGAGCTGACAGTTTTCCTTAGTGATATGGTTGGATTCTTTCTCTATTTCTTTGTGTATATCACAGGTCTCTGAGTTGTGGTTTCCACTGGGTTCTATATTGAGTTGAGGGTTGCTTGAGTTCAACACATTGTAAAACTACTAAAATTAACTCCCACTTCCATGTTTTATGTATGTGATGTTTTATATCTCCCTTGTCTAATTTTTCTAGATACTGATTGTATTACTTTGTGTTTTAAACTCCACAGTGGTTTTATAAGTGATTATTTTTACTCTGTTTAGCTTTTACCTCTAAAATATTTCTGCTTTTATAAGTTTTTCTTTACACGATGGCCTATTCTTTCCATTTAAAGAATTCCCTTTAAGATTTCTTGTAAGCCTGATTTAGTGGGATGAACTCCTTTAACTTTTCTTCTTCAGGAAAACACTGTTCTCTCCTTCTGTTTTGAATTCTGTACTTTCTGGGCAGAGTATTCTTGGTTGTAGGTTTTTTTTTGTTTGTTTGTTTTAGCACTTTGAATAAAGCATGCTACTCCTCTCTGGCCTACAAAGTTTCTGTTGAAAGTCAGCTGATAGCCTTATTTGCCTTCCCTTGTATCATCACTTTTTGCCATTTTAATTATTGTGTGTCTTGCTGTGGACCTCTCTGGGTTCATTCTGGTAGGGGTTCTTCTTCCTGGACGTGGATGTTGCTTCTTTCCCCAGGTTCGGGAAAGAAGGTTTTCAGCTATTATTTCTTCAAATAAGTTTTTTGCCCCTTCTTCTCTCTTCTCCTTCTGGGATCCCCAAAATGTGCATGTTATTATGCTTGATGATGCCACAGAGTTCCCTTAACCTATTCTCATTTTTTATTCTTTTTTCTTGCTGTCAGCTGGGTTGTTTTCCATTACTATCTTCCATACCACTGATGTCTTCTTTGTATCTTCTGAGCTACTGTGGATGCCATTTAGTGTATTTTTATTTCAGTTATTAAATTTATCAGCTCTGGTTTTTTTGTTTGTTTGTTTTTACATTTTCTAGGTCTCACTGAGATCCTTGGCTCTTTTCTCAAGTCTAGTGAGTATCTCAGTGATAATTACTTTGAATCCTTTATCACACATATTGTGTATTCCCATTTCATTTGGCTGTTTTACTGTGATTTTGTCTCTTTTTCATCTGGGACATATTCCTCCGATCATTTTATCTCTCGGTGTTTGTTTTTAAAGTAGTAGGACGGTCAGCTATGTCTCTTGGTCTTGAAAGTAGTGGCCTTGTTTTCAAAAGAGCTCCTGTGGTGTCCTATAATGCAGCCATACCCTGGTTACCAGAAAACCAGGCATTCCATGGGTGTCCTTGGTGTGGGCTCTGTGTGCCTCCCTATTGTGGCTAAGCTGCAACTGCCTTCAGCCCAGCCCACCACAGTGATGCCCTCTGCCTGCTCTCAGTGTCCTAGGTAGGGCTGAGGGCGGTCTAGAACAACGACAGGCTTGGTGAGTAGGGCCAGCAGGGAGCCCAGCTGTCTGCACTTAGTCCCTCTGGCTCAGTGACGGGTACACTCATGGGTAGGGCTTGTTTCTTGCGCAGCCAGCTGTGAGCTCCACTGCAGGGACTGCAAGTGTGCTGTTAGAGCGGCTTCTCTCCCACTCCCCAGGGCGTGAGGCAGTTTGGAGTGGCACCCTCCAAGTGGGTATGGTGGGGCAGGAGCCACTTTGAAGGGAGGACTGCCAGTTGGCGTGGATGGGGAAGAGCATATAGCGCTATAGCAAAGTAGACGGAGAGTGTCAGCGCTACCTTTCACCAACATCTAGCTGGCTAGGGCTTAGGGACGGGGTGTTGGGGAGAGGAATGCCATCTACCAGCACTTTCTTTCTAGAGAAATATTCTGTGCCTCCCTGCCCGGGACAGATTAGTCAATATCCTGTGCCCAGGACAGATTAGTCAATGTATCTCCTTCACTTAAAATCGTAGATACTTCTCAAACTGCTTCTGTTGTGCTGTCTGGGCTGTGTTATTTAGTATGCTGGATCTTTAAGAATGATGGAGACTCCATTTCCTATTGCCTTCAGGCTCCCCTGGAACTAAGGCCCACTAGAGTTAAGCTCTCCTGGTTTCTAAAGCCAGACATGGTGGGAGGGGGAACTCCTCTTCCTAGTGCTGGGCATGCCCAGTGTGGAGTCAGATCCTCTCCTCCACACTCGTGATGTCCCATCCTGTTTGTAGTTAGTGGCACCCGGGGTGTGATTTCCAACTATGTCTCCATCCTACCTACCCTTTTCAAGGTGGCCTTCTCTCTACAGTTAACCGTGGCCAGTCTGGTCTGCCAGACTCCAGGTACCTTTCAATTAGGTGAACAAACGTAGCTGTTATCTCAGTACGTCTGAGGGACAAGGTGAGTTCAGGATCCTCCTACTCTACTCGCTCTGGAAATTCTTCAGTTTGGTCTCTAACTCAGCAAATGGTTTCATTTTGCCTTTCATAGTGGGCTGGGATACCTGATAGCATTTGACTCCATTTATCACTTTAAAGGTTTCCTTCTTAATGGCCCTTCAGTAGTAGTTTTTGACACATGTCTAATTCTAAACTTTCTAAACTATAACACTGATACCATACCAGCCTGGTTCCTTTGGTTACTGTATGGAAAAGAACAGGCTCGCCTGCTATCTTTTGAAAGCCTGCATCTGAACCTGGCCCATGGCTAGAATCTGGGAGTTGGATTTCAGGAGGGTTTCCACCATCCTAACTGGTAAGAGTGGCTCATGGTGCCTAAACTGTACAAACAATATGGTTTATGCTGAACATCTGCTTTCCTTGTAGGAGCCTGGAATTTTGGTACGTGCCAGCTAGACAGTGTCTTCGTGACGACAACCCGGGGCACTGAGGCTCTAAGGAGGTTCCCACATTGAAAGGTAGCCTACATTTCACACAGATTGTAATCAGTTGTTGCTGGGGGATTTAAATCCATCCTGGGAGAAAACTCAGAAGCTAGTGCTGGTTTTCTGCGTCCGTTGTCCTATGTACCTCTTCCTGATCTTACATGGTAACTATGAGCTCATGGGTGCAACTACATCGTAAGTCTTGTGGGTCTTCCTAGCAAATCACTGAATGTGGGGAGGGGCCCTGAGGAGTCCCTGACAGTCAGTTATAAGCATTTTTACACAAATGATTTTTTTTTTTTTTTTTTTTTACAACTCCAACGTGTTCTCTTAAAACCTGGTTAGATCCTATTAGATATAAGCGAGGCCTCAATTTCCCTCTTAATGTCATTCAAATGAAAACCTTCTATTTCCTCTCTAAAACCCAAGTATCTGAAATCGACTCACTGGGGTCCGGGTATGATCCATCGGGGCAGTGGAGAACACAGCTGTTGATTTCTTCATTTAGGAAGTATCCATATTTACAGGACAGGCATTGGTCACCGTGGCTCCCAAAGCAGGACTCACAGTTGGGGGCACACTTTCTGCATCGCTTCTTGTCAGCATGGTAGTGGCCAGAGGGGCAGCTGGAGACACAGATCCTGCATTGTGGGATGATAAGAAAGAAGGGCGGCATCACCAGAGACGGAGTCCTGGGCACTCTGGGAGATGCTCAACCACCAGCAGCCTTGATCTCAAAGATCCTTTTTAAAACACGATGGTAACACCATATCCAAAGAGCCAAATTCTGCTGTTCGAAGCTCTTTCCTGTGTAGGGTGCTCAGGCAGCAAGGCAGCCTCCCAATACCAAGTCTGCTAAGGAAGGCATGTCTTGGTCCAAACCATTTTCAGGTTCGGGACTAGCTCTTTAAAGGCGATGATGGTTAGAAACTAGAGGCTCAAAAGGAAGGTTGTGGCATGGGGTTGAGGGAAACTATGTGGAAACCACCATTTTATACAAAAAAGTTGCTAATAAGTGGTTACTTCTGTTTGTGTGTGCTGTCCCACGGATCCTCTGCGCTAGGGGCAGTGGCTGTGGGTTATTGTCTAAATTCATCTAAATATATTTAAACTTGGTTATGATACATTTAAAAAAAAAGAACTTCCTTAACTGAAGGACAGCTCTTTATTTATTCATTCAACAAATATTTACTACTGAGTACCAAGTAAAATGTCAGGCATTTTGCTGGTCTCAGCAATGAGAGGTCCTGCAGTAGCCAAGGGCCCTTCCTTTAAGGAACTGAAATGCCAGCATGCATGTAAACAGGAACTAGAACATGTCTGGGTCTGTCTGGATGGCTGAAGTGTGGACTCATGACAAGTCAGCTCCTGTAGTAAGTCTTCCCTGAAGGAGGAGGGAAAGCGGGGCAGGGCTCTGAAGCAGATAGCCTCTGATGGGCCAGCACTGCCCCAGGAGCCTCCCTGTGGACAGATCTGCACAACTCAAGGCAGAAACTGGGGGCTCAGAGTTATGGTAACCAAGCAGGTCTGCCTCAGTGCCCAGAGTGGAATAGGGAGGATGAGCAGGGCCCGGCACCTCTGCCACACAGGAATGCGGGAAAGCATCTGTTGGACTGCATGCTGGTGTTTTCATGAAGGGCCAACAGAGGTCTAACGTCAGACCTCCATGGATGGAAAGGTCTAGAGGGAAGAGCAGTCCTGTGTGGAGCTAGTTGCTCCCCTATGGCCCTTCCAAATGTGAGTAAAGACATTTGCAGATTGACAGCATACAGGGACACTTAGTATGGGTTTCAGCATTTCGAATGACACCAGGAGGCGGTGGCTAGGGCAGCAGCCTCTGTTCTCAGCTTAGGTCCTGGGAGGAGAACGTCAGCAGACATGGCTTCAGTGCAGCCCGTGGGACTGCTGGGAGCACACAGCAGGCGGGATTGGACTCAGGCTGATTCTTACCTGGTGTTGTTTTTCAGCTTGTAATAGTAGTTTAAGCAGTCACTGCAGTGGTCCGGTCCTGGCCCGTCACAGCCCACCTCACTGCACTCAGGGTCACAGGGACCTTTAAAAAAAAAAAAACAACAAACTTGGAAAACATGATTTTAAAACAGGTCTGTTTTACCTTGAATTTGGTATAAAAGTATAAAAGGAGACTTCTCTTCTTCCTTATGCAGTGAGAGCTTTTAAGGAGGAGGAATAATGTGTACCATGGCTCTGTGCATGGAGATGAACTCCTGGCGTTTTAGGGGGAAAACCTCAATTACCTAAGTATCAGGAATGAAAATCCAGTCATGGCCTGGGCTTCAAAAAAGCACATATGGCTGCCTTGTGGGAGATAACACATATCTCCGAATTCCAATGAACAATGTCATTGTGGCAACTGGAAGAGAACTGATGGCAATTAAATACGCATCATGATAAAAATGTTGGATTTACAGAAAAATGAGAAGTTAAGCTGTTGACAGAAAAAAGAAAAAAAGCTGATTATTCCACGCCTGGACCAGATTGTCTGGCTTGCCCATGGTCATTAAAATCACAGAATACCTCTGAGATGCTGTCGCCAGCAAGAAACATCATTATGGCATCTGGTGCGAGGTTATCAGTGTCTGGTCTGGGATTACAAAGCAGGTACTTAAGGCCCAGATTTAAAATTGTGTCTTACCCACAGGCTGGTGGGCAACTCAACAAAAGAAAACTAGACATACATTTTAAAAAATGCAAGCAAGCTTAAAGAATTCCAGACCTAGGATGAAAGTTGCTAATCTTTCAGGACATATTCTTTGGTCTAGAGTTAGAATTCACAGGAAGAAAAAAATGCCAAAAAGATGGGAGATTTTTATAACTGATGAAAAGCTTTCTAATGACATGGGCTAGACCTTTTGCTTGCTTGAACTAATTCCCTTTTTCCTTGTTGTCCATACTTTAGGACATTTGGGCTTGTAATCTTCAAGCTCTTTCCAGTTAAAAATTCACATGATTTTAACTAGTAATAAACATGCACAGAATGTACAAACAGTAAGTTGATATGTCGGAAATGTCTGAACCATACTTATTTAAATCAAAAGGATTTACTGTTGAACCTTGATCTCCTTTGGTCACTACAGGACTCTGTTCTACGGTTACTGAAATGGTAGAACCTCGGAGGAATGACTTAGAGAAAAATCTAGTATTCAAACACCCTCATTTACCTGGTGAGAAAACAGACTTTTTAAGAATTAGAGTGGCTTGTCCAGCATCATCAACATGGGTCCACCTTCTTAATCCAGCTCCCCTGTGTTCTCCCAAGCCTTAAAACTGATCTCTAAATAGAATTCCAGAGCTAGTGTAACTTAGGACCTATCAGCTCTCTGCTATGATACAGCAGGAGAGAGTCTCTACGTAAGGGTTGGAACTCAGCCAGCTGTGGGTCCTACAGCCCCTGGAATTTGAGGAAACAGTACTAGGAATCTGGTCATGATAATGCCATCTGTGCCTTTAGCCAGGATGACTTCTTCATGAAGGTGAAAGTCACAGCTCTGAAGAAAAGGAAACATGGGTGGCCCTAAATTTTCACCAGATGATTTCTGCAATTAACCAGCCCCCCACTAAACTTACGCTTTATACGTGCCAAAGGGCTCTGTATGGCCAGTTCACAGGCTGTGCTGTGTCTTTTGTAATCTTAAACTGTCCCAGATGCAGTTTAGCATTCTAGGTTGCAGGGTAATAATGAAATAATTGTCTTTGTTCTCTCACAAGTGCCAATGTGGATATTTCGGAGAGGTAATGAGAAAAACCACAGAGATAGAAAACCGTTTGTTCAGAATTTTGAGATTCCCAGAATGTGAATTGGAAACCTACCAGAAGGCATATAGCAACAGGTTATTAGGCTCAGTTTATGTTTTTGGATGTCCTTTCTCCCAACAGAGAAGATGAAATGGTTTGCTAGTTATCACGGGAATAGTAATGTTACAAGCTCAAAACAAAATGAGATAATCTAACACGATCGAGTTCTGGTTACCTCAGCTTGCTTGAATTATTCCAGCTTATGATGGACCCTGGGATACTACCTGTTGAGAATAAAAGGAACTATGTGCATGTTTACGATATTCTGCTAAGGTGATTAATGAAGTACTTCTATCTTTAGTTCATTAAGTGTTATGTCATATCCCAGGAGCACTGAATGCTCCTTTAAGTGGTAGTCAGTGCAGCAATACAGAAATCAGAGAGGTGCCTGGGTGGCTCAATTGGTTTAGTGTCTGCCTTTGGCTCACGCTATGATATCATGGGTCCTGGGACCGCGTCCCATGTGGGGCTTCCTGCTCAGCAGGGAGTCTGCTTTGTGCTCCCACTCTCAAATACATCAAATCCTTTCAAAAAAATACAGATGATATGGCTGTAATACCTATAATTGCCCCAGAAAATCAACTCTAAAACATAATTAATAAAAGTTGAGCAGAATGGCCTGATAGAAGATAAATATACGATGGCCAATAGATTTCCTAGATACCAGCAGATACCAGTTAGAGAATACGGCATCTTTTCCATTATAACAGCAACAAGACCCCAAAATATGTAGGAATAACACGAAAAAGAAGAATAGAACATAAAATTAAAAGATTTTGGTAAAATGGGACACGGTCTGTGTTTTGGATGGAAAGACTTACATATTATAAAAGTAATTCTTACCTAAACAATTCTTCCCATGGGATTGCATGTAAATTCACATTAAATTCCAATGGAATCTTTAGAGATGGACTTAAGAATTACTATGAAAACAAAATATTCAACAGAGAGTAAAATATAGTGTGGGTGTTACTGGATTAAGATTAAAAAATCAGAAACGGGGGTACCAGAAGAGACCCTGGTTTAAGAATTTATTCTACTATTATAAAGGAAAGACCCTGGGGTGCCTGGGTGGCTCAGTTAAGCATCTGTCTTCAGCTCAGGTCATGATCTCAGGGTCCTGGGATTGAGCCCAGTGTCGGGCTCCTTGCTCAGTGGGGAGTTTGCTTCTCCCTCTCCAATAAATATTTAAAAATGGGATGATAACCCAGCCAATAATGTTAGTCTATGTGGAAAATAAAGACAATTTTATCTCATACTATATATCATAAACCAAAATAAGTTCCAGATGAATTAATGGCCAAATGTAAAAAGCAGAGATTAGAAAAAAATGCATGTGGATATTCAGTTGATTTTAAAGATTAAAAAAATACAAGTGAGATCTGAAACTATAAACCTTACACTTTTTTTTTTTTTTTTGGTCAAAACAACAGAACACGAAACAAACTACATTTTAGAAGCAAGCAATAACTGAGGAAATGTTTTCAGGAAATATAATAGTTCCTCCCCCCACTTACCTGTAGGGGATAGCTTCTAAGCCCCCCAATGGATGCCTGAAACCACGGATAGTACCAAACCCTATATATACCATGCTTTTTTCCTACACATCCAAACCTGTGATAACATTAAATTTTTAAATTAGGCATAGTGAGAAACTAATAACAGAACAATTATATCAATATACTATAAAATCTTGTATCTATCCATCTTCTTGTGACAATGTGAGATGATACAATGCCTGCATGATGAAATGAAGTCAGGGCACTGGTACAGGCATGGTAATGTAGCATAAAGCTATTACTGACCCGATGATCTATCGGAAGATCATCAGCTTCCTGACCATTAGTAATGGGATACTACTTAATAGTAGTGGTATTACTACTAGGAAACAAGTAAGGGGGAACTACTGTATGGAAAAATGTGAGAGATAAGAAAACTGGTGCCAATTTGAATAGAAAAATGGGTACAATGCAATTATGTTTAATTCCTAGAACTAAGGAGGAAAAATGATTTACTAATAAAGCTATAAAACTTTTAAAATGTTCTGTTTGTTTTGTTTTGTTTTTTACTTTTTTTGTTTCTACTCCATTTTGGCAGGAAGGAGTATAATAAAGGCACAGCTGGTCCCAGCATAGACTGGTACATCTTGTCTGGAAAGGAATGTGACAAAATGTATCCAAGCTCTCAAACTGATTATTCCCTTTGATGCAGTAATTCTCAGAACTCCATTCTAAGGAAATAATTAAAGATATAAACAAGGACTGATAAAATAATGATGTTCATCCAAACCTTATTTAAAAGAATGTAAAACTCCCAGCAAACTACACATCCCCGATTATGTATTAAATGTAGTACAATCGTGGGATGGACTGTTACACTGTCTTTTAAATATTTGTTGTGAGGATATGTGACACCAGGGAAATATGTTCTTAATAACCACAAGAGAAAGAAAAAGAATATGAAAACTCTCTGCAGTGTGCTTTTTGCTTTGAAGAAAACAACAGTGCTGTGCGAATATATACGTGCAAATATTTGGGGAGGACTAGAAAAGAAGATGGAAGAAAATATATCAGAGTATCGCTAGAAGCTGATCTGTGCATGGTGGGGTGATGTACAGGAGTTATTTCCTTAGCCTCTGTCCCCGTTGGAAGCCAGCTCACCTGCATAATCGTCTGTGCCGTAGTCATCGGTGGGGTCTTCGACTCGGCTGTAGCGGACACGTTCTACTTTAGGAAACTCGTTGGTTGGTGAGTATGGCTGCACGGAGGTACCATAGAGGACCAAAGACCATTCTTTCAATTTTCCTTGAGAAACAAAAATGAAATCCTAGCATGAGCCCACACTCACTCTTGAGCTTTACAATTTCATTCCTTCTCATTAAGAAAAAGCAAAAGAGTTGTGCTAAGCATTTTCGTATGAATCCTAGCATGAGGGGCCGAGCTAGGATCGCACATTTTCCACCAGCTGAAGAATAACTGACCTATCACATACGTACTGACTATAGGATAAGCCTTCGTTTAATCAGCATTTATAAGACACAAGTGAGTGTCTCTCAGCTGGACCAAGGGCTGATTTCAAGTTATGGGAGTTTTAAAAGAGAACCCCAGATTTTTACAGAGGCCTTTGTCTTTCTACATATAAATACCATATTTAAATTTTTAAAATAATTTATAGAAAAGACAAAACAACTTTGTTCCATCTAACTGAATTAGTCATTTAATCTTCATAATACTTCACTATACTAAGCTATAGACCTGAGCTGTCCACTGATAGCCTCTAGACATTTGGCTACTTAAAATTTAAAAATTTAGTTCCTTGGTCATACTAACCACATTTCAAATGCTCAACAGCCATATGTGGCCGATGGCCACTACAATGGATAGCGTAAAGACAAGAGTATTTCCACCACTGCAGAATGTTCTAGCAGACAGTGCTGCAATGAACCATTTTCTGGTCAAGAGTGCCTTGAGACAGGAGCCACAGGTTTTAACTCCTTTGCAGAGAAGGTTCTCAAGGAACATTTTGCTTTAGTCCTTACTTCTTTTGAAAACTGCTTACAGGTCACTAAGCTTAAAAAGATTCACATAAAGAATCAACCATAAGCCAAAGTGATTAAGACAAAAACCATTAAAAACATGGAAGAGTGCTAGGAGGAAGCAGGACCTCCCTGAAGGAGGTCCTCCACTCAGCCAGATACAGAGAATCCAGGCATGGTGGGGGACAGGGTTCTGCCACAGCCCCAGGACTGCTGAACTTGAGGTGTCAGCTGATCCATTTATTAAGTTTGAATCCATTCAATGTTCACAATAATTGGGAGGTAGGCACTTGAATTCCCAGTACAGAGATGAGGAAACAGGCATAGACGTTGATAATTTTCTCAAAGGCACTAGAGTACAGACGGCTATTAAAACCCATCTGGGGGTTCCAGTTTAAGATGACAGTGTAGGAAGATCCTGAAGGCACCTCTTCCTACAGACTCACTGAGACTACAGCTATATAGGGAACAATCTCTGAAAAATAAAACAAAACCAACAGGCTGAGTGGCTCCCACACAAGAGGCAAACAAGAAACCCACATGAAAGCAGGTAAGAGAGGACGAGACACAATCTTGCAATAAACCTCACCCCAGGCATTGTGACCCACAATCAGGACTCAAAACCCCACAAAGTTTCTCCACAAGAAGCAAGAAGGTTTGAATCCCATATCGGCCACCATAATTTTTAAGATCTACACCTGAGACGAGTCCCCAAGACCTCGAGCTTTGAAAACGAAAAGGGCTTGAGCCCCACAAGGCTACAGTGAATGGACTAGTTTTTAAAGAGCTTGCCTGTGTGGACCCACCAGCTCCAAGGCTCAAGGCAGAGGCAGCCAATTGAAAAGTACGGACTTTCTGTGAAAGAGGCTTATCTGGTTATCTTTACATACAGCTAGGGGCCTACTGAAATACTCTCCAGTGGGTACCATCTTGGCTCTCTCCCTCAGTCTTGCTCCAACTCACTAGTATCTCCCAGAAGGAACCTGTACTCATCTGGGACCCAAATTTTTATGGCTGCCTGCCAGGGGACACCTCTTGGTTGCTGGCACTGGTGGCCAGCAGGACTTATGTTTATTGGTAACATAGGACTGTAAACAAAATGGACAGATCTATACTTCAGCTCACCCAGAAGAGAGCAAATCAAAAGCATCTAAGTCTTGATTTCAGCTCAGGTCATGATCTCAGGGTGGTGAGATCAAGCCCCACTTTGGGCTTCATGCTGAGCACGCAGCTTGCTTAAGATTTTCTGTCTCCCTCTGCCCCACCCCCCAGGTCATACACTATCTCTAAAAAAACAAAGATGCGAAGTTGTAACCAAAATAAAAATAAAAACCATGAAAATATAAAGTATTAGACTATCATCAACGAAATGAACAACCTAGAAGAAATGGGTACATTTTTAGACTTCTATAACCCACTAAGACTGAAGCATTAAGAAACAGAACATCTAGTCAGAGAAATTACTAGTAAAGAGATGGAATCAGTAATAATAATAATAATAAAAGGTCATAAGCTCCTTGCCATCGGTCTTGGTGATAATTTTTTTGGATCTAACCAAATGCAAAACCAAAAAAAGGAAAATAAGTCTGACTATATCAAACTAAAAAGCTCTGCATGGCAATGGACGCCATCAAGATGAAAAGGCAACCAGCCTACTGAATGGGAGAGAGTATCTGCAAATCATGTATCTCATGAGAGGTTAATACCCAAAACATAAAAAGAACTCCTACAACTCAGTATCAGAAAAATAATCTGATTAAAACATGGGTTGGGAATATGAATAGACATTTTTCCGAAGATGACATACATGAGGCCGGCAAGTATGCGAAGAGATGTTCAACATCACCAATTAAGGAAATACAAATGAGAACCACAGTATCACCTTGCCCCTATTAAAATGGCTATTCCTAAAAAGACAAGATCTAGCAAGTGTTGGGGAAGATGTGGAGCAAAGGGAGCCCTTGTGCACTCTTGGTGGACACGTCAATCAGTGCAGCTGTGATGGAAACCAGTATGGAGGTTTTTCAAACCATTAACAATAGAACTATCATATGATTCAGTTATTCCACTTCTGGGTATATCTGAAGAAAACAAAAGCATTAACTTGTAAAAGTATATGTACTCCCATGGTATTCAAAATAGTCAAGATATGGAAACAACCTAGGTGTCCACTGATGGATAAATAATAAAAATGTATTTTTACCAGCGGTAATAATACAGTAGAATCACATTCATAAAAAGGAAGGAAATATTGCCATTTGTGAAAACATGGATGGATCTTGAGGGCCTTCTGTGAATTGAAATGTCAAAGACAATATTATATGATCTCACTTGTATGCTGAATCTAAAGAAAACCCAGAATTACTGTGATCATTTTGCAATACGTACAAATATCAAATTATTAGGTTGTATGCCTGAAACTAATATAATGTTACATATCAATTATATCTCAATTAAAAAAAAAAAGAAAAGCCATTCAGAAGCCAAATGCTGTTTTTTTGTGTTGTTGTTAGAGAGACTGAGTACACAAGCAGGGGTGGGTGGTTGGGGGGAGAGAGGGAGAGAGAATCTTAAGTAGGCTGCATGCCCAGTGTGGAGCCCAAAGTGGGACTTGATCTCATGACCCTGAGATCATGACCTGCACTGAAATTAAGAGTGAGATGCCTAACTGACTGAGCTACTCAGGTGCCCCAAATGCAGTGTTCTTAAACCATTATATGAAACAACCTTCCTGTTTATTTCCAAGAGTTTAGAACCTTTAAGTTTAAAAATCAACATATTCTATGCCACATTCATTGTTGTTTGACATTTGCACTGGGCCAGCCCATTGGTTTATATGTGTTTGCCCTCTGCCAGCTTTTCCTTGGACTTACATGTTAATGACTATGCTTTTCATAATTAGGGTGCCGTTCGGTCTCAGAATTCCAAGTGTTCTACATTACGTAGTGGCAAGAAATGAATGTCTAACTGAAATTCATGACCCGCTTGCCTTTACATAGCAATGCAAAAGAGAACACATTTTTCTTTGGCAACTCTCAGGTATACAAATGGAGCATATAATGCAAGGACACTATCGGAAATCCAATCCATCAGTCACCCTAAAACCTGGCTCATTTAACTTAAGAACAGTTTGGATCTAAAATTTACCCTTGTATAATACTTGTAAGGATGCTGACTCATAATTGATTATTTCCATTTGTGTCCTTTCTGAAATGTCTTGTAAGCCCACTGGGGACATACTTGTTGGGCAATTCATCCCTTTATGTTTCACGTATTATGTAATCTTATTTCCTTAGAATCTAACACAGTTCACATCAGATATTGCCATATTTGGGCCATCATGTTCCCCTTATCATAATGTTTTCCATTTGCTAAATTACTTAGGAGATTTTGCAGTTGATGACGCAACTTTCTGTTAAGAAATCACCGTGTAAATACAGAATGAGAAAAACCTATTGTACATGTTGGTACAAAAGTGCAATCTGCCCGAGGATGAAAACCCAAGATAGGTCTAATGTCTAACAAAACAAAGACAACGATTAAAAAAAAAAAAAAATCCTTCCTATGGACTTCTAATTCAAGATGTGGGAAGACCCTGAATTCATCAACTCCACAGACACAATCTCTTCCTCCTTGACGTAGAACTAAGTGCTGACTGAACAGGTTCCATACAAGATAGAGCACATAGAGAATGGCAAGAAAGATGGAGACAGAGTCATAAAGGGACTTTGCCCTCCCCCAACACCATGAACTGCAGCAGTTTAAAAGGGCAACTAGAACATGTAAGATCCAGCCCTAGAACTCCACCAAATGGCAGGGGCATTTGTGGAAATATCTCCAGGTTGGAGGGGCTGGTGAGTGCCACGGTTTGCATTCCCCCTCCACCGTGATAGCACAGAGAGGAGCAGGGTCTAGAGCCAATGCTGTTCTGCTGCCTTAGTGAGCTCTGGGCCCTTAGCCCACACTTTTAAACATTTAAAAGAGGAACTGGAATTTAAAGGATCCAGCTGAAAGTCAGCCAAATTGTGGGAGATGCTGGAACTCCCTCTGGCTCAGAGAGGCTGGTGAGTGCCATGGTCTGTGTTCCTCTTCCACCTTGATAGCATAGACAGGAACATGGTCGGGATGCCCTTGTCAGTTACTACCTCCATAAACCCCAAACCCCTAGCCCACATCAGCCCCAGCTGTCCCACCAAGGCAGTCCCAGCGTGGTGCACACTGGGATACCTGGATCAGTGCTCACTATAGTTCTAGCCATCTCACCAAGGTGACACATGTGCCAAGTATCCAGGAATACTCCAAGCCCACAAGTTGGCTTACAACTTACCAGGACTTCCCTGATACAGGGTGCCCCATGATCTCCTGGCCTGAGCCTTCTGGGCCTCAGATGGAGCTTGGGTCTACTTTAGCTTCAACTGTCCTCCCAAGGTGCCCCTCAGCACAAAGACCCCTGTGACCCCATAGCTTGTAGCCACTTCAGCTTCACTGCTCAAAGAGTGCTGTGACCCCTCCAGCTTACATGTACTTTGGTTTCATCTGCTCTGTTGGGGTACTTTCTATGTGGAGAGAACTGGGACTACCCCAGCCCATGTCCACTTCAGCTTCAGCTATTAGACTGTGGTGTCCCCTGCACAGATTGCCTCAGGACCACCCTGACACAGCTCAGGCTAGTCCACCAGGGTGGTCCCAGCATGGAGTGACCTGGGACCTCCAGCCACCAGCTAAAGTCACCAGGCACATACAGTCTGCAAAGCAGATGACCATACACAAGATCAGTCCTTCTAGTTTAGGATAAGTAGCTCTTCTAATTCTTAGAAACAAATGCAGAAACCCAAACAAAATGAGTAGACAAATGAAAAGAGTGAAAGAACAGACAAGCCTCATAAAAATAACGAAGTGAAATGTACATAAGCAATATGCTTGATAAACAGTTCAAAATAATGGTCATAAAGATGCTCAGGGGACTAAAGAGGAGTGGAAGAGCTCAGAACTTCAACAAAGAGGCAGGAAATATATAGAAAAATCAATCAGTTGAAGAACACTAACTGAAATTAAAAATACACTATAAGGAATCAATAGTAGATTAGAGGATACAGAAGAATGGATCAGTGATCTGGAAGACAGGGTAACAGAAAGCATCTGAGCTGAACAGCAAAAAGAAAACAAAAAATTAAGAATGAGGATAGGCTGAGGAAACTCTAGGAAAACATAAAGCAATCAATCATTCACATTATAGGGATCCTAGAGGGAAAAGAGAGAGAGAAAGAGACAGCAAACTCATTTGAAGAAATAATAGCTGAAAACTTCCCTAGCCTTGGGAAGGAAACAGATATCTAGGTTTAAGAAGCAGAGAGAGTTCAAAACAAGATGAAATCAATGAGATTTACACTAAGACATATAACAATTAAAAGGGCAAAGATTAAAGAGAATGTTAAAAGCAGCAAGAGAGAAATAATTAGTTATGCACAAGGTAAACCTCATAAGGCTTTCAGCTGATTTTCAGCAGAAAATTGCATGCCAGAATAGAGTGGCATGGTATATCTGAAGTGCAAAACAAAACAAAACTCCACATCCAAAAGTACTCTACCTAGCAAGATTATCATTCAGAATTGAAAGTGAGATAGAGTTTCCCCAAACAAAACATAACCATTAAGCCAGTCTTACAAGAAATGTTAAAAGAGACCTTTTTAGTTGAAAAGGCCATAATCAGAAGAAAATTATGAAAGGGAAAAATTTCATGAGTAGAAACAAACATACAATAAAGGTAGTAGAACAATCACTTATGGAGCCAGTATAGAGGTTAAAAGACAGAGGTAGTAAAGTCAATTATATGTTAAAAAAAATTAGTTAAGGGGAATCACAAAATAAAGAGATGTAAAATATGGCAGCATATATGTTAAATGTGGAGGGGGGTAGTAAAAATGAAGTTCTTTTAGAATGTGTTCAAACAAGTTATTCTCAATATAGATTGCTATATACTTTAGACGTTATATATGAACCCCATGGTACACACCAACTAAAAACCTTTAACAGATACATAAGAAGCAAAGACAAAGTCAAGCATAACACTCTAAAGAGTTGTCAATCACAAGAAAACAGAGCAAGAGAAAAGAAACAAGAACTACAAAAACAAGCAGAAAACAATGAACAAAATGGCAATGAGTATATATCTATTAATAAATTAGTTTAAATGTAAATGGTCTAAATACTCCAATCAAAAGATAGAGGGTAGTGGAATGAATAAAAAGCCAAGGCCCATCTTTATGTTGTCCACAGGAGACTCACTTGAGACCTAAAGGGATATATAGACTGAAAGTGAAGAGATGCAAAAAGATATTCCATGAAAATGAGAGCAGGAAAAAAACAAAATAAAAACAGCCAAGGTAAAAATATGTATATCAGACAAAATAGACTTTAACACAAAACTAAAACAAGAGGACAATAGGATATAATACTTGTAAATGTCTATGTACAATGGAGCAAAAATATTCACAGAAAATGATATAAAAGAAGAAATTGACAGTAATACAATAATAGTAGGGGCCTTCAACACCAGATTTACACCAATGGACAGATCATCCAAACAGAGAATCAATAAGGAAACAGTGGCCTTGAATGACACCTTAGACCGGATGGACCAAGAGATATACAGAGTAGTCTGTCCAAAACCAACAGAATATACTTCCTTTCCAAGTGTACACAGAACATTCTCCAGGATGGATCACATGTTTTCTGACCACAATAGTATGAAACTAGAGACCAATTACAAGAAGAAAAGTGGGGAAAAAAACACAAACACCTGGAGGCTAAACAACATGCTACTTGTCAACCAATGGGTTAACAAAAAAATACACTGAGACAAACGTAAATGAAAGCACAGTGGTTCCACATCTTTGGGAAACAAAGCAGTTCATAGAGGGAATTTTATAGCAATATAGGTCTACTTCAATAAACGAGAAAAATAGCAAATACACAATCTAACCTTACACCAAAAGGAAATATACAAAGAAGAACAAAAAAGCCCAGAGTTAGTAGAAGGAAGGAAATAATAAAAATCATGGTATAAATAAATGAAACAGAGACTAAATAAACAATAAAAAGATCAGTGAAACCAAGAGATGGTTCCCTGAAAGGATAAACAAAATTGATAAACTTTTAGCCATCCTCATCAAGAAAAATGAAGAGAGGGCCCAAATAAATAAAATCAGAAATGAAAGAGAAGTAACAGCTGACATCACAGAAATACAAATGATTACAGGAGACTACTACAAAAAAGTATAAGTCAACAAATCAGAGAACCTAGATAAAATGGATAAATTCCTAGAATCATATACTCTTTCAAAATGGAGTCAGGAAGAAATAGAAAATCTGAACAGACTAATTAGTAGTAAAGAAATTGAATCAGCAATTAAAAACAAAAAATCTCCCAACAACAAAAGTCCAGGACTAGATGGATTCACAGGTGAATTCCACCGAACATTTAAACAAGAGTTAATACCTATTTTCCTCAAACTATTTAAAAAAAAAAAAGAAGAGGAAGGAAAGCTTCTAAATATATCCTATGAGACTAATGTTACTCTGATACCAAAACCAAATGCACTACAAAAAAGGAAAACTACAGGCCAAAATCCCTGATGAACACAGATGTAAAAATCCTCAATAAAATACTAGGAAACCAAATTCAACCATACAGTAAAAGGACATTCGTGGTGATATTGAATCTACGGATACAACAGTGGTTTAGTATCTGTAAATCAATCACTGTTCTATACCACAATAATAACATGAGATAAGAATCACAGGATTGTCTCAGTAATGCAGAACAAGCATTTGACAAAATTCAACATCCATTCATAATAAAAACTCTCAATAAAGCGGTGTTAGAAGGACATACCTCAACATAATAAAGGCCATATATGACAAACCCATAGCTAATGTCATACTCAATGGTGAAAAACTGAGAGCTTTTCCTTAAAGATCAGAAACAAGACAAAGATGCCCACTCTTGCCATTTTTAGTCAACACATGGTACTGGGATGTTTTAGCTGTAGCAACCAGACAAGAAAAAAGAAATAAAAGACATACAAACTGGTAAGGAAGAAGTAAAAGTGTCACTATTTGCAGATGACAGGACATTATAAATACAAAACCCTAAAGACTCCATCAAAACTCTAGAATAAATGAATTCAGTAATGTTGCAGGATACAAAATTAATATTTGGAAATCTGCTGCATTTCAATACATTAACGATGAAGTAGCAGGAAGAAATTAAGAAAACAATCCCCCTGACAACTGTACCACAAAGAATAAAACACCTAGGGATAAACTTAAGCAAGGAGGTGAAAGATTTAGAGTCTAAAAAGTAGACTTTTTAGAAATTGATATTGAAATTGAAGACAACGGAACAAATGGCAAAAGAGTCCACGCTCGCAGATTAGAAGAATTAATATTGTTAAAATGTCCAGACAGAGAATACTAAAATTGGTGTGAAACTACTGAAGGCCCAGAACATACAAAGCAGTCTTGAGAAAGAACAACAAAGCTGGAGGTATCACAATGCCAGATTTCAAGATCTACTACAAAACTGGAGTAATCAAACACACGGTCCTGGCACAAAAACAGACACATCCATCAGTGGAAGAGAATAGAGGGCCCAGAAATAAACCCACACTTCTATAGTCAATTAATCTACAACAAAGAAGTCAAGAATACATAATGGGGAAAAGATGGTCTCCTCAATAAATGGTATTGGTTTAAGTGGACAGCTGCGTGCTAAAGAATGAAACTGGGTCACTTTCTTACACCAGACACAAAAATAAACTGCAAAAAGATGAAAGACATAATATATGAGACCTGAAACCATAAAACTCCTAAGAGAAAACACAGCCAGTAATTTCTCAAACATTGCCCTTAGTAACATACTTATGGATATGTCTCTTTAGGAAAAAGAAACAACAGCAAAAATATACTATTGGGACTACACGAAACTAAAAAGCTTTTGTACAGTAAAGGAAACCATCAACAAAACAAAACGACAACCTAGTGGATAGAAGATATTTGCAAATGAAATATCTGATAAGGGGTTAATATCCAAAATGTATCAGAACTTACACAGCCTGGCACACACACAAAACAATCTGGTGAAAAATGAGCAGAGAACCTGGATAGATATTTTTCCAAAGACACAGATATGACCAACAGACACACAAAAAGATGCTCAACATCACTAATCATCATGGAAACACAAATCAAAACTAAATGAGCTATCAGTGCACGCCATCGGATTGGCTAAAATAAAAGAGACAAGATACAAGTGTTGTCGAGGATGTGGAGAAAAAGGAAGCCTCGTGCACTGGTTGTGGGAATGCAAACTGGAGCAGTCTGCACTCTAGAAATCAGGATGGAGTTTCCTCAGAAAATTAAAAACAGAAATACCGAAGGATCCAGAAATTTCATTACTGGATATTTACCCACGAAACCAAGAACACGGATTCAAAAAGACAGATGCAGGGGCGCCAGGGTGGCCTAGCTGGTTGAGCATCTGACTCTTAATTTTGGCTTGGGTCATGATGTGGGGGTCCTGGGATCAAGCCCTGTATTGGGCTCCATGTTCAACAGGAAGTCTGCTTGAGTTTCTCTCTTTCTTCTGACTGTCCCCAGACTAGTGTGCTCTCTCTCTAGTACATAAATAAATCTTTTTAAAAAAGATACACGCACCCCTATATTTATTGCAGCATTATTTACAATAGCCAAGATGTAGAAGCAACTTATGTGTCCACTGATAGACGGATGGATAAAGATATGCTGTATATACATAATCGCACACACACCTGTGCACGCATGCACACACACACAGTGGAGTACTACTCAACCATAAAAAGGAATGAGATCTTGCCATCTGTAACAACATGGACAAATCAAGAAGGGATTATGCTAAGTGAGAAAAGTGAAACAGAGAAATGCAAATACATACGATTTCATTTATAAACACAGAGGACAAACTGGTGATTGCCAGAGAGGAAAGGGAAGGAAGCAACATCAGAGAAGGAGAGTAGGAGGTACAGAAATGAAAGGCACAGCACGGGAAACAGAGTCAAGGGTTCTGTAATAGCGCTGTGTGGTGCAGGTGGTAGCCACACCTGTGTGAGCCGAGCTAACATAGACTTGTCGAGTCACCATGTTGTACACCCGGAACTAAGGTAAAGTTGTGTATCAACTATACTTCAATTAAAAAAAATCCTTAATATGTGCTTTAATAATAAACAAATGGGAATAAACAATGGGAAGAAATGGGAAGAAACAAAGAGATAGGAGCTCAGTTCGGAATTAGGAACCTATATACTTGGGAATGATTCTATCATTTAATTGGGCTAGAAATTGGGCTAAGTCTCTAACTGAATTTCTATTAGCTTACTAAAAAAATCCCTCACTAATTAGAGAAGCCTTCCCTAGGACTGTACACCAGAGAAACAATGATGCCCACACATGGAAAGAAACATACATGCCCACACATAGAAGTACAAGTCCCTTTTCAATGTTGTGACTAATCCTAAACAGGAAGGTTGGTTAAAGGAAGGATATTCAAAGACTGTGTGAATTTATTAAAGCCTCCTGACCCCAGGTCAGTAATAGCATTAGGCTCTCTCTCTTCTGGCAGTAAAGAACATCTGTAAAATGCCTAGAGGTGACTAGAATTATGCATGAACATTTAAACGGTTAAGTGGAAGCCAGTGCTGGGAAAGAGACAACTCTAGATTATCTGGGCTACTGCTGAGAGCCTCTAACACAGATGATCGTCACCAACTCTGGGGGAAGTCTGAACTCCTGGAGGGCAGAGAGATTTACATTCACAGCCCCTGACCCTTGCACATAAATACCAGGTCTACCAGGAGTGTGCTCCTAGGGGTAGTTTGCTCTTGTGGGGAGAAGCATTTTATCACTGACATTCTTTAGAGTTGTGTGGTGACAGTAAAGAACAGTCACTTTTAGTCATATATTCTCGATAGTGTACCCCTATGTCTGTGCCTTAAGGCATCACCCCCCCCCAACCCCAGCCCTTGGTATACAACTATCATATTTGGACAGTGATTATTTCCCTGGGATCTCTTGAGACGTAAAAGCCCTCAACTGTCACCTGCCGATGGTTCCTCTGGGGTCGGGCAGCACAGTCAAGTCACCAAGCCACCATTGCCCTTGAATGCCACAACCCAGTGTATCTCTATCACATGAGCACTGACCATGGCCCAGAAAAAGGAAGGGAGGGGAAAGGAATTTCCTGGGGACTAAGTAGGTTAGGAACCAATGAAAGCATCTAGAAACCAGGGGCTAGTTTATTTTAATGGTTTCCTTCAATCCTGCCTTGTTGACCAACATTTGATTTCTCGATCACACTTTGGCAAGCATTATATTCATGACGCATGCTGGAGGAGAGCTGGAACCGGATACCCTTTAATAAATCTTATATCCTGATTCGTTGTGACCTTGCCACCTGAGTGTGGGTCTTCTGAGGCAACACAGAGGAACCACATCATAGAATTAGGGAGAAGAGATCGCCAAATGCATGGCCAAAAATGGATCTCTCAGAATGAGTACCTTTCCCTGACCAGTAGGCAAAAGTAAGGCAAATGGCTGCTTCATTCCTCTGTTCTGCTGTGTGTCTCCTTTGCTCTATGCAGCACACAATTCTCTGAGTAACACACACCCTTACAATGAATTACGGAATGTCTGGGTTAATTTCTTCTGCGATCGGGGGAGGGCTAGAACTGGATACCCATTAGTCCAAACAAGCCCTCAGGCCTGGATCTTCTTCAGATGGGCTGCACAGAGAGAGCACTGGGAAGCACGGATTTCTTAGATGGCTGCAGATGTGTCCACAGCTGGGTGGGAGCTGGCGTGGTTGTGAAACAGATCAGCTGTCCCCGAGCCAAGTACTACGTAGGGCTCCATTGTGGATAACACAGGTGCTGTGAAAATCTTCAGTCTCCCGCCCCAAACTACATTTGTACTTTCCCTTACTTTGTGTTACAAACAAGCTTCGTATATTAGCAGGAAGATGGAGGCAGGCCATGTGCTTCTGTTAACATCGTCATTTCCACATTTTACTTATCTACAAAGTATTCCTTTCCCTTAGCTCTTAGGCTCACATGGGGCAGAATACCAACATTCATTTTTCTTTACTGTAACCAGCATAGCTTGCACAGGCCAAGCTCAATGTCTTGTGTGCACTAAAAATTAATTTTAGAACAAATTCGGAGGAACAGATAATTAAGGAAACCCTCTCTAGATGAGGCTAGCTGGGGGGAAGCTGGTTAGATGGAGCATATATTCTGAAATGTCAATCAATAGCTGTCACATTTTATCTTGTACTTAGATCAAAACATTTATTCTTTGAGCCTTCAATCATTACCCCTCAAATGGTAACACTGAGAACTGGAATATGTACAGATACTCCAACTATAGGATCACATGAGAAAGGATGATGTTGATATATAAATGCAAAAACCTTCCAGGCCAAAATAGATTCCATCACTTGTTTCTGCAGAGTAAACCAAATGATAGAAAAGGGAGTTCCTACCTGGAGTCTTGAAGTTCCTCAGCTGGGAGGGGGTATCATAAACTTCGAGGATCCAGTCACCGGTGGCTCGCTCTCCCCAGCAATGAATGGTCATGAACTCCCAGTTTTTAAATCCTTCCATAGAATGATCAAAAAGCCTGTGAGATAACCAGAAAGCATTGTTTTCTACATTATTTGGAATCCAGTGAAGGTCAAGGCAAGACCATGATCAGTGATCTTTTTGTACCCATCAGCAGGTTCAGCTCAATACTGCAGTCAAATGCTCTACCACTGAGCTATACCCCCTGGTTCAGCTCAATACTGGAGGCCATTTTCCTCTTGGACATTGACAATGAGTAGACCCAAATGCGTGTCATCATTCTACCACAGCCAAATAGGCACAGTGGTGGCCTTATAATAGCAACTCTGGAAGGGGTAAATAAACATTTGGGTATCGGGAAAACCAGGCTATGACTGTACCCGTAAGAGTGATAATACCAAGTATTAAAGATGTGGGACAACTAAAACTCTCTTACACTGCCGATGGGAATGCCAAACAGAACAGCTACTCTGAAAACAGTTTGCTAGTTCTTACCATGTGACTCAACAATCCCCCTCCCAGACATTTACCCAAGAAGTGAAAACATATGTTCATACAAAGAACTCCACATGAATGTTCACAGCAGCTTTATTTGTAATTCTTAAAAACTGTTAACAACTCAGAAGTCTCTCAACTAGTGAATGGGTAATCAAGTTCTGGTATATTCATATGACAAAACAGTACCCATGAATAAAAACTATTGAACTACTAATAAATGCAACAACATGAATTCATTTCAGAAGCACTGAAGCTAAATGAAAGAAGTCAGACATAAAAGACTACGTGCTGTAGGATTCAATTTCTAGGACATTCTAGAAAAGGCAACATAAACAGAAACAGATCAGTGGGTGCCAGGGGGTGGGGGGGAAGAAGGGGCATGGTAGAAGTTCCAGGGGTGACGGAATTGTTTTATATCTTGAAAATAATGGTGTATAGATATAGAGCATTATTCGTCACTAAATTACTCACATTAAAAAGTGAACTGTATTGTTCATAAATTACGACTCAGTAAAAAGACCCTGTCCACTCATCTTAACCAGTTGAGGGAGTCATGCCTATAAGTTCAGCCTACATTCTGCTCTTCTAGCTCTTCTAATGATTTTCTAAGCTCCAAATTCCCTATATTAGCTATATGAAATAGCTAGCATTATTTCCTGTGATGTAATCCTGAGGGATACAAAACAAGAAGGAAAAGAAGAAAACAGAATCCTCATTAAGAATAAAGAAACGTCAAAAGATAATGTATAAAACAAGCACATGAAGAAAGGCATGTCACTTATCTAGGCACATTATATAGAATTGATGACCCAAAGAAATATTAAGATTTCTATAGGGGGCGCCTGGCTGGGTCAGTCATTGGAACATGTAACTCTTGATCTTGGGATCATTGAGTTCAAGCCCCATGTTGAGTGTACAACCTACTTTTAGAAAAAGATTTCTACAGAGATGGGACAATAGGAGGTTAAAAAGTTAAAGACAGGGCAAGAGACAGTTTTTTAAAATTTTTTAATAAAACTTAAAAAATTATGTGTGTCTAGAGAAAGAACTTGAGAGCTAGAGAGGCAAACAGGGAAGCAAAAATATCTTTAGTATGGTCTTAGAAGCAACCATGTCCTGTTTCTGGGACATATCTGTCCTTCCATGGAGACAAAGTTCATGGCAACTGGATGTTGATGGCTATTCAGAACATGCAATCAACTCTCCTCGCTTTAATTTCATGCTCACCAAGGGAATTGGTGGGTATAATCTGCATGCTATGTATATCTTCCCATTGGGAGAAAAAGTGCCCTTCTGAAACCAAAAATAACCAGTTTAATCTCCTTATAATTTAATATACCAGAATTCTAATTCTTTACATATAAAAGCATTCTTTCAATATGTTTGAGGATCCCTCTAAAATGACAGCTGGATCCTGAAACTGAAGGGGTGGTTGGCATAACGGGAGAGTATCATGTAAATGGCGGACACTTGGCAGTTTTCTCTAGAGAAACATGATAAATGGGAAAAATCACCTCTATGTGTTCCTCAGACCTTAGAAGAAGAAAAAAGGCAAGTACTTATCAGCATTCTCAAAGTGTCCCATGGTCAGAAAACTGGGCAAAATCTGAGAAAGGCTGAGGCAGAGTCCAACAGATCTCTTTACTGGAGAATATCCCAGATGTCTGGGATGTTCAGATATGTTTTGTTAATTTCCATAATGGGGTTAACAGTAGGAAGTGATTTTCAAAGCTTCTAAGAGTGAGAGTCCCCTTTTTCTCTTTTTAGAATATCTGTAGACTATGTGTAAGGGTTAGTTCTGAAGAGAGGAGTGGCATTTCAATGAGAGCCATATTGAATGTGGTGGCTTACCCTCATGGTAACAGGGATAGAAATAGTGGCTCCTTAAATGAATATCTTCCTAGTATGAAAGATCTATAAAAGAGCTTCACTAGATTAGGGATGGTACATTTTATGGAGATCCTATAATGTATGCACTACCACAACAAGGCCTGCTTCATAAGCGGATGGCTTAAAACTAGACTTGGCCAGGAAGAAATTGCTGGCCCATTATATAACTGACTTACATACAGAGAGCCCTTCACATAAACCTAAAGGGGGGGGGGTAGGCTGGATGAAAAGGAGAAACAGCGGTGGGGAAGGAGGAGGCTTTTCAAATCGCCTTTCCTCTCAGACATATGTTACAAAAGGGAGTGTGTTGATGTGGAAATGCGTGGAAGCAGAAACCAATCTAGAACCACTTCTCAGCCCACAGAGTTGAGATCGCTGAAGCCATTGTGCCGTTTGAGGGCACTGGAGCAACAACTTGTCACATAATACCTTTCCAAGAGTGCCAAACTTAAAAGCAATTCCCAAACAGTTTAGACAGAGCATTTGGCTCACTGCCTCACGTCCAAAACTACAAAGGAGACTTGAGGCTGCCATCACATGAAGGGCAGTCTTGTTTCCACAACCCCAGCCAACTTCTAATTACTCACGGGTCAATTATTTGACTGCTGGATTAGCAGACCCTGTGTTTCTCCCCTTCCACCCTTTCTTGTCCACCTTTGAAAATCATTCCATTGCTGCCAATCACTTTTAAATCACATTTGGAACCCAAATTAAATATAAACTGGGTGCCAAGAAGAAATACCCATAATCGACATTCAAATAAGTGTTTCAAAGCCCGAATATAAATGGGCTTTGTCTATCGGGCTAAGCGGTTTCCCACCCCAGTCTCTTCCCTTTATGCAGAGCTGAATGCTCATTAATTTCATGTGGACATAAAAGCTGAGGAGAGGAATTAAAAATGCAGCCAAACACGATCATTGCATTTTGCTGAAAGAGTTGATGGGGAAAGAAACAGACACTGATGACTGCTGTTGGATCGACTAGCCTGACCATTCATGTTTCTAGTCTCACCCCGTTCTTTATTTTCTTCTGATTCAGCACTTAAACTCGTCCCAAGTTTTTGGCATTGTGGCAATGAACAACCCGGCTTCATCTGTGTGTCATAAAAGGTAACGCTGGTAGTAGATTCGATTTGTGTTGCAAACAACACACTTGCTCAAGACAAGCAAGAGTCCAACCACACTGGACACCAGCTAAAGAGATTCTAACTGTGTGGTCTCCACTTATCGGCTAAAAAGTCCAATGCCCAGTCTGAATGTCTGTGCCGGGCCAACAGTGAAGAAACCCAACACATGCCAACGTTATCAGCATGGATGAAATGTCCACAAAGCAGGGCCAGTGTGCAGAATCCTGGACTAATTACCCCCGTGGCCTATCCACATCGTCTGCTGCAGCGAAACCCTGTCTGTCGAAGTTGACTTCATAATTGCGTGCTCTATGAAATGATATATACCTGTGGTAGCACAAGTTACGCATCCAGTTATTAAAATGGTGCCCCACAGCCCGATCCCTGTGAGTGGTTTTCAAATAAATTACTTTGGATGAAGGCTGGTAGAAAAGACTGCCATTAAGGGTAGTACATCCTTTTGAGGAATTAACTCAGGAAATAACTAATATAATTAGTGTAAGCTTTCTTCCCCCTTTAGCTTAAATAGTCTAGCCAATGTGTCAAGGCTACAACATTCTTCAGTGCTGTTGTGGCAACTAAATAACAAGACATTTTATAAGTACTGACAGCTATGTGTTATCATATAATTATTGCTCAAGTTATAAATGGATCTTAATTTCAGAATCATCTACTACTCCCCAAACAGTATTTATGTTCACTACAGAATTAAACTTTAGACAGATATTTTTAGAAGTTTCCTTTTTTTCTTTCTCTGTCCCTGAAATTACTTAATTATTATTTTCTTTTTAGCGCTTTATTGCAACTTCACGTAGGACTTACAGAGCGCTCGAAGCGCTCATTTGGCTTAATTGTCATGTGGTTTTTTATTTTCTTTAGCTGTTTGGCTTTTGCAAGTTTTAAATGATTTGCTTCTGAAATAGGGTGTTTAAAACACACTATTAAGTTTTTCTGTCTCTCCTCATTGAAATTACTTCTTTAAGAAAGGCTGAGAGAGAGAGGGACTAGTTCTAGAGACCTGAAATACTAAAAAGATGAGTTTTTAAGAAAAAAGACTTTCAACCTACATGCTATTCCTTACTACTGACCGGGCCCAACACACATTCCTTGTTGTGGATCTATGATGTATGCTTGTAATCTTGCAGATTTATTCCATTTAAGAGTGGATAGCTTTTATCTAAGTATCTGTTTCTGATTACAGACGCCTTTGTAAATTACTCACACAGCACCCAGCAGCGTTCTGCCTGCAAGTCTTTTGAGGACACGAACATAACAAGAATGTTGTATGAAAAGCTGAGTGATTTTTTAAACCAGTACTATTGAAAATGTGGTCTGCGGACAGGCAACTTCTACATCACCTAGAAGATTCTTAGAAATGCAGATTCATGGACCTCACCCAGACGTACAGGATCAGACTCTGGGAGAGGGGCCCAGCCATCTGTGACTGATGGAGTCCTCCATCAGGTGCTTTGGGCAGCACTGTGTAAATCAGGGTTAGCACTTAGTAAGTGCTTACTGTGTGTTCCAGGAGTGGTGCTAAGGACTTGCTGTGAGTGATCTTACTCAACACTTGTGACAACCGTGTGAGGTGGACCCTAACCTTGGCATCTGTTTTCTAGTGGAGAGACTCACTTTTCAAAGTCAAACATAGAAACTGGCGAAATCCAGACAAACCCAGCTCTAACTCCAAAGGCTGTACCTTCTTTCGGAGCAAGGACGAGGATTCTCATGGGGAGGCCTTACTGGAATGCAAAATTTCCACTGCCGAAGTGTAATTTTTACTGCAAGCCACAAATGCACTTACATGGCGTGATCCTTTACGAATGTCAATAGTCTGTCATTGAACATTTGGGCAGCAACAGAAATGACTCAAATATAAACACCACATTTAAACATAGTTAATTATAGAAGCTTATAGGCTTTGCAGACTCGAAAGTGTACCTTCTCTCTACTTAAGACCATAATTAGAAGCAGAAATATTCGTGTGTAATCAAATTTAGAAAGAAAGGCAAAGTTTCAGCTTTCAGTCAGAAGCCAAAATTTGGAACAGAAGGCCAATACAGCTACACTAAATCTTGAACTCACTGACTTGGGGGAAGGGGAGACTTAGGGGGAGAAAGACCGCTTTTCATAATTCTGCCAAATGCAGCTGAAGGAAGAATCGCATGAAGCTGGCTTTTGTTGCAAAACTTTTGCAAGGCAGAATTTGAATATGTGGTGGTATTTAAAAAAAAAAAAAAAAAAGGCGCATCTAAAGTTATGCTTGTCTAAAAACATGTTAAAGGAGCCCAAGCCCACCTGGATTCCCCTCCGCCAATTCAAGACCTCCAGATTCTCCCCGGAAATAAATCATTTATGCTGATTATTCAGGGCGACTTTTTGCGAGGCAGGGTGCACCGGCCAAGAGGAGGACTGGGAGGGTGGGAGGGCAGGAGAAAACAAAGGGATTAGGAGAAACGAACCATCTGCCCATTCCAGGCCTGCTCTGTGTACTCGGCGCTCCCACCCCCTAAATTATCAACCCGGCTTGCCAGGGGAGCTCACATGCTGGGCTAATGGGGCACGCTCACGTCGGACTAGTTCTGAACGCTGCTGTGTGCCTTCCAGGGTCCAGCACCTGCAGGTGCTTGGGTAAGCGTTCTTCCTCCAACAGCTGTTCTCCACGGGAGTTCTAGCAAGTGCCCGTCAGCCGGGACAGGGGGGCACTGAGGGGTTCCAGACGGCCCACGTGGGCAAGCGCTCAGCGACCTCGCAGAAAATTGATTCCAAAGGAATTGCTGTGTGGTGGGGATAAACAGCACTGAAACACGCGGGGATGGCTCTGGGCCACCTCAGCTCTGCTTCCCCATCTCAAGTGACCCCCTCACTCCGGAAACTTCCTCTTGGTGACCACTGAGAAGTCTCTTTCAGATACATGCCATTCTTTGCTTTAACGTGGTCCTCCTTAGAAATCTTGACTTCTGTGAAAGAAAGGTAAGTGTCCAACCGGGGTACCATCTATTGCTCTCATTAATAACCTCTGACACACAATTTCCCTCCAAAACTTGACCTAGCCCCCCTCTCCTATGCTGCGTGTCCTCAGCTCCCAATCCAGGGAATGGGCCTTGAAACAGGGCCAAGGTGAGAGGATACAAGGACCCCCGGCCCCTAGGTCAGAGACTAGAAGGTTCTGAAGAGACACTTCCTCTCATAAAAGGAAAGCTTCAGAACATGCAAGGAAGGAAAGAAAATGCCACAAAGACCTCTCTCTCCTTAGCCACTTCAGTTGAAGGAATGCTCCGGGCATCAAGCACAGCAAGGGCAGCGGAGCGTGGCCTCAGAGACCAGACGTGCTTCTGGGACTGGGTGCCACTGTTTTACGCTTCAGGGATCAGCTGCTCAGAGTGATGTGATCGGGGAACTGCGGACAAATGAACTCATAACATCCTTTACATCTCCGGGATGTCTCCAGGCCTTCTGCCCCCCCCCCCCCCCCCCCCCCCGGGTCCATCCACCTCCTTCCTTTCAGCAACGAGATGGCACACACACTAGAGACCAGCCCTTGGAGAAAACGTTCCAGACAGAGAAGACCCACGTCGAGTAGCAACTGTATTCCCAGGGAGTCTTGATGGGGGAAACTGAGGTCAACTTCCCCACCGCTGGTCACCGAGTATCGAAACACCTGTTTTTTTTCCCTCCGGCACAAGCCAAGCAGCCGTGCTGGGTTCCACACTTTCAAAGGGCAAAGCACAGCTCCGCCGCTGCGCAGGCGTGCAGGACTGAAGCCCGCGCATGCGTGCTGGACAGAAGCCTGCGCCTGCGCAGGATAATCCACCAAAGCCGGTGATGGGGTCCACAGCTCCTTGGCTTATCAGCCTCCACACTGAAGTCATCCCGGGCTGAGGCCAACTAGAAATAACGCCAGAGGCAGGAAAAGCCCAGAAAGTCTGAGGACCTTGAGTTTTCCAAGCCCACAGCCACCATGAAGGGGCTGTTTTCTCTTCAACAGAGGCTGGAGGGGTCTCAGCTGCGCATGCGTGAAGCAAACCTTTGCGCCCCCGTGTTTCACCTGCATACGCATTCAAGTTTAACGCAGACAAATAAAGGCAAAGAGAAAGAAAGAACAACAGGGAAAAAGGTCTTCCCTCGCTTCAGTAGCAGCAGCTGGTGTGACCTCCTAATCACGGAACCATGCACGGGAAGGCCTCGCCCACTGGAAAGAAGCATCTGGCAGGCAGCAGCTGCGACCCCGCTCTGCAGCGGGAGGAGGGCACGGGTGGCACGTCCAGGGATCTGAGGCCAGAGCAGCCTGCCCTTCTTTGCACCTGCATCCCCTCATTCTGGCAAAGCTGCGCTGCATCAAGCCCTAAGCCCACGTTTTCCCGTGCACTGATGGAGGATGTGAAGTTTTAAAGAACACAAGTCTGCCAAGCACAGATGCAAAATGTAACTGAAGATTTCGGATTCTGTACTCCCAGAGACTATCATTCAGAACTGCTACTGCGCTCGTTCTCACAGTCCCAGAGCAGATGAATTTGGGGATTTTGCAAAGCAAAGATTTTGCTCAATCTCGCTTTAGGTTCTGTAGGACTGCATCGGCCCCAGGCCTCTCAACCCCGCCCTAACAAAGACCACCACTGCCACGGTCACCTGGCTATGTGGGCAGGTGGTTATGTCTGCATGAAAGACTGGCTCTCATATATATGCCATTCATGATAAGACTTCTGCTCCCATTAAATGTTCGTCTGGGAGGAAAAAAGATCAATTTAAAGAAATTTAGGCTTCCAGCTGTGGTTTACATTTTAGAACCACAGAGGGAACAAAGTGTATAAGACAACCTGACTTGTCCCCATTCGGGTCCCACTTTTTGATAAGCACCTGCTACCCATGCTTCCAACCATTCAAAAACCTATGCAGCAAAAGAAAACTGGTTGCTAGAACATTCTGGAATTTCGGCAGGATAGTGGCAGTGCAATTACCTCCTGGATCAGTGTTTGGAAGGAGCAGGGAAAAGGCAAGAGGCTAAGACAAGAAACTGAGTACCCTCTTGGGCAATAAAGACTAAAGGGCTAACCTTTACAGTCAGTCTTCAAGCCAAACCCAGCCTGTTGCTTGTTTATTTATTCTGTAAATAAAGCTTTATTGGAAAACAGCCACGCCCATGCATCCACATGGCCTAGGTGCTTTTTCGCTCTGAGGCAGAGTTGAACAGTTGCCACAGAAACATGGCCTGCAAAGCTCAAAACATTTACTAACTGGCTCCTTGCAGAAAAAAAATTTGCCCACACCTGTTTTAAAACACATAAAATGGGGCCCCTGGGTGGCTCGGTGGGTTAAAGCCTCTGCCGTCGGCTCAGGTCATGATCCCAGGGTCCTGGGATCGAGCCCTGTGTTGGGCTCTCTGCTTGATGGGGAGCCTGCTTCCCTCTCTCTCTCTCTCTGCCTACTTGTGATCTCTGTCAAATAAATAAAATCTTAGGGGGAAAAAACCCCCCAAAACAAAAATTAAATCTTATAAATAAATACATAAATAAATAGATAAATAAATAAATCACATAGAATTTCCTTTAACCTTGGACAAGGACTGGGCCAGAGAATTCAGTTAATCTGTAACAAATCCTGGCAGACGTTTAAGGGCAGGCAGGACAATCTCAAGGGCCTAAGGAGGTAGTACTCTGCAATTCTTTGTTAGGGTAAACAACAGGTGGCCTTCTTTCTGCGGCATCACTGCAATATTATCCAAGTATTAAATGTTACACTGTCCCATTCCTACAGATTCTAGGCAGTTTTTCACCCCTCATTTAAAAAAAAAAAAGATTCTATTTATTTATTTTGGGGGGGAGGGGTGAAGGGAGAGGGGCAGAGAGAGAATCTCCAACAGACTCCCTGCTGAGTGCAGAGCCCAACATGTGACTTGATCTCAGGACCCTGAGATCATGACCTGGGCGGAAATCAAGAGTTGGACACTGCCACAACCCAGGCACCCCATACCCCTTCATTTATGTATGGGCAGTGAGAGCTCTGACTGTGCCATCTTGACATCTAAGTGCCCCCTAAGCTGGTTCTTAGGGTTGAGTCAAGAGCAGGTGACGCTCTCTACCTTCCACAACAGTGGAGTGTTGGTGTCGCCTGTACGCACCGGTGGCCAGAGCCATCACAGTACCTGTTGGCCAGAAGCTGGGACCTGGTTCCTGAGGGCGAGGTCAGGTAGATGGCCAGGTCTCCCCTCCTGGGATGGGTGATGGTTATGCGCACAACGACGTGCTCCAGGTAGTTGACGTGGTGGTTGGGGTTATCGGAACAGCCCGAAGCTTTGTAGATGGAGCGTACTGCACTGTTGGGGCGAATGGTCCTGCAACAGAGAGAGACTGAGTGTGAGCAGAGCACTGGAGGGGCTGGGCTGCGTAGAACTGTGGGCCCGGAATGATGACGCCATGTCACACAAGCCGCTGGTGGCTGGATGCTAAAGGACACAGTGCCATCACCCAAGGTCCCTTCAAGGATTAACCCTGGTTATCAGTGGGAAAGATGCAAGTGAGAGAAAATGGGGGAAGTGGGATTCTTTTATCTTCATGCAGGGAGGGCTATCAAACTTGAGGGTATCCCCTTGTTGAAACGCAAAGAGCTGAGCCTCTGCCTGCAATGTCTGATTGAGTGGGGCTGAGGTTGCTCCAAGAACGTGCATTTCTCACAAGTTCCCAGGGGACAGTGATGTTGCCGATCTGTGGAATATACTTTTCGGAATACTGCTAGAGGGTATGGCAGTATGGGGAAGGCTCGGGGGTTACCAGGACCTTGGTTCAAATCCCTGGTCTACCACTTCCTTGCTCTATAACCCAAGATTCCTCTGGCCTGAATGTGCCTGGTTTCTTCACTAGTTTTCTCCTGTGCCACTGTTTCCCCTGAACACGGGGCTCTGGTCACACTGACAACAGTTCAAGTTGGGTGTGATTCGTTTCACCTCAGAGATTGTGCCTGAAGTTTGTTTGTTTTTGGCTGTTGTTCCTATGGCTGACCCTTCTTCCTTCGTGCCCCCTACTTCTTATTTTCTATCCATGTTACTTCCAACCTATTGTTATTCTTATATACTATACTGAAAATACAGTTCATTATTACACGTTACAGAGTTCAGTTTCCAGAATATCAAGTTTAGGATTTTGGAGTACGCTGACTTAGGGAGAACATTTGCACCATGAGATAGAAATATTGGCTGAGTAGAAACCTTAAGAATGCCCATTTGTAAGCGTCCTCCAAATCCCCTGTTGCGAGATGTTTTTAAGGATCCTTGGGTCCTATTATGTGGATTTAACAGCTTAGCATCCTAGACATTCTATGAGAATTTTATAATTATGCTAGAAAAAAACAAACAAACAACCACACAACACAAGATTTCGGCTTCCATGGACAACAAATGCTGTCTGGAGCACTTGTGCCAGCCTGATCTCTTTCAGGAAATTGCTATGCTGACTGCTTGCCACGAGTATTACTTGATTTGCCGGTCTGTGCTCTCCACACACACGTGCTGCTGGGGAACGGTGGTCCACTTCTCGGCTTCCGTCACCATGGCTTCCGCATCCATCAGTCCAAATCCATACAGGTGGCTCACTAGGGGAGGCAAGAGGCTGGTCAGCTTCACGGAAGTTAGAATCAACCTAGGCTGTCTATACGGAGTTCTGGCCAAGAGCCCAGACACATCCCCATGGGATCCTAGCATTCTTTCTAGCCATGATTAAAAAAAAGAAACAAAAAACAAATATAACAACACATGTGAACAAACCTAACAAGGTCATAAAATGGATGTCTATTATTCATCAACGATGTATTAGGACTCGTAACAGGACTATCGTGTATGGATTATTACCATGTGGCAGGCACTAGACCGTCTTTTTCCATGTAACCCTCTCCATGATGTTAAGATGCTGGTGCTATTGTGATCGTCATTCATGGGACAAGAACGCTGAGGAACAGAGAGAGAACTAAGACCGAGTAGCTGTGGTTGACCTGGATTCTAACCCACTGACTTTTGCTCCAAGGCCTTACCTGGTAACCACTTTAAGCGATGACCTCATCAATTTTGTAACATAATGAATAGGTTTAAGGAAAAAGGACAGTGTCTACACCTTCTCTTGGCACAATAAGAATGCACATGCAAGAAATGCCAGTTTTCTGACATATCCAGGAGTAAGGCCGTACATCTCAGAAGACAACAATTATTACCTTTCCTCCAGCATAGGAAAAATTGATTAAACTTTATGCATGCAGTATTTGGAGGCCTCTAGATGTGTCTTCCAATGTTGTAATCTTTTGGTTCTCAGTAAGAATACCTATTGATCTAAATCTGCATTTGACATAATGGTCTCAGAAATTTCAGTCACATATACGAATATTTTTAAAATTAATTTATTGTTAACCCCACCCCATCCCTCCAGTGACCCTCTGTTTCCTGCATAAAGGAATATTTTAATGATGATACAGCAATATCCACATGTGTAGTTCTTTCTAAAAAATACTCTAAATTCCCAGCAAATACTTATCAAACCATCTCATATCTTTATATTTAACACAAAGTCATATTGCTACCAGATTTGTTGCCTATAAGGCATTTTCTGTATAATATTATTTTACACGAAAATATCTGTCGCTGCCCACGCTTATGGATGATTTCAGTACTTCCACTTGAAATTCAAGACACTCTATGATAGAGTCCCATTCTACTTGCAAAACAACCTCTTCACCAAAATCTATGCTTTAGAAAGGTCATTCCTTTACAGTTCCCCGTCATACCTTGCTTTTTTTGCCTCACTGCTTTGGCTTATGCTGAGACCCTGGCCTGGAATTCCCTCCCTCCTGTTCTCTACAGGGTCACACTCTACTCCCAAGTTCTAGAAGGCTTCGCTAGCCTATCTTCTTGAAATATCCTCTGATCAATGAAAGTCAATAGATGTTTACTGAAACTCAGCCATCTGTCATGAAGGAACTTTTCTCTTTACTAGTCCCTATAACTCTAATAAATTTGTCCGTCTGTCTGAGCTTCTGCCCATCTAGCCATCCAGCCACCCACCCATGCATCCATCCAACATTTCTTGAGTGCCTTCTATGTCCCAGACACTGCCTTACACACTGCACTTTTTACTTATGTCTTATTAATTGAATGGGTAATTCCATGAGCAAATGTCTTTGTACCCCAACTATACTGCAAACTGCTTGATGACAGGAACTAGGACTGATATTTCTTCATATGCTTCATGGGGTTTAGCAGACATTTATACATATGGGGAAAAAATGACTGCATATAAAAAAGGAAAACTATGTTAGGATTAGGAAATACTGCTTTATCCTTGCTATTCGCTAATTACATAATTCTTGGCAAGAAAGAAAAAAGAGCTAACCCACAATCTCCTTGTGATATGATTGTCTATCCTGACACCATTACTGAGTTGATTAAGTACTGCTATTCGTCCCATGTGAGAAACTCTTCATCAAGACCTATACAAATGTAAGGGCTCATTATTATAATATCAGGTACTGAGCTGGACAGGACATACTGAAGGAAACTGAATAAACTGACTTAGGGATAACAAGAATATATGTGGGATTCTCATACACGTACTTTTGTAAATGCTATTATAAATTACTATTTCTTAATTTAAAAGAAATGTATATATATTGTAAAAACCTGGAAATACAGCCAGAAAAGAATGAAGAAAGCAAAACTCATCAATAACCTCATGACAGATTGGGAACTGTATATTAGCAGGTCTGTATCAACAACTCTATATACTTAGTTTCAGTTACAGGACATGATATGAGGCGATCTCACCTCGTTAGTTAAAACAGAATCAGAGTGATCCACGCGTTACAGGAGGAATGTCAAGAGTAGGTTTAAGGAAACCGAATCGTGGACATCTCTTATGCAAGCTCACGGATATCACAGGTTCTCACCTATCACTTAACCATCGATACAGGTAATGATCTGTATCATTTCATCGTGAACATTCCAAGGCATTGTTTTCCCTAGAGGGACTGAAATTATTACCAAACACGCATTGCCATGCCAGACTCTGACTCTGCCCCAGTACCCAAATATCCCCATGATCCTATCAAGTGGTTTTAAAGTAGCGCAACTTACCATTTGATCTCAGTTTAGGGAAAAAGATGAAAGATTCGATTGGCAAGAGTGGGCAGGGGAAGAGGCTGGGTAGGAACTGGGGAGGGCCGGGGGGTGCAAAATGAGGGCTGCCTGGACTCTGGCTTAGGGGCTCTTGCTGCCTCCCCCCATCCCCGTCCCCAGGAACTGTCAGCCTAACAACCCTTAGGACATAAATTAACACCTAGAGTCATCAAATACAACAAATGCTTCAAGCCTAGGAAACAAACACTGGAGTTAAGTAGAAAAGCACCTTGAGTCTTTATGAAGGCTGTAAATTTGTTTCCTTTTCTGAGTCTATTCCTAACCTCCAGAGACAACGTCCATTCATGCATCTATCCCAAGTAGATGTTCAGAAAAGAGGCTGGCTAGTTCTAGTTCAACTACAAACTGGCAGGTGAATGGAAAAAACATCATATTAATAGAATATTAATAAATGAAGGAATTCCATTAGATCGGTAAAGCCCATTCAGTCATGGAGATGTTTTGCATTTTAAAATACCGGAAATCGTGTATTTGTGCACAGACATGATACCCAGCCTAAGAAAAAAATAAAATAAATGTGTTTCTTTTTAAGAGGGGTGGTGATGTTGGCAATATACCAACTCCATGTATTCTGATTGGCAATTACTTGTTTGGTTTTCAGTAAATACTAATGAGAAAATAATTGCACAAAGAACATGTTGGCAGATAAACTCTTTTAAAACATGATGTTAACCAGGGAAATAGCTATTAAGTAGTTCGGAAGCATTAATTTTTTTTTAAAAGATATGATTATAACTGACACAATTTTAAAAATATAATACAGAGTTTTCATACTTTAAAATGACCTATACATTCAGAAACAGATTTTTTTTTAAATTTTTAAAGATTTTATTGATTTACTTAAGAGAGAGCATGGGAAGGAAGGGCAGAGGGAGAGAGAGAACAGACTCCCAGCTGAGCAGGGAGCCCCACACAGGGCTCGATCCCAGGACTCTGAAGTCATGACCTGAGCTGAAGGCAGACGCCCAACTGACTGAGCCACCCAGGTGCCCCAAAACAGATCTTTTTTTGGTGACTACCTGGATCAAGTTAGTTGGCCATCACACCGTTACTGGGAACAGCCACCAGTGCCTGCAGAGCACCTGTGCTTAGAGGAGAGCTTCTATGCATACTTGTGAAGTGAAGGAACTCAACTGATAGAGGAGAAATTTTATTTAATTTACCAAGCGGCATAAAGTGTTTATGTGAGAATTATAAGGGGAATCTAGAGCTCTGTTCTTTTTATCACCGACTTCTGTAAAGTCATCATTAACACACCATATTTATTTAAGTATAGAACCAATATTCACATTAAAAAAAAAAAATTACGATCATAGCAAATATACCAGGAGAACAACTTGTGGTGCTATGGCCATTCTTCCCTAAATTAGTTTTATTTGTGCACGTTTCTCATGCCAAGCTCAGAGCAAAACCTGAGCCTGAAAATCACTTTATGATGATCAAGCAGAGCTGTCTCTGGGCAAGCTTTGTGTAAAATGCAAAACTCTATAAAGTTAGATACTATAATGGTGTGAGGAGGAATCCAAGCAGCTCAAACTGCATTTTTCATTTCTACGAGTGTGAGCAGCAAACATTCAATTAGTAGTTGGAACATTAATTAAGATTCAAAAATCCATATTTAGAAAGCTATCGAGGGAACAAAGCATGTTTACAGAGTAATTAAAGATCTTGAGGCAAAGTTATTGAGGTAGATTTCACAAAGCACAATGATGCTGGGCAAGCTGAAAAAAAGGGAATCTGCAATACTTGAAAAACATTCTATTTGCCTCATTAGGCTGCATGGCTGTTTATGCAGATTAATCGAGAAGAGTGGAATTGTCTTGTGCCCCAAGTATAGCTAGTTTTTATTCCAAGGAATCTGAAGGCTTCCCTTGCTTGCACCAGCTAGATGAACGAGAGAAGGCAAGAAAATAGATAATGTTCTCCAGCAGGTATGTTTCCACTTTCTGATGAGACTAGAAGTGCTGAGGGAAGCTAATCGTTAAGCATATAAGGAAATGACTGCACAGTCTGGAAGCAGATACATTTAGCTGAAACAACAGCTCTAGTTAGGAGGCCTTAATTCCAGAGAAAAGCTAGAAAGCTCGGTGGGGGGGGGGGGGGGGGGGGGCGGGATTTCCCGAGCACAGGAAGCTATAACCAGTGAGTGAAACTTGGGATACTTTTGTCTTTTTAGTGGAGTGTCCTTCCTGGAGCCAGTTTTTTTTTTTTTTTTTTTTTAAGATTTTTAAAAATTTATTTATTTGACAGAGAGAGAGGGAGAAGCAGACTCCCATCTGGGCAGGAAGCCTGAGGCAGGGCTCAATCACAGGACCCCCGGGATCATGACCCAAGCAGAAGGCAGTTGCTTAACTGATTGAGCCACCCACTGGAGTGAGTTATTTTGAAGCTTTTTCTTTCTTTCTTTCTTTTTTTAATATTACACCAAATGGAAAGTCCACGCTGACTCTAAAAATAACGATTTAGTTACTTATATTTATTTAGTTATAAATAAATAACATTTTAGTTATTTATATTTATGTTTAGTTATATTTAGAAGGATTTGGTTGGTTAAAAAACATTTTTTGTTTTTTAAGCTTTTGAGCTTTCCTATCTTTTAATACCAATAATTGAGTGACTGGAGGGTGAATGGGCATGTTGGACTCTATTTGTACTGGTTACGATGCACATCATCACCAAGATATGAAACATGGTTGATCAATTAGGTTCCCTTGTTTGATTATGAGAAAGGGTCAGTTTCAATACATCCAAATAATTGATCTGATTAGTTACCGTAACACTCATGGGGGTGTAAGGCAGCTACTCGATAGTCACCTGAGGCAGGCAGGCACGAGATAAGGGCAACTTAACGATTTCACCACGAGACAAACAAATGAACCGACTGAGTAACAAGACTTGAAAAGCGTACAGAATCCATGGGTTAAAAACAAACAAACAAACAAACAAACAACGGCAATGAAGGAACCTGACAGAGCCTGGTGCAGAGAAAGTGCTGGATACACGTGAGCTGAAATTTGGAGGCAGGTAAGATGACTCAGGAGGGGAAGGTGGTATTTGGATTGCGCTTTGTCACCCGGTAACTTTTCAACCAGGTGGAGATACAGGGAGGACATTCCAGGGGCCAGGACGCAGCCTCCTGGACAAATGATCACCAGGTCTGCTTGTGGTTTCCTGGGGCGAGGAGGAAACCAGCAAGCCCAGAGTGGGTGGTGTGGGGGGTAGGTGGTCAGAAGGGGATGGGCGTTCGTGGTAAACACAGGGCAGGAAATAAGGGGGTGAGAGCAGACTGCTGGGGAGCTGAGAGTCAACCATGATGGGGGGGGGTGTCCTCGCCCCCGGGCTGCTGCGATTCTCATCTACCTATAAGTAAACCACCAGACTGAAAGGGACTTCCGCAAATTCCTGTCTTGAGGGGCACTGCTTGATCTGTGTGGGGACAGCCTCCAACCTGGGATCAAAGAGGTCCTGCAGCTGTTGGAGGCCTCACACCTTTGGGTTCTTTGATCCTGTGCTGAACCACCTGTTCTGAGATGACTGCTCCCACCAGGGACTCCCCCTCCCCGCCCCCTCCTGAGCCATATCCCACCCCCCAACTCCCACCTCCGAGCCAGTTAATCAAACCAAGCCAAATGTGCAAAATAGGGGAAGGGGGTGAAACAGAAGAGGGCCCATGACACTTCACTTGCCCTAGGTGGCCGCTAAAGGACTGCCCTTTTCAAGTAAAAAGAAATAGCAAAATGGGAAAACATAAAATGTAAGATTCCTAAGGATGAAAAGGTGGGAAGCAAAGCTCCTCAGTCCTCTATCAGCATTTCAACACCTAAATATCACAGACAGATGGAAGGAGGACGCTTCCAGAATTACCCACATCGTCCCTTTCCTTAATCCCTTTCTCCGACATCAGTCTCTTCCTTTCATACTGTTTTAAAAGATTTCAGGGTGAAAGGTACCTAAGCTTCTTAGAAAGCCTGAGCGACAGTTACAGCGCTTTCTTCTGTCCCGTGGTGCAAAATGCAGACTCAGGGGGGAGCAGGAGCGACACCTTCCTTATTGTGCATGGCTTGTTTTTATCATTCCCTCACTCTTCCTAAAATCTCAGGCTCTACTAACAACTCTAGCCAGATCCAAACATGCCAGCCATCACTGGCGCTGCTGAGGCCTTGCAGGTGGGAAGTTTCCAGACACTGCTACCTGGCTGCCTGCGGGGTCTGCACTTCAAAGCTCCCCGAGGGATGGGTTTGGTAGCAGCTGCAGGAGTCTGACAGGCTCATCACTGCACAGACAAGGAGTAAGAAGGGTTGAGGAAAACACTGGTGAGCCCTTCTCCATGTGCAATGGACTTCATTAGATGTGGAGTATAGACACGTGATGTATTCTGTCACATATGCATATGTAAAAATATCTTTCTATTAGTTTTTTTTTTTTTTTTAATTTACAGAGTTAAGGAGATATGCCAGCCTTCTCTCAAGGGCCCTTTTCTATTTTAAGAAAAAAGTCTAATTATTTTCTTTTCTCTGGCCATTCCCTTTTAATTTGCTTCCAATGTGGTTATAATAAGCAAGTCATTTGCTTAAGAAAATTGACCAGTCTTTCTCAAATGGAGGTAGGAAAATGTTCTAGCAGCTTGGAGAGAGCTAACCATGTATCCCAGGGTCCACGCGGATCACAACTGTGCTTGTTTTCGGAAACTAAGATCGTTTGGACAGAGATGAAAACGAGATCTAAAATGTACTCCAAAAGTCTTTGGGTAAAAGCTTATTGAAGATTAGACTGACCCTTTATTAGCTCACCAGCCTAGATCTTCTTGGTGTGTAACTTGAACCAACAGTTACCACCCTACGATCTTGGTGAATGGGCAGCCAAAATTCACATTTGTGAATCATTTACATATTATTTTTAGGTAATTCTTCATGTAATTTTCCTTTATATTTGCTTTGTCCTTACATTCTCATAAAAGGAAGGAACAGAAATTCTGGTTGATCTTGATTTCCGGTGAGTGCATTTTCACAGGTAGTGGTTAACAGTGGTTGTAAAGACACGGTTATTTCGTCCATGGTTCATGTGATACGGAGCCATTACTCACTGTTGCTTTTTTTTTTTTTTTTTTTCACTATTGCTTTGATGGTTGCAAAACACAAAGCAGAGGGACAACAAAGAAGAAGGTATTCCTTGTGATTGGGAATGTCACCATCTCGTTAGGAAGAAAGCTACCACTTATCTTTCTAAGTTTCAAGTACTATGTAAGGCTTCTCATGAACATTCCTTTTCATTTACGTTAAGACTCAAATCATTTTTACGTTTTAGGGACAATAACATGGAAATGCCTGTGAACTCTCAAAAAAATAGGCCATTAATGAGGACTGTATATCCTCTTAAAAGAAAAAGATTTGAGATGGTTCTTCAATCCTGAAGTAAGATGTGGATTCATGGAGGTATCTTTGGGGCTAGGAAATGAAAGCAGGGTATCTGGAATGGTGGCTTCCTCAAGAAAGCTGTGTGGCCCTAAAAACTCACGGATGGATTTTGACCTCAGGCAGTGAATAGCCAATGATCAAGGAAATTCAAAAGATTAATTCAAAAGATATTCTAGAAGGAGTGATCTGGCAATTGTATGTAGGATATGAAAGGCTAGAAGGAAGGAAGCAGGAAACTGGTTATTTCAAGGGTGCAGGTACGACGGATGGTAAACCAGGTGATGGACACCGTGACCGAAACAAGAAGTCAACTTCGGAGGAGGCAATGAAATGTCACAATGCCCACATCGTGGGAGACTGAGGAGAGGGAGAGGGAAGATGGTGAGTGGGGTGATCTGGAGAAGAGCGCCCGCTGATGACCGAGGTACCATTTTGGGAGAAGTTGTTTTGTAAAAGGTGACTGAAAGATCCTGTTTCTGGAATTCTGAGTTTGCAATGACATAGGGGGAGCTCTGTGGAGAGATTTTAGATTGGTAACGGATGAAGACAACGTTGACGACGTAGAACTGAAAATCACTAATAAGGAGGTGATCCTTGTTACTGAAAGGAAGGCAGAGATGGGAGGAGAAAAGCTGAGGAATTAAGAGGTGGTGGTGGTGGGGGGGGGGGCTGGAGAGAGGAGGTAGGGAGAGTGTGCACTGTTCCCTCCAGAACTCTCCAAGCCATAGACTTTAGGGAATGGCTAAGGTAAAGGAAGGGAGGGAAAGGCATCAATCAAGTGTCCCAGAGCAAGGGCTCTGGCTTTGCATCACAAAAGGCAAGGGAAGTGATGTGGATTGGTTAGATCAAAAGCAGGAAACCTCTCAGAAAAACAAGGGGCTTCTGATTTGGCAAGCAGGAGATGGTTGAAAGTCTCATAGAGTAATTTCACTTCAAAGGTGGAAGTGGAAACAAGATTGCAGAGAATTACAGAGGGGCTCACCAGTAAGAGAGCAGCTAATTCAGAGGACTTGCTGGGAATTTTTAGTTGTATAAGGGAGGACCAAATGAAGGCAGTAGGATGATGGAAAAGGTTTATTTGTTTTTGTTTTTCTTCCAAGGGTGGGGGGGCAGATACAAAATTTGAAAACAGAGGGTTAGAGTCCAATTGGCAAAAAAAAGCATGAGTGCAGTTGGGTGCAAAAGGCACTTTTCAGATTTAGGATTCCCTATCCAAACTCTGGAAAAAGAAATGATTTGAGACTTTATGTTTCCATGCCTTCTAAGGGCAGCACCGGACTGGTAGCACTTAGACGTGCAGGAAAAAAAGGTGATTCACTATGTGCAGGGGAGGACTTGGGTCAGCAGTTCCGGGACTAGCGTGGGCATCAGAATCACCCAGAGGACTTGGGGAAGCCCACACTGCTGGGTCCCACTGATTAGTGGTTTTAAAGTCAAGTCCAATATAAAGAACTTCTCCAACTCAACACCAAAAAATCCCAAACAATCTGATTAAAAAATGAACAGAGGACCTGAATAGACATTTTTTCCAAAGAAGACATACAAACAGCCAAGAGACACGTGGAAAGACGCTCAACGTGACTCATCACTGGGGAAATGCAAAACAAAACCACAATGAGATCACTTTACACCTGTCAGATTGGCTAAAGTAAAAAAAACACAAAAAACAACAAGTGTTGGCCAGGAGGTGGCAAAAAAAGAAACCCTTGTGACCTACTGGTGGGATGGGAAATTGGTGCTGCCACTGTGGAAAACAGTAGGGAGGTTCCTAAAAAAATTAAAAAATAGAAATACCACATGATCCAGGAATTCCATGATCGTGTATTTACCCAAAGAAAGGAAAAACACTAATTTAGAAAAACGTACGTGCCCATATGTTTATCGCAGCATTATTTACAATAACCAAATTATAGAAGCAACCCAAGTGTCCACAGATATATGACTGGCTAAGGAAGATGTGGTACACAGACACACATGCACATGCACACAAACACTGGAATATTACACAGCCATAAAAAAGGATGAGATCTTGCCATCTGTGACAACATGCCAAGTGACGTAAATCAGACTGAGCAAGACAAATACCATATGGTTTCATTCATATGCGGAGTATAAAAAACAAATGGATGAACAGAAAGTGGAATTGGACCTATAAATACAAAGAACAAACTCATGAGTGCCAGAGGGAGGGGGGAGGAAAGGGAGTGGGAGCTACAGGCTTCCAGAGAGGGAATAAGTAAGTCACAGGAGCAAAGGGCATGGCACCGGGAGCACGGTCAGTGATAATGTAATTGCATATGGCGGCAGATACACCTGTGAACAGAGCAAAATGTATTGAGAAGTTGAATCACTTGTTGTGTATCTGAAAACAAATGTAACACTGTGTGTCAGCTCTACTTAAATACAAATAAAAAAAAACCCACACAAACAAAAAACCAACAACGAAGAAATTAAGGTCCGGAATTTGCATTAGATTCTAACCAGTTCCCAGATAAAGTTGATGTTGGTCCTGAGAACCACTCCCTGAGGGTCTTAGGGCCGGCATCAATCCTGGAACCCCAGTTAATAAAGCCTGGTTAATTGGGCTAATCTCCAACACGGGGTCTGAGTCTCTGGGGACAGCGTTCCTAATATCCTTCCCCTCATGCTAGCAGCACAAGAAATGAAAGCTAACTCTATGGTAAATCATGCTAAGGTCTTTTCATATGGGTTACCACACACATTATGGCTTCCCTTATAGAGATATTTTAGGGAGATAAGTTCCCTTAATTAACCTCACTCAGTGAGCACGGTTGCTCTAGATAGTTCCTTCTTCGGAGGCACATCACTCGAGGAGTTAAACTCTGTTCATTCCCAGGCCAGAATCTGGGCTTGACAGAGTTGAGATACAACACCAAGCTCAGTAACAACGCTGAAAAATAGTAAATGCTCTAAAGGTTCTATTTAATGCATTTAAATCTCGCTATTTTAACTCATCTTCCCGTCTCTATAGTTGAAGAACATTTAATGTATCAAGCATGCTTCCCAAAATAAGATGCCCAGAAGAAATTTTATATGGGAGGTAAAAATAATATCTCACATATGCTTTTTATTACGTATTAACTAATGAAATCTTTACAACAGTCCTATTGGCAAGATAGTACTATTCACATTTTACAGCTGAAAAAGTAAGCCTCATAAACATAAAAGAACTTGCCCAAAGTCACACGGACTCAATCCCAAGCGTTCAGAGTCTTTGCATCACATACATATCTGTCGATGACGGCAGACTATGTGTCTATAAGACATATAGTATTTCTTGCAACTCATTTCTCAAATTAAGCATCATCCTCAGAATGACGAAGTGGCAAAGAGGGTAGAGACATCTCACAGCTTTCTCTGTCGCAACTCTGTCTACCACAAACGAACACAGGAACATTTTTACCCTCTTTGCCTTCTGCAAGTCAGCAGCATGAAAACGGCTCTCTTCTTCAAAGCTCATTAAAATATCCTGGGCAGAAAGATATACGTGGGGCTTGGGAGGTACTTAACATCTGGCCCACACCCCCTTCCCCTGTTCTTCCTGAGGATGACCTCCTTCAGTCGTGTCTATCAGGGATTTTCTCTGAGGGTGAAGATATTATTAACATGGAAAAGATCCTTTATTTTATAGTCAAGCCCAAACCTTTTTTTTTTCCTTTTTTCCCAAATTAGAGCTAGCCAGACACGCGCAGAACAGCACCCAGTAGCAAAGAACGACTTCACATTTGTTAACATCCAGCAGCGATCATAACACCCTTTTTCTCTGGCTTTTGCAATGATGACTCTGGATGTACCATGTCTTCTGCTATAATACCATAAAGTGAAGCCTGTTGAAGCCATTATCGGGATGTGCGATACAAGTTTAATTGCTCTGAAATGCCTAAGGCTAGCAAGATGTGAACATGTGTAGAGTCTGAATTGAGATTTTAAGGGGGAAAAAAAAGTCTGGATCTGTTTATTTCACAGAAGATGTATCCAGATGGGTTCTGCGAAGCCAAAGCCCGGCACGTACCGGTACCTTGCCGGATGCCCTGGTCTAAGGAAGTTACCCGTACAGAGAGGGCAGGATTCATTTTCAGGATTTCCTTGAGTCTTTGGGTCTGGTTTGTATTGCAGGCACTGGCACTGACATAAAGATCTCCTGGGGGATGTGGGGGGAAGGATGGGCTACGCCATCTTTACTAAAACCATACTTTAAAAAGAGTCATCAGAAGGCCCTTTTCTCCTCTTATTTACTCAGGCTCCCTTATGGGTCCTGAACCGGTCTTCACAGCTAATGCAGTGCCCATTTACCACCAACTTAGTGTGGTCACAGACAAGTTGGATTCGGGGCAGAGAATTGCCCTTTACGCTGGAAAGACTGACGTCGGCGTCCAAGCTGATATGCACAAGTTCCTACCAGAGTTTCTCCCGTGGGCCTCAATCACATGGCTCCTTTCACATTTAAAACTTTATTTCACAGACGGGAGACAAGATGGTCCATGGGGAGCACCTTCACATGACAGCTGGATGATAGTCACAGAAGCTTCGAAGAAAGCCTTCACCACTGCTTTATGTCTGTGCTCAGGCAGCCCCTGTCTGTCAATATTCAAAAGGATGCTTCACCCTGAATATGAATCTTCTACTGACCCCAAATGAAAGTGATTATACATTTGAATTCATGAAGCATCAATCATTTTTGGTCACAAAAATGAAAGAAGGTAAAAAGACTATAAAAGAATAAAAGATTTATACTTAGCACTCACACTCACTTAAAATTCTAAGATTTTACTTCGAACTTTGTCTAGAGAGCTCTGATGAAATCATCACGGGCACTGGAAGGCTCTATTTGACTCTAGTAACACTGAGTTAGTTCGCTATTGGTGCTTTTGTGAATGTCAAGGTTGAAGCAACAGCTGAAGGTGAGAAGGAACAAAACCATCTCTGGGTCAGTATCTTTTAAAAGATATTCATGCCTCCAACAATTCTGAGAGGAATTACTGTGGAATTCTGTGCAATACGGCTGGCCATGTGGGATCTCCATGAACTAGAGAAAGAGAATTCTTTCTCTAGGTGGACATCGTCCCCCCCTCTGGGGCACACAGCTTGATGACTGGGTCACAGGCTGGATTTCCATCTCTACTCAACCCCTCAGTTTGGTTCCCTAGTGCAGTTAATAACCTGTGCAACCAACAATGGCAACCCATCAGACAACCCCAGATATTTCTTACATTTTTGTCTATCTGCTTTGCCAAATGTGGCTTGGAATTCGACAGGGAATTCTGAGATGCACAATATTAAATTCTACAACCAAGCTGAACGCAGATCTTCTGTCATGGCTCGGAGGATACTTCTGAGGCTACAACATGAAAAGAAGCAAATGATTTCCAGACAGAACCATCTCACACAGTACATTAAGAAAGTATATAGTGGTAGCCTCTGGTGGGTTCAAATGAGCAATGCAGTTTCCTAGGATTATAGACAATGATTCTAAATTTGCTTCATGGCAAAGAAAAAATATATGCATGTAAACCTTAAGCAAAAGTCATTTATAAACTGTCACTGCTTCTGTCACACAACCTGCACCCATCTTAGAGCAACTCAAGAGGCTAGCCCAGAATTACGTTGCTTGCTTGCTTGCTTTAAATTTCTGCAAAGTCATATGGCAAATACAAAGACTATAACTGCTGGTGAAAAGTAATTTGAATATTGGAAGTTAAGTAGCTTTCGGAAGGTCACGGTGAACGAGGATGACCAGAGAAAAGATTCTGGTCAAAGAGGGTGTGTGAGGCCTTCTGGAAGCACAATTACTGACCTGACATTTTTCAAGGAGCCATCTTGTCCTCACACTTTTTGCCCTGGGTTTATTAAAGAGTCACTTCAAAAAGAATTTCTTCCCCTTCTTTAAAAAAAAAAAAAAAAAATTACCCAAGATGATTATATATCTCAACTGTAGAACTCCCCTCATTTAGAAGGAAGGCAAGAGATGATCAAAAATTTCACTGAATGTCACAGCCTTTAAGGTCAGGAATATACAATTGCATACTAAAATAATATAAAATGATGACCGCGAGAGAATTCACCCCCATTTTAGCAAATCGGTTTCTTACCTAACATATCATTTTGTAGGACATATCGTAGGACCAATGGATTTATATCATCATTTTAAGAAATAAAACTCTTTCTGACATCAGACAAGCAACTAGAATCAACTTGCTTGGATGTCATTACTATTACCAACTCACTTTCTCAAATCCCTGCAGTGTCTCCAAAATGTTCTTCAAATGAAACGAGAATTCCTAACTGTGGGACTCAAGTAGCTTTGCTGTCAGTTTCCTTTCAATTACTTTCCTCATCACACCTCATCTGCCCCTTTATACACACTGGTCCCTCTCCCTTCTCCCCGTGACTATTATTTTCCCCGGGGAGGTCTCATCCATGTTTAATACCAATCCTCGGAGAAATGCAAACAAACAAAACATGTAGCCACCCCAGAACCTATTTCAGACCAGCTTTAGTTCCCAATGGTAAGTCAATTTCTCCAGAGTCTTCTGCCCTCTAATTATAGTTATTTATGCCTCTGATCGAGTTTATATATGTGTCATTAATACAATTCATTAGCAATCAGCAGATTATGCTTTTTCTCAAAATGTTCAAGCCCATTTCTTGAAATCCAAGTAGTCTTAGAGAAAAACAGAGCACACAAACAAGGAAGTTAACCCTTCATCCGGAATCATCCACTAAAATCACTGACAAATGAAAACCATAACTCAAATCAGACTAAAAAGATATGTTGCGAGAGAACTGATGTGTTTCAAGAAAAAAGCGAATATAAAGCAGGGTGTGTAGTATGTGAAAGTGGGAGGGGAGCTCATTGCATTGCTAAGCTACCCCCACCGCATTTCAATGGCCACAACTTGATGCACGTCCATACATTCTATGCTCAACTTGTATCATACAAAAGTCTTAACAGAAAATTAACTGTTTATTAATTCAATATTAAACATGAGAACGATGCATGACCTACAGATGGCAGTTCTAGCTCCGTGCAAACTACGAATGAAGAACTGTGCCAAATTCTGTCTATAATACTGTTTTCTTCAGGGGCACCTGGGTGGCTCAGTGGGTTAAAGCCTCTGCTTTCAGCTCAGGTCATGATCCCAGGGTCCTGGGATCGAGCCCCGCATCGGGCTCTCTGCTCAGCAAGGAGCCTGCTTTCCTTCCTCTTTCTCTGCCTGCCTCTCTGCCTACCTGTGATCTCTGTCAAAAAAAAAAAAAAAAAAAAAAAATACTGTTTTCTTCAGCCTTCCCTTTGCCGCACATGCCAGATCTGACGGCCTCCTACTTTTTCCTTGACCAAATCTTTGTCTAAGTTGCCTGCCTTGTCTGAGGCTCTACACAGCTGGTTAGAAACACGTGCACAGCTCCTCGCTCCTCAGGGTCGCTGTTTAGAGTTTTTCTGACTGTCTCACGTTTACAAAGCTGTGTCTCTCCACACCCCAGTCCTGTATTTAGATATTCATACCAGCTCAGTGCACAACCCTGGACTGGAAACCACAAAGTCATCCATGAAAACTGAATGAGTAAATAAACTGTGGTACATTTCCACCATAGGCAATCACTTAGCGATAGAAAGGAATTAACTCCTTATATAACTAATAATTCAGAGGAACTTCAAAAATACTATATAGAGAGGAAGGAACCACTTCTGAATAATTCTACTTATATAAAAGTCTACAAAAGACAACATAATCTCTAGTGACAGAAAGGATACCAGTTGCATCGGGTAAGATTTGGGGCTGGGTAGGCGACTAGAAAGAGCACGAAAGACCTTTCTGGGGTGAGGGAAATGTTCTATCCTTGATTCCGGTGAGGGGTACGTGGGCATACACATGTGTATACTTAAAATGGCATGTGTGTGGTTTCTTTTAAGATTATTTATTTGAAAGAGAGCAAGAGACCAGAGCAAGCAAGAGAGAACATGTGAGGGGGAGGGGGAGAAGAGAGGGAGAAGCACACTCCTCGATGAGCAGGAAGCCTGATGGGGGGGCTCCATCCAGGACCCCGGGATCATGACCTGATCTGAAGGCAGACACTTAACCGACTGAGCCACCCAGGCTCCCTAAAATCGTGCTTTTTATCATATGTAAACTTACTCTAATAATGTGGTTTAAGAATGTATACAGATGACCAGATATACTATTTATTTGTCTAGATAGCTGACAATCGTTCCCAGGCTGTCTGACTTGGGAGCCCAGGTTCTGAAGCACTCTATTGAGTGAGTTTTTTGTTTTGTTTTAAACAAACACCAAACTCCAATTAAGAAAATGGTTGTTGAATTTTAAAAGCTTTTCTAAACAAACAAACAACAATAACAAAACTTTTCTAAGAGAATGTGTGTGGGTATATGTATTCTGATAAGACAGTCTTGGCTTAAATCCTTTCTGGGTATCTTTTTTTGTAACTGGAGTTAGAATCCAATTATTAGCGCTTCACAGAAATCCATTTCATTACTTTTTAGTCACAACACACTTTTGGCTTGAAAATAGGTTTGGCCCTGGTTGATCGTATTTTGATCATCAGGTTTAGGACTTGATGATTTTTATCTTTGCCTGGAATATCAGTTGTAACCACAAAATACCAAGATTGGCGGCCATTAATAGCCAAACTTATATGCTGAAGGAAGACTTTGAAAAATACCTGGGGAACTCCAGCCTCATTAGAATTAGTGAAATTGATTTTCATCAGGTGATGACGCAAAAAGGGACATCGACTCTCTCTGAAGTGTACAAGCTTTTGCATATTGTTAAAAAATAATATTTTATGCTCACAGCTTGCATACTGTATGTTAATGACTCAAGAGTCAGTAGGACATTGATGGCCTCAATCAGTTCAGATTCCTATCACTAGTTCCTATGTTGAAGCAATTAATTACAACTGTTAAGATTTAGTAGGTTGAAGCCAAGGTGACATTTAAACATTAAAGCTCATTTGCAAAAAAGAACTTAAGTGTAGCTGTGTTTGATATATGATTATACTACAGTTATATCGATATATGATTATGGGATTAAAAAGTATATGATGTATTAGTGATGATTTTATTACAAAGTCCTTAATTCATTTTTTCTCTCATCCCACTCAAGGTAATTTAATTAATTTCAACCTCAACTGAGCATTCTGATTCACAACATAGTTCTATATTTGTATCCTCATTTCAAGGAGCAGGAAGCTGTGACATGTGAAAATATATACTTAAGGACCCCCCCTTTTTTTTAAAGGACTCTTTTTATGTTTGGTGTTTTCCATTTTCAAAGCACTTTTCATTCAACTCAGCCTTCTCATTATGTTTGGTATGAGCTACCCACATTCTACAAAACCAAGATACAGAAACTTTAATTGGCTTCCTCAAAGGCCACAGAAAATATCAATAACAGACTGTCTACTAGAATTTAAAGGTTCTTAAGACTGTGGCAAAGCCACAGAACTACTCCACACATAATTCCCTTCATTAACTAATTATATCTGGTAGAGAGATAATAGTCACTTAGAGCAACCATCATTTTAATTCCATTTTGAAGACGGATTTTAAGTGTGAAACCACATGCATTTAAAACTTACGTACTTCGAGATGAGAAAGCAAAACACAAGTGAACAAAACGTCCCCAAAGTCTAACAAACCCAATGCCACCGCTCAAAGATCAACATGGAGAAAACACCATTTTTCATTGGTAGAGGGCGTTTTTAAACGTCCCATGTTTAGGAAGCATGAGTGGAACCCTCTGATGGGACAGGTGGATATTTTGGATACGGGACTCTAGATTAAGCAGCGATCAAGCAATTTCCTGTCAGGTGTTCTGTATTACTGTTCTCAGGTAGATATTTAGGTAAATCATCTACCAGACAAACGGCTAAAGATAAAATCCCGAAATTATGGGTTTCACATCTTTTTTTTTTGGTGAATGAGTGAGAAGATAAGCTCATGTATTCAATGATCAGTAAACAGGAAAAGGAAAGGTTTTAAGTTAATCATATTAAATGAAATTGAGTTCACAGAGTACAACAGTATAAAACATGGAATCTTGAAAGAAATTCAGGGGGTATTTCCAATGAGCACATTTTATTCCATAGAATCAAATGTATTTACTCTTGTTTTTCTTTGCATTAGAAGAGAAGAACTCAATGACATTTCTATGGATTGCACGGGGACTGGAATCAAGTATCTGTTTCTAATACCACCCTCTGACACTGACCAGGTGAATAACATTTCACTTTGACCTTTCTTCAAAAACATGATGTGCAGATTACCAATTAAGGTGCATTATGTAGCTTTATTCATCACAACCAACATCTCATGAACGTGCTAAGTGGCAAAGATGAACTATTATTTGTGCAGTGAAATAATAACATAAAATATAGCTTTACCCTTTCAAACAGTAATACATCAGAAATCACTTCACACCCTCCAAAAAGAACACATTTCAAAACCTTTAGTTTCAATTCAACACATGGCATGCTTAATGGTTTCAGCACGGCTAATTCTTTTTAATAAGTGTTACAAACTGAAAGCAAGACAGGTAGGTATTAAAAATATATTGGAACATCTTAAAATTACCAGCCCTGCCAGTGGAAATAAAATGAGGGCAATTAAAGGTAATAAAGGTTATTAAAAGTTAGGGCCTTGGAGGCTAAGAAGTCATGTTAGACTGTCAATTGTTTTTCCATGGTGGGAAATCAGTTAGAAATTAAAAAAAAAAAAAAAGTCTAGTAGTTTAGTGGTGGTCAAAGAAAGAGTCAGTGGGGATGAGGAGGTTTCAGCAACATGCTGGTAGAAAAAGAGAGACTTACATAGTCTGGGAGGGCAGTGAAATGGAAGGCGTGGTAACCTCGCTCACTTAGTTGTCATTTTTGATTTTCAATGACATTTTTTTCATTCTTTCGCCTAGTAAAGATGACAGAAGGTCCTAATTTATTATCTGATGTCTATTCCTGTTCCTAAATTTAAGAGAGTTTAACTGTATACAGTCATATAATCCAAATACAGACACTTTGAAAAAAACTAGAGCACCAGTGTTGCATGCATTCAATTGTACTTGTAAGTGTATCCACAAACCACAGGTATGGGGGCGGGGGGCGAGGAGGCAGGGGAGGATCAGCCGGCTGGGCACAGCCCAGGCAACTGAGGGGGATGGGAGAGGTGGGTTTGCAAGTTCCACAGATTAAAGCAGTAGAACAAAGAGCTAAGTGCTTCCTGAAATGACAGGAGCCATGGATTCTAGAAGAATGCCGAATGACAGTCCTCAGCGTTGCTGGGCTTGGTCCATGGATCCTCTATGCACAAACAGAGCTGGTCAAAATATCTGTGACTTGCCACGAAAGATAGTCGCTACGTCAGATGCCTTTTCCTGGGGAGGTTAGGCTGCATTTTTTGATGACCGGGGAAGTTGCATTGACACTTTTTATTTATAAACATGACCTGGCAGATCATCTGGGCTTGACGGAAGGGAAGAAAAGTGCAGCGTAAATTTCTGTTTCTGTTCGTAAGTCATTCTGTGGCCAGATCGGATTAGACAATGCCACGGGGCCCCCCTGACATTTCCTTTTGCTTCCCCTTTCTGGGTGCACCTCATGTGTTGGGCTGGTGTGCTGAAGGTACTCAGCAAGTATTTGTAAATAAATAAATGAAGAGACTGCATGAAGTAAGTCCTGTGAAGAAAACCGCTCAAATGGCAAAAAGCCCTTGCTTCTACAGCTGATTTGTGCATTGTAAGGAGCAAGGACGGGGTATTAAAAAGCATGGAAAAGACAAAAAAAAAAAAACCAAAAAAACAGAAAACTAGAGAAGACTTTTCATAAGAGGGAAAGGAAGGCATCAAAGGAGAAGGAAATAACACTAGGGGGAAAAAAAAACCCCAAATAAATGATTTAATGCCAAAGCCATCTCCCGGCATTGCAAATGCTGATCAGTAGCAGAATACGGGAATTCGGATTTCAGTTTTCTAGTGGCAAATATCACATCTGTTCATCTGGCCTCATACAAATACTTTCCTACCCTCATGAATAACCTCAAGGAGATTCTTTGATAAGTGCATGGTATTTATTCATTTTTAAGGCAACTATCTCTGGAGGAAGTTTAAAGTCAGAATGTGTATGAAATTTAGCTAAAATTACTCACACAATGAACCATCCAAATAATGTTTAGTCAGTTTCCATAGGTATGCATTCCTTGGACTACATTTACTTAGAAAAACAGATCATGTGCAAAAGACCTTTTAATTAAACTATAAGTGATGATTATTATTATTTACAAAGCAGAAAGAATCATCCTAGTTCGCTTAAAATTGTTAAAAATTAAGATACAATTAGCGTAAAAATATTGATGAGTAACTTCCAGCTTGAGGGGCTCCCTTCACTGTGAGCTAATCTATCTGATGGTTTATAGCATGTTCCTATAAAGAGAACGCAGAAAAAGGAGGAGGAAACTCTGTGTATCCAACTCATCAGCATATAACTCCAGGGTAATCCCACTCTTGGAGAAACATACAGATGAGTCAGCAGAGAGCCACATTCCTTGGTTTTTCAAGGCTAACCTCCTCGCCTGTGCCCATCAACAGAAAGCCAGCAGCTGCATTTTCCGGGTCCATAACACATGTGGATTAGAATGCATCAAGCCTGCCTGGCGGAGAGGCCCAAACCAATCCAGCTGCTCGATCATCTGGTTCTGCTCTCTGCCTGGGCTGTCTTACATATGGCTCTGTCTGAAGAAATGTAAGGACCCTGCATGCAGAAATGTCAGGACTTGGCAGGGTCTGGTGAGGAATTGTTCTTTAGGGTGTTGGCTTCTCTGAAATTACCAGTGATAACTATCAAGTGTATCGATGACAAGACCCCCATACTGAATTGGTTGCTACTCTCAGCGGCAGAAGGAAATTCTCAAGTTGATATTGACATCCCCAGTGCAGAGGTGCACCTACCAAGCCATCCCTGAAACTCTTCTCAGGTCTTTTTTTTTTCCTTTTTTTTCCCCCCCCCATGTTTGCTTTTGTTTTTTAAACACTCTTCAAACAACTTAAATTGCTCAACATTAAGGGAACAAAAGCAAGCCCTGGGGAGCACAGATGTGTTTGGATGCCTTTCAGGCACACACCTCACTCTGCATCAGGACACAGAGAAGAGCAGCCAGGGGCCACAGGCTCCTGTTTGCAGGCAACTTCTGGGCTTTTCCCGTCTAAGGAGAAATGTGTGGCCATGTGTTTCTGCTAAGCTGCAAACACTAGCTGACCTCATTTAAAATACGAGCTCTCATGGAGCTCTCATTGCATAAAGCCCTTCCAAGCATTAGCTATTTTTTGTTGTTGTTGTTTGTTTGCTCAGTTCTTATTTCATAAAAAGTCGCCCATCTTTGTTCTATCCCAGTGACCTGCATCCTTTCCTTCCCCAAAGCACGTGGCTTCTCCTGTGACCCTCTGCCTTAATCACTTTTATTTGTGGGACACCAGGGAGGGGATGGTAATGCTTAGGATAGGGAAGAATATAGCTCTTTAAAAAATTATTCTGATCATGTTTAGATGAAATATGGGGCTTGCCATCAACAAAATTACAAAACAATTCCACTGGGAGTCCAGACCGTTCAGGGTAATTCATCTATGAAAAAGCGAACTTTAATTGTTACTCTTGGCAACAAGCTAAGAGAAGGGTGAAACAGTATACTAAATATTGCCACGTGCAATAGTAAAATGCTCTTTCCTCCTTGCCAGAGCACTGCAGAGCCTCCTTCAGACTCAGGTTTGGATCTGGGGAGTTAGTCTATATGCTCTGTTTCCCCCTCTCCAAAACCAACAGAGGTTTTCAAAAGAGCTACGTTTTTTATTAGAACCATTTGCTCTTTTTAACTTGCCAAAAAGGAATAAGTAAAACTAAGACTTTTATTTGGGCTAAAGTTGATTCCTCAGCTTCATGGAGGTCAATGTGCTTAGTCTGTGAACCTTCTGCTAAAGAGTTCACTGCAGAGCCCTCAACCAGCCAAAGTTATGTTTTGGTCCCTTCCTCCTTCTTCCCAGACCTACCTCTCAGCCTCATGGATTTAGATAGTAAGAGCTGGGAGGGTGCGGAGGCTCGTCAAAAAGAAACATCCTATGGCAAAGCACATCCTGGATTTTCTTCAACTGAAATCTCACATGTTTTTGATGCCACGTGAAGCAATTGCTATTTTGGGATCTAGTATCGTGATTTGGGCTTCAGACAATGTGATCCCAACTCTCTAGATTAAAAGCTCACTGAATACTGCTATATTATATAGTTTAAGAGTAAGGGGAGGTGGCTCCTACTACTCAAAAACAGAGAGATATTCTTTTTCTAAACATGGAGTGACGTCTTCAGTGAAGATGTTAACCAAAGAAATATTTTATAGGACACTGGTTACCTGGTGTATTTGGCTAAGCATGAGACTATAAATGCAAGTAATTTTTTAAAAATTACATTTTACATTTGCAGCATGGATATTTGCATACACTGGGTATAATTCACTGAAGATATATTAAAATCATATTTAAGAAGTTGTATGTAGGTAATATTATTCAGCTTCTAAAATGTTCAAGATGGGGAAGTTAGGGCCCAAAATACTTAAATGACTTGCCCAGAATTATTCGACACGTTACCAAAGATCTGAAGACCAGAACCTCAATTATTGAGCTGATATCCCCTATGGTATGGGACACTAGTTTTCATCCACAGGGATATATAATGATACCAACATTATTTGGGAGTAAATTTAAGTCTGCAGATATGACCGAGAGTAATCTTTGCTATAACATATTAGTGGATTAAAATTTAAGTCACGTGAAACTTTAGGACATCTGCCTTATGCGATTTCTTTTTGTTATAACGTTTATTATGGGTGATGACAAACTGCCCACCATTAGTAAGACAGTTTGAGGGAACTATAATCCTCAGCCACTGGAAAAACAGTCAGCACTTGTGATATGATGTGTGTAATTGTATAAAGACTATATGTTACAAAGTTGCATAAGCACTTTTCATTTGCATAAAGTAATGTCTTAGAGTTAGCTGTTGGTGGAAGTTTAAGAAAGCAAAAACAAAAACAGAGCAAGCATGGCCTAGAAATGAACAGTGAACAAAATATACCAGTCTTTACTGAAACGGAAGTAATCGCTATAGAAGAGAAGGATGTTTCACATACATTGTTACAAACACCACTCAGGTAACCAATGACAGCAACCCCAAACTAACTAGAAGCCCCACAGGTCGACTATACTTGGAAGTTAGTTGTCTTTTAAGAAATTGACCTATGATGTGGGAAGCCAAGGAAATCTGCCTTTTATGTGTTGTCTGAATTAAAAAAAAAAAATCCATCTGCCTTTTAGTTACTCCAAGGGCCAGCTCTCTGTGTGTCAGCACACAATTTCAAGTTTCTCTGGAGGGATTCTACTTCCAGCTCTCCATTTAAAATGGGGGAAAAATAAAAATATTTTGCCTGTGACAGAATATGAAAGAAATTCTCACCCTTAAAACCAGCAGCATTGGTTTTCCAGTCATTAGCGTTCAAATGTCCCGCACGGGAAGTCCTGACAATAACATGCTGCACGTCTCTCCAGGTCAGAAACGGACTGGGGAAAGACAAGGTAAGAATCATTGTACCAAAAAAAAAAAAAAGATGGGGGAAGCAGAGAGTCACAAGCAAATTAAAAAAGCAAAAGCAAAATGGCAAAGTACTAAAAACAAAGGATCAGTGATTTGGGTTTGGGAGGTCAACAGAAGCCAAATGCCGCTGTGGTTCTTTCTCAACGTGGAGAAGTGATGTTAGTCTGAGGGAGGCAGAAAACGTAACCTTGAATTTAGGAAATAATGTGGGATTAGTCGGCTGTCACTCAGTCTTTTAAAAGGGTGAGGATTTTCAGTTTCCTCAACAAAATGGCTCCCAATTCTGGCCTGGTCGTATTTTGTGTAGAAGCTTGCATCATCATCTGAAAATTACTATCAGCTAAAGTCAAAAACCAAAGTCTTCTGGAACATTCCTTGTCCAGCTGTATCGCCAGGCAATTGATTTGTAATTTAACGAAGAACTTAGTATCCTGCATGGATGTATGGGATATAGGAAAAAACCTCAATGGAACCGAGTCCCCAGGTGTCAATGCTCTCAAAGAAAGAGAATTCGGTACAGAGCCCAAAGCTGGACTCCAAGACACAGCTATGGGAGTACCCTTAATCTGTAGTAAGTAGTTATTATATTAAGTTATTGGATAAACTTCTTGTGATTGTTAGCCCAAGAGCACAAAGACATGGAGCAGAAGTCGCTTTCATTGGAGAACCACAATACCACTCCTAAACATACAGAAAGCAAATGCAGGTACAGGTGCAGGGACTCTTGTTCTCTTTCAAAGAGTACGTACACACTGGAAGGCATCTGACTCAAAGCATGCATGAAATTCGCATCATGACACCTCTTTATTTCAGTCCTGAATGTCAGGGTGACAATGTTTTACTTAACTGGGAAATATGGCAGTTATCACGCAGCCTGGATAGTTACTCTGCTTCTCATCCTCCACTTTCATTTTAGAAGGCTGTTTGCCAAGACTGGGTCAGAACACTGAAGGGAGGGGAATGATGATTTGCTATCTTCCTTGAGGTATGACAGAAGCACGTGGTAATTCTATGAGCCCTCATATGCACGCAGAGGACGCTGGCATCTCCCAGGCGGAGGGGAAATCTGGTATCTTAATTACAGCTGATTTTCGATGATGGAGCAGGACAGTGCTTTACTTTCTACTATGTCTTCCCATCACATTTATCACGTTTGTGTTTTTGAGAGTGGGGGCCCAGTGATCAGATTCTGGCCTTTTCATTTCCTACTTATGTGAAACTGAACTCTCAAAGTTTCAGATTCCCCAATTAGCTCGCAGATGCTAATATCTACTTTACTTTATTGTACTGATTGAATGAAAGTGACGGCACATACTTAACCTAGTTCCTGGTGCGAAATAAGCCATCAAGAAGTGGTAGACAGTACAACATTCTGCTAAGTTTTGAGCCACGGTTCCCATGTGGTGGCTTGAACATGAAACAGATGGGGAGAGAAAAGTACGATAGAGTTCTGATACCGTTTTGCTCTGCCCCTAGATTAAAAATAAGAGACACTACCGCCATTTCCAAAGAGGGAGCAAGACTGGATGTAGACTATTTTGTGAGGTTGCTTTCATAACGTAACTTATACAAGGAAATTGAAACCCAACCTTATGAATTTTAAAAATATAAGAACAAGGGAAACAGACTTATTTCTGTTTTGTTTTACACAACACTTGTTAGGAACCAAGTTCAGAACCTGACAATGCACCAAACTCTAGAGAAAGGGAGGGAGGTTGTGGGATGGGGCCCAGGAGGTGGGTAAGTTTTGCTTCTAAAAACCAATAGCATGATTTGGCCCTTTGCTGATTGATACTGAATCCACATAATCATTCAGTAGAGACCATGCACCACGGTTAGAAAAATTAGGAAAAGAGTCAAGGGATAATTCTGAACACTAGGGTCATATTAAGACTTTTTTCCTGATCTGCCAGAGATGTAAAGCTCATCTCCTTTCTCTTTCCCATGGTAGTTATTTGGGAGAGGGGCAAAAATCAACAACAAAAAAGCTGTCTCACAAGACTTTCCAGCCACAGGGCACCTGGGTGGCTCAGTGGGTTAAAGCCTCTGCCTTCGGCTCAGGTCATGATCCCAGGGTCCTGGGATCGAGCCCCATATTGGGCTCTCTGCTCGGCAGGGAGCCTGCTTCCTCCTCTCTCTCTCTCTGCCTGCCTCTCTGCCTACTTGTGATCTCTATCTGACAAATAAATAAATAAAATCTTAAAAAAAAAAAAAAAAAGACTTTCCAGCCACTTATTTATGGTACAGCAGAATCCTCTCAAATGGATAAGCGTATTTTTTATTTTTTGTTTATTCTCATAAGCAAACAGCAAGATACCTAAAAGTACACTTGGATTTGATAAATATGTCTAAACCAACCGAATGAATTTAAAATAACATTTAACACACAGATGAAATGTCCTCATTGTAAGTATTACTCTTTACGGAAAACCACAAAAAAAAAAAAAAAAAAGAGAGAAAAAAAAAAAAAAAAATTCATTCGGTTGGTTTAGACATATTTATCAAATCCAAGTGTACTTTTAGGTATCTTTCTGTTTTTTTATGAAAACACACAAAAAAAAAAAAAAAAAAAGGAAAAAAAAAAAAAAAAAATGAAACAAGTTTCCTATGTTACCTATCAGCAGGGAAAGATTCCTTTGGAAACATCAAGCACAAGGTCTGACCATCAAGAGACCATTTCCCTAGTGACCCTTAGCACGTAAAATATAATGATGATGACGACGATGACAGAACAGGGACCATTTATCTCGAGCCTTAAGCAGTTGTATTCAGGCCGATTCAGGAAGTCAGCCTGAAGAAATTCGAGTTACTTGCTCTCATGCTGGGTTATAAAAACTAGCTCTTCTTGGAGTACTTGTAATTAGAAGGAAGAAATCAACATCCGGAAATGGAAACGGTGTAATTCAGGTAATTTTACTCTGACATTTGATAATGCACAACTTCAGAAATCATTTAATTTCAAAATTTCCTGAATTTCGCCAAAAGCGAGGAAGTTAATACAGGAAACCAAGGAATTTTTGCCTCCATGGTGTTTCTACCCGTGGGAGGGTAACTAATTAGTGGTTCAGGAAATAGCCATAGGTTAATTTGTTGGTATCCTGAGAGGCTTGTATTTAGGGGAAAGTCTGATTTCTATTTTATGACCTATTTGTATTTATGCTTTCAGGGATTCGTAGAAGTGAAGTCAGACTAGGAAACTTCTAGAATGTCATATACTGAGCGAAAGCAAAGAGAAGGCTGTATGCCTTGTGCGGGGAACTTTCCAGGCCACAATGGTGAAGTAAGAACCCCTAAAATGGCCCCCCCTTCTGCCAATTACCCTGGAGGCACACTACCCTGACTTCTGAACACCAAGACCCCTCTCACCACCAAGAACAGGAAATGGAGCGCCAAGAGCTTTGGGGGCAAACGATAATCAAGAGGCCACAAGTATAACCAGGAGGAAAGGAGCAGCTCCTCTCAATTCTGAGCCTGAACCCATTAAAAGCCACAGGATTTAGGCCACATACCCCTCCCCCCCTTGGGCTTCCTCCCTAGAATTATTGACAATTACCTTTAAACCACAATATATACTAGAAGGGTAACGTTTATAAATGCCTGCAAATCTTGGCTAGCTAGCTATGAGCTTTCCAGGCAATAAACAATCCATGATTTTCTGGGGAGGTCTGTAGGTGTAATCTTTTCCTGTTAGGAAGGTTTGCCTCCTTCAGGGGCTTCTAGTTAATAACCAACATTCAATGAGCCCTTGGCCAGGGCCAGGTCGTGCGTGTTGTACACGCATTATTACTGTGTAATCTTAAACATCCTATGAACAGAGATTATATACTTTTGTTCCCATTTCACAGATAGCAAAATGGAAACTCAAGAGTTACACACAGTAACTCAAGAGTACACATGGTAGTTGGTGGTAGGGCTACCATTCAAACCAGCTGCACCTGGTGGGCTGTGGATCCTCTGCTCTCACTTACTATTTAACGCCATTTCCAGATGGAACCCTCCCCCCACTCCCAACGTGGAACGGTGCGTCGGGTGGCTCTTTGACAACCGGATCAGGAAGCCAAGTGCAGCATGTCATGTCCTCGTGGTCACATATTGTCGTAACTGCACTGTCAACTCAGTTGGCGGATTTTTGTTTGCCACCAAATTCAGGAGATCCTCGAGTCTTAATTTGGGTTCCAAAGTCTTAATTAAGGTTCTGAACCTTAACGTTGGCCCATTCTTTCGAAAGTAAATGGAAAGATACCAAACTGGGACATATCAGATTATTCTGATAACAGTATCACATGCTTCTACTGTAAGTTATAACATTGTATCATTTAACATTATGGTTATGAACTTGCCACCTTCCTTGACATGCTCACACTTTGATGTGGTTTATAGGCTGGTTGGGTAATACTTCTCCAGTCGGGGAGCTCATCTGAACCCCATCTCAAACACTTCTAGTTTCCAGCAGCAAAAACAGGAAAATTAATGACACGACTGCTACCTGGTGTTCTATTTTCATTCTGAGCGTATTCAGAAGCATTCATGGCCCTAACAGCACATTCAGAAGAAGGAAGACACATCCCAAGAAAGACACTTTGTCCAGTGCTTCTTGTTGGGCTCCTAAGTTCAACTGCTAGCACTTAAATGAAAACAAAACAAAACAAATTTTCTCCCCATGAGTTTTCTCAGCTAATTCCACACATGTGTGAACTGTTCGAAATAAAATCTATACTTGGAGGTGCTTAAAAAAAAGGACGAATTTTGGAGCCTCCATGACTGACTCACCTGCATTTATTAAAAAGAAACAAGATATAATCTTCCCCCACTCCCCAACCCCCCAGATGGACCTATCATCACAGGCAGTTAAGAGGCAACCGATAAAAAGGACAACACATACACATCTTGGTATAGAAAGAGAATTTGTCAACACGAGCAGCAACAGCAAATCCAGATAATGAAAACTGTTTCCTGAATGGGGCAATCTTCTGTACATAGAAGAGTGATTCTGTCTAATGCAGTGATGAGCAACTTCATGAACCAGTCCTATGGGGAAACTGTACAACCCATCAGCCATCATCCAATTGACTAAATATTCAACAAAAAAATCCAAGACAAAAAACAGTGTCGTTTTATGTTCCTTAAGATCGTGTAAAATAGAAATATAGCCAGAACAAGTAGCCAGAAAATTAAGGTCACTGTACAGATGCTAAATAAATCAGCAATCATGGGGAAAGAGTCACTGTGAGCTGGAACAAGAAAGATGAGACAGAAAGTGTTTGAAGCCCATGGAGATTGGTAAAAACATTATTCTGAACGATACCGAGTACATGCCAATGATGATTCTAGAATAAAATACTAACCATCCAACAAAGGAAACCAATCTTCTTTTGTCAGGTAATGAATCTGCCAAAAGGACCATCGGACCATTAGTCCCACTGCAAAGAGGAGTAGATCCTGCTAATGGGAACGTGTTTTTGTTCTGTTGTGTTGTGCTCGACCCTGTACTCTATGTGAATTCAAAAGGTCCAGGCCTAAAATTGGGTGTACTAACAGAAAACACAGTTAATACTACCTCCAAATATGGAAATATGACTTCTCCTGGTATCACCGAGACACCTACCTATGATCCATCCATACCTGAACTGAGATAGAAAAGATACAAGAAAAGAGAAGATGGGTTGAGGACTATCCAAGTCAAATTTATATTATACTCTTTCATATACATCATTCACGGATTACCTGAAGTGAGTATAAACGAAAGGTACAGAAACTGGGTCTCTGAACACACTTTTGTGAAGGAAGTCCCTAACTGACAAAGAAAATGCTGCCACTGAAATTGAATTGTCTTCTTTCCTTTATACATCTCGGCTTATCTTCAGGATTTGTCATTACACCAAAAACACATCAATTAAGTTTTCTGCAGCTTTACAAAAAAAAAAAATGGTATTTTATTGGTAAGCTCAATAATCATTTCCCTGAAATACTTCGCTACCTAAACTGATTTGACGAACGGTCACACAAAGTTATGCTAACTTGAGATCACATAGACTGAGATCAATTCACAACAGTGGAACTCCATCCTACTTCTCCCTGTACACTCAATCCCTCCAACAGTATCACCCCGAGGCTGTAAATCCTGGCCATTCTAAAATCCTCTCTCTTCATGTACCCTGCAACCTCAAATCCAAGTCTGACCCTCATTTTCATCTCCGAGCTTTGAAATCTTTTGAAGTAGATAAAATGTGACAAGATGAGCACTTCCCCCCAAGGTTACCCCAGTCAAGCTGCGAGCAACCCAAGTCTGGGAAGGAAGCTGGAGGACAGTGCTCACTTTCCCTTTTCTGCTTGTTTTGCGGGTTGTCCAGCACTCAGCATGAATAAATATACAGTTCTAAGTCAACTGACCTAATCCTGCAGGAAGACATTGTCACCCACATTATTTTTATTTCTCATCTAAATGTGTTCTCAAAAATAATAAGAAACATAGCTCATAGTCACATGAGTATGATGCTTTAGAGTCAGGAAATCTTAGGGTAAATCATACCTGCTACCTAAATCTTCTGGAACGCTAGACGATGTACTGACACTCTTAGGGACTCTGTTTTCTCAACAGTAACACGCAGTCTGCAGGCTGGTTACGAGGACTCAGGGTAATGAATACAGAGTGCCTGGCACATGATAGACTCCCAAAGACAACAGTCATCACAACTGACTGAGACGCACAACCTCTCATCCCAAAACGATTCAGAAGGACCACCTGAAGTCTATCCTACCATTTGATGAATCTCCATTTAATTAAGCTGTTTTCTTCTATTCCTAAATTTTGATGGTACATTTTTTAGTTCTTGTAATGAGTTCTGTAATGCAAAATAGCATTTTCAACACATTGATCTACTTGCCCTTAGTGAACTAGCAATGCCACTAAGATCTGACAGAAGGATCTGGTTGTAATGAGCCCATGGTGTAGGCAGCAAGCTGACTGGTTAGGTAAACAAGTACCTGGACCCAGCATGACTGTAACAAATCCTCTCTACTTGTGGAAACATCTTTCCTCTTGACTGTTGGCCACTGAGGTGTTGTAGAGGAGGGTAGAAGGTTCTTCAGGAAATATCGGTGTGCCGTATGATACCAAATGTTAGGACAAAAGACTGCACATACGCATTTGCTTAACTGAACTGCCGGATGGCAGTGTTTTTTAAACTTTTCTACCAGAGTTCAGGGATTTGCAGAGTTCCTGCCTCAAAAGCCAGAAGTCGAACCCTTGGACAGGTGACAGAAATACTCGGCTGCATCTCTGTTACCACTATTATCCTAAATTACAGCATTTTCTCTCATTTTTTTCCCTATTGAATACAAGGGATTAAAGTGATGCCTTTCTACCTGCTTATCAAAGAAGCATATGTTAAAATAGGGATTCTCAATGCTCACCTGCATTTTAAACTTCAATGAAAATCAGTATGCATTTTGTCTAGAATTTTAAGTAAATGTTATTCTATTTTAGAAACTCCTGGTTTATCATGTCAACTCCTAGCAGTCTAATTACTAGATGTCAATGGTGACAGAAAATATTTTTTAAAAGTCTTATGCACGGCACACACACACTGAGGAAAAGATCAACTAAGATTAACAGAAATCTATAACAGAAATTTATTTCAAGTAACCTTATGGCTGATGTGACTGGAATAAGAAAAATATTGTTTAACATTTCCATACTTTAAATTAAGAAAACAGAGCTGACTTATCACCTAAAGGAGGGGGGGGGGAGAAATGACAAAAGATACCCCAAAAGTTAACCCTTGTTTCCCCATCTATCTCCTGAATTAAAGACCCAAGATACTCATGGCCTAAAAAAGTACACACATGGTTCTGCACCAGACCTGTACTTCTTTTTAAATTTTCAAGCATTAACTCAAGCATTAACTCTACCTCTCCTGTCCCTATTGTCAGACTCTCAAGTCCTAGGAATTATGACAGGAATTAGGGGGTATATTCCAAGTTTCTTTTTTTCTAGCCTCCCTTACCACTCATGTGAGATGCCAAAATCGTGTCCCCCAGACTCCCCAGTAGGGAGGGGATACACAAGAAATAGAGTTATGAGTGATAAAGCATAAGTAAGAGTCCATTGGGTATTTCTGAGAAAGCCTTCTCCTTCTTCCTACGGGCATTCTCCAATTATCCTTCATTCTTTCCTTCCTCCTTTTACCTGAATGTGGATGTGAGGGGTGGCTCATTTGGCTAGGCGACTGCCTTTGGCTCAGGTCTCAGGATCAAGACCTACATTGGGCTCCCTGATCAGTGGAGAGTTTGCTTCTTCCTTGCACTCTCTCTCTCTCTCATATAAATAAAATCTTAAAAAAAAAAAAAGAATGATGGCTAGAGCTGCAGCAGCCATTAAGAAAAGATGGAAAGAAGGGTGCCTAGGGTGGCTCAGTAGGGAGTCTGTTTCCCCCTCTCCCTCTGCCACTTTCCCCACTTGTGCATGCTCTCTCAAATTTTTAAAAAATCCTGAAAATAAATAAATAAACACATACATACATATATACATATTGAGAGAATAACACAGACTCAGCTTTGGTAGCATTGAGTTTCTGAACCGAGGTCTTGTGGATTTCCTGCTGTACCCACTATACTTTCTTGGTACCGAATGTAATTCCTAACAGATATATCTCCAAAACTATCACGTATTACAGAGCATTTATTGCATGTTCACTGTGTGCCAGGCACACTGTGAGAAGGACTATATTCATGATTTCATTTATTCTTCCTGGCAATCCTAAGAGATGCTATTACTTTTATCACCCAAATAAGGACATCAAAGCACAGAAAGTGTCAGGATCCTGCTCAGGGTCATAGGATTAGCTAGGGCTGACTCCAGAGCCTGGTTCTGCCCCACTCCAGCCCCGCCCACTTTTACTGGAGGAGGGGCCACAAGGGGGAAAAGCCAATGAGCGCTGCTGGCAAGCCTCTGCCTAGATCCTCTCCTCCCCGGGCATTCCTCACTGTCTGGATCTCCACCAGGACCTGAGAATTGACCACTGGGTCTTGTCTATCATCCCATCCTTCAAGGGCAAGTTTGAATATTGCTGTACTTGGGTGGTAAATAGAGCAAGGATAGCAACACAGCCTTTCTGAAGCCAGAGTTTCTCACTGAGAGTAATTTTTAAAAGGGCAAAAATAGGAACCGAGGAAGAACCAAGGGAAGGAAAAAGAAAAAAAAAAAATACAAGTAACTTAAGAAGGAAGTACAGGGACAAGAAAATGAAGAAAAGGGAAAGGAAAAGAGAAGAAAAATAGTACTATAGAGCCCGCGGAAAAGAGAGTGAACAAAAAGGGAATACATCAGTACAGAAGGTAAGTGTAGATGACAAAATAGAAGCTGAGAGAAAGAAAGACTAGAAGGAGCATAGAGTAGTATCAGCAAAAGCGAAGTCTGCATGAGAGGGAGTCCACTGATAATGGATATGGGTCCTGTGGAACTGAAAGTGTGGAAAATGGGGTTAATGATATGGATTACAAATCGAAGACTATCCCCCCAGTTTGTTTGTTTGTTTTTCAAGGAAAATAATGAAGTGATGACAAGGAAAGACAAGATGACCGATCTGGAGGCCAGGAAACAGAAACCCACTTCAAGAGACGAGCTTTTTCTGCTCCTGAGGACCAACAGACACTGCCTTTACTAACTCTTTCCAGCTGTTCCACTGGTGCTTTGCAGTAACGCACACAAAACCACCCCATGAGGTCAACAACTTACTATTTTCTTCTTACAGATGTGGAAGCTGAGGCTTTCCTAAAGTCATGTCACAGTAAGAACAAGAACACGGCTCTGCATCCGGGTGTCTCAGACTCCAGGGCTCAAGCTCTGAAGCCCATGGTACGCTTTGTTAGTAGTCATCAAAATCTTACTTGATTAAAAATGCCCAAGGGAGGCTCAAAGGACTTGGTAGGTTTCAGGAAATACTAAGAATTGCATCCCCGACACTCATCCTGATACGTATGAGTGTATGTATGTGTATGTGTGCAGAGAAGTAATTTCAAACACAAATGAGAAGTATCCTTAAAGCAATTTAGGAATTAAAACAAAACAGAATTTCTGTCTTAGGACTCCCTGCAAAGCTTATTACAGGAGACAATGAAAAAGGACAGTTAAAACCACTGAAGGGAAACAAGCCCAAGAATTTTCTACTATGCTCCTGTCCTTTATGAGTAAATGCAGAAACACACATTGATAGGACTAAGTCAACTAACCTACCTCTCTACAAACACATGCTCTGAAAACCAAAATAAAGCAAACAGATAACTTTAAGATCTGTTTCAGCTGATGAATACATAAATCAAAATTAAAAACCCTACAATATGTTGTTGTTATGAAAGCCCTTCTAAGGGCTCAAAAATCAAACACAAAGGGGAAACTTAATAAGCCTTTTAACACAATTCTTCAGAAAATAAAAAAAAATGGTAAGAAATAAATTAATTAAAACAGCCCGTTGCATAAATCCAGATTATGCTACTAAACATGCAGAAATAAGGTGGGGAAAGCAAAGTAAATTTAAACCAAGTTCATAGAGCAAGGAGTCAAAGGGGTAAGTCCCTAATTACAAAATATATTTATTTTTAAATATCAGCTTTATTTAAAAATGGTATCTAAAAATTATTGACATTATTTTAAAATCATTTTTTAACCTAAGAAAATAAAATGTATAAACAAAAAAAGAAAGGGCACAGATTTTTCCACAACACACACGTGAATGTATGGATGGCAAGATTAGTTGCAAATGATGTAACATTTTAGACATAAAAATACTGAAAAGAACAAGGAAGTACAATTTGGCTGAAAGATAAGGTAGTATCTATAACAAATATCTAACAGGATGAAATGTTTTCATCAAAATGTATGGATCAAAGACCATAAGAAAAAAGGAGTAATGGAGGGATCCAGATTACTATTCAGGTAAATTAATCTACTTATTTCAGGGGAAAGACTATAAAGGATTTGTTTATATAGTAGATATAATTTAATAATATTAAAACATATCTCCTACAAAGAGTTATTTCTTTTTCTTAAGAATTCATGGATCCACTAAAGAGCTTTGAAAAAGTTGCTGATACACTGAGCCAAAAGGAAATCTCAACTGCCCTAAGGAAAAACAGTACCTCACATACCACTAGTGTGGTTGATTATCTAGCTTCATTATCTGACCAGCATACAATGGAAAGAAAGGTCAGTAACAAGAGATACAAAGTTTGTTAAACATTTGAAAGTTACTATTCTCAATTGTCATTCTACCAAGGAGGTAGCCCAAATATCCTTAGAAAGTAATGACAGTCAGCCAAAAGTGTCTTCAGAGGTAAATATGCAGTTTTGAAAAAAATCATACTAATATAAAAGGAAAAAAAAATGAATCATGATTCATAAGATTAATTAGATTAATAAGAGAATGAAGAGTGATCCTAAGGAAAACAGAAAAGATATTAACACAATTAAAAAAAAAGGACAAAAGAAAAACAGCATTACTCATGAACAAATCCAAGAACTGGCCTTTTGAAAAAAGTAATAGCAACAAAACATCTAACAAAGAAAATAATATATAATATGTATCTTATATTAATATTAGATATATATTAAAATATATGCTATAAGTAAGAAAATATGCCATTATATCATAGTTATCTTTATAATTATATATAAATATTAATTAACAAATTTGAACATCTTATGAAATGGACACAGTTCTAGAGAATATAGGTAGAAAGAATTAAAACTGAAAAATATATCAAAGAATTACCTCTTAGAGTTAGGGACAGATGGTTTCATTCAAACTTATAAGGTTAGTGATCACAAGTGTCTCCAGAGAAAAGAATAGATACAAAATTTCACAGTTTGTTTTGTGAATTTAACATCACTTGATATATTAAAACAAAAACAAAAACAAAAAAACCCCCAAATCTGGCAGAGATAGAGGCAGAGTACAGACACGTCAAGTCAATCTGAATTAGGAAGCTTCCCTGTTCATTTACTACTTATGCTACCATATACTTGAGGGATAAATGGGAAAAAAAATAAAGAATACTTTACAAGATTCTCTTTATAGTCCATTAGTACACAATTAATATTAGCTAGCTGCTGTAACAATACAGAACACACATACACACACACCCACACACACATTATTCAGTTAAAGAAACTATAAATGTCACTCAGGAAAATAAACACAAAGCCATATATAAAATATTCTAATACTAAACCAATTGCATACTAAAGAAGCCAAATTTCATTCATAATATAAACAGAAATAATATTTAAAAATCTATTATTCTAACAAATCCCATAAATGATTTCAGTATGAGAATCTAGATAATAAAAATCTCAACAGATACTGAGAAAAGACCCAAATTCCATTTTTAACAAAACCTCAGTAAAACCAAAAATGTTGCATAGCCACATGAAGAAAAGCACACATCAACAAAAAGTGAAACAAAGGTTAAAAAAAATCCAGAGAAAACCAGGACCTAGACATGAAAGCTTATTGTCAGTCTTAATATTTTAAATGGTTAACTAATATAATAGAAACACTAATCATGATTATATGAGCTTTCCTATTTGTAATACTTTTCAAATGCCCAAATTTATTTCATCCTGGCAACAATCTGGTGATTCTGGGTAATTACCCCAAATTTCAGGTGAAGAAACCGAAATTTAATAAGGTCAAGAAAAACAATTTCACTTGTTGAAGGCTACCTAGGTAGTAATGAGGTGGTGGAAGGATTGAACAGAAGCCAGCCTACTCCAAAACCTGAAGTCATAATGACTACTTTGTACACTAAAGACAAACACCGAAAAACCTCAAATGAGCAGAGATAAGTATAACTATAGCCAGAAGCCATGTATATACCCCTCCCCACATACACCAAAAAACAAGATAATCAGTTACAACGTACTATGAATTAAAGGGGCTAGAGAAAAGAAAAATACACAAAAAATTGTATGTGTTAAACATGAGCAATAACTAGTTAAGGGCAAAATGGTAAGAGCAAAGCATACAAATATTTGCCATTTCGAAAATAAGTCTAAACCAAAAAGTATGGAACTAAGGACAAGCTTGAAATGTTATTTTGCCAATAAAAGAGAGATCTGAATAATTCAGAGGCAGATATTCTTGAATGGGAAAACCAACCGTTATAAAGAAGCCCAGATTCACACAGTTGTCATAAATTGTCACTCAGACTGTTTTGGGCAACATGGCAAAAGGGTTCTAAATTTTTCCTGGAAAAATAAATAGGTAAAAACGCTTAAAGAAAAATTTAAAAAGTGGAATGATACTGAAATGTCAAAAGAACTGACAGAATAATAAGCAGAAAACTCAAGGGAGACCTTGATAAATTCAATGACTGGAACGCAAAACAAATTGTTTTTGGAGATGGATTACGTAAGCAATGGCATCGAGTAAATGGATCTCTATAAAAATTCAACTTAGATCCTCATACTGAATGCCAAAATAAATTCTACTGAAAAATGAAATGAGAAAACCCTAGATGAAAAATGGAAGTTGGTAATTGAGATAGGAAAGGACTTTCTAACATGAGCTCTTAACTTGGGGTCCATAGATTACCCTGGGGTACAGCAAATCCTCTGCTATATATATGTTTGGGATTATTTTAGAGGGAAAGTATACATAGTTTTTATAAGCGTAGGTAACATTCTTCAGGAGGTACAAAAAGATGAGTCATGACTAACTGAAGAATTTATGAAGGACACAGAGAATTGACTACTAATAATGAAAGAACAAAGAAAAAAGTCCCATCTGTCAAAACAATCTGAAGCAAACTTGAAACAAATGACAAATGATAAAGTATTTGTAATAACTATGGCCAGAGGTAATATATGGAGCATATACTGATAAGAAAAATATTAACAAAAACAATTGGTATGTGATTTATAGAGGATTCACAGCATTACATCTGTTTTGAGTGGCTTGGAACCATGTTTTTGTAATTCAATTTGAACTTTAGTTCCTAGAATTCAGGAATTTCTCAACACCCAATTTCCAACAAGTAGCCATAGACATCGACAATGACCTAAAATCTTCTTGATTCTAAGCAAGCTTATGTTGGACAAAGCATTATGTAGGTAAAACAGATGGTGAAAAAACAAAAAAACAAAAAAACAAAACGAAACAAAAAAAACTAATGGAAGAAGGAAGACAAAATGAACACAGGATCTGAAGGGAAGGTGACAGGCAGATTGAAGACAATAAAGTAGGAAATACTGTTGCAATAAATACATTGTATACATTAAAAATATTTGGAATGGGCATCATAGTATTATGGAGTTACTTTACTATTCAAGCATAAAAAAGTTGCTGAGTTGTTGAAAGTTGTGTAGGGAGAGTTTTGATTTTTGCTTTTATATTTCTATGCTCTTTATTAGTCTCTTTTTTACAACAGGTATGTATTATTTTAGTAATAATCTATTTTTTAAAATGGTTCTATTGCTAGCAATATTGGTGGACATAGGTTTGCTCTTCTGGGATCTTTCAGTGTTCAATATTTTAGTGCAAATGAAATCAGTGGAAGGCTGGTAACTTAATTTCACTGAATAAGGACAGCATCATTTCAAACAATTAAGAAAATTTTATACCAAAATAGTGCTTAATTTCCAAATAAGCCAGTTAATTTTTTTAAAACTAAAAAAAAAAAAAAAGCCCTTTATTTTTAAAATAACTTACTTTACATTACCAATATTATTCTCCTTTGACTGGTGATCCTTGAACATTCTCACTAAATAGCATCTCTACAGACCAGATGGGCTCTGGGCAACCTTCCAATGTTATGATTTCTCAGACAAACTGATCACAAGTATTTTATATTTCAGGTAAAGTATTGCCTATAATGGAGAATTTTAGCACAATGAAAATTATAAAATGGGATACATCTGCTATGGTAAAGAGGCTATTAGATGTCAACTCCAATGGCACCTAAGTTCCGAGTGAATAATAATACAGCTTGACTAATATGATCACTCCCAGATCATACTCTCTCCAGGAATCTCCCTCTTAATATTCTTTCAAGGTTTCCAACGACCAAATAACAAGCAGACTTCTCTGAGAGCCTGCCTTAAATTTCCCTCGATTCTCTTCCCTCCTCCCAACATACCCTGGTAGTGTATCAAGTTTTCCAGATAAACTGTCGTGCCCACCAAAAATAGAAAATTGAGGGGTATCTGGGTGGTTCAGTCAGTTAAGCTTCCAACTCTTGATTTTGGCTCAGGTCATGATCTCAGGGTTCTGAGATCAAGCTCTGCATTTGGCTCCATACTGGGCATGGAGCCTGCTTAAGATTCTCTCCCCCTCCCTCTGTCCCTACCCACCCCTAAAAAAAAAAAAAAAAAAGATATTAAATTAAAAAAGACAATTGTCAAAAACAGATAACGAATTGTCTTTAAAAAAGACAAATTAAAGCCTTTACTGGATTCTGGATGAATAATTTTAAACTTTGAAGGGATGTCCAGTTTTCAATCATGTATAGGCATATTTCTAAATATTGGTAGAAATTAAAAAATATGGATTATTTCTCTTCTTCGTTTGGACTTCTGTTATCTAAGGCTTGGTCATGATGTCAAGCAGCATTGGATAAGAAAGGGTGAAACTCAGTTAATGCTGCAATCAAATAATAACTCAGGAAAACTCAAAAAAAACAAGTTTAAGTTGGATCACATTTATGACTTCACTTTCAGCAAAAATACTGTCATCTCATTGGTGGCCCTCCCTAATCCTTCCCTTATTTGCCCTTATGACCCTTCCCTACCCTTAGCCCATCAGTACATCCTATCACAATATCATCCTTTATTTTTTTCTTTCATAGCACTTACTGTCAGATGTAATTAACTTGTATGCCTCCCTTCGCTGGAATGCATGTTCTCTGGGAGCCAGGTTCAAAGCATCATATGCATTTGGGATGAACCTACTGTACCATTTCTGGCAAATTCGCATGGAACATCCATGTTTTGCTCACAGATGTATTCTAGTTCTACGCATGGTGCCAGACACACTTAGAGTTACATCAGAATTCTGATGCTAAAGATTCCAACAATGACTATATGTGTATTGCAGTTTCCAAGATTAGGAAGAAGGTGTTTCAAAATAGAGATGATGGTAACAAGCATGACTCTCAGTATTTCTTGAATCAGTCAATCAACATTTGGAATTAAAACTAAATTTGTTGGCATGGATACCCTACAATCTACAGCTACCTTAACAGATACCTAATTCATACTTTTCAATAACTAAAGGGAGACTTCATTCTCTCCACGGATTCATTCCCTCATTACATGAATATTCGATTGCCTACTATGTGCCCAATATTATTCTTGGTTCTGTTGGGGCTACGGCACATCTTCACTTTCAAGACAGCGGACAGGCTAGGGCAATGGTTTCTTCCTGTGGCCTATGGACTCCTTGTAATTGAATCACCCAAACTATATTGAGGGCTTCAAAATCTGCTTTTTAAAAAAGGATTTTATTTTTAAGTAATCTTGATACCCAACCTGGGGCTTGAACTCACAATCCTGAGATCAAGAGTCACATGCTCTCCCGACTAAGCCAGCCAGGTGCCTTCAAAATCTACATTTTTAAATAAGATTCTGTATGACTCATACATACTAAAGCTGAAAAAAAAAAAATCTTCAGAGTATAGCTTGAATTCCTTTTTTTTCTATAAAGTCCTCCTAAATCATCCCTATTCAAAGTTTGCCACCCTTCTCCGTACTCACGGCCCTCGTACTGCCTGGCGGCCATTTGCAATAAAGCATATCTTGTTATAGTTCTTATGGCGGAAAGGTGATGTGGTGTAATAGTGTGTTCTGGTGTCACGTCACCTTGAATTCCATTTCTAGATCTACCCCTTTCACCTGGATAAACTTCTAAGCCTCTTTCTACATCTGAAATAGCCTACCTACAGCACTGCTTTGAGGACTAAGTGAGATAACCCATAAAAGATCTCTGCCCCGTACTTGGCACAGAACAAGCAATCGGTGTCAGCTGTCTGCTGTTTTTATTTTTCATCATTTTATCTTTTGATTTTACCTTTCTGCACTCTGATGCACTATTTCCACACTCAACTGAGGCAACAGGAAATTTCTGTCTCCTACACAGTATGTCGCGGTCAGATGTACTGTCTTTATGGGTTAGAAAGACACTACCAGGCTTCACAGGAATATTGTTTTTCCAGGATATGCAAAGAACATAAAAGTTTACTTTGCCTTGGTCACCCATATGGTTACTCAGTAAGGTTCAGAATCATCACAAATGGAGAGAAAATCCAGGATGGCCAGAAATAAGCCAGTCTTCGACACACAAAATATCTTTCTCTTTGTGTGCAGGTTGCATTCCAGTATCCCAGATTACTTCACTGTGAGTTTGTTGCTTTGAGCTCTTGACAAATCAAATGCCATCATCGACTTGTTGAGGTCAGAATGCATAAATTTTGTATGCTAGTGAAATGACATGCTTTTCAGTCTGTCGTTTCTACTTCTCTACATTTCTCTCCTATGGATGGCAAAATGTATTATGATTCTTCAAAAAGAGAGTAAAAAGAATGCTGGGATCAGCTAAACACAGAATAATAATAGTGTCACAAGGAATAATTATTCTCTTCTGAACAAATGACACAAAAATACCCTAGAAGTAAAAAATTATAGGCTAAGACAATGTGACCGTATACGACACTGATTCAAAACTCAAGAAGAACCAATATAAAAATAGCGTTGAGTTCTAATTGGGTTTCAATATAGAGTTTAGGAATATATCTGAGAATGTTCAAATACAAAGATAGTGATATTTGATGAAGCCATACAGTAAGTCACTTTGCAGAATGAACTGAAATATGCTTTGATTAAAGTGATTAAGTTAGCAAACTATGGTATGAAACTATAATGGATCCAGGGTTGGCGGGATGGGAGCTACTCTTATTCTTAGTAAGAAAAATTATATTTGATAGTATTTAGGGTGTTACCATAGACATTATCAAGAACAAAAATTTCCTGGCAATGAATAAAATCCACAAACCCTCAAGGGATTAAATTTAAATACTAAATTTTAGATATTTCTTGAAGAACCCACTAACTCATTAGGTTTTCTAAGCAATCTGATGGGGTAACTGCATAAAAGTCAATTTGCTATTATCACCCTATTAAAATTAAAGGATAGAGCAGTAAATAAGCAATTTATGATGTAAATAAATCAATATTCTTTATTTTCTCTCTTTTTAAAAATGCAAACGGTCTCAGTCCTTTATAGCCACCATGATCTTAGTGAAAAGCATTTTCTAAGAAGAAATAAATTGCTGGGGGAGCTGATGCAACAAAGTGCAGTCAGTAATTGTAAGAGAAACTGGCTACTGGCTATGGGTCTTGTTGCAAGACCTGGAGGCCCAGAGATCTAGTCCCATGGGTATTTATGCTTCTTTTAATTCTCAGAATCCCATGGAAAGAATAAAGGGTTTCTATTTCAGTAAATGCTATATAATCTACCCAATAGCTCCGCTAAGAAACTAGACCTCTGCCTTGAGTTTTTCTTTTCACCCAAAGCACATTATTCTAATTCATTCCCTGTTTGCTGTACCTGCAGAATGAACATCAGATCTATCCACTTCTTTGTGTCTCCATCATCATCACCCTGACCAGGCTACCCTAATCTCTCCTGAACTATGGTACTAGCTTCCAAAATGGTACCTGCTTTGCTCCTATACCAAGAGTTCTTCATGGAGAAGCTGGAATGATCTTTAAAAAATTTAATCAAATCATTTCTCCATCCTTAAAAGGCTCCATAGATCTCAGTCATGCTTACTTGTTATGATGCCTTCTGGGATCTGGACTCTTCCGAACCCTCAGCTCACAGTGTCCATGCTTATCTTCCCATTTCTCAAACCCAGGAACCTTGTTCCAGCTACACAGTCTTCCCAACTCACTCCTCCCTCTCCCTGCGATGCTCCGTCCAGTTCTCTACCAGCGAGCCTTCGTATATTTCAGGTCTCAGCTAAAACATCACTTCCTCCAAACGGTCTCTCCATGATCACTCTAGATAAAATGGTTCCCTTCATCAAATTACTCTCCATTATTCTACTCTGTTTGTGTTGTTCTTAGTACTTATCATCTATAAGTTTATTATATTTGTTTGTTATAGACTGCTTCGCCAAAGAAGACAAAATTCCACGTTTGCCAACCCACCGTTCAATTCACAATGTCTAGTGTAGGAACCAATGAGTAGACCATTGATACAGGTCTACTGAATGAATGGATGATTCCATCTAAGCTCAATGATACCAATACCCATGTTCTCTTTACACACCTTTCAGAGATGAGAAAAATGAGATTAGAAGTTTCCTTTCAAAATCCCTTCTCACACACTCCACCCCACTGCCCCCACCCTAGGCTTCCACCAAGAGAAGCTTTCTACATTGCTATTTTCTCAAAGTGGTATCATTATTTATAGAATTCTCAGGCATAGGGTCCTTTGAGATGGAATTCTTGTCAAGATAGTGGAGAGCCTGACATATGATAGATAATGGTATAATTATTATAAAATGAGTCAAGTCCCAGAAGACACCATAAAAGTCTTTCCCACCTTCAATCTTAAAGCGATCCTGCTTAGGTTAAATCACAAATCAGATACTTACAACATGAGACATTTCTAACGTAACATATGACACCTAGCAAGGAAAAGTGCTGGCGATCGCAACCGAACCAAGAACTACTCTTCTTAAGAAGCAATCTTCATTATTACAGCAATAAGAGCAAAATATGTTCAGTGAATCCTATATTTTTGAAAATAAAAGTAAGCAAAAGCAGCAGCTAACAATCACCTGATGACATCTCTGTCTTCAGTTCAGTCTCCAGGCGACTCAACTATCCATCCCTTCCTCGTGTCCTCATCTCAGGAAGGGGACAGAAAACATCAGGCTTAATATCAAGACAATACAGGCTGAAGAAGCCTCCTGACCAGGGCTTTCCCTGCAATACAGGACACCCTTGGAAGTTGCATTGTTTTAAGCCATTAACCGCTAGTTAGGTACAAAGCTGAGACCGGTGAAAATTGGCTTCCACATAATTTGAACTAGAAAAGTGCTAGAGGACACAGTGTATTGTCTGTGTGTGTGTGTAGACATAACAAAGCTATTTTCAAGCACAGTGCTGGCAGAAGGCCCGCAGTAACTGTTCTGTGGGTCTGGTTACAATTATTTCACTATAGGGAATCATCCAGGACCGTGCATCCCTTCTCTCTCCGCTGGGCCTCAAGTGGAAATGTGCGCTGTTTTTACCTCACAAACCTTTTCAGCTCTCCTCCCTGATCACATTTTAAGTCTCCCCACCCTCCTCATGCTCCGATCCCAACCCTTCATGCCAGAAATCTTGGCTAAATGCTAAGCCCAAACTACAACATTATAGTACTCGAGAAACTCTGAGAGTGTGGGGGAAGAGGGAGAGCGTGTTAACTCCATCCTTACCCTGTAAGGATGTCATTCTACAGAATCAGGGCTCCTGGCCTGTATTCTTACTCTTTGTGCATGTGATTCTGAAGTTCTAAGTGAAATAAGAAAATCCTCCTAAAAGCTAAGAGTTGATACGTTCTCTGCTGTTTTACCTCAACAACCAAATGCATTTCCTCCCTGCCCGCTGCAGCATTTCGTACAGGGGAATGTGGCCCTTAGGAGAATTTCGAATGGAACATTTTATACTAAAATGTGTTTTTAATTAAAAAAAAAAAAGAAGATAAGAAGAGTTTATAAGATATCAGGCCTAAGATGCTAACTCCAATATTTAGAAATGTTTATGTCTATCAAGTCTTTCTTATGTGGGCTCCCCGCACAATGGTCAGTTCTAGAACTTTGAAGCCCCTCCATACTTTAACTCAGCTTATTAAAAACTCCAGGCACCATCTCAACTGTCCCATGTGTGGATTTCTCTCAGTAATTGAATCTCAAATATTTGAGGGCATTCCCTCATATTTTTCCTCCACTGGAAACATACATAGGTAAGACAGAGGTTATAATGAAAGGCAGAGCAAAGGCATAAAGTGGTTGATTGGTAGAACAGCGTAACATTTATATAGATGGACGTTGTAGGTTTATAAGAAATGCAGATGGTAAGTTGAATTTCCTGAGAAGAGAATTTGCAGAATGGTTTTTCTGAAATCAACAGCATATGGTGTGAGTCATCTTGTGGCTCAACACATCTCTAATTCTTCACACACTGACCTTTCTGTGTCTTCCATTATCCCTTTCACTAAAGATCAAAGGTAGAGGGACTTCTCTTGGAAGCGAAGGGAGGAAATAACATCATGCCTTTATTTTACCCGTGTTAAGCCCAGTTCTAAGGAGTAATCAGTAAACTGGGTAAGGGATGAGTTGATGTGGGGTGGGGAGAAGTCACTTAATCAACACCAACGAGAGGAACTAAAAGATAAAAACAACAAATATGTGAAATTGAGCAATGCTGTTCACCTCATTTCCTGGGTACAAAAATAAGAAGGCTGGACTAGATGGATTGATCTAATGTTTGTTCAGAAATGACCTTTTGCAAAACACTGTGCTTAGATGTCACGGAGGATATGAAAGCGTCATGGAGCCAAAGTTCCAAGTTGGATCATGGAGGCTGGCCATTTCTGTTTTCCGCCAAATCCTGCACACTCCCCCAAAATGATTGCACTGGTTTTTGTAAACAATTCATGCATATACGTTAGTGTACATCTGCCTCCCTTTGAAGGCAAGCAACAGGTTTTGCAAATATCTGAATTATGTCCTGCCTAATTCACTTAGCATGTAGCATGATGCTTTAATTTTTTTTTAGTATGTATCAGATATTTTTTATATGCATATAAATAAAGACTGAAAGGTACAACCCTTCTTCTCAAGGAGTTTAAGCCTCCTTTGGAAGAGAATTCATATAAAAACATCTGTAGTACGACAACAAATTAACTAAGTTACCTAATACTATATCCTCTCTCTATACATTCTAGAACCTGTGTTCTACAAATATGTATATGATATGTTCCAGTGGGACGTCTGAACTAGGAGAGAACAGATAGGTGATAAGAAGGAGACGAGCCTACCTAGAGATGTATGTGTCTGTGTGCCCATGAAGCTAGCATACCAGAAGCAGCAAATGCTTAATACACTTCAGGTATATTTCTAGTACAGAATTTGTGTATTTTCTGCCACCCTAATTTGTGTATTCTCTGAAGTTAGGCCCAGACAAGTGAGATGAGATGTTCTCAAAGTAAGGTATTCTTGAGGCTCCTGAGATCTGAAATCTGAGGAAAATGCTTCCGGGTCACTTAAAACAAGGATTAGTGGAATGTTCTGTGTATCAGTTATATTCCTTCTCAGAGTCCTAAATAATTTTACAAATTTCTACCCAACTCAGTCCTTTTATTGACCATTCACAGTTCTTGATTGCTGAATATATATTATTCAAATTTCTAATGAGAGACCTATTTGCAACTTAAGGCCAAAAGATTTCTTTCTTTTAAAAAGATTTATTTATTTATTTATTTGACAGAGATCACAAGTAGGCAGAGAGGCAGGCAGAGAGAGAGAGGGAAGCAGGCTTCCTCTTTAGTAAACGTAAATTCTGAAGGTCCTGAGCTAATACCGGTAATTGAACATATAAAAGACTCTAGTAAACTAGCTTCTCTTTGCTAATAGTTACAGACTCAGATCAGGGAAACTTTCAGTAAAACATAGTATAAGAAACTAAATAGTAGGGGCACCTTGGTGGCTCAGTTCATTAAGCTCTACCTTTTGCTCAGGTCGTAATCTCGAGGTTCTGGGATTGAGCCCTATGTTGGGCTCTATACTCAGTGGGTAGTCCGCTTCTCTCATTTTCTCTGCCCTTCCCCCATTCATGTTCTCTCTCTATCAAATAAAGTCTTTAAAAAAGTGATCTGAACACTATCTTTTTATGAACATCAATTATTTCAATTTTTATTTTATAAATCATTTATAAAACATCATGTACTGACAACTGTCTTTTCTCTTCCCAGAGGCTAGAGGACCAGCAATATATACATATATATTTGTGTCAAGATGCAAGGCTGTTTTTACATGTGACCTGGTGTTCTTCTAGGCTGCTCCCCTAAAACCATTAGTCATGTTTCACTACTTTCTTCATTTAAGAACACTCATTCTACCAGAACTTTCTGAGTTACGCTGTACAAAAAGACATTACCTGAAGCAGCAACAGCCCAAATGATAATTAGTTCACTCCTAATCACTGATTACATATTCACACTCTGCTGAAAAACCTGAAAATTCCTTCCAACTCCACAAAACCCAAATCACTGAAATATCATAAACCACTGAACTAACACAGGACAAGAGCACTCCAACACAAGAAGTTTTCTCTCTTTCGAGAGTGCAGTTTTATCTCTCATTCTGAAATTGCTTACGATTTCTAGAAAGCTAAGAAATGTACAACTTTTGGTGCCCGGGGCCACATCCTTGGGAAGGAAGGAAACTACCTTATTTACTAGAAAGGCAAAGCCCGAGATCGGGCGTCAGAGGCAGGAGAGCTCAAACCCAGAAATAGCAGGAAAGGTGGCAGAGTTTTAGAGCCATTCCAAATCCCTCCTGTCTTGGGAGGATTCACTTTACCTGAGATCTGGGGTGCGCCATGGGGGAGTCTGTTATGACACATGTTCCTACACATTCATGGGAAAAGGATGGCCTGGGCCGGGGGTTGGGGGAGGGGTGTCTGTCCTGTGAGCCGTCACAGCCGAGTTAACTCATGACCCAGCTTTTGTCTGGCTGGGATAAGAGATCTGCACTCTGGAAGCTTATCTGTTTCTGTGGTTTGCATCTGTTTTTGTTTTCTCTCCTCTTAGATTCCTAACAAGGTGTTTTTTTGGGTTTCTGTTCAGTTGTTTTTTGGGAAAATCTCCAAGGGGAGGGGAGCAGGAAGAATCCGAATGGTAGAGAGCCCAACGCTTCAAGGGGCTCCAAAGGGAGATTTACTGTTCTGACGCAGGCAGGCACCTGCAGGTGCGGAGAAATCAGGCTGCGGGGAGCTCAGGAGGTGGGAGCTTTCTCTGAGTAGATACTGTGGTCTAGTGACCTTCGGAGAAATGAAACTGCTTCCCTCCAGGACATGGAGGGTTGGGCGATGCCAATCAACAGGGACTGAAGCCCGAGCCGGTGGTTCTTCATCCCAGCCCTGAGTCTCGTTGTTCCTCACTGACCTGTGCAGGGGATGCGTGTCTGTAGTGTGGCAGTGTCCTGGGGCATAACTGCCTCGCTCTGCCTTTTTCTCCTCTCTTCTTACAAGAGACTATCATGTAGATGACGCTTTTCAGCTTGTGAGAGGAGAAGCAGACTCTCCAAATACCAAGGTCCAAGTATTGCTAGAAAATACTAGGATAAGAAGAGATCTTGGGGAAAGGGTGTGGGGGCTGCGGAGTGGGTGAGGTTGGCGGAGCTCCTGGTTCCAATTTCTTAGTTCCAGGTACATCTTCCTTATGTGGGAGGAAATTATTGATCCCTGTAGATCAATCATGTCTGACCCTTTCATTTAATCCTCAGACGGCTTTCTCCAAGCCTCCACCTTCACTTGGAGGCAAAGACCGGCCTATAGAACAAGCCAATGGAGTTAAGAGCAAGGCCAATCCTTTCTTATTTCATCAGATTACTGGCCTTCTACTTTGGGCCCATGATCAAACTGAACAGCTTAAAATCTTAATCTACAGTCGATTTTGCCAGGTAGAGTATATCCTACAACCTTCCTTCCACCCGTCACACTTGTGGCAAAAATGAGTCTTTAAAAATGCTCAAAATGCAGACAAAGAGAAAACAGACGAAGACTTTCAGAGTGTTCCCAGCCCCAAAGTGAACTTCTCTGAGTGGGCTGTTTGGGGCACAAATGTTAAGGATTTTCCATTTGAGCTGAAATAGTGCTCAAAAGAACTGTTGAAATATTAGTGTTACAGCAATATCCCGAGGAACCGCGTATCACGTAGGTCTACAGTCACAGACAGGACCCTTGGTTGCTGAGTTTGAGATGACAACCATTTTTGGGGGGGAATGGGGAGAGGCAGACTTTTCTTTCCCTTCGGTATTTTGTGCCTCGGGAAATACTCCCGAGGAACACCCCAGAATTTCAGGATGAAGATAATATATTTTCAAAAATCCAACAGTGACCATCTTAAAAAACAGACAGTTAATGGCGACTTCCGGGGGCAGAACTGCCCAGTGAAATGTAACAGGGTAAGTGCAAGTTCTTTGCTACACCCGAACTTCCACCACGTTAAAAGACAGAATATTCTACCTGCTTGGGTGCTCTCTCTCTCTCCCTCTGACAAATAAATAAATAAATAAAATCTTTAAAAGATAGAATATGCTGAAATGACTAATATTTAACCTCATCCAAAAGGAAGGAAAACAAACATCTGTGGGAAGCTGGGCTTCCCTTAGCACCAGTGCTTAGGCAAGAGGCCAAGAAGAGATACGACACCTGCCATGTCCGGAATGTTTCCATCCCCACAAAATTCTTATGTGGACACCTATTGCCCACCGTGATGGTACTAGGATGTGCGGCCTCTGGGAGGTGATTAGGTCAGGAGGGTGGAGCCTTCATGAGTGAGATTAGTACCCTTTTAAGAGACCCCAGAGAGCTCCCTTGTCTCGCCCCTTCTTGCTACCATGGGACCCACTTAGGAAATGGACCTTCACCAGACACCGAATCTGCCCGTATCTCGATTTTAGACTTCCAGACCTCCAACAAAAGCAGAAAAAAGTGTCTGTGGTTTATAAGTTACCCCAGTTATGGTATTTTGTGATAGTGGTCTGAACAGACTACAGCAGCCCACAACCAAAGCTCTGTTTTTCTGCCTGTCCTACTCCAAGGCTTTCCATGGCTTATAATGTACACTTTCTATATTACTTTAAGGCCCGAGAGCCTTCACCAGGCCCCCTGCCTTAAAAAACAGCAGCTGTAAAGGTACTGAGAACAAGCCAGAACCTTTCTTATTGAAGTACTGAGTTCTTATCATGATTCTTGCATTTGCTGTATGTTAGGGTAGGACTAAATCGAAGGATCTTTCCCTTCCTCCCTCAGGCAGAGGTGCAAGGCTATTTTTGGAAAAACACTTATGTTATTACTTCAGTTGCTTTTATGGTCCCCCTGTAGGAGGGGTCAGAGTGCAGGCCCACAGTCCCTTTTCTAAAATCTTTGGACCTGATATGCTTGGAATTCAAAAATTTTTCAGATATGGCATCCAGAGCACATATTACACAAAACTTCCAATGAAGGTGGTGGGGGCGGGGGGGTTTGAGCCAGCACCTTGTAATCAAATACATTCATATTTCTGTGATAAAATGTAGGAATGTTCACAACAAAGATTGTAAACGGCCTCTCACCAGTTCAGGGCAAGCTTTGCCATGAGAGGACATTGTGTGTCAAATGTGCAAAAGAACTTCCAGTTTTCTGGACGTTTTGGATTTTGAAAGTGAGGGTAAGAGAGTGTAGATCTGTATGAGGTTTTGAAAGAATTAAGGTCAGTGATTTCAAAGAGTTAAGAGAGAAAAATCTGTTGGTGTTTAGAAAAAGGTGAGACCGACCGCACATCATCCAAGGGGCCTCTTCAAACGGGTCTTTCAGATACAGAATTTGACCGTGTTGAACGGGACAGAGGTAGATGGGTTGTTCCTGTCCCTGCACTTCTGTCATAGGACCTGGACACAGTCTGTCCCCCAGGGGGAGCGCTATTGTCCTGGAATTTGAGCTGCCTCACTGTTCCTCAGGGAAAGGGGCCCCAACTGCTCTGAGACTCACAGGAACATTCCCAGACTAGAATAAAAACCTCAACAAGGCAAGAGTGTTGGAGCCAATTGGCACGCTTGCACTATGACTCCATAATAAAGTAATTACACAGTTTGATTTTTTAAGGATATAAAAACCAAAAAAAAAAAAAATTTTTTTTTTTTTCTTAATATAGGGAAAACAATTCTTGCTAAAATCCTCATCTTTGGCGTTTTAAAGGTGGGACCTAGAAGGTTCTATTCTGGGTTCTTGTGCTAGGGATTCTATCATAGGGGATGGGTAAGTGGTCCTTGAGATGAGGGGCTGTCATCAGCGGAGACATAGGGAGATAAAGGCTTACTTGGCTTCCAGGGCCAGTGCGATGATGCCCGCGGCCATGGGGGCCGAGGCCGAGGTCCCAGTGTGGTTGTCCGTGCAGCGCTGCCTCAGATCTGTAGTAATCTAGAAGACAGAAATGAAAAATTTAGGGTTCTGGGGCCATGGGAGTCACATGCAAGTAGAATGAAATTCCCTCATAAAAGCAGAACGGAGGGGGGTGTTGAAACAGTTGTTTTAAATTCCTTGCTCCTTTACTTCTGTGACTGTATCTCTTCTAGAGAACCGCCTGTGCAAATCAACTTTGAAAAGAGAAGCATTTGGAAATCAGACTCCACTTCTGTTAAAACCGGGGTCAGGACTAGGGCAAGTCTTTGGCTTGGAACATAGGGGTTATGCCTGTGTGCCCTTCCATTTTCCCCTCAAACCCCCGCTTGCCGCTTGCTTCACCCCAGACCCAGCTCTAGTTAAAACTAAAGTTCTTTCATGACCCCAACATTTTTCATGATCAGATATGTTGAAGCAACCACCAGACGCTGAGGTAGGCATTGGAAGCATGAAAGCACACGGTCTGGCCTTGCCCTTCCAGAACGGATACCTTGGGAGAAGCAAGGGTTTTAAGCAAAGGCGTGCTCTGCCATCGACGGAACGTGGGTTTTTGGCATCCACAGAAATGATGCAGGGAAGAACCAAGACCTCCTCAAAGATTTAACATGAATACCCACAACAAGGTTGAACCCAGGGTGCCTGAGGGGAAGTTACCGCACTGAGGGCCTGGCGGTATGTTACAGAAGGAGATTTTGCCATTTCTCCATTTTTGAAATCAGAATGTGAGAACTAGATCATTTTTTTCCTCTTGGTTTGAATCCAGTTTACTTCAGCTGCGGCTGAATAACATTCCTATCAGCAAGAGCCCTGCTTTTAAACCTCCCCCTTCATGACCATTTCACTCAGGGAGAAGAAGTTGAAGTGAGATTCTCCTTCACAAGACAAATGAAACATGCTGGGGTGAGATTTTGCAAACCAGTGAAATAGCTAAGATTTAAAAAACCCTCCCTCCCCAAGAACCATCTACTTTTGTCTCCTTGGGGCTGATATTGCTCCTGCCAGGAATGCACAAGCCTCGTGAGGTGAGCTGGAGCCCATCTCGAAGTTACTGGAAGACAGCGGTTAAGCTTTGTTTGGCATCAGGACAAAAAGGATAACTGAGGTGAAAGTTCATCAGAAAGGTGTGGGGGGACAAAAGCAGTTGAAGGCAAAGTCCTATGGTTCTAAGGTGTATCCTTCCAGAAGAGTGTGGAGATTGGCTGATTTGGAAAGAAATCTGATCTTCACAGGAAGAAAGTGCTGCCTAAGTCTTCAGAAATGAGCCTTCCCCAATAGTTTCCTCAGAGTCCCCTGAGGATGTATGAATGGACTCTTTAATTATCTGGTATAGATCTACATTGACAAGACAGCTGACCTGGTTTCACATAGGGCCAACAGTTCTCTTTTCTTTGTTCCTTTTGACACTTTTAATGTCACCAGACCATCCATACCAGAGAGGCACCGATACCCAAGGAGTGGCAGAATGAACAAAAATATAGAAGAGAGCCATAAGACATGGTGGTGGGAGAGAGGAGGCAAGCCTTACCCTCTTTTCTTAAATAAGTGAATGGTGGCCAAGAGCCCCCCCCCAGTGTGTCTGGCAAGCGAGGGAGGTTGTTTCTTGATGAACAGACGTGGTTAACTAGCCATCTTCTGAACCTCCGTGTGGATGCTTATAAGATGTTTGGGTAAACAGAGCCCTACCCACTTCTGCATAAGAAACTTTCGGGATCTTTATTCATTGACTTTAAAAGGTATTTTTTGAGTTTTTGTTGTTGTTGTTGTTGAGGTAAAAAAAGCATGTAACACAAATTTACCATTTCAACAACTTTTTAAGGGTCGAGTATAGTATTGTTAACTATATGCACGCGTACGAAAGATCTCTCTAGCACATTTTTATCTTGTATGAATAAAAAACTCCACCCACTAAACAACTCTCCATTCTCCCCTCCTCCCAGCCTTTGGTAACCACCATTTTACTCTCTGTTTCTATGAGTTTATCTATTCTAAGGTACCTCATATAAACATAATTATATGTATTTGTCTTTGCACGTGCACATGTGTGTGTGTGTGTGTGTGTGTGTGTGTGAGAGAGAGAGAGAGAGACAGAGAGACAGAGAGATCTGGCTTATCTCACTCAGAATAATGTCCTCAAGTCTCGTTTTGTTGTAGTACATAGCAGGATTTCCCTCTTTTTAGGCTGTATAATATTTCATTGTATGTATTTACCACATTTTCTTTCTTTGTCAGTGGACATTTGGGTGCCTTCCGTCTCTTGGCTCTTGTGAATAATGCTGCCAAGAGCACAGGGAAGCAAAGAGCTCTTCACAATCCTGTTTTCAATTCTTTTGACTATGTGACCAGAAGTGGGACTGCTGGACCATTAAAGGGATGTCTACTTCATTTGAAATTGTTGGTCAACGCACAGCCTTGTTTTCCAAAGTCCTGGTCCGTACGTCAAGGCATAAACACCCCAGAAACAGTCTGTTTCCGAGTCTCCAAATCCTCTGTTGTTGAGAGATGGCCCTGCCTGCATTCTTCTCATTTTACCTCACTCTCATGGTCATATTCCTTGGCCAAATTTTCTTTTTTTTCAATGACTTGTGCCTGGATTCAAGATTTTTCATGAAGTCTTCCCACTTGGCTCCTTTTGCCTGTCCTTCAGCTGTACCAGACCCTTGCCGTACACAGAAACCCATCCAGGATAAACACCCCAAGTGTGTGCAACGTTTTTGAGTTGAATAAAGAGACACCTCCCATCAACCTCCAACATGAATGATAAAAACTTTGGGATGTCAGGTCCACAACAGGAAGAAGGCTCATCCCTACAGAGTCCCCAGGTAGAGACGTACATGCTGTACGCGTAAATAAAAAGTCGCCCCGTACTTTTCTATACAAACACCAACCACATGTTACACGCTCTCAATACGGCCATGCTTGTGGAATTCCCGACTGGTGCTGGGCTCTCCTTTATTTATTTATTTTTCAAGCACTTTATGTAAAGGAAACCTAAGAAGTGAAAAAAGAGCGAAAAGGGGGTGAGGTATGAAGGCCAGGGAGAGTGGAAGGGAAAAAGGAACGGAGAGGAAAGAAACAAAAGCAGTCTCCCTCTCCCTCCTTCTCACCCTGCTTTCAGGGGAAATTCCAGCTGGGTCATTTCAAGAGGAAGTTACTGTCACTGGTGGAAATATTTAGGCGTAAATTACTGGAAAGATCTAAGGCAGGCTTTTCATCATTAGGAGAAGTCACGGTATCAGGGAATTTAGAGGTGTCTCTTTAGAATGAAAAGGCAAAGACCACCAAGGAGAATGCAGTCTCGAAGAAAAATGATGTCCCCAAAACTGGAACCACATGGGGGACCCCATTAATCACAACGCGTGCACGCAAACCTTGACAGCATAATTTAAAAGCCAAGTTGCGTGGAACAGTCGGCCCGTGTCACGGAGGCTGGAGGCTCTACGTGTGGGAACAGAAAGCTAAAGCCTGGGAGTTTCGATTCCATTTTAAAGCAAGTCTCGGAATTTGGTTTTGATCCCCGGGGATGCATCTCGCACGCTCCAGGTTCCCTCAATTCAATACCAAATCAGAAACAGAATTCTCCTCCACGCAACTTCTCAGATTGCTCAAGAAAATAGCCTCCCTGTCCGTCAGAGTGGGGGAAACAGGAGAGGACACCGGGCCTCGAGCCAGATCAAAGCTGTCCTGGTGAGCAAATTAGACGTTTGGCCTCAGGATGAAGAGCCGACGGTTTGGGGAACGCCAGCGCGTTAGGGATGTCCTCGGTGTTTGGTGAGAAGGGGTGGGTGTCGTTCAGGTCTCGGCTCACTCCCTCTGAGCAGAACCCTGGCCTTTTCTCATCCTCAGCTCTTATTTCCTAATATTTCACATTTCATTAGCTGGGCTGATTGGATCTTTTATCCCAGCCTGTGAGGAAATTCTCCAGGGAACCTCAGCTCAGGCGGACTTTGGCCATGAGTGGCAAGTCTTAACAGCAACCCTGGAGTTAAGAGTTTCTATCTCCCTGATATCTTGCGACTGGTTTTATTTTGAAGGGGGCATATTGTCTCATAGCTGTTAAAAGAGCAACCGAGCAGATATTTTTAAAACATGAAATGATTCTACTGTCTGTTACGTTGAATTTGTTTCTGGTGTGGAGTTTGATTTGGATGAGGAATGTGCCAGAAAAGCTGTTTGAAACAAGCGATGGGGGAATGAAGGCAGAAAATAAATCTTCAATGTGTCAAGGAATAAAACAGAAGAAGCTGATTTATTAAGCACAGCAAAATAAAATGCAATGGAGGACCAATTCATGCTCCCTGGGTTCAACCGAAGTCTGGTCTAAAACGCAGTCGTGACCGAGGAGGCCACACAGCACTCCAGCCCCGTGTTGCTAGGGGAATCTGGAGGTGAGACGCGCATATGGGAGGTTCTGCTTACAAAGGCGAGGCCACTGTTGCTGGAGGAGTCTGCCATCGTCGATGATTTTTGCATTTCCATCATGTTCAGCTCTGTGCTAGGTAGGGAGCAGAAGCACAGTATTTATTGGCTAAGCTGAATTATTAACATCAAGCTCCCTCAGACTCTGCTTGAAGGCTCTCCAATTATTAAGAAAGACTTCAAGGTTTTGTTGTTGTTGTTTGTTTTGTTTTGTTTTTTTTTTTTTTTGGTCAAATCTCCAAATAAAGCTCACTTACACTTAGAAGCCACCTACAGAAGAGTACGTGTGTATACGTGTGCGTGTAATCCAGGGCCTAAAGTAGAGCTCTTCCTTACCACCACTGTTGCTACCCCATGCTGGATGGCTTAGAGAACCATCACCACTTGCAACAAGGGGGACGGCACACAACAGGTGTTTACATGTGTGCACACGCATGTGTGTGCATAAAACTACATTTAAATCCACAGAACCTCTGCACGCTCGGTACACTATTAACTCAGGAAGTGGGAGGCTCAGAGGGAACAACTTGCCCAAGGAGGCGTAGCTACTAAAGAGATGGGTAAGTGGTAGAGGATAAAATCCTGACATGGCCCCAAAAGGAAAAGCTGAGTCACAGGGGTAGCCATTCCATGAAAGCCAAGATGGCCACTCCAGGCCACCCCCAGCCATGGCAGTGGAACTGGCCTTGAGATCCAGTTCCTATCAGCAAGTGGGCATTGATCGATGCTCTCCTTCGGGCCACAGTGGAAATTAGAAGTTTTGAGGAATAAGCTGTCCTTTCCTCTTTTTTTTTTTTTTTTTAAGATTTTATTTATTTGAGAGAGAAACTAAATGAGAGAAAGCAAGCATGAGCAAGAGAGTGGGGAGAAGGAGAGGGAGGGAGGGAAGTCGACTCCCCACTGAGCAGAGAGCCTGACATGGGGCTCAAACCCAGGACCCTGGGATCACGATCTGAGCCAAAGGCAGACGCTTAACTGACTGAGCCACTCAGGTGCCCCTGTCCTTTCTTCTTTTTAACATTCTCTAGAGATGATGTGTCCAACTTTCCAAACGCACTACAGACATCTGGGTTTGCTCGTCTTCTGCTTGAAAAACACTAACATTTCTCAAATCGAAAGAAGAAACAGAAAGATGATAGAAATCAACCCCAGCACGAACGGTAGCTGTAACGGAATAAGGATTGGGGTGGTGGGGGAGGGCGGGAGCGGGGAGCGAGATGTTTCTGCAAAAAAAGAAAATGCATAGCTGCTTAGGAACCCTGAGAGCAATAAGAGAATTCCTCCACATGGAGTTGGTCACTCAGTCCAAGCCAGAGATACTCCAGGCGGCAAGTTTGTTTTGAACACAAAAAATAACATGACGTCAGGAGAGGGCTGAGCACAGCCTATATTCTCAACCCTTGGCTCACAAGACCCCTCCCAGGAGGAATCCGATCACTGCCACATGCCAAGCCCTAAGACAAATTACTAGAGGAAAAAGGGCAAAGGTTGAACTAGTTCCCGAAGAAAGGGATCATTTAATGACAGGAGAGGTTGGGGAGAGAGGGAAGCTTTATTCCCCAAACAGAACCAGGGAGAGATTTCAGGAGGCAGTGAAGGGTGACAGGCAGGACCTTTGAGGCCCTTTGACCGGAACAAAGGTTGTAGGTACAGCTTTATCACGTAGCAAGAGTCCTGTGGGCCGTTTCCTATGCCAAATAGTTTACCGTCAAATACCCTTAGCCCTTCACCGACCGACCAGAAGGAGTTTCTCTTAAAGAAACAGAACATCTTCCTGTCTTCCTGTAGCTATACAAACACCTCGTGAAGGTCCCATCCTTCCCAGTGTCTGATGGTGATTTATGCACCAATATTTACTCAGCTCAGGCTCTGGGAAGGAACAAGGCAAAGTCTTCAACCTCGTGTAGTTTCCAACCTAGTGTTTCACAAACAGTTTCCAATCTGTTTTTCCAAAACAGACAGCAAGAAAACGTGCAATGTCCTAAATCGTTCTAAGGACATGAGGAAGAAAATCGAACAGATAAAAAGAGTGGGGGATGGGAGTGCCCTGATTTTAAGGGAGGTGGGAAAGAAAATCCTCCTTGAGCTGATGCTCTAGAAGAGGCATAAATTAAGGGCTATCTGGGGGGAACAGCGCCTTAACAGATGACACTTGCCGCAAGACAGAGAGCCCTGGCTTGGAGGTCACACAAAAAGCGTGACCTGGAGTTGTTCAGTGCTGATATCCTGCCACAGGACCCAGCAATCCAGACTGGCAAAGAGCTGCAGGTTTTTGCAAGAGGACGGATGGTCTGAGGGGATTGTGAGAAGGTCTTGCAACATGAGAATTAACATAAATCCTCCAAGTAGTGAAAAATAATAGATAACTACATATTCTCTCTGGATATACACACACATATACATACATACACACACACGTGTGTGTGTGTATTTTATCACTGTGAAAAGAACCCCACGTGGGCCAGAGCAGCACCATTGCTTGTGGACGCCTCCAGAGCAGGCGTCCTTTGAAAGAACCCAGAGCACGACCGTGTATTGGTGACAAGACGGGTGTGGGTGTCCATCCTGACTTTGGTAGAAATCCAGGCTCTACCACTTCCTGCCTGGCTTTCTTTTACCCTTTCTAGCACTAGTTTCTTCATCTTTAAAGGCAGGACGGCACCTGGTCATCCTGGGCGGGGTTTTGAGGATACTAGGAGATGGTCCATTTAATATGCACAGTGCAGTACCTGGTACTAATTGGAGGAATAACAAAAATTCCATATTTATGGCATGTTAATATCACGGTGAATGTATGATGTATTCAACATGGAATAAGATGTATGCATTATTGTTAATAAAACCATATTATTTGATCACAGGGCTTTAGAATAGCCAGGCATTTCAACTGATTTCTGTTTAGCTTACGGGAAGTTTCTTGTTGTAGTCGTCTTGGTATTTTGGATGCTTCCCTCGCTGTAAAAAGACATAAGGCCATGGCTGATCTGAATCTGTTAAAGCATGAATGAAATACCAAGGTCCAAGACTGTACTAATAACAGGGGAAGGAAACCAAGAGACAGAGATCTGGCTGTTTGGAAACCCAGGGCAAGGTTTTCCTGCTTGCATACCATGACAAGACATTCTGTTGAAGGCAAGTGAAATTTATTCAAAGTGCTTTTCCAGAAGCAGAGGGATCTTTCCTCTCTTCTGAATCCTTGGCATTTGCCTGGGTCAAATCACAAAGGTACTCTACAAATAAGTCATAACAACCGTGCTCTCCCGAAGAAGCTGCCAGTGGCACAAGGAAATGAAGAGCCCAGGGAGGAGAGCCCCAGAACAAAGGGAGACAGAAGCCGCCATTCCTACAACACTCAGTCACAATGCCATGGCCAGGAAGCGGGTATCTCTGAGGGACTCAGGGCTTCTGGTTCAAAGCCTGCTGGGGAAAAGGTCCCAGGCACGATGCAGGATTATTTGTCATTCTGACATCTAGGAGGAAAAGGGGTCAGCTGGACCAGAAAAGGCTGACATCGTTGCCAACTCTACTCATGTTCAAACCGTTAACATGTTCATGTTCAAAGTGTCTTTCTTTATGGGGTAGGTGGTGCAGATCGCAGTATTTTGTAGATTGGAAAAACAGAGGTGCCATGAGAGCCCTGATTAACAACAGTTGGAAAAATGGCCAGCCTCGCCTCCCAGGATTCAGAACAGCACACCGTCCTAGGGAACAGTGGCACCAGCCACTCCTGAGTGGCTCGTTGCACCGGTGCGGTGTGAGTCCCTTATGTCCAGCACCTCATCTTCCCCCAAAATCAATGAGGCTGGTGAGGGTTTTGCCTGCATTTTACAGATGGTGTAACCAAGACTCAGTGAGGTTCACTGAGCCACTGAGATGTGTCTGAAGCCAGAGACTCTAGCTTGGAAGAACTACCAAACTTCCTCTCCAATTTATGGTGATCTGGGGAGTCTCACAAAATAAAGAAACTCTAAGAGCCGGATGGAGAAAAATTACTAACAGATTGCTGTGATGAACATGGGAGAAAGAGATCGAACAGAAGGTAGAAACAGGTTTAAGTTAAATATGTAGAGTGAGTCTGTAAAGGTTTTGGTATCAGAAGTAGCAAGTCCAGAGAAAGTGAAGTCTGGGGTGCCTGGGTGGCTCAGTGGGTTAAAGCCTCTGCCTTCGGCTCAGGTCAAGTTCCCAGGTCCTGGGATCGAGCCCCCACATCAGGCTCTCTACTCAGCAGGGAGCCTGCTTCCCCCCTGTCTCTGCCTGCCTCTCTGCCTACTTGTGATCTCTCTGTCTGTCAAATAAATAAATAAAATATTTTTAAAAAAGAGAAAGTGAAGTCTATTATGACGGACTGGATTTACCCAGTGACTGGATCACTCTGTCCTTTCCCAGGAGAATCCTAAATGACCACCTGTCGTCATGGAGGCAGGGGCAGTCATAGCAGCGATCACAGCATCATAGCACGATGGGGGCCCAGGAAGGTCAGGTCTGGGGAGTAAATCTCACATAAGGATTTTGAGGTCCCTCTGTCCATACTGCATTCTCCCATCCAGGACCCAGAAAACCCTTCCTTCTCCTTGGAGATTTTGCCTGCTGGATTGTACATTTCTCTTAAGAAAGGCTTTTATGAACGTCACAATTCCCCCTCCATGGCAACCAGCCCACAAGCAAAAACAGGAGTCAATGGGCATATTTGCTTCGAAGCAACGGCAAGTTTGCTTTCAGACCTGAGAGGTACTGGAAGAGAACTCTTACTCCAGAGAGTTCCATCAGGATTTTTATGGTACAGAACTGATGGATGCCACTCAGATTTAGAGGACCATGACCCTAAGTACTGAGAGATAAGCGTATCTGAGAGCATAAGGGGTACTCCTGGATTATAACATTTTCATAATGAAGGTAAAACATGGAATGTCACTTTTCATTACAAAAGCCAGGACACTGTGACACTTGTCACCTCCATATTTTCTTTTACATTTTACTTTGTACTGCAGGGTCATGTTCACTAATGAATGATGGAGGTACTTAAAGGTGGACTCATGCATGTGTTTTTTATTTTTCTTAAGATTGTATTTATTCATTTGAGAGAGAGAGAGAGTACAAGCAGAGGGAGGAGGCGGCTCCCCACTGAGCAAGGGCCCTGAGGCAGGACTCGATCCCAGGACTCTGGGATCATGATCTGAGCTAAAGGCAGATGCTTGAATGACTGAGCCACTCAGGCATTCCCAATGCATGTTTTTTAATCCAGTTATTGTGGAGGAATTAGGGAAAGAGAGGGGCATAGGGGCTATATATAGGTAGGCACTTTCGACTTAAATCAATCAAAAAAATGCAATTAAAGAAGTTAGTAAAAAATAGCTGAGAAGTCGCACATGACAATTACATAGAACCAGGAATCAAAAAGAACTAAAAGGATGTGAATGAAGCACTATATAAAGCAAGTTGTATCATATCACCTGTCTCTCCACCACTGTGTGAACGTCAGAGGTGACCCAGATTTGTGTGACTCTCTAAGACTTGAGAGCAGGGTCTCAGCCACAGCTGAAAAGTATCAAGGGAAGCAGCCTAGCTCCGCTTTAGAAAGACAAACCCTGAGTCAGTTTATAAGACTACGATCAAGAGCAAACTGCAAAGGTGTTTGAAATTCTCCATCAGATGCACCGGAAAAGCCAGAACCTTCCTTGAGCGAATTACCAATGAATTGGTAATGGAACGACAACACTTAAAATTACGTGGGTTGAGCCAGCCACTGACTCCCACATATCACTTGTCTATTTCTGTATACTGCTTGTGCATATGAGTTTACGGTTCTTCCTTTGTCTTTCACTGGGAAAGATAAATGAATAAGCCGTGACGGACACTCAAATGTTACGTACTATTTTCTTGTCGTACGACTCTCCGCTGCTGTACGTGGTGGCCAGTGTGGACGAACACTCTTCCAGGTACCAAGGCTTCTTCCCACTCTCGGCCGTGCTGCTGATGGAGATGGTGTAGATGCTGTTGGTGTAGCCATCACAGGAACAGTGGTCTTTGCTCCTTCCGCCGTTTCCTGAGGCCCAGACAAAAACAGAGCCGAGGCCTCTCCGCCCCTGTTCACAAACAGAAAAAGTTAAATGACAGAAGACACAGATCACAGACTCTAAGTGCAGAGAGCAATAGCAACGGGGCACATCAAATAGCTGTAGGAGGGGTGTGATGCTATTTTAGTAATGCGCTGGATGTAGGCTGTTTTTTTGAGGTCAGAAGAATTGCTTTTTATCATATACATACACACACACATATATATATATACATATATATATATATATTTTTTTTAAGAGAGAAAGCATGAGCCTGTGGCAGGGGTGGTGGGGAGAGGCAGATGGGGAGAATCTTAAGTAGACCCTGTGATGAGCATGGAGACTGACCCAGGGCTCGATCTCATTACTCTGAGATCACGACTTGAGTTGAAATTAAGAGCTGGACACTTAACTACTCACCCACCCAGGCGACCCAAGAGGAGTTGCTTTCAGAAACTAAAATAATCTCTATGTAATGTATAGCCCAGTGACTCCAGTTAATAATCCTGTATTGTTTATACATAAGTCGCTAAGAGAGTAGATCTTAAAAATTCTCAACACTAGAAAAAAAAATGTAACTCGGCATCATGAAAGACTGTGGTACTAGACTCACTGTGGTATTCATTTCCCAATATATACAAATACCAAAGCAGCATTTTATACACTTGAATATAATGTTACATGTCAATTACATCCCAATAAAAAACCCTAAAATAATCCTTTTCACACGCCACAGTCATAGAGGTCACAAGAGTACCAATGACAACAATAAGAGGTCCCACCACGGACCAGGCACAATTCTAATTGTTTTACATGAATCAGACTCAACTCTTCCAACAACCCTGTGGGAATGGTACAATTTTGTCCCTATTACACAGATGAAGAATTGAGCTACAGAAATTAAGAAATGTTCCCAAGGTCATACAGCTAGAAAGTGGAAAGACAAAATTTGAACCCACTCAGCCAGACCGCAGAGTGGGCATGTCATTAGCTGTGATTACTACAGACCTATAGTAGGGCTATGAGTCTCCTTCCACATGAAATGGTGCTCTTCTGCTCCCTCAGTCAACATATGAGCAACACGAGGAGTGGAGAGGTTGTGCGATCTATCCTTAGGTCACACTGTTGGTGAGGAGCAGAATTAGGGACAATGAGCCTTCCAGAGCTGTGCCTCCCCTATACAATGGACACTAATTATGAAGGATGTTAATGGATGCTACCAGAGATGAAAAAAAATTTTCAAGGTTAAGTATGTTTGGGAAATTCTAAGTTAAGCAAAATGAAATAGATTCCCCTACTGTAGAACTCAGTGATTGTTCTTTGCAAAACTCTATGGGAGATATTATCCTATGCTTTTTTTCCAAACATATTTGACAGTGGGATACTTTCTTCCACCCCATCCGTGAAATTTTTCTTACAAAGCTAGGAGATGGGGTTACAGTCTTCATGTCAAAACGTGGCATCCATCCACAGCGTTTCCTGAGGTCATAAAATAATTAAGGAGAAGAAGCAAAGTAGAACATAGATGTACCGAAGCATAAGGACTAGTTGGCTCCATAAGATAAGATCTTCATAAGAAAAGAGAGAAGTTGGCCAAAGTGATGTGTATCTTTCTGAAGAGGTGGAACGGAATCCCTCAGAAATTTTACCTTTTTAATACTGGAAGTCACCCTGAAGGACACACAGGCCAAATCTATCATTTGGTAATTAGGGAATGAGAACCGAAGTCACTAGCTGGTGATGGCAGACCCTCTTTTTTGCTTCCAGGCCCTAGCTTTTATGGTCTCAGGTGGAAGGAAAGTAGTTTGGGATGTGGTATTGGAATTTCTGGTAAAAGATCCAAGGAAAGAGACGAGAAAGAATTTGAAATATTCTTGATAAACTGTCTCTGACCTTGAAACCTCAAGAAACAGAATATTTATGACATGATTTGACCTGAACGTGGATTTCTTTTTGTCTTTCAATGTGGAAAAATGCAATATGATCGCACAGGAATGGGAACAATTCATGAAGAGAGAGGGAGAAAAAGTTCTGGATACTACTGCCACTTGACAGCTGGGTCTGGTTTACCATCCTTCAGGTTGTCGTCAGACTATTCAGGAAATGTACAGAAGGATGCAAAACTCACTCAGGCATCATAAAGGAGGGATTTTGTTCAATGCTTTGCAAATCTCTAGAAGGAATTACCGCTCACTATGGTGTGGATGGCCAGACTGAGAAACTCTAGTGACTGACTCATACCCTCACCTCAGAGAGAGAACCTCATAGCCAGAGAAGGAAGGGTCCAATTCATCATCAATAGGTAGCCTCTCTATCACAGACTGAGGGGCTGTGTTGCTGGCAAAGACGTGGTCACACTGTAGCTTTATATGACAGGTCCACAGAATGTATGACATAAGCAAAAACCACTGGTTTAAACAGCACTGGAACAGATAATAGATTAAGAACCACAAAACCACGAAAAAGCACGTCTGGCACAAACACACACACACACACACACACACCCATTCAAAATTATGACTGGGTGCCTACGTGTATAATTCACTGAAAAGATCGTACTTGGTTTTAAAAGAATATTTAATAAGAAGTATTTAGAAGGTAGTTTTGACAATGTAATTACAAATGGAGGGTAGAAAATGATGTAATATGGTCTCAGTTTAGAAAAAGAATGTATGTGTGCCTGTGTGTGTGTGTGTGTGTGTGGTGTGTTTAAAAAGTTAATGTGTATAAAGTTAAATGCATAAAGTTACCATAAAGTGACAATGTAACAGAACTTAATTCTGTTTGGTAAGATTAGGAAAGATTTTTTTTTTCTTTCTTCTTCATACCATCCTTCCATGACCATATGCGATTTTTATAAACAGAAACAAATGCATTTATTCCCCTCTTACGAGGGGAAACACAGGGCCAATTCTTAAAAGATAATTTTTACTTTATGATCACAAGAGGTTTTACACACAAAAGGTTCATTGTGCACTAAAGAGACTAACATTTATCAACATTTATTATGCACTAAGCACTATACAAACATTATTCTGCACAATTTAAGTCTATATCATTTCACAGATGGGTAAACTGGGGCTCAGAAACGCTCATGAATGTTAGGGCCAGACATTGAAATCCAACTAGAGCTAAAGCCTGCGCTCTTTATCCTCAATAATAGTCTTCTTTTGGGCAAAAAGAAGGCTGGTTGGTTGTTGCTGTACTATTTTTAGCCAAAGCTCCAGTGTCTTCATTGAAGTTCGGCTTTCAAACCTAAGAGCAGACCAGCCCTCTAAGCTCTTTCCAGATGGGTCGCAGGATTAAAATGATAAAGAAAGGAGGCATGTATGGTCCTGAGCATTCTAAGGGAAAAGGACATAGGTTCAGACGCAAAATTCTGCCTAGAAATCCCAACCTGACTGGAGTTCCCTCAGAAGTAGGACCACAAGTCATTCCATCATGGCGGCATCCAGAGGGGACACCACTGTAAAGGAAACAGGACTTATTATGGAGTCCTCTGGAGATTCGCTGGGTTGACAGAAGGAATGGCTAAAAGAACAGTGGGTTGCCACTGCCCTCAAAATGTCCTTTACAGATAGAAGTGATATCCCTCCATCAAAGATGATTTGAGGGAATTACTTTATAACTGGGTATGGTGAAGGGAAACATCAAAGGAGAGTATGAGATCAATAACTATCCCAACCCCCCATAGGATAGAAAGAAGCTGGGGAGTGGTGGGGAGGGGTTGTCACGGGAACTGGAAACAGAAGGGCTAACAGGAGTTGAGACATGACTAGGGACATACCAACCCCTGCTGGCCCTGCTGGGAGGGGACCAGGGGAATATGAACTGAGACCCTTATCTCTTTCTTCTCTCCCATCTCTCTCCCAGAAACCAGAGGTCATATGGATCATATGGATCATCTCTCTCACAGAAACCAGAAGTCATATGGATCATTTTCTCTGAGCACAGAGCTTGTGGAGAGACGGGGAGAGAGCATCTGGAAAATCCCATGGGAGACAACTGGCACTGTCCTTAAGGTATATTACGGAGTGAGTTGCATCACCTCCCCTTCAAATTCATTTGGTGACACTATAACCCCCAGTGTGACTATATTAAATACAGAGGAGATAAGCAAGAAGGTGGCTGTCTCTTAAGCTGAGGGGAGAGGTTATCACCAGAACCCAACTCTGCTGGTACCCTGAAATCATGGACTTCCAGTCTTCTAGCCTCCAGACTTCGAGAAAATACATTTCTGCTGTTAAGCAACCCAGCCTGCAGTATTCCGTTACGGCAGCGCAAGCTGACTCATACAATAGAGGAGGGGGAAATAGAGGGTGGCCTGCCCCCCAAGGAGGCAACAGAATACATAGACACCGCTGCTACACTATCCACCAGGCATTCTGACCCTTGTGCATGTGTGTAGGGTTTCTGATTAAAGTCCCAGAAATAATAAACAGGCTAATTTGTGGGCTTAAAATGCCATAAAGATCTGTGCTAAAGATCTATGGGGTTAATCTGAAACAATTAGCAATTCAAAGATTTATTTACTACAGATGCACAGCAGATTCCCATTAGAGTGCAATATTCAGAAAATCAAAACATATGTGGCAAAAGAGAATCTAGACATTTCTCCAAAATTCAGAGTAATTGAAGAATTAAATCCTAATGTGGGACGTAGGGAGAAAGGAAGGTGGGCAGAGTAGAATAGAGAGTAAAGAGTCTTGAGACACATATTTCCCCGAAGTGTAGGAAATGACATTTTCAAGTATTGTGATTGCAACTGGTTACTTAAATATGACTTTGGATGGAAAAAAAATCATCTTCCAATTTAGTTGAGCACGAAGTTAAAAGTAAACTCAAGGCAAAATATATTGTGAAATCCATAAAAGACCCATTTGGCCAAACTCTATTCTTTTTCATTGTGTATTTATTTCTGCATGTGTTTCTTCTCATGTATGCCCCTACAAACATCAATTTACAACGCCCACAGTTTTATTACTAAAGGCTAGGTAGGAACTGAATTTTTTGTGTTTCTGGAGATCAGAAAAGGCTACTTTATGCTGTGTTACCAATTAAGTCCTATGCCCCAAGCTAGGTTTTGAAATCTAGAGAGTTGAGAGAACCACATTTCTTTAAAATGCTGTGATAATTTTCCAGCCAATGCAGTTAGATTTTATTTGGAATTTTAATATTACTTTCTTTCCCCTATCACTTAGAAAATATTCTTGAAGGGACATGAATAAGTGAAAAAAAAAATTCTTGAAGGGGCATGAATAAGTGACCAGAGACTTCTGAAATACAAAAAAAAAAAAAAAGAAAAAAAATGTGGCTGGACATTGTGCTGGTGCTTTCACAAATATTAGTTAATTTAGAGCAATTCCAACAAGTCAGATATGTATTTTACAGATTAGAAAACCAAGTAACACTAAGTAATAGGTAAGCTGTCATATCACCAGAATGTGGTAGAGACAGAGGATGGAGGTCCCAAGGACGCTGATCAGAAGGCGCGGATCTGTATGTGTCAACACAAAGAGACAAGATGACACAACACATGATAAGGAAATTTCCTTTATCTGTGACATCTTCCAAGCCTAGCCTACGTACCCAATTACTAAAGCCCTTTACCATTCCACTTGCCATCTTTTTTGGGTGTTCGTTCTCTCCGTGAGAAAAGAGTATCACCCTCCAGGAAGCTCTTCCACACTCGGATAAGAGATAAAGGGGCTTGAGACCACAAGAGGCACAGGAGAGACAAGGACACCTACAATATGTGGTAGCTGAGATATGAAGAACTGTTCATCTTTTTTAAACAGAATCAATCATCTTTTTAACAAAATCAATCTGGTTCAACAGAGCAGGTTCATTGACAAAAATAGGTCTGGTCTAGAAACATAATATAAAGGCAAGATGACAACAACACACTTCTGAAAGATTTTTCTAGTTCTCACACAAAATGTCCCAGAATTCTAAAATATGTATTACTTTTTAAAGTTAATAGTTAATAATCCTTTGAATCATTATCACCTGTAGAACAGATGATTCACATGAAAACAAAGGCATCTTAAAGGTGACCTAAAAAGTAATCCAAGAAGAAATACAACCCATAATTGAGGACATGTCAGGAGCAGATAGTCACTCAATGCCTGGAGAAAACTTTGGTGGAACTTGGTGGGACAAAGTCTTCTTTGGGAATGCAACAAGAAAATGTAGTCATGATATAGATTCAGTAAGACGTTTTTGGGAAAGACTAAACCCTGTGACTTGTTTCTTCAATCAGTTTCTTGGAGTAGGATGGGGATTAGGGTAGGAAAATTAATTACAGTTGGCCCTTGAATAACTCGGGTTTGAACTGTATGAAGCCACTCATATGTTAATTTTTAAAATAAATACAGTACAGCAGTGTAAATTTATCTTCCCTTTCTTATGATTTTCTTAATAACATTTTCTTTTCTCTAGCCTACTTCATTGTAAGAAGACAGTATGTAATATATATAACATACACAATGCATGTTAATTGACAGTGCTATCAATAAGACTACTGATCAAGTAGTTAAGTTTTGGGGGAGTTCAAAATCATACATGGATTTTGGATTGTGTAGGAGTTCAGTGTCCCTCATCTCCACATTGTTCAAGGGGCAGCTCTAGGTGAGATTCATCTGGACCCAGGGAAGACAGTGGGTCACTCCCCCACCAAAACACAAGGGAATCCAAGATGACAGATAATGAGATGTTCTTAAAGAGTAAAAGGAGATGGTCCTCTGAGGGTTAGGAATCTGGAGGTTAAGTGCTGCTTTGTCTATACTGTGCCAGAGTCCTAAATTTGTTAGAGTGAGGACTCTACGGCAATGTCTTCCCTCACCCAAAAAATACGCAAGCGCAACCCTTATTTGTATGATTTACTCACTCCTTGAGTCAGAGTGCCTGATGTAAAGAGTATACAGGTTTCACTGGATTCTACTTCCGCTCTCAGAATATTTCATTCTTGTGCTCTCAGAATCGTTAAGTGAAACAGAAGAACTACTTTCAGGAAAAACCAAACTGTCATCAATGATGGTTTATTTGGTGATTGGACTGCAGCCAACAGCTCACTAATTCCACTCATTTCCAAGCAAACGTTCTAGGATTGAAAATGCTTAGCAATGCTTCCCAAAGACGATTCAACAGATAGCCAACACCTGCTGATGTTCAACCTTTCCTGGACCCCAGCACCTCCCCCAACTGCTATTCTTAATCTATTCAAACCCACTTTAGCATGGCCACCCCCCAGGCTGCCATGTAGCCCTAAATCCAATTTGGAGGAAGGACTGTCGAAACATTGACAGACTTAAAAAAAACACTCTGGGGGTGGGTCTTCACTCTTCTCATTCTATGCTATTTACCCTGTCCAAGCATGGTTGATGATTGAAAAACACTGAAAATACATATGCAGTTATTTTTTTTAAAGTACTAAAAGTGACGTAAAGAAGGCTTTTGTGAATGTAAGCTGTTTCTCCCCACTTTTTGTCTTCCTAGCTTTTCTTGTGTGATAGGACTTCAGCCTCTCTTCCCCTTCATCTCAACCTCACCCATCTTTTCCGCCCCTAGTCAGGTTTTCTCTCTTCTCATTTGCTGTGTACATGATGGGTGGCTCATCTGTGAATACTAAGCATTTTCTAAATGTTTTGTAGGCTTTTTAATATGTTGAAAATATTAGATGCAGTTATTAGCGATCATATTAATTTAACAAAAAGCCGTCTTATATGCTTTCTAAGCACACCAAAGGTAGACACAACTTCCCTTTATAAAGGAATAGAGAACTCAATTTGTGACTGTGGAATTGACTATTGGTGACAGTAGTTGCAAGCATTTCTGGTGAAATGATAAATTCACTTATACTTATAAGCTACATCTTTTTACAACATTGTTCACATTCTAGTACCTGAACAAGCAGCTTGATGCCCTCAACTCAGGGAACCTAAAGGTGACTTTAGCTCAGTTTTATAAAAGGAATTTGGAAAAAATGGTCAAAACAAACATAAAAATTAATCAATTCTATAAATTCAGAACTTCCTCAGACTCAGGTTCCTGATAAAAGGCTACATTTATGTTTATCATGTGAATAGAAAAAAAAAATTTTTTTTTAAAAAGTGAGTTGCTTATCCACCCTATCTGCCAGAGTATAAATTTAGTAGAACATCCACTCATTAAAGGCTTGGTAGGACCAACCCTGTCCTAGAGCTGCCTCTTCCTCAGAATATTAACACTGAGGGTTTGTACACATAATATAGCTTTTGACATTTTATCACCAAAGTGCACAATGGTCTGGTCCTTGGCTTCCAACAACAGTATTACAACAGTGCGGACTTCTTTCGCTTTATTTGTAAAGTATAACTGGAAAAAGAAAATCAGTTTTTCATGGAGAAAAGGTAGAAGATATAGGAGGAAATAAAAACCAGGTGTGTTTACTAATGGAAATAAATACGTTTTCAAGCAAAAGAATTGTATTCCTATGATCCTTTAGATAGTCTGTACATTTAGGAACTTTATATTATGAAAATTTAGAGCTGAATAATGTGCTATAGATATTATTTAAAACTGGACCCATGAGAGGTTCATCCATCGAAATTTTAAATTCCTACATTGGAAAATGAAGGAAATGAAGTTGGCAGATCCAGAACTAGATGGGTCCACTCCCACCTCAACTGAAATGCTGGTCCCCACTGACTAGGAATGCAACGGGGGTGTTCCTAAAAGTGCGTAATAATATGGTTTAGGGAAACCTGCTGAACGGTAGTGGATTGGACAAATCAAAACTCCTTTCTCTTCCTGCCTTCTCTCATTTGCCAAATCAACAATTCCCAAATAACTGTCTGCTATTAATATTTTTTCTATGGTCAACTCATAATGGTCAATCCTCCATTTTTTCTCAGGCCTTGTTTTTCTCATCGGACTCAATGAAACTCAGCGAACCCAGGTTATTATTTACTTCTGGTCACTCCCACAGCCTCCAAGATTTGAGCCCTACTGAAGCTGTTTTCCCATGGCTGGGGGTGCCTCGAAAGCTGGCTCGGAGGAGGAACATGCAAATTATATTTCTCAATTCCTCATTCCAACCCGCTTTAACAATACCTGTGTATCTTATATGCTCTCTGAACTAATCACCATCAATAATTTTTAAAAAGATTTTATTTATTTATTTGAGAGAGAGAGAGTATGAGTGGTGGGGAGAGGCAGAGGGAGATGGAGAAGCAGATTCTCTGCTGACCAGGGGACCTGACACAGGGCTTGATCCCAGGACCTCCAGATCATGACCTGAATGGAAGGCAGCCACCTAACCAACTGAACCACCCAGGCGCCCCATCAGACCGATGCATCCATTCTGGGTACACCCACTATTCCTGCATTCCCATTTTGGGGAGAAAAAGACAGCATATGTGAGAAAAGTTTCTGTATCTTGGATCATCACAGAGCAAACACAAAATCATGCTCAGGGTTGTTTTAGCAGAGACAGGTTTATGAAATGGAGAAAGACATTTCCAATATTAATATTAGGTACCTATTCTGAAACTGCCCAGGAAGATACCACACCTTTAAATTTCTATTAAACGAGTTAAATTTGAAAGATTCCTTTCAAAGAGAATAAAACAGTATTTACTATCAACAGGGGAATGAAAGGAATTTATTGCAAATGTTTGGAAAGGCATTTGGAAAGGAAGACAGAGGGAAACTCTAGCTGTAATGAAAGGTTACTACTCTTCTCTATGTTAGGTCACAGAATGCTTCACCATGGTGGACTGGTCCCAACTCCCAGCTTGGGAAAGGGCAAGCAAGCTGTCCCCCACCCCCTCCGCAAACCCCACCAGGGGGTTTGAAGGTCACAGCCTCAGTCTTTGTGAAGCAGCCCATAACATTTCTGAAACACAGAAAATCAGCCCTTCACAGTTTCTTCCCATAAACGCAATCCTGATATCAATGAAAGCAAATCACACTTCTGAAAAGATGACACTTGATACTAAGCTTCTATTATTTCCAAGATTCTGCGGTAGATACTGAGGTCCTTAAAGATTCATCAAACATGGCCTCTCCTCTGGGGAGAAGACAAGCAGTAGGTCTGAACACTGCATATGTGTGGTCTCAGCCAGTCTTTATGAGGGTTCCACAAAGTGGCATTATCATAGTTTTTTTTTTCTTAGGAAAGCAGAAGCTCTGACAACTTAGTAACTTAACCCGGGTCAAAACACTGGAGGGAAACCAAGAAGATTTCAACCTGGCTCTCCGTGACTTGAAGGTCAGTACTTTCTACATTGTCACAGCTTGTCTCCAGGGAGGACGAGAAAGAGACAATACAATGAAATTGAGAATATGCCAAGTCAGGTTGTCCCAACCATGCTTCCCAGGACTTCAGGGAAGCGAGAGGTCCCTGTGGTAGCGTCCACTTCTATGACCATAATGACAGCTACCACTGACAGAGAGAATGGACCCAGACAGGCCCATATGACACACCTGACAGGAATGGATTCACACAACATGGTGGTGAAGAAGACAGACCGAGTTAGGGCCACACTCATGCTTCATAATGGTCAGGTTGCCTACTTTGCTAAGACTTAGTTTCCAAGTCTATAAACCGGTGAGGGCCTATGAAGAGCATTCTTATTCCTAACCCAAGTGGTTCTCAGAATTAAGTCCTCATAACGTCTACAATCCTGAATATTAAAGTTTGATTGTCTTCCTCTTAAAAGAGGAGAACCATAAGCTCAGGGCAAATGAACAAAATCTGTTATAAAAGTCCTATGTACTTTAAAATCATTTGTTATTATCAACCCAGTCCAATTTATCCTTGTTTATTTCACAGTGGCCTTTTTTTTTTTTTTTTTAAATCCCAGCTACTTCCAAGTTTTGTTAAAGAAAATTTCAATTACCTTTCTTAAATTTATGCTCTGAATCACAGAAATTCAGGACTGGTCTGGACCTCAATTTGCCCTAATCCAATCCCTGTATGATTTTTGTATTTTCCCTGTAACTCGGAACATCCAGACTATAGTAGGATGATGCCCATGATAAGGGATTCACATCCTCCCCTATATGTCAGTATATATAGAATGAAACAAAAGAAAAGAAAAAAGGATTGCTACCGATATCTGGTTAATCCCTAAGTAGAACAGAGGCAATTAGAATGGCATTTGCTCAAGTCAGTATTAACCACTCACAGAGTTAAAAATGAATCTCTATGACTGAAAAGAAGGTGACAGTAAATATTTGACCTTTGCACCTATACAAGGCTAGGAGAGATCTGTGCTCCTGTCCATACAAATGCATCACAGGTCACAATAACATAGGAATCGAAATCTGATCCTTGGATAACAGATAACTTGGTGAAGATTACAGAATGTGAAACCACACATGTATTTACAGAGACAAACAATTCTTTGTTTCCAAAGTGGAAAACGTTAGGTTGGGTCCATTTGGCAAATCACTTCTTAGCTTTGTTACAGCCCTAAAGACACAGAGTTTCCACCAGGATACAGTTAAATACTAATGGAGGATTTTTAAAACAAACCCCAGTTAAAGTCAATTTTGATTACGTGGAGCCAATATTAAATAAACTCCCTTGTCTATCTTTGCCTATCCATAGACCGTTCCAAAGTTTTAAAACATTTGCCAACTAATTTAACAGCAATCTGTCATTTATTAAAATCCAAACTGGTACCAAGCCTGCTACAGCTAGATGTGTATCAGATAAAAATATATTCTTCCCAAGTGGAATTGGTTAATTTTATTATGATTATTATTACTGCGTTTATTATACGAGCTCATTATACTTCTTCTCTCCCCTTCTGGTGAACATATGCCTTTAATTTAAGGGTGGAGAAACGTGTGTATGTGCACGTATGAGCATATAAGGGCCAGGGTGTGCTTATAAAGAAACTTTGTGCTTTCAGCAAATATTCCAAATATCCAATCAGGTGTCATATCTGGTAAAGTGAAAAGGAAATTGATGATGGGAAAGGGATACATTAATCAGAGACTTCATAAGAGGCTCAAAAGCCAGGCATGTAGTAATAGATGTTCATCAAATGTCCTGCTTTCCATCTGGAAAAGAGAGAGGATGGCATGAAGGGAGATTAGGGGCCAGTCATCTGGATTTCCCCCAATTTTGTTTCCCACCCTTGACACTGGTTCTGTTATGAATGCCCTGGAAGGCTTTCATGGATGATCCCAAAGAAAAATGATCTGGAACTGAAAGTATACTTGTAGATAGTATAATTAAGTGAAATCTAGACTCTATGCTTCTAGAATATGTGCAATGAGCCACACGATTTCTCCAGCTCCGAGTAAGATAAATACCAAATCAGTGCTTGGTACGTAATGGGGACTCGGGAACTATTTCTTGATTAAGACAATAAGGGAAGTACTGCTAATCTGAATAAAGGGTTGTATGATTATGAAAAAAGGAAGAGATTCAGTTCTAATTTTTTGCTTGTTTTCTAAAGGATGTTATAAAATACCCTTGTCAGGAAATTGTGAAAAGCTGTCAGTGTGCGAGATAGCTGCTGACAAATGTAAAAAGGTACCAAGTATTAATAAATTTAATAACCCAAATGGGGGGAAAAAAAGAAAGATGACTGCAAGGCAACTAGACAGAACACAAAAAGTTTTGTAATTATGTGCTGTGTAATCTGTCCTCCTCATCGCTTACAAGATTCTAGCCACTGAAGGGACTTGGGGAATTTGCTTTACACTTTATTTAAAACATTTATTCAACATTACATGGTGAGCTTCCCAAAGGCAACAACTTGGTGTTATTCTTCTTTCACTACCAGCTCGCAAAGTACCCAGAATATTGATAATCACCCAATGTGGATGTCTCCTGAATGCAATCAGGAATAAATGAATGAATAGAGAGCCTACTCAAGAAAAGCTCAGGCAGTTAGCTTCTTATTCTGATACCAAGACTCGGGTCACTTATATCTGAAACACTGTCAACAGACTCATTCATGTTATAAAACCATTTTCCTATTTAGAAACTTCTGGATGGACAAAGCAAAGAGTTTCCCCTGAAGGAAGTCTTTGCCAGGCATGCCGAGGAGGCAGGCCAAAGGTTCACCATGGTAAGTGGAATCGTGTCAGTTTTAACAAGAGTAACGTTTCAATGGTCCTTTCCTTTGATGACATGTAAGATTTCGATTCTGAGACCCCTGGAAAGATGGTGAGAGACCTTTGTGGCCTTCTAAGAAGCTTAGAATATTCTTCGTCAATCCTAGGGAGAAGTGAGTTTTAAAGAGAAGACAAAGGACAAGATTTACATACCAAAAAATATTTCTTTGGCTGCAATGCTCATGCTGAATTGAAAGCTGGAGCTCAAGCGAGGAGGATGGAAGCTTTGGAAGGATGTTGTGGGCTCAAGTCCATCTGAGAGATTCTGGTTCTAATTGTGAGGACAAGAGGACACATTCCATAGACTTTTAGGAAGATAGGAAAGAAAGACTTACTGGATGAAGAAAAGAAGAAATCACACATTTTAGGAAGGTAGATTGGGTGAACCGGAGTGACATCAACCAGGAAACAAATATACAAATGTTGGTAAGAACAATTCCGCCTCTCAAACTGTTTCCAGTTCTAATGTTCTGTTTCTTAAGGTCTAATGGGTTTAGCTGAATCTTTGTGAAGCAGTTCCAAACAATGTAAAATGAAATTAAATTTAACACCAATTCAAAACAAGTCACAAAAATAAAAGCTTTTGGGTAAAGTTTAGAACGTTGAGTAAATCAAGTTACACACATCTCTACTGTGGAACTTCTCAGAGCCTTTAATATCTTTCAAGTTCTGAAAGGGAGGAAATAAGAAGTGGTGTTTCTTGAGCCTATTTGATAGCAAAATCCTTCACCCACCCCCACCCCTCTTTGAGGTATTTCATTCATTAGTGTTTTGTGGAATAGAATTCAGAAAAAAATCTCTTGGCTATTTTGTCCCATTTATTTTGGCCATTCCTTAATAATACTCTCAAGATTGCATATTTAACTTCTTTAAGGATCACTCAGAAATACTAAATGAATTAATTCACTAACCCAGAGATTTTGGACAATTAAGGCTTTTTATGGTATTCTACACAATTAACTGGCATTTCACGTTTATTACCCGGGCCTTTTCAGAAGTGATAGTGATTAAGACTCATAACATAATTAGAGACTTCACTATGTTCCAGAAACTCTGCTGCATATTTTACAGGCATTAATCATACAATCCTCACAACAGTCCTATAAAGTAATTACTAGCAGTTAGCTCCATTTTATAGAGGAACAAACTGATCCTCAGAGAGGCTAATTAACTTGAACACGGTTAAGAACGTACTGAAACCCACCAGAGAGTCTGAATCCATGGTCTGCGTGCATTAATCACCAGAATATACCATGTATGTTAGTAACTAATTTCCATATTATTAATTAAAAAAAGAAAACCAATGCAAGTGTGATCCTTAAATAAATTCATTCAGTATGCACAGCAAATGGGCATGGAATTCACCCACATTTGCTCACCTATCACTCAACAGACCCTCTTGCAGGTCCTTGGGATCTAGCACAGAACAAAACATTCTGTCTCCGAGCCTTTATGGAGGGGTGGGGACAATTCATCAACAAGATAAGGAAATATACTAAATAGAAGGAGAAAAAGGGTCTAAAGGGTTGGAGCGTGTGTATTTTATTGTGGACCAGAAGAAGCAGGCAGGCCTCCTTACCAGGACAAATGACACAATGGATCAGAGAGGAGCCCTGGGTTTCACATAGGAAGGTCACGGTGGCCCTGACAAGAACAGTCGCGGTGCAGTGAGGGGTCAGGGTTCTAATGAGTGGCTTCAAAAGACAGTGGAAAAGAGCTTGTAGAGGACAAGTATGGACAATGGTTTCTGGAAATGAGTAATTGGAAAAATAGAAGAAAACCACAGAGAGAGTCTCCCCTCTGTCTTCTGAGAAAGAACTGACAGTATGTGGACGACAGTAACACACAGGAGAGGGAAGTTTCGATGATGAGAGAAGACAGAACTGATTGAACCACACCTTTAGTTGAGGCGAGAGGCTGAGGCATCCAGTGAAGAAATGGAGGGGGTAGAATTAGGCAGAAGGTGAGAAATTCATTCACCACAGTGACAGGGGAAAAGCTCTGCTATGCAGTCAAGGATGATACAAGGAGGTCGGTTGAATAAAGCAGAAATGATGACACGCAAAATAATTTATTCGATTGCTTTGAGGGCCACATTCTGACTTGTTTAGCCCTGCTGAGTATCTATTTTCTGTAAAACTGGGGAGAATAGGACCTATCTTAGGTGACCACTGTGATGATTAAAAATTAGAAGTGAGTTGGGGGAAATCAGAGGGGGAGAAAAACCATGAGAGACTGTGGACTGTGAGGAGACAAACTGAGGGTTTTGAGGGGGGCGGTGGGGTGAGCCTGGTGGTGGGTATTAAGGAGGGCACGTATTGCATGGAGCAGTGGGTGTGGTGCATAAACAATGAATTTTGGAACACTGAAAAAAAAATAAAACTGAAAAAAAATGGTATCTATTTTGGGGCTCGGAGGACTGACCATATGCTAACAGACTGACAAAAGTTGAGTGTTTTAAGATCATTATTATTAGGATGATTACCACTACTGGTATCATCATCATTATTAATCGTACACAACTCAAATTATGGACCTCTAATTCCTGCATTTAATTTTACAGCTCCTTAGCATCAAATAAAACACAGTCTCTGGGGAAAAGAGCAAGTTGTCAATTGTAACTTGATTTGTTCAACACAGTTTTGTCTCAGGCTGTAAATTGAATCAATTCTGATTTTGTTAGTCTTTGAAGAGTGTTACATTCTACTGAACCCAATACTTGTGTTATAGAAAAACAAGTAGGGAGCATTTTGAAATCCAATATTTGCTACATTTTCTGATTAGCAAGCAGGAGTGGATGTGATCAATACTTGGATTCCCTGAACAAAATATATTTCCTTTGTGGAAAATCTGTCTTGATATGTAGGCTTCTCCTGCTTGCCAACCCCTTCCCTCCCCAAGTCCGGCTCATCGTCACCTCTTTCCTGGACCACTTCAGTCTTCCACTCCCGCCTCCCTGTCCCTCTCCCACAGAGTCCATTCCCTGTACGGCACTGACCTTTGAAAGTTTTGTGTCCCAGCGGGCCACTACTTGGAAAACCTCCGAGGGTTTTCCGCAATGGAATAAATCGCAAACACCCTTCATGGTTTACAAAGCCCTGTGGAGCCAGCCCTTAACTACCTCTCCAAACCATCTCCTACCACCTGCTTTCCACCCACATCGCTCCCATCACCTGAATCAGCATTTTGTTCCATGAACACACCCCAATCACCCTCCACTCGGGGTGTTTTCCTCTTGCTGTTCCTTCTGCAGAACTCATTCCTTCGACAGGACTGGCCTCTTACCATTTATGTCCCCATTCATGTGCCCCCCTCCTCAGAAAGGACTCTCTATCCTCCTGAATGACAATTCTGTCCTGCCCCCTCACCTGTTCTCATTTCTAACACTTATCATTAGCTTATCATCCTGATGGCGTCTATGTTTGTTTCCTGTCTTGTTGCTAGAACGTACAGAGTTTCATGTGTTGCATATAAAACTTAGATGTTGCCTTCACTGCTTTATCCATGTGGTACAGAAAGTGGGAGCTCACTAAATTTTATAGAAAGAATATATAAATTTCAATTCCTGTATTTTTGTAAGTGATGTAGTTAAAACCCTAACAGGCCAGAGTGACTTTAAGCCGTCACACAGGGTTTTACCCAGCTACCTGAGGGACTTATTTTAGTAGTTATTTATTCCCTCATTCCTTAAGTCATGCAGCCAATAAATCACTAATTTCTTAGTTGCACTTTATAACCTAACTTTGTATAAAGTTTTCATCCTATCATTTTCTATATGTTTGACAATTACATAAAGAACACGAATTAGAATAAAATCTCAAAGACTATAGAATGTACTGTACCATATGGTGTTTGATAATAAAGAAGTGGAAGGCTTCTTTCTTCTGGAAGACTAATATACTGCTTTAAAAATGTTAAATTATATATTCATAGATATTTAGAGAAACCTCCCTTGGGAAAATATAAATTAAATTCAAGACGATGAACATAGATAAGTAGAATGAATTTGTTATCAGGAGGTTACCTCGAAATGGAAGAGGTGCTGTAAGGGCAAATGAAATTGAAGGTGAGTACAGACATAGGAAGAAAAATGTCTATGACAGGCAAGAACACAGGACGTCTATGCTGATTTCTATATACTGTTTCTAATCCACCACTACAAGTAACTCTATGGGATCATCTAGAATTTTGTAGTGCAGAAACGGTACACAAGGTTCGGGGACTGAGGAGAACTAGAAAGTTTTTTGAAAGGACATGACCTCTTCTCTGAAAAAAAAAATGTATATTTACATGCACAGATACCTATAAAGTGTATTTCTTAAGCACCTATTATATTCCAGGGATTCTGTCAATAGCTTTAGCAGCATTATCATCTAACACTCATGACATCTCTGTTAGAACTTTTATTGCCTTACTTTAGATGAGGAAATGGGAGCAGAGGTAATTTGATTTGTATCAGGTCAGAGAGCAGTAAATGACAGATCCCAGACTCTGGCTGGTTGAGTTCGAAGCCTACGTGTAGTAAACACACTAAACCTCTATCCTGTTGATCTAAACACATTTAAAGGGGTCGCTGCTGGTCTTCCATAATTGCATGCACCATAATAGCAGCCAGAGAATAGTCTGTTGTTTTTCAAGAGTTATTTCTTTTGTTACTACCTTAACTCTAAAAATGAATAGCTAAATGCCCCCCTCGCCTTTTTTAAATTAAAACCTTGAGAGATCTTCAGTGAAATGTTGAATAAATTATGTTATTGCCATATTCCAAAAAGGGTGAAACATTATAATACAAAAGAGTTCTATCATTATGAATTACCCTGGAAGAATGCCTGTCACACACAGTTAAGTAAAAACAGCAACATAGAGGCAAGTGGTCCGTTTGCTGTGGAAATGCACACGGAAGTTGGGAAAGGTGGAATCCATACTCTTAATAATGGTTATCTAGGAGATGCCTGGGTGGCTCAGTTAGTCAGGTGTCTGCCGTCAGCTCGGGTCATGGGATCAAGCCCCACATCGGGCTCTTTGCTCAATGGGGAGCCTGTTTCTCCCTCTCCCTCTGCCTGCCGCTCCCCCTGCTTGTGCCCAGTCTCTCTCTCTCTCACTTCTTCCTTTCTCTCTCTGACAAATAAATAAATAAAATCTTTAAAAAAAACCACCAAAAACAATGGTTATCTACTTGTGTGGGGAATCTGTTTTTAATTTCATCTTTGTAGTAGGATTTATTTTCATAAGCATGGGTTACTTTTGTACTTAATAATGAATATAGAGTAATTTTTTTTCACAACTGTTTGTTTCTAAATATAATCTTCCCATAAGTTTGAATAGCTTCCTCAGATGATTTTCTTTCTTAACCCTTTCCTCCTCCTACCAAAGTACAAGATTTTTGTTTTACACATTGAACTTCCAGATGAGATTACCACTGAATGAGAGTCCTTAGCAAAAACTTGAAAAATATCGGTCCCCATTATCTCAATATGTACGCTACTGAGATTAGTAATTACTAATTACTAATACATTATACCAATGAGAAATCCCAGCCTATTCTTTTTATCAAAAGCCATACACATACAATTTGAAAATTAAATATGAACTAAGTTTGATTTCTATCACTTGAATGACCATTCAGTGGATGGCCTGGAGAGAATACTACTCTGCAGTCTAGGGCTTTGGTAATGCAATCTCCAGATTACTTAGAGCACATTCATTTGGTGTTCAGACACCTTGAAAGGAAAATTCTAGGCAAAGCCATTTTAAACCCTATTCTATAGCTTTAAAGGGCTCTCGAGTACCTAAAAATGGACAGAACTAGAAAGGATGTCTTAAACAAGCCTGAACTATCTTTCAGTTAGGAAGTATATTCTGAACGAGTGCGTAAGCTTCCCTTCCAGTCTGTTTCAAAAGAACCGGGAGACAGCTTGGCTTAGTCTTGTGAGTTCACCCCAGCACCAACCCCACCAAGGTGGAAGCAGCAGGGTTACTTGTACTCCAGCTGCCAACACTGCATTAACCCGCTGCACGCACTCCACCACCCCAGATCTGGGCTAAATGCACAACCGTCCCGTGGCTGATGTAATTCGTAGTAAATTACATGAAATTCAACAAACATTTACTGAGCACTCCCTAGAGTTCCGTGCACTCTGTGGGTTTTGCAAAGCCTCTCAAGATGGGCATAAGCCCTGCTATCCCACGACACAGAATTTAATGAGGAAGACACAGACCAGAATAATGGACATAAAGCACACTATGATAATGACTTTGTGTGACACTGGAAGAATATGCAGTTTCGTGGGTGCAGGGTAGGGATTGCTGGCACTTGGTTCTAGTTCAGGCAGTGACGAGGCTTCTGGGGAGAGGCAGCATTTTAACGGAGGCTTGCTGGTGGAAGAGAATGGGCTGTATAACTGTAAGGCATAGGGATGAGGCGGGGAAAACAGTACATGGTAAAGGATAGGAAGAGCCAACTGCGCTTCCATTACAGAAAACGTAAAAAGAGATGATGAAGGAAAGGGAGGACAGGCCGAGATCATGATTAAAATGCATGCTTTAAATCACCCAAGGTTTCATTCACAAGTAAGAAACAGAAAGGAGATCTTCTAACGGAGCGCTCCTCCTTCCGTGATTACAAGTATAGGGTGACCTTATTTTTTATTTAATGAAAATAAAATGGGATTTTTTTAAGAGCTGTAATTTGAAGGAGAAATTCTATTACAGTAGATTACCTGGTCAGTTTTTGAGGGGAGGAGTGGTGTGTGGATTTCTTAGTGAAATGAAGAAAAATGCTGATGAGCACAGCCTGGTTAGGAAACTTGGGAGCCAGGATAACAAGAATATTGTCCTGGGAGAGAAATGAAACCTGGGAAGGGTGTATGAAAGGGGGAGGCCCAGAAGGGCACTGCTGGATGACCTCAACTGGAGAGATTCAGTATTTTCATTTCTCTTCCATCTCACGGAGCTAAGAATTTATTGCTCCAAAAGCAAGATTCACATATGAACGGATACATTTCCTTTGAGCAAACCTAAGCAGCCAAATACACCTCTGTTCTTGTCTGGGGAAAACTCTCTAGCTCTTAGCTCATTTGCAAAACGGATGCAACACACCATACTAAGGGTTCAGTCCCTCTTTCTATAAAGCTGTCTTCTGGCTCAGCTAGGGACTCTGTCCATTCCTCTAGACCCAAGGACCGGAACCCACAGTTGCAGAGACGGTTTCCCATGAGCACCGTCACCGAAGGACAAAGTATGAGCCAAGGTGCTTTTAAAACCTACCATTCTAACGCCGTTTTCAAAGGCTTGGCGGGTGAGAGGAGCAGGTCCATCCACGGTCTTGCCGTCATCATCCGGGCCCCAGCTTGCACTGTAGATATGCACGTGCTGGGGATTGAAGCTAACCGATTTTGCTTCAACCATGTCCGTGACATCTCCATCCAGCATCCGAACCCCTTCCAGACAGAAGGGAATTGGCTTGAATAGAGCATTCACTCTAGAACCCCCAGACAGCCCAAGACATATTCCAATTACAGCAACTGGGGGGCAAAGAATCAACATTTAATCAACACTTAAGGGAGCATCTTCTCCCCCTCTAAAAAAGATAACACAGATTCTTCCAAAGTTTTCTTGGAGAGAAAGTAAGTTACATCGTACGTGAGAGAGCGAAACTTCTTTAAAACCTTTTTTTTTTTAATCCATTATTCTCTTTTTGAAAGTTCCCTCAATCTCTCCCTTCTCTTTATCCCTGTCTTCTGAGAGTACTTGACAGAGAGCCTCAAGCGATCCATCTTCCCTAAATTTCTCTTTATTAGGTAACTTGTGTTCATAATTGGTATAAAGCATTCTGACCTTAGCGGGCTGACAAAATTTGGAAAGCTGCCTAGTTAGGTTGGTCTAATTTCCTCTCTCCTTAATGTTATCTCCTAATCTGTAAGACTGATGTGAACTTAATATATGATTTCTTTGCCAAGTTATTTATAAGTCAAATAATAAATGAGAATGCTCTCTGTGCATGTAACACATCAATTATGTCTCAAAGGGTTTTAACCATGTTCAGTCATTAATCTTCATTTACGTATATTCCCGCCAGACAGACAGGGATTTGTTATTAATCTTAACAGGAAAAAAATAGACACAGACACCCAAGAATAAATTACACGTCAAATGTCAGGCCTTCTCTCTGTCCTTCTATTCTGGAGACTCTGAACGACAATGAAACATCTAATTGTGAAGTAAACATATATCTCCTTCAGCTTAAGCTAAAAAGCACCACTGAGACACTGTAATTATTTTACAATTCTATCTTTACGGCTCAAGTTTACTCCTTAGAAAAATCTTGTTCTCTAGCGGGATTTCAAGTTTTTCTGGCCACCGACACATGGGGCTTAAATAATAAAAACCTTAATCAGGCAGCTTTGATACTAGGAGTTTTGAGGCGGGACTTCTGGTGGAAAACCAACAAATTCTTGAAAAGACTACACCTTCTTTGTGCTTTAAAAAAATGTTTAACTTTAAACTCTAAAATCTGCAAACATACAAAACAGAAGAAATGACCATGAGGCCGGAGACAGACAACACTTAACTGGTGACATTCTGCCATATTTCCAGGGGAACCTTTCTCAGCTACATGACAGATAGGTCACTATATCCTTGAATAATTACTTCCAAAAGAACAGTGGAAGTCAACACTCGGGACACATTACATTTCCTCCCAGCACCCCTAAAGACACTGCACTTGCTTGTAATATCTCTTGACTGTCAGTTCCTTGAGACCTTTGGATTTTTAAAGGGATGTTTAGACAAGTGACGTGGATCACAAGGGTTATAAATACATTACTTTAAAAATTATTAAAAGGAAACTGTACTTAGAAGGCTTTTCAGCACTCTGTTTTAGGGGAGTAGAATGTCCAGCCGGATGCTCTTTGTGTGTACTGGGTCCTAAGCAGCCACTGGTTTGGTTTAATTTGACATGAATATTCAAAATTCATCTGCACAGTTTTTACTGAAAACAAGAACTATTTCGTATGCCCTCCATTTTTACTTCTTGCTATTTCAAAGGATAAAATGGAACTACAGTTGACCCTTCAACAACTCAGGGTTAGATGCGCTAACCCTTCCCCAACACCATGCAGTCAAAAATCCATGTACAACTTTGACTCCCCAAACACGTAACTACTAATAACCTACTATTGCCTGGAAGCCTTCCCGATAACATACACAGTTGATGAACACATATTTTATAAGATATGTGCATTACAGATTATATTCTTACAATAAAGTAAGTTCGAGAAAAGAAAAGGTTATTAAGAAAATCTTACAGAGGACATAGTCCGCTTATAGTACTGTACCGTACGTACTGAAAAAAAATTGTATTTAAGTGGACACACGCGGTTCAAACCTGTGCTGTTTAAGGATCAACTGTATTTTATCGGTACAAAGAAATAAACACTGGGTTGTACCACTGCTTGAAAAAACCTAACTGGAAATTCTAAACACCAACACAGAGGAGTAGTTACACAATATTTGGGTGTAGTTTCTAGGTCTACAACTGATGGAAGTCCGGGGAAAAAAAAAGCTTGATGAAATCGTATCTAGAGGATAATATTCCTTTTCTGACCAAATATTAACAAGTAATTATTTTTGTTTCCTCAAGTTTTAAGATGAAAGGTCCATTTTTCTTTATCTGATTGTAAGCCTTCATGCTTTGGGACCGGGGGGTTAATTTATAATTCAGAATGCTCCTGTTTGGGGGATGACAGAACATTGGTGAGTCACTGCCATTCCGTTCATTTTCTCACTGAAGTCCTGTTTGGCGAGATCCGCAGCTTGTCTGTGATTTTGTTCCTTCAGCCCCTCAAGGTCAGTGAATGCTGGGTTAGCACGGGAGAGGGAGGACGCGGACATGGACGTGTGTTGGTGCATGTGAGGGACTGTGTGTGTTGTGTCTGGGACAGCAAACAGGGTTGATTAGCAGCTATCATGGTCACTGGACACTCTTGAGACTATCAAGGGTGTCTGGCACCCTCATCGTTCTTCAGGGGAAGTTTCTGTCTCCTTTCCTTAGCTCCCTCGTGAACTTTCCCTTGACGCACAACAGATGCTCTCAGAGTACAGCTAATTACTGGTTAACAAGCTGCCATACTCTAAGAATTCAGTGTGAAATAAAGGACAGAAAGAGGTCAAATGCACTCAGCACTGATATTTGAGGTAGTGTCAGGAACCTTTTCTTAGCACCGTTACTAAACACCCCCAATATGTCACGTTACGAGATCTCTACATTTACTCTAGGAAGGACAGTTATCTTTATTTTAAATGCAATTCTATATACCACTTGGCAACAATAGTGTACTGGAAATGAAGATGTCAGTCTAGTTACCAGGAAGGTCATTCATCTGTGACACTGGTTAGGAAAACCCCCTAGGGGACACCTTCGAGCCACTAGGATCTATCCTGTCTCTTACCATGTGCCTGCGGTATCAGGTGACAGCTGACGAGGATGATTATAAATGTGAAGGAGTTCGCCTCCGTCAATGCCTACGTTGATACTCCCTTAGTAAGGTCCTTGTGGTAGGCATACTTATATCTGAGTTTGTGCATGTGTGTGTAATGTACATACATAATCTGGGATTATTAACAACAACTCTATTGCTCTATTATGGGTCTACAAAAGGAGATTATACCATTTCCCATTTTAATTTCCATTAAAAAGGAACTTTCGGTAACACATAAGGTAAAAGGGAAAAAAATGGATTTTCTGTTCTGACATTACTTTCAGAATGTCTCTTTCCATAGAGACAATATGGGCTGATATTAAGGTGATCAGTTCTTTCCGACCCAGACAGCCACTGGATAGGTCTGGACAGATGTCAATGACCCCAAATTCATGACTGGACATGTTCTTCATGCCTGTTTTAAATCAAGAAACATCTGTGCTCGCACCCCCAGAAGGGTACTGCTTCAAAAGCCCTGAACTTTATTTAAAAACACACGTGAAGACGGTCATTTTCGGCCACAGTTGAACACTGCTCTGCCAATGCAGCCCTATCTTGAGCTCTGAAAGAGTGCTCCATCTACCCACGTTTGTTTCCCGTACCTCCGATCTTGGCATTGAAAGCAATTCCGACCGTGCAGTGAGAGTTGTTTGCTGCGGCTGCCACTTCTCCAGCACAGCGGGTCCCATGCCTGCAGGGAGAACACACACACGTGTTCAAGTAAGACACTCCATTCTTCCCAACTTGCAACGTCATCTCCACCAGCTGGACTCCAAAGGCGTGAAGGCTACATCAAGCTGTGGATGTTTCTGGAACTTCTACCCAAGTAGCCTTTAGCCTACCCACTGCCAGCTTTTAATTATATTCTGTTTCGGATTCTGATTGTTATATATATTCCTTATACCTTGATTTCCCAATCAGGAAATCTCCTTGAAAGCTAAACTCGAATAGTGTGTTTCTTTGTATTCTCTAAACTTCCATTGTCCAATATGGTAACTACCAGCCATCTGTGGCTATTGGGTACTTGAAATGCTGCTTGTGTGACCTTATCTCAACTTTAATTTTAATTAAGGAACTGGCACTCAATTCAATTATTACGAAATTTAAGAACGTCAGTATATGCGAATCTGCTTCTTACTGTAAATTTAAGTAGAGATCAAGTATCTGCAGTGAAATGTCATCTAAAATATGATGTGCTGTAACTATACACTGGATTTCTAAGTTTTTGTATGAGAAAACAACGTGAAATAGCCCACGATACTTGTTTTCTATAAATGAAAAGAAATCTGTTATTTAATAAAATGTATCATCAGTATTTATTTCACCTGTTTCCACCACTTTAAAAACGCGGCTACTAAAAAGCAGACGCCTTTTTCTGGAAAACATTCCTTTTATTTCTCATCACAGTGACTTTGTTCCTCAGAAAAAAATCCTTTTGTTGAAAGGACTTCTAAGACCATCCCATGCAAGGATAGCAAAGAAGTTCCAAGTGCAAAGTACAATCTGTTTAGAAATGTTGACCTAACGCTCTGCTGAGAAGAATCCAGAGGTCTGGCTGAGCCCAGGGAAAGGAGACTAGGGCTGATGGCTACTATCTGCCTTGGATGCAGAACAGGGGTATGAGGCGTATGACAACCGCTATGGGGGTATTAGTTATTGCTAATGAAGTCCAAGGCTCAACCCCTCACCCTCATTTTTAGAGATGGGGATGCTTAAGGAGCCCTGAGATGTAAGAAGATAGGGTGAAATCAGCCTAATAGTGACTAAGACTCAGGTCCCCCAAATACTATGTCATTATTTTTTTATTTTACAGCATAGACCATGCTCGTCATGGGCTAGGATTACCATCTGTGCAACTGTAAATGAGTGACTGCTTACAAATGGACAGGTACACACGCAAGTTCATATAACAGACATATGCTCTGCTTAGTCCACTTACTAATGTCACGCTTATCTTACTATGTCAATATTAGCCTGTATGTCGTTAAAAAGTTGACTATTACCCCCTGTCATCTTTTAAATGGTACCCCGCCCATAATCTATTTCTCAAGTGCTTGATTTCTGGAAATTGACCCAGTTTTTCACTGAGAGTAACAAGGCTATGAAAAACAATCTTGAGCCTTTATATACTTGGATAACTTGGGATAAATTCTACAAGTGGAATGACTGGATCAAAGAGCGCAGAATATATTGTCAAGTTGTTAATGGAAGATTAAAGTAATAAAACCAAACCTCAAAAAAAACCTTTGCAAGATGGATAAATATTATTAAAAAACATATTTTTATGCATGACCAAAAAAAAAAAAAAGACCATAAGCCTACTCAAATGACAATATGAAGAATGGAGAAAATATCTGAACAGACCCATGTCTATAAACCCCTAGGTATGAGTTTTTTAATCTTTTCATCCTTGCCAATCTGACATGAAAAATGTTATCTCATTGCTGCTTCTCTTTTTATCCCCTCAGATTACATTTGTTATTGTCCATCTTTTCAAATATTTATTAGCTATTTCTATTTCTTGCTTTGAGAATAATCATTTATGTCTTTTGGCCAAAATTTCTTATTGTTTTCCCATCATAGCTATTGTACATACATTTCCATATGTGTTATTTGGAACACAGCGATCGTATTTATGGCAATTTTAGGATGTTCCGCATAGCAATTAATTTTGATGCACTCATAATTATCTTGTCCTACTGATATCTGGTCATAACACTTTCATCATCAAAAAAATGATCCATTTAAAAAAAAAAAGATTTCTTTTGTAAACTACAAGCTGAACTACTAATTTTACCCCTGAGCTCGGCAAGTATTTACTATAATTCTTCATTAGTCTCTGATTATGTATTACTTCATGGTGTAATTTTTTCTTCACACGTCAAATTCCCTTTATGAGTCCATTGTTCTTAAACCTCACTATATCTATCATTAACTAAGAAAAGTGCTATGGGATCATAAGGATCTGATTCTCATTCTCCAATTGTTATTTATGAGTCCATTATGACAAGTTTATTCATTGTATTATGGATTTGATATTGTTTTCTGCAGTTTTGTCAATTTTTATTTTATTTAGAATGGAATGATTAAATCTTCCTAGTGAAACTATTTATGAAAATTCAGTAAAACTCTGGGATTCCTGCAGTAAAAACAAAACAAAAATTAAAGAAACCAGGCTAATAACCGGGCTAATAATTAAATTGCCTACCTCCTTGTCCCCTTTACTATCAAACATTCTGTGTTCATATCAGTTATACCTCTCTTTTTATTTATTTGACACAGAGAGAGGGAGCACAAGTAGGCAGAGCAGCAGGCAGAAGGAGAGGGAGAAGCCAGCTCCCCGCTGAGCAGGGAGCCCAATGCGGGGCTTGATCTCAGGACCCTGGGATCATGACCTGAGCCAAAGGCAGCCACTTAATCAACTAAGCCACCCAGGTGCCCCAAACTTTTTGAGTACTTTTTTTTTTTTTTTTAGAGATTTTATTTATTTATTTGAATGAGAGAGTGAGAATGGGAAAGACAGCATAAGAGGGAAGAGGTCAGAGGGAGAAGCAGGGTCGCTGCTGAGCAGGGAGCCTGATGTGGGACTCAATCCTGGGACTCTGGGATCATGACCTGAGCCGAAGGCAGTTGCTTAACCAACTGAGCCACCCAGGCGCCCCTTATATCTCTTATAAATAGAATATAATTACATTTTCTTGAAGCTAGGCTACCTTTGTCTTTAACTAAAGAATAGGTACATTTACAGAGACTAAATCCTATTGTTACATTAATGCTTACTGTAGCTATTTGCTATTTGCTCAAGGATACCTAACTTCACAAAGTCTAAAAGTCATCAATACGTTTTTTCAATTTTTCCTAAACGATACAGACTAGAATGTTTTATTTATTTATTTATTTAAAAGACTTTATATATTTGTCAGAGAGAGAGAGAGCACAAGCAGGGGGAGCACCAGGCAGGGGGAGAAGCAGGCTCCCCACTGAACAAGAAGCCTGATGTGAGACTTGATCCCAGGACCCTGGGATCATGACCTGAGCCAAAGGCAGATGCTTAACTGATTAAATCACCCAGGTGTCCCACAGACTAGATTGTTTTCATTGTGATTACTCTTTAGCACATGAAATCCTCATGATTACAGTTATACACTGGAATTTTTGACTTTGGAAACTAACCCATTAGTGTCATTATTTTGAATAATCAACGTTTGTTTAGATATATAAATATACTTTGCTCTATTTGTTTTTTTTTAGTTATAACTCCTTCTAGGATCCCGGATTTTTTTTTTCTGAAGAATATTGTATAAATGCGTCCATCAGGGAGTCTCTTGGTGGCCTTAGAAAATAACTTTATTTTACTGTTGTTTTTGAAAAATAATTTTACTGGGCATAGCAATCTAGACTAATGGCCCTTAAAAAATGCCATTCCACTGTCTTCAAACTTCTATTGTTTCTGATGAGAAATCAGCCATCTTGGCATTCTAGTTCTCTCTGGGCACTTTTCAGATCTTCTCTTTGTCTTTTCTACTCTGCAGGTTCATTAAGACATTGAATGTTTGAATTTTTAAACATTCTTTCTTAGAATTCCTAGACCTGTGATTTAATGCTTAAATCATCAACAGTCTCAGCTGCTACCTTTGAAAGCTATCTTAATCTTCCATTTCACCTTCAGATTTCCCATAGCTTTCTTTCCCTAGGCTGCTCTCCCCATAATCTGCTCAGTTCTGTATTTCACTCATCTTCACCCATGCCTAACCTGCTATTTAGCCCATCACTGCATTATTCGTGTTGAGTGTTATATGTTTTATTTACTTTTTTTTCTGAAGTTCTTTTTCAAACCCACCTGGTTAATTTGAATAGTTTCTTTAAAAAAACAAACTGTTCAATTCTATGTACTGAAACATAAATTTCTTGATATATATGAATTATATGTAATAATTCTCAAACATTTCAATCTACTTCTGCTCTTTTTGCTGTTGGATTGTTTTCATGGTGATGTTTTCCCCATGTGGGGGGTGAACGGTCCATTTAGGTGGTCATGTTGTTTGCTTTTATCTTTGTGAATTCTTTGAGGCTGGACTGGATGATGCATCAAGGGTTCTGTTTTATGCAAGTGTTTTCTCACTTCACAGCCATCCTTGTGCTTTTAAAATCCAGCTCCAGGCTGGCTGGGTTTAGCTGATCACTCTGGAAAATTCCTAGTGTCCACCTATTGCCTACGCCCTTTACAGATCCGAGCTTTCACAGAGAAATACTCTGTGTGTCCCATTAGCGCCACCATGCACTAAAACATTCTTTAATATTTTCCCAGGAGTTTTAGATGTACTACGGTAGGAGAGAGTTAATTAAATATCTTTTCTACCATAATATTTTAAAAAAGTAAGAAGTAACTTGGTTCTGTATTCCTAAAATTCAATAAAACCCTGCGCATATTATGTGCATCATTAATGTACAGTGAAATGTCCTATGTGAAGAGAAAGAGTGACTATTTCCTTATAAAAACATTTCTTGCAAAGATTTCTGTATATCGCTCTATATCATGACCAATGATGAACCATCTTTGGGAAACAGGGGAGTTATTGCTCTACCACTGATGTATAGATTTTAAATATCACTTAACTAATAGACTGTAACATGCTGTAGTTGAGGGTCCAAATTGCTAACTCAACTACATTTAAACAGCCCACTCTCTTCAGATGACAATGATCATTACTCCAAGGAAAGTACTAGTCATCTTTTTATTTTTGTACCTTAGTTGGATTCAGTGTTTTGATGGATTTAAAACAGATCATAGAACAACGGATATCATCAAGACCTGTTCAAGTGTAGGAACAAGATTCAATTTCTTCCTTAAAGAATAAGGGTGGTCAGCATTAAGTATATTCGAGATGTCGATTAATTATAAAAGTCACAAAAACAGACAAACATCTTTGCTTCAGATGTATTTTTCTTCAGAGACAATAGAGGATGAGCATTTAGAGTATTTTCAGTATAAGTAGGACCATTTCAGTAGATCTTAGTCCAAAAAACGATAGGCTCATTCTATTACATTCTGACCTACATGCACCTGGATAGGAATTTACTAGACAACTTCTACATTAACACCCCTTGGAAAATTAGTTAGTTAGCTATTTAGCTTCTTTGTATATGTTTATGCTACTGCTAAGACACATTCTTTTCTGAGACCCCAGAAGATAACCCAATGATATAAATTATAATGTATATTTAGACAAGTGGCAAAGTAAGTTAGACATTATTAGAAAAAAAAAAAAAAAGAGATGCACACAAACTAGGAAGTGAAAAAGGCATCACTTCTCCAATTCTCTTAAGCATATTGACATTGCTGCCAGGGCCCTAGTAAGTCACAAAATGCTCTGTCATATAATTTTTATTTAAATAAACTGTCTCTTAAAGAGCATCTTGACTGACAGATCATGAGAGTCCTTGTTCTACCATTCCAAGTCTTCTCATCTATTACATGATCTGTTCCCAACAATAAACCACTGCAATTAAAGATCTTAGAAGTTTTACCTGGGCTCTGTGATTGAAAACAAGGAAAATGAGATCAGAGAGTGCCTGCTAATTCATTTCTATAATATTGTGAACTCAAACAAGTGAAGTGAAGTGAGTACAGAATATGAATTCGTAGTTGACCCCAAAATACTGCCTACGTGTATTCTCTTGCTTTCTCCTAGCCCCAGACTAGTCACAAAGTCCCACTGCTTTGTGTACTTTGTTTCTTCTGTATAAATGAGTGGGGATGAAAATACTAACGTACTTGAGCTTTACTGTAGATGTGAAGATGCAAGTCAGCTCAGCAACGAATCTGAGACATCAAGACACATGGAAAATGTCTACCCCTACGTTGCTACCTCATTGCTCATAAGTCAAAATTACACTTGTCTGAATCAAGCAACAAGTTGGAGAAAAACTACCTTTTTTTTTTTTTTTTTGAAAGACTTTCTATTCCATTTCCTTCTTGAAACAAACATCTTCAGCTGTTCATGGATTCGGTCTACCCCTCACTGAATAGAAATTCCCTTTTGACATCTGGTGTGCCCATTCTCTTTGGCGTATTTTGGTTTTGTTTAAATCGGAGTGAAAACTTTCCATTTCAAAGGCTCCCTTAGAAAGGGAGGACAAGAAATAATGATGTATTTGATGTGTTCTCCAAACTATCACTTAGAACTGATGCTTCTGACTGCTCGCATTGTTCTTGGTAATATTCCCACCTTGTGCTTACATCACGCCATCCATTTCTAAGTATCTGAACTTCAATGGATTCTCACCTCAACCCTCTGAAGCAAAACAGGTATCACTTCTTTAGTTTGACAAATGAGAAAATTCCAGCAGTCAGATGGGGACTGGAAGGTACAAAACATGGCAGGGCAAAGACTAGATCCAGCTCTCCTGAATCCTTATGTGAGGTCTTTTCGTGGTTCCAGCAGAAGTCAGAAGGGCCCACAGTCCTGCCTTTGAATGGCTGCCAAGATTTCACGACTTCTTTGTTGGCTCCCCTACTTATTCCATGCCATGGTGGCGACCTTATTCCTTCGTTACTATTGATGACAGGAGATTTGACAGTATATTTTATAGAATCTCCCTAATAAATTATTCACCTTGAGTGAGAAGGAGAAAATGCCAGGAATCTTAAAAATGAAAACTTAAGAAGAATGGAAAAGAGCTGAAAATAGATTTTGGCCCTGTCTTTAGCAAAAAGCTTTACTAAAGCTCACGAAACATGTTAGGGGAAAAAAAAAAAAAGAAAAGGTAAATTAAAACTTTTAAAAGTAGAAAAGAAATCATCCATTCCACTTTTTGGTGATGAGTTTTTGTGAGACAATTAAAATCCTAGCTTCTGATGTGACTACAATTACAAGCAGTCCCTGAGGCTTCCATAATATTACTTTTTTTTTTTTTTTTAATTCAAGGAAGGAATTCAGAAAAACTCATTCAAAATAACTGCTAAGGGCTGAATGTTTGTGCCCATCCCCACCCTCCATTCATATGTTGAAACCCTAATCCCAGTGTGATGGTCTCTGGAGCTGGGGCCTTGGGAAGGCTTTTAGGTCACACAGGTGGAGGCCTCAGGATAGGATTAGGAACAGCAGAGAACAAACTTCCTTTCTTTCTCTCCATCCTGTGCGCACACATTTCTGCAAGCCGGGAGAGAGCCCTCCCTGGAAACTGAATCTTGGACTGCCCAGCTTCCAGAACTGTGAAAAATAAGTATTTACTATTTCAGCCACCCCCTCTATGGGACTCCATTATCGCAGCTTAAACTAAGACAATAACCAATAGCTATATAAAACAAGATATTCAGAGACACTCTGATTGCCTAATACTGGAAGAATCTTCAGCATAAACTTTAAACTATCACAGCCTTTATACTTAGCTAAAGACATTGTGAATCTTCCTCTCCGTCTTCAAGGAGAGATATACAAAGTTAAAGAAATTAATAAAAGTTAGCATTCATCAACTGTCCCAAAGTTGGAACTGATATGTTGTGGGCAAGAGAATAAAAAATATATTTTATAATATTAACTAGTAATAGGACACTACTAAAAGGCATCAGATATATCACAGGTCAATGACCAGCAAAGGATTTTAAAAAGCAGATTTTTTTGAGAGGTTTAAACGTACTGTTAGTTTGACACATACACACACAGGCACACATCAAGTACAGACAGAAACTGGTGAAGTCTGAACATGGACTGCAGAGTGTATTAAGGCCAATTTCATGGTTTTGGTATTTCACTGTAATTGCATAAGCTGTCACCAGTGGGGGAATCTAGATGAAGGATATGGGGGTCTTGTACTATTTTTGCAACCTCTTGAGATTTGTAATCTTTTTAAACTTAAAAATGATTGTAGGTCTGAATAATCTATAGTTATTTGAAATACTGACTATAATTCAAGATGGGTATTTTAGTCAGGACACAAAATATTGACGATAAAATAAATAAAACCCTAGTGGTCAGTATACTGCCTTTTATACATTTTTTTATGTTTTTCATAAATTTTTTAAATTATTTCATTTTTTAAAATTGAAGTATAAGTAACACAATGTTATACTAGTTTCAGGTGTACAAAATAATGATTTAACAATTCTATACATTTCTCTGCACTCACGATAAGTGCACTCTCAATCCCTTTTATCTATTTCATTCATTCCTACTCCCCTTCTTGGCAACCATGTTTGTTCTCCAGATTGAAGTCTGTTTTTTGTCTCTTTTTCCTTTGTTCATTTGTTTCTTAAAGTACATATAGGAGTGAAATCAAATGATATTTGTCTTTCTCTGACTTATTTCACTTAGCATAATACCCTCTAGGTCCAACCATATTGTTGCAAAGAGTAAGATTTCTTTCTTTTTTATAGCTGAATAGAATTCCATTGTGTGTGTGTGTGTGTGTGTGTGTGTGTGTGTGTGTGTACACCACATCTTCATCCAACCATCTATTGATGGACCGTTGGGTTGCTTCCATATCTTGGCTATTATAAATAATACTGCAATAAACAGAGTGGTGTTTGTATCCTTTTGAATTCGTGTTTTACTTCCTTTGGCTAAATACCCAGCAGTGAAATCACTGGATCATACGGTAATTTCATTGTTAATTTTTAACAACCTCCATAATGTCTTCCACAGAGGCTGCACCCGTTTGCATTCCCACCAACAGAGCGCGAGGGTTCCTTTTTCTCCACATCCTTGCCAACATATGCTGTTTCTTGTCTTTTTGATTTTAGCCATTCTGACAGGTATGAGGGGATGTCACACTGTGGTTTTGATTTGCATTTCCCTGATTGGTGATGTTGAGCATCTTTTCATGTGTGCATTGGCCATCTGTATGTCTTCTTTGGAGAAATGTTTATTCAGGTCCTCTAATTTTTTGGGTTATTTGTTTACTGGTGTTAAGTTCTTTACATATTTTGGATCTGAACCCTTTATCAGATATATTACTTGCAAATATCTTCTCCCTTTCAGTAAATTGCCTTGTCATTTTGTTGGTGGTTTCCTTTGCTGTGCAAAAGCTTTTTGTCTTGGTGAGGTCTCAACGTTTATTTTTTTTTTATTTTTTATTTTTTTTAAAGATTTTATTTATTAATTTGACAGATAGAGATCACAGGTAGGCAGAGAGGCAGGCAGAGAGAGGAGGAAGCAGGCTCCCCGCCGAGCAGAGAGCCCGATGAGAGGCTCGATCCCAGGACCCCGAGATCATGATCTGAGCTGAAGGCAGAGGCTTTAACCCACTGAGCCACCCAGGTGCCCCTCAACGTTTATTTTTACTTTGGTTTCTCTTGCCTTAGGAGGCATAGCTAGGAAAATGTTGCTAAGGCCAATGTCAAAGAAATTACTATGTTTTCTTCTAGGAAGTTTATGGTTTTGAGGACACACATTTAGGTCTTTAATCCATTTTGAGTTTATTCATGTTTCTAGTGTGAGAAAATGGTCCAGTTTTCCTACCACCATTTGTTGAAAAGACTGTCTTCTCCCCATCTTCTATCCTTTCCTCTTTTGTTGTAGATTAATTGACCATATACGCATTGGTTTATTATTTCTGGGCTCTCTATTCTGTTCCACTGATCTCTATTTTTGTGCTAGTACCATACTCTCTTGATTACTACAGCTTTGTAGTGTATCTTGAAATTTGAGACTGCGATATCTCCAGCTTTGTTGTTCTTTCTCAAGATTGCTTTGGCTACTAAATTCTAGAACTATTTGCTCCAGTTCTGCAAAAAACGTTGGTATTCTCATTTGCTTTAGATCTGTAAATCGCTTTGGGCCATATGAACATTTTAACAACACAGGTTCTTCCAATCTACAAGTATGGCCTATCTTTCCACTGGTTTGTGTCATCTTCAAATTTCTTCCATTAGTTTTTTTATCATTTTCAGAGTACAGGTCTTTTACCTCCTTATTTAAGTTTACTCTTAGCTATTTTATTATTTTTGGTACAATTATAATTGTTTCTTAATTTCTTTTTCTTTTTTTTTTTCTTTTTTTTTTTTTAAAGATTTTATTTATTTATTTGTCAGAGACAGAGGGAGAGAGAGTGAGCACAGGCAGACAGAGAGGCAGGCAGAGGCAGAGGGAGAAGCAGGCTCCCCGCGGAGCAAGGAGCCCGATGTGGGACTCGATCCCAGGATGCTGGGATCATGACCTGAGCCGAAGGCAGCCGCTTAACCAACTGAGCCACCCAGGCGTCCCTTAATTTCTTTTTCTATCCCCTTCGTTATTAGTGCATATAAATGAAACAGATTTCTCTATATTACTTTTGTGTTCTGAGACTTTACTGAATTCATTTATCAGTTCTAGTATTTACTGGCAGTCTCCAGAATTTTCTCTAGAGCGTATCATGTCATCAGCAGATAGTGAAACTTTTATGTCTTCCTTTGCAGTTTAGATACTTACTGTTCTTGTCAATATGTGGCTTTAAAAGTGTTCTCTTACCTCTGCCACGTCCCCTCTTCTTTACCCTCTTCCAGCCTAGACCTTTGACATCTTTTCTTTCCCCCTCCTCCTTCCGTCTGCCCCAGCCTAGGAAAATAGCTTATTCATTACTACCTGAATTCATTGTTAACTATGGCAGCCTGTATATCAACGAGAAAATAGCTTGGTTTATCAGAAAATCTAGTTTGTTACCTCACTTCTGCTGCTTTCTCAAATATGAAGTTGCATGGACTGAAGTACATTAAGGCACGACAAGCACATACGAGTGTATGTATATAGTCCCGACCAAGATCTCAGCCACCTCCGTATTAGCATAACTCTCTTTCCTACCCTTATCTTAAAGATCAACACCATAATCAAAGCCACAGGGTGTGAGAGATCCTTGTTGATGAAATCTACTAATTATGAGGGAATGACGCCCTTTTTCTCGGCTCTATAGAATTACCTAGCATGCTTTTCAGTTCTTTTTTTATTATTTTAATGATTAGTTTTTCTTGACATACATGAAATTATTTCTATGAATTCAGATTGTCTGTGCTTATTTATACTCCCCGGTGATTGCATGCTGCTATTTCTCCCCCACTGGGTCTATTAAGAGCTGACAACCCTACTCTCCAAGCTCTCTAACTTCTACGAGAGGGTTCTGTTTACTGTCTGAAACTCAGATCTACTAGTTTTCACTCTATGTAGTTAGAACTTTAGGAACAGCTTGCTCTCATTTTCTACCACAAATAGAAGACTGCAAAACTGTCTCCCTTACCCTTTGACTATGAATAGACAGAAATTAGTCATTCCTGCTGATTCATTTTAGGTTTGTTCTCAGTGAGTATGGAGTCAAGTGTTTTCTCTTCCAAGTTCATAAATGTGGATCTGGGGCTTCCAACTCTTCCTCAGAACCAGAGAGCACAAAGTGAAGCTGATCTTTTCCACTGGACATCTGTCTGCTTTCCTGGGTTAAGTACTACCTATAATTCTGGAAAACAGAACTGTAACACTTTCTTTTTATGGAAAGAATAAACTCTGTCAGGAATGTTTTCTTGAAAATTATCAAAGTACCTCCCAAGAAAGATTCTAGTTAACAATATTAGTTCCTTCCTCGCTCCTTCCTTCCTTCCTCAAGCCCAGAGAATTCACATCCTATGTCCCAAACATTTTCTAAGCCAGGGATACACGCACTTGAATCATCTGCGGTTGTGGTGCTCACAATCTTGGTGGAGAAGATTCTGAGTAAAGGATGAACAAAACCTCTTTTCCTTTTCTACGGGAAAACTACTTTGGTTCAACTTTCTAGCTCTGTTCCCCCTTGATAGCGGGCAAAGATGAGATACCAGCTACCAAGGATCACTGCTCATGGTAAAAAGGAACCCTGTTTGGTGATGACCATGCACTGAGAGGTCTGTGGCCAGGATACTGGATACATCATGAGAAGTCTTACACTTTGGGCTTCCGAGAGGAGACTCTAGAAATTGGGTGTGGCTTTCCTTGGATGCCATAGGCTATTTATAGGAATAGCATTGTTCCTAATAGCATAGGGCTTTTAAGGCAAAGTGACTTTTCTACCCACTAGCATGGCTCTTTCTTGTACAACTGAGATGTCATTTGGGCATCGAGGGGAAAGAAGAGGAACAGAAAATAGTCTGGGGACTGGTGAACACCCTTACTAGAGAAGTACAGCTGATGTTAGCCCACAGGTACATTATATTCTTATCTTCCTAATGACCACTAATAGTTCTAGGAGTTCAACTGATGACCAATTGAACCTACGACCACGGATGGGAGTGTCATAAGATTTATGCAAGTAATTAACCAAGTACCGAGGTCCATGCTAATCAAGGTTTATGGACAAAGTGTTATAGGAATTTCTGCTCCAAGGGTTCTGGCTTGAAGTTGGTGTTTGCGAAAATGCTTGATATGCAATCTAAACAACTTTCTCCTCCTTCCACCTGAACTGATTTTCCCATAATTTTGCAGCATCATAATTAAAAGGAAATTTCATAATTAGAACTCACCAAAGCATGAAATATGAAGTATATACTGAGTGTATATGCTGAGAGACTGGAGAAAGATCTATAAAGATAATGAAAGAAATAATGGCCTGTATCAAATTATAATTTTGATTTTCTTGTGGTCTAGTTCTTTCCATACATATTTCTCTTCTCCAAATGTATGCTGAAAGCCACCTCATTCCTATAATTCTAAAAATCAGAGACCAAAATGCTAGAATGTGCTCTACCTGGACAATATTTCAACTTGACACCTTCCTATATATAGGTAAACTTCCATTTTTATGACTATTCTTATAATGACATAGTTAAGTAGACATAATGAGACTATTGCCATATACTGGCCCATCATTAATTAACTTTTCTGAATCATTCATTCAGCAAATATTTATTGAGTACCTACCACATGCTGAGGAATGAAATAGTCACTAAGGAATCAATAGTCAGAAAAACAGACATGATAATATAGTTTCAATGAATTCCATTGGCCTGGAAATCCTGAATAAGAGGCAATAATTCACAAGTCTCTGTTCACTTAGCGGTAATCAATTTAACGGTTCTGCTTCTATTTGTTTTTCCTCAATTATTCTGGTAAAGATATCATTCAATAACTATACACTGTAAAACAGGCTAAAATGGTTTGCTGTTTTGCTCAAAATCTGTTCCTAACTGATAGCAAAAGGTGATTCTGTAAGTGTTTGACTTCACTTAGCTCGAGACTGTTTCCAGATCATAAACAAACTGTCAAAACACTTCTGAAGACTTTAGCATTCCTTTGCAGGGACAAAGGATCTTAAAGAAGTGACTATTACATAATCCTATTTGTCTGAAATATAGGTAAACTGTGGCTCCAGAATGAGGATCCAAGAGGGCTCCCTTGGTCCTCCTTCTTGCAACACACTCATGGTTCTGAGAAGTCTGGTGGCCCATGGTCCCGGGGTTCTTGGCACTTTGAGAAACGGGTCCTCAAGTAGAGACAGGAAACTTATACCCCTTATATTCACTGAGCTGACCTCATTTCAGCTCATCTACACCAAGCGGCTGCCAGCCTTTCCATTCACTGATAGCTGCTCCTGGTTTTCCTTGCAGAGCTCACCCGAGTCATGTCCTTACACACTGGAAGGTTCTCAAAATTAGGGTACTACAAAAATGACAATGAAGGAATGCCTCCCTTCCAAAGCGTAGATTTAGCATATCCCTAATTATCGATTTAACCTTTTAGCATATACCTCTTTTACTTGGGCGTGACACAAAGAGTGGGTTTTTATGATGATGGTGTTTGCATGAGTATGTCAGCGGGGGTTGGCAAACATCTGTAATGGGCCAAATAGCAAATATTCTAGGCTTTACAGGGCCATATACAGTCTCCATCACATAATCCGCCTCCCCCCACCCCTTTTTTAATCCTTTGAAAAAATAAAAAACATTCTCAGAGTCACCGAGCAGATCTGACGTGCAGCCAGTAGTTTGCTAACCTGTGGTTTCTAGGCATGAAGGGTAAATATAGTCCTAGCTCCTTACGAGTTCTGGGGAACCAAGAAACATATGCTTCTGCCTTTTCTAACTCCACTTCCTTTGATTTGATATTCACACTGAATGCTACTTTATGTAGATTAATCACCTCAACAAATATAACACATTAGTGGTTCATCTCCACTGATGTAATAATTTCCATCTGAAAGAATGCGTAATCCAACGAGCAACTGAAACATCAAATCAGGGGGCCCCTGGGTGGTTCAGCCAGTTAAGCGTCTGCCTCTTCATTTCTGCTCAAGTCATGATCTCAGGGTCATGAGATTGAGCCCCACGACAGGCTCCAAGGAGCCTGCTTAAGATTCTCTTTCCCCTTCTTGCTCTGCACCAACCCCCCAAACCTGCTCATGTGCACACACATGCTCTCTCTCTCAAAACAAACATCAAATCAATAAAGGTGATAAAGATGACTTATTAATTACTTGCCAGGTAGTTTTACTTGCCTAGGTTCGCATATTTCATTTGCTCTCTCCAATAATCTTGCACACATCACATGTGCCTTTATCCACACATCAGAGGTAAGGAAATAGAAATTCTTATGGTTAAGTGGCTTCACCAAGGTAATAGAGCCAGCGCACTGCTAAAGAACATGAACCCAAATCCCCCAACACTGAGTCCTAGTGTTTCTGCAACAGGGAAGGCACAATATGTTTAGAGAAGGACACACATACGTCCTCTGGCATGCATATACTTAGTGGGGCGGAACAAAATAAAGATGACTTGAGACCTCTCCTGAGAAGAAGGCTCAGAAGTTGCATCTTTGAAGCTTTTTGGATCACTGCCCATGAGTTTTTTTTTTTTTAAAGGGTATCATAATTACTAGGTTTCCTAACTAAATAAGTAAAAAAGATAACTCACGACCGATCCCATCACTAATGAAATTACTGCTGACTCAAGCAGCCCTATCCTCTCCCAGTGCCAGAATTTTCTCTCTTTGCGTAAACATAAAATGCAAACAAACAATACAAGGCAAATCAAGCAAATCAATTGCCTAATGAACTTTCAAAAGACACAGGCGTTCATGCAATCAGTGAGTTTCAGAGCAGCTTTAATCGCACTGAAAGCTGTGTCGAAGAAGAATCCAGAAGAGCAAGACTTAGTAAAAATGTAACAAGGCTAGCAATGTGACAGTGGCTTTAAATGAGAATGATTTGTCAATAAAATGATTCCAAATGGCCCTTAGAAAACTGATAAACATTTTTATAAACTGAGTCCATTTATGACTCTACTAAAATTCGAATTTTGTAATATTACAGAAAGACTACAACTTTAAACATGATTCATTTTTGTTTGACGTAAGAATGGCTATAGCTACATATGCTGTTGGTAATAAACTACATGTATTTTCATCATTTGGGTTTTATTGTTTAAAATAAAACACCATTTTCATCGCTCATTACAAGACTCTGGCCTCAATTTGAGTCGATTCATTTTTTAATGTTTTCTCCCCCATCTCCCATTTATCTCTGTACTGAGTCCCTCCCCGCATGGCTTCTCCAATGCAGGAAAGCTGTGGATTAAGTAAGAGACCCAGGAACCGGCTCCCCTATCCTGGGAAGCAGAAGCAGTCACAGAGGTATGCAGTTCCTGTCATATCCCTTTTGGCTCGTAATCTTCAACTTCAATGTATATTCTAAGCAGGCTCCTTTCTGTACCCTAAATGCTTCTTTCCCAAGACACTGGAGCACACAAGCTGTTTATGCCAAAACAGTTATCGCGGTGATATCCCCCCATGAACACAATGTCATAATAGAAAATGTCAGGCCCTGAACTGCATGCCTAGCATCTGGGCAATCTCCCCCGCAGTATTCATGCAGTTTCGCAAGCCTCGGATAAGGATCCTATTTCCTTAGTTGACACATTACTTGCTTTGGCTAGGTGTGAGACCACACTTAGAGACGCAGGGGCAGCCCATGGCTGGAAGCCATTATGTCTGGTTTCCTTTATTAAATTTAGACTTTGGGACATAGAGAAACTCCTTCTTATGCCCCAAGAGAAGTGTGCTCATAGAACCACGCTGGGTGATGTTTAAGAGCTAGAGTCACACTGCTGCTCCATCTAGTATCTAAACATCTTAAAATAGAAAAGAAAATATCATGGGTTAAGGTTATTAAAGTTTTACTGTAGCATTTACACTGATTCAACTTTTTAGGCTCCAAAAAAACAAGACAAAAGAAAACAACTGTATTGATAGGCAAACATTTTATGTGAAAGCCTCTGTTATAATATTCTCCACTATCTCCCTCATGGAAAAGTTCCAGAAAATGCAGCATAGGTGACAATTGCTCAGAAATGGAGGATCCTAATGGCAAAATTAACTGACATTCTCTCATGAGTGAGGATTTTGTAAATTGTCCCCTACTCACCCCTCCTACCAATATCTATCTATCTTTCCTTCTTTCCTTCCTCCCTTCCTTCCTTCCTTCCTTCCTTCCTTCCTTCCTTCCTTCCTTCCCCTTCAGGTCATAGATCACTGAGAACACTGAACACTGAACTCTTTACGACATTTTGACCACTTTCCTACTCAGTGCCCATCTCTGGAACAGCAGGTGGACAACCAGGAAGGCAACCGCAGGCCAGTTAAATCACAATGAAGTAAGGAACTCTGTGAAGGGTGGAAAAGACAGTTAAATTGATTAGCCAGAAGAGGCACTACTAGACCTTGTATGTGTCCGATAACTGTCAGTCAATATCTCAGACGATCATAAAATTGTGTCCTTTTCAGAGGAAGAAAAGCAAAATGACTTGGCAAACATTTTCTTTTCCTCTCCCTCTGCCACTTTAAAATGGAAGAATTCTGGATCCTTGCTGTTAACCAAATGGCATTTACAGCTCTCAGTTGGCATAGGGCAGCTGAGAATCTAAAATGAGGAATGCTTATTCCATTTCTATTTCCATGGAAACTAGTCACCAACTGGTGAAAACAAGGTAGATCAAATTTTTGAACAAGAATGTTGAAATAATCACTCTTTTAAAACTTTTCTCTTGTATCCGGACAAAGAGCGTAGTTTAAGCTCAAGAACATGCAGAGATGTCTGGGTGGGTAAGCAATTCACCACTGGTTTACTGTTGCGACTCTTCCCATATCACAGTAATTATAGTATTTATGTGTTTTTTTGGTCACTCTTTAGAGGATGAATTGCGGTAAGTCCCATAGATGAATACTATAATAAAATGTGAATATCAAATGAGTTTTAAAGGGTGTTTATTGAGAAAAGCTTGGAGTAATCCACTAGATCTAATAACTCTTTTCAAAATTTATGATCATGTTCTTCTTCTATCTTCTCTTACCAAACACATGAGGCAGGATATGGAGATTTACAGAGCATGAGTGTACTGTATAATCCATTTTCTTTCCTTAGAAGGAGTATTCCATTTTTTTGGAACTCCGCAATAAAAAACCTGACTTTGAAAAGACCACTGAGATAGCCAACGATAACAGAGCAGAGATGATCTCTGAAACTCTTAGGTCCATGTAATCTTTCCAGGAGAATTTCAGACCCATGTCCTCCTCTGCCAGAAAAAAATCCAGATTCCACTCCCACTGTTTGCACATGTAGAATATAAGTGGAAATAATTTCCTCCAGACAAATAACAGGATGAAAAGTGTCGATGATTCATCTGACTTGCAGCTCTGTCACTAGGCATTCCTGGTGACAAAATCTTTACATTAACTCTAATACCATCAGTTAGTATGAAGGTTAGCTGGGCTCATGGTATCCTGAACATTCAGAAAGCATTATCTCCAGTTCTCAAAGCAAACTCGAAGTAGCTCATTTCGTCCTCATTTTATATGCAGAAGACAATTAGGTCTCCCAGTGGCTAAAAGTCTTGCCCAAGTCATCCCTACAATCACTGAGCTTATTTACCTGTTTCACACTTTGATGTTCATAATCCTCCTGTCCAGACACACTTTCCTATTTCCAGTTTGTAACCCCAATTAAAAAATATCACCATGTCTATTTCTAATCTCAATTCTAATCTTCTCATATTAGTACAAGATAAATATATGCAGAAAAGCCTGACCTCAACCACTGCCATTTTTCGAGTATGCACAATTCATTCATGATTATTATTATTTCTAAGTTTTCAGCTAACTTTTAGATCTGAAGGTGTTCCTTAAGTGGTTCAATTATTTCTGACTGCTTTCCTACTTATGCTAAATATTTGAGAGTTTAACTTTAATTTTTAAGATCAACATTACAGCTAATAAGAATACAATTTTAATAAGAAAGTAGGGTTATGTGTGCGTTGGTTTGTGTGTGCATATGTAAGGAGACAGAAGGAGAAAGAAATTGATTTTCACTAAGTTTCAAATCTCTCAAAGAATTATCTTAGAAGTTTTGCTTATCACTAATTATATGTGCATGGCCCATTTTTACCTTCTCATCCTAAAATTACTTAGTAAAAACATTTTTTAAAGGTTCTACTACTTGATTTACCTCCTTATTTCAAGAAAGGCCTGCACACAACACCTGAAAGAAAATTAAAACCTAAATCAAAGTTTAATTAATTTATAATTTCCTTTCTGTTGGCTAAGAATAAGAATCAGTTGATGTTAATGAACACAGCCCCAGGTAATCTGCAATATTTTATTTCCCTGCAAACAGCACTCTGTTTGTCAAGTCTAAACTGAAGCTTCTTAATTTTAGCCACAGAAAATACCTGCAACAAGTACTTGGTATAAAGAGGTTTTTCCCTGTTACTGAAACAATTAGTTATTTATAGTTATTTAAAACAAATAGAAACAAACCCAAAAATGGCAGGGCAATTTTGCACAATAATTTAGATTATAAGGATAAGAACATATTCAATTTCACTCAAAACTTTATCTCGGACACTGGTTTTAGATTCTTCAACCATAAAGTATGGTGTTTTACATTTCTTGGCCTTTTCTGCTTCCCTGTTTTCTAAAAGTGAAAAGGGGACAGCGAGCCTGCCACAGAGCGTGGGCACAGCAATTCTCAGCTTCTAACTGGGTTAAACCAGTAATGGCCACAATGCACATCAAGATTCCATCTATTTAACAACCGATAAGCATGGTAGAATGATAACAGCATAACCACTTATGGAGCGCTTACGAGTCACCAGTCTCTAGTACAAATGAAGCATGCTCTTTCCAGAGAGCTGTAAAAAGATTAGTTAAAACGAGAGCGTAATGCAGTGTTAGGTGGTGAGGCTAAGAGACAATGGATCGATTATAAATTCTCTGCACACACCTAAAGACCTGGTCATAAAGGGTTTGAAGGTAGAGGGAAAACATGTTCAGATTTGAGTTTTAGATAAAAGAAAGGCTCTAGAGAAAATGAAAAATGTGTGGATTTTTCTTTTAACAAAAAAGAAAAGAAAAAAAAAAAACCCAAATGGCCAAACAAGAGGATGCCTTTTATCCCAAAGCTTGTAAGGAGCTCACTAATACTGAGACATTTTCAGCCATTAGAGACATTCTCTCAGTAATGATTACTACTTTCGATCAGTCCTTTACCAAAGCCCACGTCAAATGCTACCCCCTCTAGAAGCCTTCCCTATAATTTTTGCCTCCCTCCAGTAACACTCCCTCCAAACCCACTCCTCTGGCCTGTAGCACTGGTTTACCATGGTTTGTTTTGTATAAATAGAGCTTGTTACTTCAAATATAATCTTAGGAGAAATCCAACAACCCAAAATAGATTTTGGTGTAGATTTTAAAAAGGGGTGTGACTTGGTTGAGGAACAGAGGGCTCTACTCATTCCATATGGTCACCTGAGTGACACTTGGGCAATCTGAGAGATCCATCAACAGAATCTAGGCTTCCGTGAAATACTTTTTGAAAACCAGTGGTCTCCAGTCCACATCCTGGCTACTGGTTTACCTGTTGTACCTTATTCGTTAAGTGATGGATCAATGTTCAATGTCTACATACCATCACTACGTCACTAGTTTGACTTTTAAGAAATAACCAAAGCAAAATGCTATTCTCCCATTAAGTATTCAAAAAGTCTTTTCTGAATGAAATTATATGCCACAAAATAAGCACTAAATTCTCATCAACTTACTACATTTACATGAATTAAAAAGTGTCTATTGTTTACACATACTATATTAAAAAAAAAAACAAACATCTAGTACCATGCTCCAAATTAGAGTATATTATGTGATACAGAGAACATGAGTTTCAAAGCCAGACTCACTTTCATAAGTTATGTGAATCTGCCTCGAATTTCACTTTCTTCCTCTGGAAGGAGGGGCAACCATAATGAGATTTAATTACAGCATCTTTACTGTAACTGGTTGAGTGAAGGAGAAAAGTAGTTTATTAAAAAGATACTGGGAAGCTCAGAATTGTTAGGAGAACAAAGTAACCGAGATGGAGGATAAGGGTGAAGAAAAACACAGCTGCTCTGCTGAGAGAGAGAGAGGGACAGGGAGGAGAACCCAGGTAAATGACTGAGAGCTTGCTTGGCCTTGAGGTCACTAGCCTGCACAACTGGTACTGATTTAGAATCAATATCCCTTGGCCTGGGCCCTAGAATAGAGCAAGGAAGGTTGAGCAAGTTAATAGCATCCGCCATTTTCAGCTGCCATACTAGAAAATAGTCTTTGCTCTCCACTGAGACAGAGAATTCTTCCTATGTAAAGAATTCAGATACCGGGGCTCCAAAACAATTACCTACTATTTCTCTGACATGAAAATTTTACAAGTCAAGTGAGAATATGTGTAGGCATGCTTTGTGAACTGTAAAGTTCCAGATAAGCAATTATTTTTATAGGCGACTCCTCTGTATTCGAGACGATGAGCTCTGAGATGACTCAGAAGGATTAATGTCATTCGAGGGAACTAGAAAACCTCCTCTTTTTTCTCATTCTCTCATGGAAAACATATAGTGACCCCCACTGAAGTCGATTTAGAATTTGCTGAATTTCTAGCCCAGGGCAAAACAAGTCAAGGGTTTCTAGGGAGACGGAGTTGTTCTCTGCATCCCCTACCCAAATCATGTACCAAACTTCTCAAAGCTATAGAACTGCTCACAGAAAGCCAAATAATTTTAAAATTATTATAATAGCAACAGAAACTTTTCCAGTATGAACCACATGTAGTGTCTGTCCATGTGTGCATAGGCTCAGTTCTATAGGTTATTTGCTCAAAATAACCCTCTCAGTGGATAAAAGGATTATTCTATTTTGTTAAACAACTTACCTAGCAAGCAGTTACTTGGACCTCCCTCCCCATATATATAGTCCTGTTTCACTCCAAATATACATCTTAGAAATCTAAATGTGTTATATTCTCATAGACTTCAGAAACCCATAAATCTTGTAAGAAAAACAGGTGAATAGGAGTACGGATCCTTCACAAAGTTTACTTAGCATAAGAAGAATCTCCCTAATCAAAGACAAAGATAAAACATAACAGAGTTATAAGTTTTTTTTCCAACCAGGATGGATTAAACATGAGCTAGTATCCCCTATAACTGAAATCAGTTTTACAATGGGGATTCTAACAAAAGCACATAGAAACACAATGAGAAAGTTGGATTAGGATAAATGGAATCAATGGATGTAAAATAGTATGCGAGATCACACAACATGAAAGAATGGACATCCACATAATTTGCAATGGCTTCCCTGAGTACCATCTCACTGCATTTGAGCTACAAAGACTTCAATAAATTTGAATGAACACTCCTATAAATATACCACTGAAAGGGCTCTTGTTCCATATTTCCAGACTATGGAACTTGGTTCCACTATGATAATGCAACTAATATTACTCCCCACAGGGAACCAAAGAGTTTGATATAAATTCAACCCTCAGAAGAGTTCGTCCACAGCTGCTGTGGCATCTCCATAGTGGGAAATATTCTAATCACAACTGGGGCCTCTGCTGCCCCAAGAATGGTATCGCCAAGAAGTGTGGATGATTAGGCAAATGCACGGTTGTTAATGTTAATCCCTTGGCGATTCTGAGATCGCCCCTCACTTGAAGACCCCATTTGTCTCCATTTGAATTCAATGTCAACAAACCCAAGGGCTATAACTCTTTGCTCTTCTCAACTCAAACCACATCTCCTTCTCAGATGCTCTGCTGTATCACCCCATACTTTCCACATGAGGCACGAGATGGATGGACAAGAAACAAAACACAACCAAGTGTTTTCGCATTCTATACTGCCACTCCTTTGAAAAGCATGAAAGGGACTTATCATTCTGTTATGAAGAAAAATAAATAAATTTTATGGAAGAGTTGATGTTCAATAAAAGTAACAAGGGTTGCAATTAAGATTACTGAACAACTTAAGTTCAAAAGTCGAATCACCTTTAGTACAAATTATATAAATTGGTGCCAAGACTGGGGCCATTGCTCGAGGCATATGTTTGCCTCCTCCGTATGGAGACAGCCTCATGCAGGGTGCCTATGGGAAGACCAAGGTATCAGGATGGTGAGAAAAGAAAGGGATCTGTAACAGCCTGATACAGGTGGGGCTGCGGGGGTGGGTGGGGGGATAAGTCTCTATTTGGTACTGGGGATGGGGGTGGGAGGGAGTGTGACCCTGTAAGGATGAACCTCAGAAGGAGCATAACCAACCAAGAGCAAAAAGGTCATAGAAAATTCTTAGCAGTCAGCTGATCTCTGCCCAGGGTGTCACCACAAGGTATTTTATCTGCAATTCATGCAAATTCAAATGCATTTACTAGCATATGTAAATTATATGCAGATGGTGTGGGGGTATCTAAAAATAGGACGAGGTAAACTCTCCTAACAAAGGTCAGTCTTTTTTAAAATTCATGAGATGGCAGCTTGTGATGAGAACATGCTGCAGAGAAAATGGGGATTCAGGGGAATTTGCTGGAAAACCTCCAGTAGTCAACCGTTCTTCTCAATTTCTTCAAGCTATTTTTAGGTGCAAAATGATTCACCACAATTCCCCAAAGCAGGACACATCCTCAAGACCCCACACCCTTCTTAAGGCAGGAGAAGACTTCTGATATACTTGGGCTCAGTCTTGTCCTCCTACAGAGAATCTTGCACAGCCCACATTTCCAGAGCACTCTCTTGGGGTTGTCATTTAAATACAAAAATTTCAGGAAAGTGTCTGTTAGTTACGTGATTCCAACCTCAAAGAGTCCATATAGAGAGATGTGAAAATTAACTCCTGCCCTCTGTGAATTAGACTAAGACTTTACCTTATTTCTTACTTATTACTACCTTAATAATATTAGGAACATCCATACCTTTGACAATTTCATATAATTTCCCGAAACATTTATTTACATTATTACCACCTGGTTTTCATTCAATTTTCTTTCAAAGCTATCAATATACACCAGAATTGTTTGAGAACTAAAATTGCTTGAGATTCTAGCTGTGTCTTCTCCATGCCAAACCCTGATCAGTACATATCTGAAACCTTCCTTTTCCCCCTTTCTTTCCTTTTCTTTCAAGGATAAAGCTTTCCCAGTCATGTGTCTGCCCTTGTGTCCCTTCAAGGGATGGTGGCAGAGTCCCTTGCTATAGCAAGCTGTGACTAAATAGCCCCCAGATTCATTTGGGTGGCCTTCATTTATTTCCATAGAACAAATCCAATGTAAAGTCAGGCTTATACAATCATGGTCTGTAATAAACAATCTCTGTCCCTTGTTCGAAGTCACATGTACGCAAGGTGCTGGCGACCTTCGTGGCCCAATCCCCTCTCTGCGGAGAAATGGCTCAGAATACCAGGACTTGGGAGAGCCAAGCTCCTGAATATTTACGGAGCACCGTAGTGCAGCATTCCAGTGATTACAGTTTTCCCAAAGTAGTAAAGTTACTGAAGCACGGGCTCAACACGGGAATTAATTTCTCACCTACTTGACCACAGATTAATTAAGCTACGCAGGTAAAAAGATGCTGCAGGAATAAATGAGCTCGAATTCTGACTGTCACCGGGTGACATCAGGCATTTTACTCCACCTCTCTCGACTTTCGCTCTGAATGTGGACTGCTGTGAGCAGTCACTGAGAGAGCAACCAGATGTGTTAATTTTATGAGCGGTTGCTTATACCACATTCCTATATAGTCAAGGAGCAATCCCACAGACGTTCAGATCTTTTTTTTGGTTGAGTTGGCCAGGGACATTGATATCCTGATGTGGGCAAGGGAGTCTCTGATAGGGATGCTTTTCCAAGTCCATCCAAAAGCATGATTTTTATTTTATTATTATTTTTTAATCTCTATCACCTTGCCTTCATTGGTGACCTATTTTATGAGAACTAATCAAATATATTCTGACCTAAAAGATCTATTTTCTGCCTTTCCACCTTTTATTGAGGATTGTAATTGAAATACACACCTGACTGCTGATATCAAACACACATACCTAAGGCCATAGGAACAATAGGCTTCGACTATAATTAGCCGAATTGCTCAAACATAAAAATTACGACATCCCTTTCAGTTAGTAAAAAAAAAAAAAAAAGAAAAGAAAAAAATTCTAACTTGAGTCCTTAACTTAGAAAGCATTTGATCTAAATAGGAAGACAATCAATATTTAAATAATATCTTGTTAATACTAAAATGAACAATTAGCTACTCTGCAGCTTGACAACATTTTCAGCCTCTTCTAGTATCCATACATGGAGCGAGATAAGCAGAACATGGCTCTTTTTTCCAGAGTTTGCCTTCTTTTTCAGCATCTAACACGAGTGTCCATTGGCTAAACGCACTTGGAGCGTCTTGGATGACTTTTCCACGGCTCTGAATAATACACGTAATGCATTGCTCACAGTGACCTCTCAAGGTCTTCATGTTCTCAATTTTACATATTTCAGGGTTTAAAGAAAGAAGAGAACATAGAAAGATCCAAGGTGGAGGTTAGAGTAGAAAAGGAAAAGAGAAAGAGAAATAAATACACCTGTCTGGAAACCCTGCTCAAATTCTTAATCCATTATTTAAAAAGGATAATTATCTTTCCCTTACTGCAATTTCCATCTGCCTTAGAGGCCTCAGGAATTTGTGAGTTTGTTTTTTAAATAAGAAATTTAAATTGAAGCAACTATCAATTATTCATGTCAATAGTGTACTGGGTTTGCATAAATTATACCCAAACCTCATTTTAACCTATAGCATCAATCAGCCTCTTTATTGAAACTGTTACTGAGAACCCAAGAGACCATATCCCCAAATCCTGGAGGGGAACACACTGAAATCGACAAAGAACAAAGGGGTCTGAATCCTGCCTTATCACGGTTCTAATCCCTAGAATAATTACTGCATTGTTTTATAAAAATTAATACTTATACTTCAAGTGATAGGTATAGAGGAGTTCTAGATTAGATAACTATTTTTTGTATTTATCAGTTCTCATTAAAAAATCCATAGCCCTTTACACACCTCCTATGAATCTAGTTATTTTCTTTCTTGGAAATGCCTCGACATTTTTTCTCTTAGTCGACCAAGGATACCAGGCTAAAAAAACTCAGATACCTGTGTCAGTCAGGGCTGATCAGGAAACACTGGGCATTTTTACACTGGGTAGTGTGAGAATAATTTACTCAAGGGACTTCATATAAAGAGGTAGGCAGGACTTGGAGAAACCAATAGGGAATAGTGCGGTGTTCTGAATTAGAAACCCCTAGATCTTTTTTTTATTTTATTTTATTTATTTATTTGACAGAGAGAGATATAAGTAGGTAGAGAAGCAGGCAGAGAGAGAGAAGAGGAAGCAGACTCCCTGCCTAGCAGAGAGCCCAATGCCGGGCTCGATCCCAAGACCCCGGGATCATGACCTGAGCGGAAGGCAGAGGCCCCAACCCACTGAGCCACCCAGGTGCCCCAGAAACCCCTAGATCTAAGGGGCTGTGGGGAATGAGTGGGTACCGATGCCCATAAAGGACAACCCTCAGCAAGTCAGCCTTACGGCCACTGGACACTAGCTAGGATCTTCAGGCACCTAGCTAGTCCCCAGCGGTCCAGTGAGGAGGATGCAGAGAAGAAATACTCCTTTACTCTTTGGTATTTCAATGATCTCCTACTTGAACCTTCCATTGGCCTAATCCAATGGGAAGCCAGAGGACAAGGGAGTCTGTTGATATAGTCCTTAGAGGTCAGGTTTCTGGGATACATAGCAGGGAGGAGGGTAAAAAAAAACAAAAAAAAAGAAGAAGAAGAAGAAGTAGATACTCAGCACAAAAGCCAGTGTGTGTGTGTGTGTGTGTGTGTGTATCACCTTTTTAATAGTTACTATTTTGGGATACATTTCACTAATTCATCTATATGAGCAATCAAGGTTGACAGTCTTCTAATTACTGTAAGACCTAGCAGATATAGATCTTTTAAGATTTTATTTATTTATTTGACAGAGATCACAAGTAGGCAGAGAGGCAGACAGAGAGAGAAGGGGAAGCAGGCTCCCTGCCGAGCAGAGAGCCTGATGAGGGGCTCGATCCCAGGACCCTGAGATCATGATCTGAGCCAAAGGCAGAGGCTTAACCCACTGAGCCACCCAGGCGCCCCCTAACAAATATTTTATACCCTAAACTACACTGGAAATCTCCATATCTCTTCTTGCCTCTTGCCTCTCTATCTTGGTAAATGCAACCCTACTTATAACGCGAAGGGTTTCATAAAAGCAGTAAATTCACAGGTGCTTTGACAATGCACAGGAGGGTATCTAGCTCAGATGAAGGAGGTGAGAGAAGGCATCATGGGGAAGTGACAGGAGCCAGAGGGGGAGGAGGGATCACACAGGTGCAGATGGGTAGAAGGCTGTATTGTTGCAGCACATGAAGAGAACTCCTGCAGGGATGATAAATACAGTGGGAGAGGAAGGGACACACGGGGCAAAGCAGGCTTAATAATGAGGGAGGAGTGGGGGACAGAATATCTTGTACATTCAAAAAAATGTCAAGACACTAAAGAATTTTTAAAAAATCTATATATTTATATATTTTTATTTATTTTATTTATGTATATTTAATTTTAATTTATATAATTGTATATTATGTTTAGAATATAGAAAATATTTTTTAAATTATTTATAAAATAATTTATTTTTATAATGTATATTTTATATTTATAAATTATTTATAGAGCGGGTTGGGGTGAGCCTGGAGACAGGGAAACCATTGAGAAGGTTTTACAAGGAGGCAGGCGGGAGAAGGGACAAACCAACAGACAGCTCGAGTGGAGGGAGGGATGGAGGCACGTGAGTCTTGGGCAAGATACTGAAGAGGAGGACTAACATGCTGAGGAAGGCAGGGCTGGTGACCTACGGCTGGTGAGGGTGAGCTGCTTTCTTGGCTGAGAGAAGCCTTTACCCGCTCTATTCCAACTTTTTTGAGGCCCCAGACCCAGCCACTTTCCAGAATCGAGAAGATAGGTCAAAAATTCTACTGATCTCAAAGTATTGCATCATGACGCCACGTGACAGAAACAGATTTTCTAAAATATTTACGGTGTGTTCCTTCCTGGACATAGAGTGTATGCTTATTAAAAAAAAAAAAAAAGGGTCAGGTATTTTTCACAACTATCTGCTTTAGGTACATTAAGCCTCTAGCATGTACAATTGTAGTCAATGTCATGTGAATTCATTTGCTAATCACAGATTAAGTAACTACTGCATCGTCTATTATAGTGCTCTTTTGCAAAAAGACTAGAGGAAAAATATTGGAAATATTTGGAAAAATAAATTGGCCACTGATACTGGCTCTGCTCATCTTTGGCAGATTTTTTTCTGAACTATTTAGCTATAAGATAATTTTATCTGAAGTGTTTGGCTAAATCCTGGGTATAAAGGAATAAGGCTCCTACGGAAAAATGTTTCTTCAGGTACTCTATTTTTTTTAAATTCCATTCATTGTTTTTTGGTTGTTTGGTTGAGTTGTGTAAGTTCTTTTTTTATATTTACCCCTGAATGGATACAGCATTTGCAAATATCTTCTCCCATTAAATAGGCTGCCTTTTTGTTTTGTGGATGGTTTCCTTTGCTTTGCAAAATTTTTTATTTTGGGATAGTCCCAATAGTTTAATTTTGCTTTTGTTCCCTTTGCTTTAGGAGACACACCTAGAAAAATGTCACTAAGGCCGATGTCAGAGAAATTACTGTTTAACAGGTTTTTGTCTAGGAATTTTATGGTCTCAGGTCCCACTTGTGGGTCCATTTCGAGTTTATTTTTGTGTTTCACTCTCCTGCATGTGGCTGTTGAGTTTCCCCACTACCATTTGTTGAAGAGACTGTCTTTTTCCCACTGTATATTCTTGGCTCCTAGGTCATAGGTTAATTGACCATAAAAGCATGTGTTTATTTTTGGGTTCTCCGGTTTGGTTCCATTGTTCTTGGTGTCTGTTTTTGTGACAGGGCAATAGTGTTTTGATGACTATAGCTTTGTAGTATGTCTTGAAATTTAAGATTGTGATACCTCCAGCTTTGTTCTTTTTCAAGGATTGCTTTGGCTCTTTGGGTTTTGTTGTTGTTGTTGTTGTTGTTCGTAGTTCCATGCAAATTTTAGGATTATTTGTTTTAGTTCTGTGAAAAATGTATTTTGATAGGGATGGCATTAAATCTGAAGATTGCTTTGAGAAGACATACATACAGCCAAAAGACAAAACATACTCACCATCACAAATCACTGGGGAAATACAAATTAAAACCACAGTGAAATATCACTTTGTACCTGTCAGGATGGCTAAAATCAAAAAGACAAGAAATACCAAGTGTTGGAGAGGATGAGGAGAAATAGGAACCCTTGTGAACTACTGGTGGGAATGCAAACTGGGGCAGCCACTGTGGAAGACAGTATGGAGGTTCCTCAAACAATTAAAAATAGAATTACCATATGATCCAGTAATTGCACATCTGGCTATTTACCCAAAGAAAATGAAAGCACTAATTCGAAAAGATACATGTACCTCTATGTTCACTGAAGCATTATCCACAATAGCCAAGATATGGAAGCAGCCCAAGTGTCCACTGACAGATGGATGAAGAAGATGTCACACACACACACACACACACACACACACACACACAGGAATATTATTCAGCCATAAAAAAGAAAGAAATCTTACAATTTGCAACAACTTAGATGGACCTGGAGAGTATTATGCTAATAAGTGAATTAAGTCAGAGGAAGAAAAATACCATATAATTTCCCTCATGTGGAATTTAACAAACAAAAGAACAAAGAAAAAAAAAAAAGAGACAAACAAGAAGCCAGACTATTAAATATGGAAAACAAACTGGTGGTTGCCAAAGGGGAGGCACGTAAAGGCGATGGGCAAAATAGATAAAGGGAATTAAGAGTGCGCTTCTACTGATGAGCACTGAGAGATGTATAGAAGTGTTGAATCGTTGAAATGTACACCAGAAACTAATTTAACACTGTATGTTAATTGTACTTGAATTTTAAAAATTTACATAAATAAATAATGCTTCTAATTGTTAAGGTTATAGATCGAAAGATAAGGTCATAGATCTAGTTTCTTTCCCCTCTAGAATGGAGTTAAAATATTTCCTTTATATTTAGAAAACACTGGTAACATTCATTGGCTTTGCTTGGGAATACTGTCTCCTGAAAACAGTCCTCATCTGCAGGTAAAAGGAAGAGAAGGCCACGCGCACTTTGGTTTCTACAACACAGTGACATTCTTAAAACCAGAAATGACATGTACAAGTAGACTAAAGAACCAGAAAATATGTGCTTCCATCTGCTCTGCTTAAATCTTCCTGAAAATAGAGATCAGAGAGAAAAATGAAAAAAAGATTAATTCCTTTTAAAAAATAAGTTTTCTACCTATGGATTGGTTCATTTTCAAAAGGAATTAGATTCTGGGCCCACATATCACCCATTCAAGATACAACGTGTGCTCTCACCTCCCACTAAATATGTTGCTATGACTTTTAAATGGAGGGAACATTTAACAAGAAGCAACCTAGGGAAGGGAAGATCTAACACAGACATCAATAATTCATTTATCAGAAATAGGAGTAGTGGTATGAAATGCCAGGAGACTCTTTCATTTGTAGGGAGGCATTTTCTATTTTAAGCCTAGAACAATAAAGTCACCTTTACTCGACAAGCTAATACGAACGCAGGCAAAGCTGAACGGAAGGACAGCTTTTATGGTCTCCTCTACTGAACTATTTCTTTATGCACCTCTTATGGGGGATGTGAAAGAGTGACAAAAAAGCAATTTTTATAACTTTTGTACTTCTGCAGTGATTTCCATCACCCAATAAATAGCTTTAGCACTAGGAATGTAATCATGTCAGTCTAAAAGAGATGACTGGCATGGAGTTCTGAGGGTGCTTTCTCTCTCTGTACTAAAACCAATCCGGCATTAGGGCTTCTCAAGTCATCTACCAATTAAATCCATTAGGTCGGAGCCCAAGTTTTTTCATCCCGTAACCCCCAAGCATGTAGCACAGAGCCATTCACAAAGCAGGATCTCGCGAAGTGCCGTGGAATGAATGAACAGATGTAGCTAAGCAGGAAATTATTCCAGATACGCCCTGGAGCCTACTGGTCAGGTCACACAAAGAGGAGGTGTCCGCACAGCAGATGCCTGAACCGCTTCATTCTGACGACGATTAGAAATTTCTCCCCTTCGCTATCTGGCACCAGATTCAAAGACTCGTGCTCTGCTCCAGGAGGTGGGGAAATGGAACTATAGAAAAGCAGATTTACTGTAGACTGAGTGAGTCACCGCTCTCGCCACCTAAAGCAGCAGAAAAACCTACCGAAACCACTAACCTCGGAGATAGAGACCTCTAAGTCTTACATTAAATCTCAAATATTCATAGGTACATATATTCTGAGGTGACCGTGATTTTCAATCGATTATGTATCAAGAACTAGACAGAGGAATAGAACACATAATTTATAGTAAAGCTGTAATCATAATTATAAATTATCTAGCGCCTAATACGTAGTCAGTTGTACGTCTGGTGTTTTAGGTATTTTACTGCTAAACTGCGGAAGTATTATTATAGTAATTTAAGAGATAAAAACAACAACAACAAAAAGGAGGAAAGCTCAGAGGACTCAGGCCCAAAGATTATAAAGCTGATTCAGGAGACCCTAAACTAACGGTCAGCAATTCTGAACTACAAAGTCACTGCTAATTTCCTGGTGCCAAGTGACTTCTATTCCAACAGAATTATCTAGCTTAAAGACAGATTCATCAATCACATCTATAATTATGGTCTAATGAGCAGAGAGGATATCTTAACCTCAAATGCCAGAGTACATGGCTTGCGTTTGGCCAGGAAAAAATCAGGGGGCACTCCTGAGAGGAGGTAAAGGGACGTCTGTTGTCCCAGGTCACGCTCCTAAAACAGAGGTAGGGAATGCTGGTGGTGTACCTCTGAAAATGCCATATTTCACTGTCAAGACTACAAAGGCAAGCCCATACCAGGAACGATGCCTGTGTGCTCCGAGAACCAAACCCATGCGGCCCTCAATGAACCCTGGACCATACTTGGAAGGGGTTAAAACAGGGCACACCAGAGTAAGCCAGAGCGAGCAGAACCATGGCCATGCTTCTTGAGAACAGGTCTTGGAGAGGGCCAAGTTCGAAAGGAATCCTCGCAAAGGATACGGTTTCTTAAAGGCAGCCTGTAAAAAGTCATCCAAGCCAACACTCCAAGAGCTGTCTCTGTGAAGCAGAGCCTCTGTGGTTCGCAGTGTTAGTCACACGTCTGACACGCCCTGGGAAATAGTCGCCATCATCACGGAGAGTTTCAATGCAAAAACTCACCACATGTGAATTCAGGCAAGATGGTCTATAGGATATGATTTGTTTCTGGTTGCTACCTGTAGCCGCTCTTGCCCCTCAATATCCTGCCCCAAAATACCCTGGGTGTGAACATGATTGAGTCTTTCCTGTAGCTTTCCTGTCCCTCTTTGCTCTCTACAAATGTTGGTGGAATAAAGCAAATGCATGGATATAGTATCGTACCATTCTCCTTAAGGCTTGCCTCAGAAACACAGATTTCTCCCGATACCACTGATGTACTGGAGAGCAGTGTAAGCGTAATGTGACATTTACATGTGTTGATGCACAATTTGGTTCTAGAAACTCTCAGTGAATGTAGAAAACGCATCGCCATGGGAATACAAACCCCGCACAACTACACACCCGAGCAGCGCCGTGCTCCACACTGGTCCACATTTGAAGCTGCGACTCCCTGGGTTCGAGTACCTCACCTTCCACCTTACGGTACACTGGCAAGTTGCCATGATTCCCAAGGCTACTGGGGGGGCCGCGGGAGGGGGTGTCCTCCATTTTGTTTCGTTTTCCCCTCTCCTCTCAACTGATTAATTTTCCTCCCTATTCTTTGTTCTTTTTTCAAAATTTTCATCTCTTTTTCCCCCCCTCCTTTTTTTCTCTTGCACACAAAGCGGCAGCCGTGGGAGTAGGATCAGACGGAATGGGCACACACTTCCACAAGCAAACTTCAGGTGTTTTTCTAGATAAAGTGGTGCATTTATTATAACTTTACATATCTCATAACCATTTAACATGGGTACAACCGGGTTATTTTTTTAAAATAGGTCCCTACCATTTTTTGTGTGTGCATCACCAATGAAGTCTTTGAGGGCTGAGCTCAAATTTCACAGTCTTATACTTGGCAGTTTTAGATTTTGCAGAGCACAAGTGTTTTTAGGGAGGCCTATGTCGCACTACAGTAGAATGATCTGTATAGCGAAACTTATCAGTGGAGACTTTTTGGTATTGAAGCTTCAAGCTTTGGGGCACCTGGGTGGCTCAGTGGGTTAAAGCCTCTGCCTTCAACTCAGGTCATGGTCTCAGGGTCCTGGGATCGAGCCCCGCATTGGGCTCTCTGCTCCGTGGGAAGCCTGTTTCCTCCTCTCTCTGCCTGACTCTCTACTTATGATCTCTGTCTGTCAAATAAATAAATAAAATCTTTAAAAAAAAAAAAAAAGAAGCTTCAAGCTTCTTTATCAGTGTTTCAGGCTAGTTCATAAACTAGGTTAAATACATTAGTTCACATTGCCTCACATTATAATTTAAACAGTGTAATCTGGACAGCAATGGCCAGGACTGAAAGAAAGCTATCCAGTTTAATTCAGACTCCTTTGTTTTTTTGTTTAGAAGGCTCTGAAAAATACTATCAAAATCAATTTATGCACTAATGTTTTTACCGCTCAATCTGCTCTGTAATGTTTACCAAATTATTAGCAAACAGCACGCTTTCCACAGTAACTTTCTTGAAGCTTCTTTGGAGATGGTGAAAAGAGGAAAAAAAGACAAAGAAGAAACCCACGTGCAGTCACAATTATCTAGGTCAGATGATTTTAGCTAAACTTACTGAGTTAGTTCATCAGATCAAACTTGCTGAGAAATTTTTTCCTGAAGAAAAACACAGGCTGGAAATCGTACGTAATAAATGGGCAAAACACCCCTTTTTGCTACTTTTGAGATTCCAGACTAAAACATGGAAGTAAAAATCAAAATGATAGCGTTTCAATCATAGCATTATCCTGGAGGAGGTTTGCAGTAAAAGGAAAAAAGCTAATGTGATCCAGAGATTAGAAATATCTACTAATCCTTTAAAGAATCTGGGTCATCTTAAGCAAGAAAAACCATTCCCATTTACTTTCTGAAGAATGTTAAGATATTCCATGGTATCAAATGGTTGTGTGTTTTCATCTGCTCTCACAAGAACTACTGTACTGACTGGAGAGTGGAAAAGTGCTTAAATGGGTTTCTATGACTCTTGAATGTGAAGATAAGAAAGGTAATGGGTTCTGTACATGGTGAACCTTATAGGTATTTCACGTCTATTAGTGGAAAACACAATCACTACAGAACAGAAGAACAGAGCAGCTAGTAAGAAAGCCCCTGGCAGAGACCTCAAGCAAAGGAGTCAACCCAATTTGTTGAATTTAACCCAATAAAGTAACTTTTGGGGGGTATACTTTGTTTTGCCTTTCCCTTTAGCACCCCATCCCCCAAAACGGTTCAGGGGCCAATTACCTCATGAGAGGCAGTATTCCCCAGCTGTGCCCTCAAGATATGGAAATGCTGAGTCATTCCCCAGGGTTCTCTCTGTGACCATTCTTACCATGGAGACCACCCCCTTTTGATTACCCAGAAGCTTCAGTGGAAGGACACCTGTTCACCTTGGAGCAAATTTACAGATCATTTGTTACCAAGGCTTTCTAAGGCAATACTTCCCTCAGCAAGAGTAGAAAACAAAAATCCTTGGCAGCCACAGGCCACCCACCCTTTAGCTGGGCCTTACTTGTTCTCGTTGCTTGCATCATATCGAGGCATTGGGTCCAGGTCATTCCCATTCACGTCACAACTCGCCAGGGCATCCTACAGCCGCAGAGGAGAGAACAAGAAAGAGGAGGAGACAGACGTTTAGTAATTAGCCATTAACCTGAAGGCTCATGCATTCTTAAACACATTTCTGCAAGAGAGTAATTAGATTAAATAATACATTCATGGTTCGGTGGTGTCAGGATGCCTTGTTCAGTAATAATCACTGTTGTATTTTTTTCCTTAAGGTGAAGACATACTCTCCACAGACCAAGGAAGAACCCAGACGATTGTTGCCAACACATTTTCCCTCATCTCTGGAACTGACCTCTCACCCAATTCCTCTGAAGAGGTCCCCAGTGACCACCAAGTATTCTTGGACTCTCTAGAAGCCAAGTGATTTATTTTCCAGGGATTCTCTCTCTATTCCTTGCTTCATTTCAGGAGTGTGCAAATTCCTGGTAATTCAAAGATTTTGGAATATAATTCACAAATAACTGGCCAGCCAATTAAAAATCAGTATTAGAAATTTATTATATTGGGTTATCGTCGTATCTCCATCAGGCAAGAATTGTCTGGTTCCAGATGTTGTAACTATTATAGAAGAGTCTGTAATTCAGACTTTTTACTAATAACCAGTGACCCTCTGCCCCAACCAAAATAAAGAACACAGTTTTATTGTAGGTCAAGGCTTCAGAATGAGGCAAAAGCATCTGTGAAGCCAAAGCTGGGTCTGTCTGCTTTTAAAAGTGATTGTGAAATATCTCTGGATTCCTACATTTCTTTCTTTCGATTTTCTAAATTTCCAAAAACAAATTACTGGCTTATACTTTTACTCCAATTTAAATCACAGTAGGTAGGACTAATTTAGAAAGTTTTGTATTTTCTGATGCTTTAGGGTAACTCCTGATTTCAGTTTTAGTGAAAGTCAATGCTATCTTTGTTTTCAGGCTTTATCAAAGGCTCTGGTTTCTGGAAATAATGTGTAGTACCGAAGAGTCTGATAGCGGGAGAAATTACGTAAAATCCACTGGACATACAAAGGTGGTAGGTAAGTCCCTGCTTCTCATACAACGGTGGCCCCACAGCGCCCCCCGCCATACGGGTCACTAGAGCATGAATGGTATCAAGTGTAACCGACTAATTTTACTTGCAAGGAAAGAGAGGCTTAAGACAGGCTAAATAACTTGGCCAAAGGCATGAAGCATACCAGCCTGTGGAACCAAGACTCGAACCCAGGCCATGTGCCCCCTGACCCCATCCAATGTGCTTTTCTCTATACTTCACCAGATCCAACATGGGATAACTGACAATCATTGGTACTGCTCACCACACAGATATGTTCTAGAGAATTCTGTTTCAAGGGAGGATAAAAATGAAAGGGGCAAGGCATGCAATCACAATTAGGTTAAAGCTGTGTTTCATCAAATACATTCCTAGCTCATGGGGGGGCAGGAACACCCCCCCAAAACCGACACTGTGTATGACCAGAAAGACTTCTCTGCTGGGAGAGAGGTCCCCACAATTCTGTTCTTTATTTGACCTGGGCTCACTCACTGTAGCCGTCAGTCCCCAGCTTCTACCGTTATCAAGAGAGGAGATGAACAGAAATTTCTTTTTAGCTCTCAAATTCTACGCTGTGAATGCCTGTGTGTGCTTGGAGGCAGGGTGAGAGCAGCCACTCAAACATTTTGTTCAAATGAGAAGGAAATAAATTTGCAGTTCCTTCTTTCTCTCTCTTTTTTTAACCTTAGGGAAAAATCATCTAATTTAGCGGAAATTGTTTCAGTATGTCATTGTAAAAAATTAATTTGTGAAGTTTCTTGGCTGAATGTTTGACACGAAACGGCTGACAGGATGGAAGACTGTGAGGAAAGATTCAAGTGTGAGGTGACGCTGGGGGTTCGTGTGGAGGAAGGTCTCCGTGGGTCAGAAATATGGGTCACTGTGAGCCAGTGGGAGTTTCCTGGGCACCAAAGAAGTGGCTTGGAGGTATTTTATTTGCAAAGATAAAATGGAGTCTCTTCAGGACAATTAATTTGAGAGTCAGTATCTTGAAAGAAGTGAGACTGAGCGAATGAGAAAGGCACGTTGGAAACAATATGGCGAGCTCTCTCTAAATGGTTTCAGAAGCTGGAGCAGTAGGTGAGAGAGAGAGAGAAAGAGAGGGAGAGGCAGAGGGAGTGGGGACAGAGAAGACATGGAGGGGATACTCGTGGTGCCCAGAAACTAAACCCTCTCATGCTGAGGGAGATGGAGATGAGGAGAGAGAGAGATTGGATTTCAAGAAGGCATCATATCCCTGTCTCTGAAACTTGGCCTTCAGGAAAAAGTTAGGTCCATTCTGATTGAGCCCAGGACAACATCCCCCAGGGCCACTCTGTGTCCACTGAGGCAGCAAGCATGCCGGGAGGTCGTCTGTGCCGTTGGGCAGGGGCAACCATGGGGCAGGGCCTGCCTCACCATTCTCTGCCAGCTCAGGCACAGGGCGGTGGGTTAGGCTGGCTGAAGTCACTCCTTTAATGACCATGAACGGGAATATAGAAGACAAAAATCTGCAGAGACGGGGTCCTCCCAGTCATATAGCTCAGGATTCCTTATGGGTCCCCTCCATAAACACGGGGCAAAGCTACCCACCCCGACCTGTGACTTTCCTCCTTTGGGGTCAGTAAGACTCCTGCAAAGGGTAGCAAAGTAGACTTCACCATGATTTAGAGCTGCTTGTATTTCCAGGGATAAGAGAGGAAACTTTCAGTGGCTAGAAAATCACCGATTTTAAGAGAAATTTTTTTCAGTATCAACATGAAATATAATTTAGGGACACTTGTCACAGCCCAGATTTTGGAATCAGGAAGGAAGGCGGGGTGAAGGGGTTCGTTAAAGTGGCATTCAGCGATATCAGTGTTTCTGGGTGGAAACAGCTGTCACAAGAGGACTGAGGGGAAGTCAGAAAACATGGGTGTGAGTGGGATCCATGGGATTTTCTGCCGAGCCGTCATGGGAATCAGAGTTATATTTGCAGATAACAGGGGATTGTTGCATGCTCTATATTTTACTTTTTTTTTTTTAAAGATTTTATTTATTTTTTATCAGAGAGAAAGCCCAAGTAAGCAGAGTGGCAGGCAGAGGCAGAGAGAGAAACGGGCTCCCTGCTGAGCAAGGAGCCTGATGCAGGACTCGATCCCAGGACCTTGGGATCATGACCTGAGCTGAAGGCAGCTGCTTAACCGACTGAGGCCCCAGGTGTCCCCATGCTTTATATTTTAGACAGAACACTAAGGTGTCAGGAAACAAATTTGGAGCCAACAGAGAATGGCATACTGAGAGATAATTATGGCACTCTCAACCGAACTTAGAAAGCAAAAGCCAATGGAAGGAATGAGCTTGGAGGGTAGAGTTTAGAGAGATCATGGACACATTTCTTCTGGGCAGTAGATATCAATGGTGGTAAAGGGGACCCAGAGACCCAAGGGGCAGAAATTTACCCCAATGTTCCATGGGCCCTCGGTATCAAAACCACGATTTTCAATCAAAGTACTGAGTGTCAGCACTTTCCTTGCTCTGTGGTCTTGGGCTCATCCTACGTTCTCTTAGAGTCCTGGAATCACACTTCCTTCTTAAGAAAGGGAAGTGACTGATTCTAGGACAAGTAGGAGGCTGATCACTATTGTCCTTTGAAAAAGAAGAATTTAAAAAAAAAAAAAAAAAAAAAGAGAAAGGCCAGTAGAAAAACTTGAGAAATGTTCTTAGTATGTTTTCCTCCATAAGAGAAACAGAGCCCGTTGCATGGCTGCGAGGCTAAGTTTGAGAAGAGCGGTCATTTTCGGGAGCAGAGGGTGGTGGGGTGGGATTTCTGCCGCCTTATCCCCTGCTTTGTGTCATCAGAACATCAAAGGCATTGGAAAGTTGAAAGCAGTAGCTCGTGCTCCCTGTACTCAGAGGGCACGTCTTTTCATAAGACGAAGCAATACACAGAGCCTACTCTGTTAGCAGAGTTTTTCAGTAATATCCCTACTTCCTGACAATCATCATTCATGTCCCCTTACTTCCCAGGAGGGAAGGGGTTCCGACCACAGCACACACTCACATAGTTCTGCATCAGATCTGGGTGGGTTCTCTCAATGCCGTCATCCAGGATGGTCACCACGATGTTCTTTCCCGTGTAGCCTCTCTTCCAGGCTCCTTCAATGTTCATGTCTGATTGGCAGGGATGTGTGTTGTCACTGCAGTGCTAAGGAAGAAGGAGGGAGAATTAGCGTGGAGGACTAATCATCGGAAGATGGGAAAATCACCTCCTTGTGGAGGTAATGGAGCGCATTAATGGAAATGTGGAGGTGGCCCAACGGAGCAGGAGCACGGGTCTCTAGCATAGTAACAAGAGAAGGTGGGAAGGGTAGATTGGGGAAGGCAAGTGGGACAGAAATCTTCTGCCAGCTCTGCCCTGTCCTAATGCTATAGATCCTTTAGAAAAAATAGAGTCAAATAAATTACATCCCAGTGGCACAATTGGGGGTGTGTCATTTTATCGTAGCACGTATTAGTGGCACGTAAAAAGGCATTGTAACATTTCTGTTTTTTTTTTTTTTTAAGATTTTTATTTATTTGACAGACAGAGATCACAAGTAGGCAGAGAGTTAGGCAGGGGCGGGGGGGAACAGGCTCCCCATGGAGCAGAGAGCCTGATATGGGGCTCAATCCTAGGACTCTGGGATCATGACCTGATTGGAAGGCAGGGGCTTTAACCCACGGAGCCACCCAGCCACCCACATTGTAACATTTCATTCATAAACCCAAACTAGGCAAGGGTAGAACACCCATTTGATCCTTCCTTCCTTCCTTTCTTTCTTTATTTATTTAATTTTTTGACAGACAGAGAATACAAGTAGACAGAGAGGCAGGAAGGAAAGGAGGCTCCCTGCTGAGCAGAGAACCCGATACGGGGCTCGATCCCAGGACCCTGGGATCATGACCTGAGCTGAAAGCAGAGGCTTTAACCCACGGAGCCACCCAGGCGCCCACATTGTAACATTTCATTCATAAACCCAAACTAGGCAAGGACAGAACACCCACTTGATCCTTTCTTAACCAGGCGCCTGGAAGCCAAACAAGCCAAAGCTGAGAACTCAGGCAGCTTTTGGACGGTGTCAGCTGGAGAGGGGCTACTGTCAGAAACCATGAATGAGAAACAAAGTAACAGATTCGTCAGATCCCTTTTGTGGAATTAACCAGAGCTGTCACACCAGGACAGGTAGGGGGCAGGCACACTTGGTCAGGGGTATTTGGAGAAGGGAACGAGCAAGGGGACAGGAATGCGTGCCATGGTCAGAGGGCAGGCAGGAGAAACATCGGGTCTTAGCTCATTAGGTTCAGAGTCATTTGGTTCCACAATGGCTACAACTTATAAACATAGTAAGAAATGCATGAAACCAGCAGCTTTTCCTGTTAGACTAACATTCATCCAATCCACACAATGACCCCTACAAGTCCACCTCTTTGAAATATCCCTAAGGGGTGTTGTTTCCCAGGTTCTTAAGACTTCACAGAGGAGGGGCGCCTGGGTGGCTCAGTGGGTTAAAGCCTCTGCCTTCAGCTCAGGTCATGGTCTCAGGGTCCTGGGATCGAGCCCTGCATTGGGCTCTCTGTGCAGCGGGGGGGGCCTGCTTCCTCTTCTCTCTGCCTGACTCTCTGCCTACTTGTGATCTCTGTCTGTTAAATAGATAAATAAAATCTTAAAAAAAAAAAAAAAAAGACTTCACAGAGGAACAAAGGAGAAAAGACGTGCTGTAACATAATGCCGTTGTGACATGGGCCACCCCGGACCTTACCATTCTGCATTTTCTTGCTGCCTTTGTAACAGTTCAGATCTTCGGGAGTGGGAAATAATGCCAGCTTTATAGGCTCTTGAGTATAATGGAGACCCCACTGCCCCTGACTCAGTTTCCTGAGCACCTACTACCGGCTGGGGTATGGCGGCAAGCAGGCAGGTAAGGTTCCTGTCCTAATGAGCCTTCCAAAGGAGAGACACCATTCAGAGCCCTCCTTGGGTTTTAAAGGAATGAAAGAGGGTGATATGACGGCTAATGCCAGGGGACCAGGGCTCACGACTCTCTGGTCTCAGGAAGTGAAATCAGAGCTGATGCATGAATGGTGAGAAAGAGCTGCTCTGCCCAACAGCCTAGACATTCGTCTCTTCTCGGTAGAGGACACAGTCAATGCCAGGGTAACATAAGGTGGGGAACAGCTTAGCATACGGAAGAAAGAGAAAGAAGGTGGTGTATGGCTGAAGCTCAGGGAATGAGGGACAGAATGGTCTGGAAGACAGCCAATCGGAAGCAGAAGAGAGGTCAGACCATCCAGGGCTTTGTAGGCATGACTGGGCTTTTGTTCCAACAACAACCTAAAGCAACGGAAGCTCATCTTTTTCCGAACGTCATCCATCAAAATCTGGTGCTAATGAGAGACAGATGCGTCTAACAGCCTCTGATAAGAATTTGTAAATTTATTCTCCAAATGAGACTGCCTTTCGTCCAATGTTATCAACACACTTGACAGTTTTGAGGATTCATTCTCACAGAGGGTGTACCCACTTTGCACCGCAGGTAATATCAATTTCGTGGAGGATGAGGGCTTATATGTTTTTTGAACATCTGTATCTTTTCCTCACCTTCTTGACTTCTTTCTGGCATTTGAGGCTCTGCACACACCCACACATTCACTCTACTATGACACTGACCCAGATTCCACTCTCTCCACCTCCCCCCAGTTTTCCAGGCGTAGCCCAGCTCCTACACTTCTTCTCACAAAGACTTCTCATGGACTTTAGCCAACTCATCAGTCTCTATTCCATCCCTGAACTCAAGGATATAGACAGACAGACAGACACAGACACACACATTCTGTCCTACACAATCCAATCCCTAATAAATCCAACCCCTTAATAAATTCTGAACTGCTCTTGACTGTTGGATCTTGTATGTGAATTTTGTCTTACTGACTGTAAGCCCCTCTAAGACTACGCATTAAACCAAGTCTAACCTGGGACTGTGGTAAATACTGGGCCGACAGATCACATGCCAGAAGTGAGGGCATATCCTCAACCTCATTTCCAAGTTCACAGCTGCTGTGATGCTCGCTGCTCCAACCTTGTCAGGGATGCCTAGCCAGCTAATGCTTACTTAATGGAGATAATCATGAAAGAAATGATTTCCGAAATGTCTACGTTTTCCAGATGTCTCCTTCTGGCCAAGAGTGTGGGCCTCTCCTCACCGAACACTTTAATGTAACAGAAAGCAACCTTGACAGGTTTCCACGTCATTTTCCCTTTCTCAGAACCTGTTCTGGCCACCTGTGGTATCGTTTGTGACATGAAGTAATGTTAATGTGGCCAAGAGGTGGGCTGGAGGAAGGAAATGTGCAGGAAATGGGTAACCCACAAATGAGATAGCCATCCTGGAGTGGAGGGATGCTGCCTGAAATTGTAATTATGAAAACTGAAGAAAACCAGCTGTCTATGGAAAACATGTGTGTTAAAAGTGAAGCAATTAGGTTTCTTTCTTCCACCTTTGCCCCTGTTGAAACCGACTTTTACAGATTAAATATTTTTGTACCATCTTTTTTCTTTTCATCTGCCAACATGGAAAGGGAAGGAGGGGAAACAGCCAATTCATTCGGATCATCTAATATAGCAAGTGGCCAACATGTCAAAAGAAAAAGAAATCAGGGCCTGGGGTGTTTCCTGCAAATGAGTAGTAAGGTTAGAGGACCCTTAAATCAGAATCCTAAATTCTGAATGTGATCTTTAGTTTTTTTTTTTTTTTTAAACACACATTTCCAGTGGTCTAGGCTTCCAAACATGTTTCTGATGTGGTTGTTTCATACACCCAAGGTATCCAGAGAGCAAAGACTATGGAATATACTGGTGCCAGTCAACAATGACCCAAGAGGAGAATGAATTAATCACTTCCTTAACTGCCTCACTGAAATGGTCTCCAAACTGGGCCCTATTTCCTTGACACGAATCGATGCTGTAGCATCACCCGAAGGCAAAAAGAACATAGATTAGTTCGAATTTCCTCAGACATAGTCAATCAACGTTGAGAAGATCTCGGCCAGAGCTGAACTCAAGGCTAGTTTCCAGAAATGTGTCACCATATATGTGGTCTACAGACCGGTATTCAAAAAGAGTCCACTCAGAGCCTCCACGATCTCTGAAGATGATGCAAACCACATATATGCTCAGTATATATAAATACTTACAGTAAATGTATTCACCTTTGTTTCTGAATAATGTACTATATTTTCAATGATGGCCTATGCACAAGTGACTAAATATTCAGAGAAATGACACAAATGGAAAATAGGAACGATGCTTGCCACCTGCATCTCTCACTTCCTTATCCATAAAAGCTTTTATTTGGGAATGCAATTTGAAGGAGTTTGCTCTGTGGGCTCTAGAAATGACCTTTTCCATACCCGGATTATGAGCTGTTCTGCTTAAGGACTAGTGCACAGGACCATAGGGGAAGGGAGGGAAAACTGAAGACAAAGATATCAGAGAGGGAGGCAAACCATGAGAGACTCTGGACTCCGGGAAACAAACTATGGGTTAAAGAAGGGAGGCGGGTGGGGGGATGGGGTAACCGGGTGATGGGCATTAAGGAGGGCACGTGTTGTGATGAGCACTGGTGTTGTATGCAACTAAGGGACCACTGAACACTACACTAAAAACTGATGATGTACTATATGTTGGCTAACTGAACATAATAATAAAAAATTAAAAAAAATAAATCACTCTGGGTGTGTCTGCTTTTCTTGTGTTTTCACGAACACATCACAGTGCTTGCTCAATGAAAGAACAGTTTCTACTAAAAATAAACACTTTTGTTATGTTTTTGCCATCCTTTTATTGGGGGATGGATGGGGGATGACTCTCAATGTCATTCTTTTTAAACTTCTCCAAGTTCTGAGGGTCTTCAGAGGACCCTTATATGCTGCCAACAGCTCACTCACTAACATTGAAAACATCTCTTGTTATTATCAATACAGTGGCTCCACAGACTGCATTTCTGAGAATACACGCTTTGTGAGAATGCAGAATACACAAAAATTCTGTTTTATAGACAAATTCAAAAACATAGCTAGTCAACCTAGTACAGTGTATATATACTTGAAATTCTTTGTAGAAGCTGGAGTCCAAAAGGTGTAAGAAATTAAAAAAAAAAAAAAGCAAAACAAAAAAACAAAACCCAGAATCGATACTCCCTTAGGGGAAATAGAACTGACACCTACAAGAGTCTTATCATGGCCAAGCACTGGACTAATTACTTCATTTAAGACTCAGAACAACTGTTTGAAGGAGGTATTCCTACCATTTACTTTAAACAGATTAAAAAGGTGGGGGGGACTTAATCAGACTCAGTAGCCTTCCAGAGTTCACAACAGCTAGTCAATATTAAAATTAGGATTCAAAAGGAAACAATCTGACACCAGACCACAGGGTTATGGAAACTCTTCTGTTAGAAGTTAAAACAGAAGGGGCTTAGAGGAAGATGTAACATGTGTGAAGTCAGGAGTAGGTTAGGAGTGGGTGTTCGACAAAAGAGCATCGGTAAAGGCATTCAAATCACAAATCTCACTTGCCTTAGCACTGTGATCAGTGCATTCAAGGGATAAGGTAGAACAAAGCTGAGTAAGGCCGTAGGGACCTAATTTTTCCCTAATTCCATGTATTCCAACATATCTTTCAGGAAATCATAAAGTTTCTATTTTCTTAGTTGCAATGACAGAGAGCTCACTTCTTTGCTAAATAGTTTTTAAAAGATTTTATTTAATTCATTCATCCATTCATTTACTGAGAAAGAGAGAGAGAGAGATGAGAGAGAGAGAGAGAGAGAGAGGAGGGACAGAGGGAGAGAGAAAGAGAATCCAAAGCAGATTCTGCACTGAGTGCAGAGCCCAACATGGGGCTCCATCTCATGACCCTGAGATCAGGACCTGAGCTAAAATCAAGAATTTGAGGCTCTACGGACTGAGCCACCTATGTACCTCTCGATTCATAAAAAAAAAAAAAAAAAGAAAAGAAAAAGAAAAGAAAAGAAAATTCCTTTGGGTCTCCAGGCTGCCTCATCAGAAGAGCATATGATCTTGATCTTGGGGTTGTGAGTTCGAGCCCCATATTTGACATAGAGATTACTAAAAAAAAAAACTAAATAAACTTTAAAAAAAAAATCCCTTATTTGTAGTGTTTGCCAATTTCCATGGTGTAAATACCCACACTCCACAAAATTGAGTTTTAAACTATCACACTCCACAGAATTCCTGAATCTGCAACAGTAAGTTCTCATGAGCTCTCAGAAGGCATATCCAAAACACCACAGGAAATGGCTCACTCCACTGTTAGCCTTGCTCCATTTAAGATGAAATTGTCCCTTCCAATGGATCTGACATCTGCTTCTCAGATGGTACTGGTAAGTACCTATGTTTAGTTGTCCCCTTCACAGTTTCAGACAATCATTTTACTTCTTCTTGCATCTATTTGGAAAAGGTCTTTCCTTGACTTCTTTCTCAGGGATAGCTAGAGATATTGGACTTTGGACTTTTGTGAGGCCATAAACTTATGGGTTCTTCTTGGGATACATGAAGTAGAGATTCTATAACTCCAAAACCAAGGATGACTTCATAGATTTTAATTAAGTTAGAGCCCTTAGACATGTACTATTCAGTTTATGGTTCAATTTGATGGACTTGAAGTCCTTTGTTATCACACACATGGCGGGGGGGGGGGGGGGGAGAGGTGTCCCTGACCAAAACAGTTCTAACAACCAATTATTCAAGGAGGATTATTCAATTTGTAGATTTTCCAGAAATTCCAAAGAAGCCCAGTCTATTTTAACGACATGAAACTCAGCATAGCAACTAACTACTACAGCTGGGGTTATCAGAAAAATTAAATCCCACCTCTGCCACTTTCCAGCTACATGAGTTTGTTAAGTTCCCTACATTCTTAAAACCTGATCTATAGTTTGAATGTAGAGAATTGCCATAAAGATTAAAGAAGATAAAGTACATAAGAAATGGCTGCTGTTACTACAATCCTTTATTGATGAGAACACAGTCATAGGAGGTATGAGTATACCCAATAGTTTAGAAAAGAACACTAATTATGGAGAGAGAGAAAGAGAGAGAGGATTACTACAAAAATAATACAATAACGGTTTTCTTCATTGTCTGGAAAGGCAGGTCAGACAAACGTGAAGGGGCACTTGATCCTTTTTTGTTTGTTTTGTTTTGTTAAATGTTTTTGTTTTCTTTTTCTTTCTTTTTTTTTTTTTTTTTTTTTTGTCACTTGATCCTTTGTAAGGATAGCTGGGATGACTTGACTAGACTAATGGGAAGCCATTCCCCTGCCCTATTACTCATTCAGTTCCACTAACTATCCTTTTCCATCCCAACCCTACTCCTATCCCAAGGTTTGGAAATCTTGCTATTTGCTGACACTGACTCAGATATCCACACAGTTCCCTCTCTGATGTTCCACGATCACTTCCAGAGACAGGCCTTCCCTAATCCAGTGATGGGAAATAGCACTGTGTCACTCTCTACTCTTGACTCTGATTTCATTTTCTTCACAGCACTCCTAATTACTGTGTCATCTATCAACTTGTCTCTATCACGTCTCCCACACCAGATTATAGACTCCCAGAGGCAGTCACTTTGCCTTGATTTCTGTATCCACAGAGTCTAACACATAGTAAAAACTCAGTCATTGGATGCCAACTGGATGAACATTTAGTTTTAAGAAGTCACAGTGGGTCCTACAGAACATGAAGGAAAGCATGGAGACCAATTAGTTGGGAGACAGCTCTACTGAGGGAGAGAGGACAGTGGTCTAGATTAGCGGAGACAGGAGACACTCCAGCGTGTGATACCTAATAGGCATCCCAAAGAGTTATTGTTAGAAACAATGACTGAATATGGTGAGAGAGAGAAAAACCAAGAATCATCAGATGGTGGCTTGGGCTACATAGCAAATGGTAGGATCATTTCCTGAGAAAAGCAGCATGAGATGAAGTTTGGTTAGGGAATGAAAATACCAACTTCAGTTCTAGAAATAAGGAAATTACAGTGACATCCCCAGAACAGTAGCCTATAACAATCGGATACGTGGATCTCAAGTTTCTGCTCAGATCCACAAGTGATTTCTTCCTACAATTTTGGCATTGGGCTATTTCCCATCTCAAATCTGTTCATGTCTATAAAATGTTAACATCTTCGCCCCTTAAGTCACCCCATCATCTGGCAGTGAGCACACTGTCTGGTACCGTTTGTTGCCTCAAAGTTAAACAATGCCTAAGGGCAGCATATACTGTGTAAATGTGATGGTCTTAGCAAAATTTGGGGTAATCATCAGATGTGTTTGAAGCTAAAATGGACATAATTCTCCGCCGCTCCCCTACACCTGTGGCACTTGGAATTCCTCCCATCAAACTATGAGGGTATTCCTTCCTCCTCGATTTCTGGCTGGCTTGGCAACTTGCTTTGGACCCTAAAAATGTAACAAAAGTGACAGCGTTCCAGTCCCACACCTCCCACGCTCCTTGTCTTGTCACCCTTCCCAGTGGCCATGTGAGCAAGAGAAGGGGGACTGTTAAAAGATGAGTGACCACACTGAAGAGATGAAAGCTGTCCCAGCTAAAGCCACACTAGACTCTCGAGCCCCCAGCAGACCCAGAATGGCGCACAGAGTCATGAGTGACTCCACGTGAAACCAGAGAGTGGCTCAGCTGAGCTCAGCCCCAACAGAGGACGTGAAGAATCATAAAAACAATAAATATCTGTGTTTCAAAAGCACATAGTTTTGAGAGTGGTTTTTAGACAGCAAAAGCTAATGGGCATATGAGGTTATCTGTCTAAAGGAAGTAGGCCGAACCCAGAAACGTAGGAAAAGATCAGAGCATTCGGTTGGCAGAACTTATGTGGAAGAGAAGGGTTGTCTGTGTCATCACAGACACATCACAGAGGAACAGCCAGGAGGATACGTAAATGGATATATATAAATATATATATATATATATAAATATATATATATATATATATATATATATATATATATATATATATGAATGATTCTAAGATGAATTCTGGGATCGCTGTGCATTTGTTCGAACCTTCCCTTCAGAGAGCCTGGCATTTCCCTGCTTCCCCCATTCAGCACTCACACCAGAAATCTGATGATATATGGGTTTTATTTTCGCAATGAAATGACAAGACTCTTGAAGAACTAGCGTCTGTATTCTGTGTCTTTGTAACCTCTAGAGTTCACGGTAGAAATAATCATTGTTAAGTTTGTATTTATTGAACAGAGAAGGCAGAAGTAAACTGGGTAAAATGCAGAAGGTAATTTACATAGTTAAGACACGTTACACAGGTAACAGGTATTAGAAAAGGTTCAAGTGGGATCTAGAAATCTTGGTCTTCCACACATGGACTCCTAATAGGGTATACCTGCTGATTCAACCTTGCCAGTGAGAAGATTCAAGAAACCGCATAGGAAATGTGCAGGGACTGAAGGCTTCGCAAAGAATTATGGGAGAAGAAAAGAAGACATTCACTTGAGGGTCCTGATTATGCTAATGGGCCACTGGTGATGTTCAGTAAGTAGTTCTGGCAGAAGAACTCAGAAGAGATACAACACAGGGACAGACACGCTGTTATCCCCTTACAGGCCTGATGGGAAATCTCTCCAGGCTAGAGAGAAGCTCAGGGCACAGGTCTGTTTCCTTTGGACCAACACATGGCACAACGGACGTAAGCACTTCTTGACTCTTCTCCAGTCCTGGGTCAGTGGCTCATTTTTAATATGGTCTTGCCTTCTGGTCAGGAGGTAAACTCTTCTATGAGTTGAGGAAAAACTCAGTTTTACTAAAGGCCTTTCTTTCTGGCTGACTGTGAATCAAGAACCTAGGATTCGTAATGCACTCCTCTTGCCTCAAATGGAGCAATTAGTAAATTAGTTAAGTTGTGTTTACTTAAGGATGATCTCAATTAAAATGTTTTCCCTAAGCGCCTATAAATCCAAGAAACAACTTCTATGTTGGAGCTCATGAAAATGAATTTTAGAAGCAATGGAGTAGCGTTATTTAATAATTATGCGAACATCAATAAGCAGGGAGCCTTATTCTTTCTAAAATGTAATTTCTTTGTTTACATTGTGTACACAATTCTGCTGGCATGGAACTCTTCACCTTCTGGATCTCTATGCACAAATCTGGCTCAGAAAATTTTTCTACTTTTTTTCCACTGAGATCCCAGGAAGAGGAGTTAAGAGATTGCAGGACTTTCCCCCTGCCAGGAGCAGAATGTAGTATGGTTAGGGTAAGCGTAACAACTGACTTCAGAACTCAAGCGCCCCTCTCTTTATCTTTTCAAAATCACAAAGAAATTTGGAGGAAAAACAGAAAACAATTTTTTCTAATACTGGAGACATTTAAGGTCAGGGAGAAAGAATCTGAATATCATTTGAAGATATTTAAACACAATCTTACTAAGGGGTCATGTCTCTTCATATGTATTATTTCGAAAATGGCAATATTGTCTTGAAAAATAATGGTAGTGGCAGCTATTTTTAAGGTGAGGAAAAAAATCCATTTTTCAATTAAAAAAAAAAACTAATAAAGAACAGGGACAAACTTATACAAGATCCTCCCAAGCCCTCCATTGTTCTGTGGTAAGGTTTGACCACATCAATGGTTTCTCTTAAATAGATGTGTGGATATACAGATTGACAGACAGAAAACAAATAAATAATACATGCAGGTAACCTTGCAAGATCTACCATGCTTTGACTTCTGTCAAAGTTTTAATGAAGGATGCGCCCCTTTCTAGAACTCCGCAGAACTTCGGAACAGTAAAAGCTACTTCAGCTTCACTAAGTCGCCTCCCCAAATTCCCACAGATTGGATGTTCCGAAAGGAAGTTGTCAATCAAGACCGAGTCACATGATATGTATGTGGAAGAGGATACAGAGGAATGGAAGAAAAAGAAAAGCGAAGCCTCCCATATTCAAGTGATGTGTAGAACTATTATATAAGCTCCTCCCCTTCCAGAGTAAAAACCACTTGAACTTCCCTTATAAAACACAAGCTTAACTTGTCAAAATTTAAAATACAGTCAAGCAGAAGTTTGGCCTTAAACAGTGGCTCATTGCCCTAATTTTTGCCTCAAGAATTGGCAATGAAGTAAGATACCATTAAAGGACAAGTAAGATTTGGTGGTCTGTTGGAATTATATATAAAAACTAATGGGACGTGGAATTTCAAACAGCCTTTTGGATTTTTAGCTTTGTTTCTCTCTGGATAGATTACTGACTCAACTTTCTGAACACTCTCAAGTCTCTGAAGGGTTTCACCACACACTTTAATAAGTCATTACCTCAAATACATTTATTTCTATAAGAAACCTGCAGTAATTGTATAGAAACTCCCAAAAGATGGAAAAATAATATTAGTGTGTCAAATTCTTATTCTTAAAAATCAAGCAATTGTATCCGGAGAGAGAGCATGGTCAAAACCCCCAAAGTCATAACCAGTTGCAGACAAAATCGCAATTCCCCTACACTTTCCCACCAAGCCAAAGAGCCTGTGTTGACACCTACACATCTTTTCTTTTTCCTAGTAACATGAATTCTCCAAGTGTCATCTAGTCTTTATGTTTTTATATGACCAAGGAATAGGCTTGGTATGTACAATGGAACCAAAAAAGTGTGCCACTTAGAAAAAGAGGAAAGTCATTAGTATCAATAAATGCAGGTTGTATTGTCAACTTTCTCTCTTTCCTACACAGTGTAAACCAACTACCCCAAAACTTAATGGCCGAAAACCCAACTACTATGGCTTATAGTGCTGTGCTCCATGAGGGTCTGCTTTGTGGGTGGCTCTAACTGGGGCCTCCCATTCAGTTGCCGCCAGACATCCCGGGGCTGTAGGTCCCTGAAGGCTCGACGGATATGGAAATTTAAGATGGCTTCTTTATTCACGTGAACAGCTGGAGAATCTTCAATCTTATGTGTAAGATTTAGTTATTAAGGTCTATTTGTCCCGGTTGAGTGATCTCCAAGTCCTTCCAAAGGACATGTACCTATTGTGTAATGATGGTATCCCATAATAGCCAAAGGAATGGCAATTACATTATACCATTTCTCTACAGCTGTTAACTGTCAAGACATATCTTTCATTCACTTATGTTATACAAGTTTGTTTTTAACTTCCCAAGCAATACTAATTCAACAGTTTTCTGGAGGTTGACTCTTCACCAGGGAATGAGAAAACAGGGTCTGACCTTCACCAAGTTTCCATTCAAGTTGGAGTAGACAGATTATAAACAGACAAATGAGACACACAGTATAATGAGAGATTATGGTCATAGTTACAGAAGAAACAAAAGAGATTTTGGAAAACATCAAGGGAAATGTGTTATTAAATGTATACATTGAGTTTTTTAACCATTTTGCTATTACTAAGCTGACCTTTACTCAATGAACACAGAAACTTCATTTTGAAAAGAGATCTTTATGAGGAGGAGGCAATAAATCCCAGCTCGAGAAGAGCATGCCAGAGCAAAACTGAGGTTCCAGACCTATGGCCATTTAAAATGAAAACAAAAGCAAAACAAAAACCATTCCAAATACAAATTTAAGAACAAAAAATTTCCCAAGTCAAAGAACCCCCAGCAACGTAGAGTATGAAATGTGCTATTACTGTGATGGGTCCAGAGAAAAACAAATCTATTTTTACCGCCAAGCAAAAACAATCTCGCCTTTGACAATCAACAAAATCAATTCAGATAGCTACTGAAAAGCCCATTTTAATATTGTTCCCTAGACCGAGTCAAAATAATTGTCCATATCTACCTGACATTGTTGCTTTCAATGTTTACTTAAAGACGCCAACTAGAATAAGATCTACAAAGTTGTTTGTAAGGACCAGGAAACACTTTGCTTGGACAGGCCAATAATAAATCTAGTGCTTCCTCCACTATGGCACAAGCAGTAGATGCTGCAGAAAAGATGAAGGATTCCATAATATATTTGATGAGCTACTCAATAAAGGAGACCACAGAAAAGATTGCTTCTTCGACCTGGTGAAGATTCTCCTCAGACCCAGAAGTATAATGAGGAAGAAAACAAAGTCATTTTTATCCTACACTAGCAAGGGTAACTGCAAATGTTCTTCACACACACACACACACACACACACACACACACACACACAAAGTCAAATCCTTTAAAGAATCTAACCAAACAACTTGCTTTAAGAGCATCGTACAGAATTTCTTTGCTAGGAGAAACATAGTAATTCCAGGAAAGCACTATACAAACATAGTAAGACATCTTCATTTTCAGGGCATGGACACCAGACCTTCTCTGTGGCAACTCCTACCACAGGGTAAACTCTTAGAACACTGCTCCTATAACACAGGTCACTTTTCCCCCCCATTTACTAATGGGAGGAATGTTTCATCAGTTAAATTCTACACTAGTGTTTGCACTTTCCATGGACACACACGCCAGGACAACACTATGTATCTTACAACACAGTTTCCCAAACATCTGTTGTCATATCTATCTACTCAGTTAGGAGGCTCGTCATGGAGAACTAATATAAGTACTTCACAGTTGGTCATGGTCCCAAACACCCGATGTCTAACAGCGGTTATGTTTCCACCTTTGATTTAGGGGAGAAATTTCCAACATTGAGAAAGTGGAGAATGATCTTGAAAGATGTTAAATCGGTGTTAAGGAGATTCAAATGGCTGCTTGATGGACAGGTGAGAAAACCTACCCTTCTCCATATTTTTAGTAGGAGGGAAGAAAGGCCAATAAACGATAAAGTGAAAGGTCACTGTTCCCAAGAGCCTGGGAACTAAAACAAACAAAAAATAAAACTTCCTAAAAAAAGATGGGTTTAACCTTTAAAATTTCTGCGTTACTTTCTAGTTGGAATGAGTTTCTATTAACTTGGAATGTTTTCAGCTACAAAGAAAAGAAGACCTAATGAATCATAGTCAGAAAGGTACTTAATTATTACTCAAGAAATCAGGTACTAGGGGATTCCAAGGTTGGCACAGCGGCTTAATGGTATCACTATGGAACCAGGGTCTTGCCTGTTCAGCCACCATGCTTAGCTGACCTCTGCCCCCTTAAAGTGCCTCCTGGTTGCAAGAAAACTGCCACAGCTTCACATCTGACATCTCTCACTAGTATCCCATGCAGAAGGAAGGAGGAAGTCACAACAAGCTTTTCCTCACAAGAGGAAGAAGCCCATCAGTATCAGACCCATCCTTAACCTGACATACTAAAAAATTATTCATTATTTATCTGAATTACTATTTATCAAATTTCATTAGGTTTCTTATATTTTTATTAGCTAAATATGGCAACCTTTACTACCACAATTCTGATAGAAGGAAACTCTGTGGGATGATAATAATTGTCTATTATTGATTATGATGTCTCCTAGTTCAACCAATTGCCTCTGTGTTTCCTAGAGAAGAATTAAGATTGCTAGAGTAGGAATGCATAAAGAAAAAACACAGTGTTCCATTTTCTTCATATCCAGAATAGGCTCTGAGAATCTAATGCTGGCTTGACTATGATGATGAAAACCACCTAAATTGTAACCTCTTCACACCTCCTTCAAAAAGCACCTATGTGGAGTAAGGAGGCAGCAGAATCCCAATGGTGGTAGAACACAGATGCAATTACCACATAATGAGAAAGCTTCATCTTCAGTAGAGGAATGGTAACAACAGATCTGAAGACTGGCTAGGGTTCAAAATGCAAAGGAGCAGAGGTGGCTGTCTTGGAAGGCATCACTTACGGGTACTAGGGAGCACCTTGTCGGGGGGCACTCTTTGGGGACTTGATGGAGAAGGAGATGATAAGAAAAAGACAGAAAGAAGTCAAAAAAAAAAAAAAAAAGAAAGAAAAAGAAAGAACGTCAGAAGACCATCTCCTCTTAAAAACTTTGATCAAAACAGGTGAACAAAGCCCTCCAAAGGCCAGTGTGCTCTTGAACTGTAGAACTTAACTAGTTGTCCGAACTCCCACCTCCTTCTACACACAGCTGCTACTAATGGTCTCAGAAAATAAAACAGTTCAAAATGAATGGAAACCAGTAGACAAATATCCATGCAAGGTTTCTACAGAACAAAATATGAAGGGAATCAAAATATTGCAGCTTAGTGAAATCCTGCTCATAAATCTGCAAAAGAACAAAACTGTAACACCTGAACCCAAATGAAACACACTGAAATAGAACCTGCAGATATGAGAATATAGCTCTAATTAAAAATTTAAAAGCATATGGATAGGAAAAAAAAAAAAAAAAACAACCCAGAAAGATGTGAAACTAATGTTGATTAATACCCTGGAAATAAATCAAAGATGAAACTATACTAAAAATAATAATTAAATTACAAGGTCTCCAGCAGAGAATGGATTCAACTGAAGCTATAATCAGGAGCACTGAGGAAACGCATAAATGTATAAAAAGAATAAAACATACAGCACAGTAGAGGTCAAAAGGACCCAAGGGCAAATAACTAATAAAGAAAACAGGCAAAGAAGATCCAATATACTTACAACTGTGTCTAATTTTTAACACTACTCTAAAAGAAAAAAAAATTTTGTGTCTCTGGATCAAAAAGAGAGAGAGAGAAAGAGGGAGAGAGAGAAAACAGTCACTAGAAAGGTAAAAAACAATTAATCAAGGTATCTTTCAAGTATCAAGTCTACAAAAACTATTTTATATAATTAAGAACTTAGGGAGTATGACATTAATAAACGCTTTCTAGGTAGTGTAGCAAAGGGTATGCTTCATCCAACCAAAACACAATAGGCAAACGAACTGACAATGAGCATGAAATATATTTAATTGTAAATCTTACACCAAAAGCAAAGGTAGGAACAAGGATGGAAGAAAAGTAAGTTTATGGTACGAGCTCTGACAAAGCAGGAGAAATGAACTGAAATGGAAGAAGAAAAAAATAGAAATGATAAAACAGAATAAACTAATGAATGATTGGATAGGTAAGAGTTGAAGAATATCCTTTAAAGCTGACAATCCAAACACAGGAGCCTAAGGGAGGAAAACAGGAACTGAGAGCACATAAATGTTATTTGTAATAATCACTAAAATAATAGAAACCTTCCCCAAAACCAGAAGTTATTTTAAAAGAGCAAAAACCATACAAGGAAACACAGTAAAAATAACACATTACAGATTAAATACATATATATGTATATAATAATATAATAAAGTAACATACATATATGTATATAAAATGTATGTATGTAAAATATATTTGTGCCTTAAATACATATTTATGTATGTATATAAAATGTATATGTATATAAAACACATATGTATGTTATAGATACCTATATATAGATATATATAAAGTACTATAAAGGACTTGAGACTTTTTGGTCATATTTATAAATGTCAATGAGCTTAAAGGTCACCACTAAAAAAAATGTTCAAATTGGCTCATAAGACAGACTCTAACTCCTAAAACAGAGTATTTCCAATGTTTAAGAATAAGGAATAGCCAAAGCAGGCACTGTAATCCTAATATCAGATAACATACACAGAAATCTCACTTCCCAAATTAGCCCAGATCATGAGTGACAGCACAGTCAGATGAGGGGAGTAGGTCAGAACTGATGGTGATGTAAAGTCTTCTAGCCCCAGCTTGGACGTCGGTGGGGGAGGGGAAGCTGGTTAGGCAAACTCTAACCCTTGCTTCTGCCCTTTTTTAAAGATTTTATTTACTTATTTGACACAGAGGGAGACAACGAGAGAGTGGACACAAGCAAGGGGAGTGGGAGAGGGAGAAGCAGGCTTCCTGAGGAGCAGAGAGCCCGATGTGGGGTTCGATCCCAGCACCCTGGGACCATGACCTGAGCCGAAGGCAGATGCTTAACTGACTGAGCCACCAGGCACCCTTGCTTCTGCCTTTTGACTGAGCACTCCCAAAACTAGGAATTTACCCTGAAAATAAAACTCTAATAGCTTACGCGCAAGGTTACCCAGTATGGAGTTACTTATAAAAACGAAATATTGCAAAGAACTGAACTGCATTCATTGATGTCTAGTTAAATAAATTACGGTAACTCTTCTGCAATACAGCTGTAAGGAAACAAAAAAGATCTCTATGAACTAATACGGAGTGATTTCTCGGGTATATGAGTTGATAAGAGCAAAAAGAAAAAAAATGCATGTATAGTATTCTATGCATTTTACTTTGAACCATATGTTTTACATATTCCAAAAGAAAAGAAATAAAATGAAATATACAAAGATGGGGGGGAGAGAGCTCTAAAATGGAACAAAACAGAAACAGATTAACCTAGCTATATATCAAATTAATGATCAAATCATAGAGGAGAAAAGTATTTATTCAAGCAACTTTTGATTCCGGTAGCCTGACTGTGTTGTTTCTGTGGGATTTATTCTAACAACAAAAAGAAATCTTGAATTTTACTTAAGTCTGTCATTGGCAGTGGTATTGGTAATGTAATTTCAGTACCATTTCTGCGTACAGTAGTACATTTATTACACTGATGAGAACCAGAATTCTCACTGTGGGAAGGAGGGGACAGAATCTGAAATTGGCTCACAGTGGGTGCACGTGTGCTACTGGATCTAGCCTGGGGTGAAACGAGGACACTGCAGATACAGATCTCTAGGCCCTGCCCATTGATAAGGGGCCTAGAATGAAGGACCCCCTTACTACCAAAATCTGGACTTTAAAATACCATTCCTCGATAAGAGAAACCACCTACTTGAAGAAATGGGTCACTCTAGGTCGGAGTTAGAGAAAATACAAAGTGAACATTTTGTTGTTCCATTCCTGAGGAAGAAAGCACTGCAAACCTGATTGGGGATTTCCCAAAACGACATAGGAGTCAACGGGAAAAGTCACCCACTCCTCACACTTGGCACACTTTAAGAACCAAAAAGAAATCATGTCAGTAATGAGTCATTATATTTAGAAAGAATCCGGGGCACCTGGGTGGCTCAGTGGGTTAAAGCCTCTGCCTTCGACTCAGGTCATGATCCCAGGGTCCTGAGATCGAGCCCTGCATTGGGCGCCCAGCTCAGCAGGGAGCCTGCTTCTCCCTTTCTCTGCCTGCTTCTCTGTCCGTCAAATAAATAAATAAAATCTAAAAGAAAGAAAGGAAGGAAGAAAGAAAGAAAGAAAGAAAGAATCCATGCGCTCCTAACAATATTGAAAAGGAAGAGTAAAGAAGAAGGGATTACAGAATTAGAAAAGCCTCATCTTGCAACCACTGACCTAGTGATCAATTCAGGCAGGAATCTTCAGTAGATGTTAAAGTCTCAGGGAGAAGTTGACTGGCAACATGATATTCACAAGACCTGAAATAGTACTGCCCAAAATTGTGATTAAAGAGACAAAATATACATTTACAATGGAGAAATCTAGCAGAGATCTCAGCCAACCAAGTAAATAAATTTACCACCACTAAAAATAGGACTTCTACCCTTCTGACACGAAGCACTGAAAAGGGTGTAATTTCACCTGGATCATTTTTGTACCAAAAATGGTCAAGCCTCCCTGTTGTCCTGAAAAACAAAACAAAACAAAACCAAACAAATCCAAAGTGTGACTTATTCTACAACCACTAACATGGATTCATCAAAACCATCGGTATGAAAGACCACTCCCCACCCCCAGTAAAGGAGGGGAACCTTCTAGATTACAAGAAATAAAGACATGGAACAAATAATGGGAATATAGGATTCTAAGCTCTGGATGAAAAGGAATAGATTGACAAAAATATATTTTGTGACCACTGGGGTGATCTGAAGATAGTAAATTGGGTAAGATCACTTTCATAGAAGTGAGAAGAATGATATTGTGGTTATACGGGAAAGTAGTCTTAGGAAAGGCTCTTTGAAATATTAAGGGATATGTTTTTATAATGTCTGCAACTTTCAGAATTCAGGGAAAATGTGTGCATGTGTATATGAAGAGAGACAGAATATTAACTTCTGGTAAAAATCAAGGTGAATGAAATGTACACATTCCTACTCGCCATTCAACTTATGTGTACCTTTCAAATTTATCAAAATGAACCACTGGGGAGAAAGTACTACAGGCACTTTTTTTTTTTTTTTTTTTTAATTGTGAAGCCCCAAAGGGCATAAAGCAAGGAGTTCCTGCCATAATGAAAGACTTCGAGAAGATCCAGGGAGAGGCAGCCGGCATCTGGCAGCACCAGGAGCCAAGTGGCTGTGATGCCAAGTGTCCCGCAGACCACCCACTGCCCTCAGATGCTGCGCCCTCGCTGAGGAGGCATGCCAGCTGTCTCTTCTTTAAGCTGTTGGGTGAGGGATTTGTAGTAACAGCTGCCTTCACTTGGGCATGGAACATGCATGACAAGGATGCCCACCATGCCCCATGATTTTGGACACGGTGGAGAGACCTCCTTCCTAGAGCGTCACATTTTTTATTCTTGCTGTTTAGTTTCTGCTCTCCCTCTAAGTCACATTGTCCCAAAGGTGTCCAACAAGCAGACAAGGATCACTGGTCAGAAAACAAGAATAGACTAGGGAAGGGAGGGAAGGGGGGAAGGGGAGATGGACAAGAAGGTGTGCGCCCCCAAGAACTTTTCTCAGAATTATCAGAGCAAAAGCTCTCATTGTTCCAGTAGATCTGAACTCAGAGTTATCGACAGCTATCTTGTAACCATGAGCAGAAAGCTTGGTGGAGAATGAAACCAACAAGTGGAGAGAGCAGAGCACACTGAGTGGCAGGAAGAACCAGAGTCCTAGATAGCAGCTTTATCTCCTGGATTAAGGGAGGCCTGTCAGTCTGAAGTTACATGAGCCCATCAATTCCTTCTTTTCTATTACTTTTCCTTCCCTCAGCCTGGACTGAATTTTCTGATAACTTACAGTTTAAACAATATCAAATGAAACATTTCATTCAAATATATTTTCGTGGGGGGCGCCTGGGTGGCTCAGTGGGTTAAAGCCTCTGCCTTCGGCTCAGGTCATGATCTCAGGGTCCTGGGATCGAGCCCCACATCGGGATCTCTGCGCAGGAGGGAGCCTGCATCCCCCTCTCTCTCTGCCTGCCTCTCTGCCTACTTGTAATCTCTCTCTCTGTCAAATAAATAAAATCTTTAGAAAATATATATATAAATATTTTCGTGGGTCAAATAAATTAGAGAAACAACTATTTATTTACATCTACATCCCTCTCTTACCAACTCACAAAATATATTAGGATAATAAAGGCTCTGAGAAGTCCTGCAGTAAAGAAATATTTTTAAGTTTGTTTAGACCAGTGTGTCCCAGACCCCTTGACTTTGGAGATAAATATTAGCCACCCTTAAAAGTTGTGTTCCATCAGAAATAAGGTTTATAATGACTATGGCAATTATTCATTTGCCTGAAAAAGAAATCCTATCATGTACCATCACTTAATCTCAATCACTTCATTTCCACACTAGAAATTTGAGACCTAGGTACTGAAATGAAAGATTGTAGCTCAATATCAAAGAGCTTAAATATACTTGGAAGGGTCCCCACAGTATTTGTGCGTGCCCATCCTATACTGTTAGCACAGAAATTTAGCGATTGCTTAGTCTGCTGATGACCTGGCCACAGAGCAGAGCACACAATCTTTTCATACTTGTATCCCCTGCAGGTTGAATTATGTCTGATACATAGGAGGAGCTCAATAAATGTTGTTGAATGAATAAAATCATTACCAATTTACTTTTTTCTGTGGGAATTACTTTTCCTGTTCCCTTCCTTCATTTTCCCTTCTGTTACACATTGAATTAATGCTTTTATTGAACGGTCCGTGGTAACTCCCCGTTCTTAAGTCCTGGGAGGACAGAACTAATTCAATGTTCATTAGTGTGTACAACAGTTTAAATGATTTGTTCATTGCACATTCCCTTTTTCTTGTCCAGATTGAATCAGGTTTGATCATTACGGATCTCTTTAATCTTTCATTTCCTTGGACAAACTTCTACAATTAGAAATGTTTCTAGTCCTGTTTTACTTCCTCTTTCAAACTAATAAAGAATGGCAAGTTTAATATACTCTTTTCTAAAGTATGCACATTAGGGGAAATAATTATACGCTATTGCGCATAGACATAGTAAAGTTAATTTCATTCCTTCAAAATAGAATATTAATTCCCAGACATTAAGTTGCTGGAACAGATGGTTTTACCCTTCTCCATCTATTGCCTGTACAAGCTAGAGAAATGCATGTCTTTGTAATATTTCCTCTTCTTCCAATGGCAAGACAGAATGTGAAATAAACTAAAACATGTTAATAAAAAAAAAATAACTATTACGATAGTAGAATAGATTTAAAGCAGTGGGTAATTCAGTTGGTGTCACCGAGAACAGAACTGTCAGCCCGGGAAAAGATACAGATGTCAGACTCATGGGGGTAAATAAACTCTGTAGAATGGCTTTCAAATCAGATATATCTGTATAAACTCAGGGTATATTTTACGCATAAAAATGCACATTTCCTAGTGAGAATCTCAGAACTCATATTGTGGTCTCTAAATATCAATTTAATTAAAAATAGGTGGGGCACCTGGGCGGCTTAGTCGGTTAAGTGTCTGCCTTCAGCTCAGGTCATGATCCCAGAATCCTGGGATCAAGCCCCGCATCAGGCTCTGTGCTCAGCGGGGAGCCTTCTTCTCCCTCTCCCTCTGTGATCTCTCTCATTTTCATGCTCTCTCAAATAAATAAAATCTTAAAAAAAAATAAAAAATAAGGGGGCAGCAAGAGGTCTTTGGAGAAACGGTTGACTCCATGTCTAGAACAGGAAATACACAAGCAGAGCATGGAACAGCTTGTCATACCACACAAAAAGATTACTGGGGTCATGTCAAAAGGACCTAGGAGCTAACCTGATGGGCTCTCACTGACCAAAGATGGGGCACCTTCAGCAAGAACAAGGTTTATAATGTCAATGAAATAAAACCCATGAAGTATATTTATATCCACACATTTGTGATGAAACTTAAAAAAAAAAAAACCTTACTGGTAGCTTTCCGTGAACACTAGGAAAGTCATCTCCAATAATGAAAGAACTGTAGGAACTGTATGTCATAATGCCAAAGAATTGAGGAGTCATCCCGCTCCATTAAAGCATTGCAGCCAATTAAGTGAAGAAGGGATCACGGAAAGAGAAGATCACTGTTTTGCAAACCCTAAGAAAGAACGGAAGGATCTGGGGGGGATAGTGCTGCTAAGATCACAGGCAGACACCCTGCACCTGCTGAGGGGACGCACACACCAATGAGGTAATGCTCAGTCTTACGTTCACCCTCTCAAAAATAAATTTGAACTTGAATCTGATCGAGACTTTACCTCCCTCTTACTACCTACCAAGTTAGGGGTAAGATTAGCCACGGAACATGCTCAAGGACCCCACGAAAACACAATCAGCAAAATCTCGACCACACCGGGCTCTACATAACCTACATTCTTCCTCCCCCACCCCAAATTTTCAAAATGGAGGTAAACTATAGAATCAAAGAAATTTAAGAGAAATACCAACCCCTCACAAGGCATGAGCCCTATTTGGATCCTGACTCCAACAAATTACAAAACAAAAACTTAGGAGGCCACAGAGAAAATTTGAAACAGATGGGGTATTTGAGAACATGAAGAAATTATTGTTAAAAGTGATAATGATAGGATGATTGTATTGTGGGGAAAAAATGGCCATTATCTTACAGAGATACAGGCTGTAATATTCAGGGATGAAATGAAGTGTATGAATGGCTCTAAGATAATTGAGTAGAGGGGGCAATAAATGAATGGACATTGGTATTGAGTTGATCGTCACTGCAACTGGTGATGGGGACACGGTGTTCATTATATTATACTCTCCACCTTTGCTTTCAATTTCCACCAAGTTTCTGTACCATTTGCAGTGAAAGCTGGGGAAATAGGAATCAGATGTGATCCCCAACCTGAAATTTCGACCTGGAATTTAGGAGTGCGTAAAGGGACAGGGACATCAGTTTCTGATCAAGTGCAAGGAAGTGTTTTTGAACTAAATTGTTCATTATGGGAAGAAAGGGCTAGCTGAGGAGAGTACACTTCTGGCTAGTAAAAATATACAAAGTGGGTATTGAACATGAGCTGAGGGCTTGCATCAAGTTATTTTTCAGATTCATTCCAACGTGGTGGTCTATGAACTCCCCTCCCCACCCCCGCATCTTCTTAAAGACCACCTGACTCAGACTCCTAATTGCAAAAACATGCACAGCACTGGTCTCTGTGTGCTTACGTAGGTTGTGTGCATGGATATGAAGCAGAAGGGCCTGGGATTCAGGGCATAGGCATGAAAGAAAAATGAGAACAGGCATATAAAACATTTTAGCAGAACAGGAATGATCTAAAACCACATTTACGTAGCCCTGCTATGCTTAACTTACGACTGCTGGGAGTCCTGGTGAATTTCTTTTAGTTCCCTGAAAAATAAAAATGGTTTCTCTATCACTAGGTAACAACCCCAAACATCAGGCTTTGAAACACTAATTTAACTCGGTTTCCGGAAACCACGCAAAGAGATCATTAAACGAACTCAATCCTGAGCTACCTGGGCATAATTTTCTTTACTTCAGACGTGCTAATTTAGTCTGTTTAGATCAGAACTTCCATCCCAGTAGGGTTTTTACAAGGGTCAAAATTCGACTCACCAGGAAACTAAAAAAGACAGACCAAAAAAAAAAAAATAATAAATAAATAAATAAATAAATAAGGCTCCATTTCTTCCAAGTAGTTGTTAAAGACTATCCTGCAAATTTTATACTAAGGATTTGAATAGACACCATCCAAACTGACTTTTTTTTTTTTCTTAGCATAAAGGAAGAAATTATCTACCAGGTTCTTCTCCTTTTAATCAAAGAAAGATTAATCATTGAACGCATTCTTTCCTTGGTCCAGGTCCTCTCCCGTCAGGAAGAGGAGCTTCGCATTAGAACCAAATTTTGACTCTGACCTAGGCAATTAAGTAATCAAATTCTCTTTCTGGAATTCCTACGTTCAATCTACCGCTCTCCCTGTGATTTGCCTTCATCTGTTGCACAGTGAGTCTCTCGGCGTGTACCATATCCATACTGGATTATCCACTGCTAGCCCAGAATCCCATCCCATCGGCTGAGACAGTCTACCAAGGATTTTCTCACACTTGAGAAACTGGAAAAATCACATTGATGTGTATGTGTATTCTATTTGAAGACAGTTATTACTTTCCTCTTCCCCAGGCGGCTGGGGCGTTTTGATTCTTTTCATCCCTGCAATGCTAAGAATTATTTCTTTACTGATTTCCAGTAGTTCACTGCTAACCAAAATGAAGGAAAAACAGCATTCCAGATGCCTCAGATAATTGTAGCATTTGACTGCTCAACACAGGACATTTGAAGACATCATCATCATCTTTTAAGAAGAGCCAACTCCGTCCTATGAATTTGGAAAATTTCAGATGAAGGCTGAACCACTGACCCTCTCCTCACTTTCTAACGACATTTATTGAGTACTTACTAAGAGAATCCTACTTATTGGCAGAGAGAGGAGTAAAATAGGCCAAAAGTATGCTTTAATCACTGGAATGAGCTCTACCACGGGGTGAAAAGTAAATGAGAAGTGAGGAATCCAGAGAAAACGGTTTGATAAAAGAAGCTGTCTTCAACCCGTTAAGAAGACAACCACAGATTAGGTGAGCTCAAGGGTCGGTGACTATCTGCTCTCTAACAGAAAATGAGTTACTAATTAAAGAAAGGGTTTGCCTAAAATCTTGATAAACACAACTTTGTTTCTGTGAACAGACCCTTCATCACCTTAGAGTGGGGCCCACAGGAACAGACTACCCACATATTTTTACTCTTCGAAAATAAAGCAGAGAAGATAAGTGACCAGTACAGGCTAAGTTCTAACTTACTCAAGGAAATTCATCAAGATTGTCATATTTTGCACCTGCCAAGAATGAAGATTAGCTGAAAAAAAATTTTTTTTCAAGTGGATCATGATCAACTACTGGCCTCTTCTAGAAGCACTTTGACCAGTTAATTATAGGTTAATTGCATATTCCTAAGAGAGGGACTTCCATCACAACCATCACGGGGGATGGTGACATCACAAGAAGTCCTCACAATCGTCATGATAATAAGGAAGCAACAGAGTTCTGCTACGTCAGTCTCTGCAGACTACCATCAATTGATTAGGCCAAGTAAAATAATCCAAATTTCTACCCATAAAACGTTGCACTTACTCTTCATTAAAGAAGGCATTAAAGTGGCCACCTTATTTACCATTTTATCCTTGGTGTTGGAATTATTTTAAGTGCTGGGAGGAAAGTGTGTCTCTGCTAAATAGGTATGAGTCAATGAATGAATAACTACAAGAACTTTGATTCAGCTGGATTTTCCAGTCTGTAAAATAAGTACGGACCAAACTGGGGATTTAGGTGGCTTTTTGGGAAGGAATACTTAGGAGTCTTTTTCTTTAGTGTTAATTTATTTGTTCAGTGAACGCGAAGTTCTATAAAATTTTTTAAAAAGATTTTATTTATTTATTTGACAGAGAGAGAGATCACAAGTAGGCAGAGAGGCAGGCGGTGGGGGATGCAGGGCTGAAGGCTGAACCACCCAGGACCCTGAGATCATGACCTGAGCCGAAGGCAGAGGCTTTAACCCACTGAGCCACCCAGGCACCCGAACACAAAGTCTTAATAAAGCTGGAGCTACTCTTCGACCCATCCACTTGTGTGCTTGGCCCCCTAAATATCCTTGGCTGGCATCTGGGAACTTCGATTTGGGTAGAGTTCTCCCTGCTCCTTCAAAAAAATGTTTCATTGTGCCTAAAGTGTTTATGCAAACAATATGGTCTACGCTACATACCTTCTGAGAACATGGAATTTGGATACATGGGAGGCGCTGGGTTTCTATACAACCGACCCAATAAAAACCCCTCAACATGAGTTCCTAATGAGTTTCTGTGGTAGGCAACATCTCACACGTCATGTCACAATTCATTGCTAGAGGAATTAAGTGCTGCCTGGATGACTCCAATGAAATAAGTCTCTTGGAAGCTTAGGCTTGGTTTCCTCTGGACTTTGCTCCATGTGGCTTTTTTTTTTTTTTTCTGATTCTGTGTTGTATTCTTTCACTGAAAAAATTACAGCCATCAGTGAGACTATATGCTGAATCATGAGTCTTCCTCATGAATCACCAAACCTGGGGTGGTCTTACGGAGCCCCCAACAGAGGGGATAGAGTGAATCTGAAGTCATCATGGAAACCAAGGCATCGTCCGTAACAGCTGGGAGTTCATGGGATTCATCAGAGCTGTAAATCAAGACATGGGCCCACGGGTGGTGTGTGGTCTCCCTTCACCCAGGAGCCAGCTGATTTTGCCACGTTCTCCAAGTAGAGAACGTTCAAGCAAGAATAAACTGAAGAAAATAGATCTAGTCCACATGGCTCATTTTTCAGATGGGTTAAGGTTGATCTAAAATACCTTTTTGCAGGCCACAGAGCGAGTTAGAAATAACTTTAAGTGTACCAGAACTGTGTCGCAGCCCCCACTAGTTCCTATCAGGACCTCATTTGTTGCTTGGCTGGAGTCCGTCCTTTCTCAGAAGACCTCCTGTTTGCAGCAAGACGCACCACATGGTCGCCGATCTGTACCATGTTGCATTTTCAATTAAACCCGCTAAATGGGGTGTTTTAAAAGGATGATTTCCAAGCTGCCAGGACAATAATGCCACAAACTCCACCAGATTTTTATTAGAGTCAAATGACAGTATAAATCATTAGGAAAATGCATGCCAACCACAGAAACAGCAATGTCCCAAACTCTTGGAGTACTGAATACTATCCAGTTGGCCGAGAACGAATCATGTGGCTTAAAATCATTTTTCACAATTACTATCCTAGCTAGTTCATCATTTTTGGCAGATCTGCCCCACATGCATAGTCGAACTCAGCTAATTTTCACTCTGCGGATCGACAAATATAATCCCCCCCACCCCTGCCTCAGAAAAGCCACCCAGCAAGCTTTCAGGAAATCTTGAGGTGGTACATCAAAAAAGTGAGCCCATTTATTAGAGCCTGGCTTGAAAAATGCATATTAAATAGGCCACCCTAGAGTCATCACATAAAATTCTACTGTGCTAATAACTAACATGACGAGTTCAGAATATCAGTCATACTAATGACTGGAGTCTGAAAGTCAAAGAGTGAGATTTCACAAGCCCTTCTTTACTTTTCTCTTTTGAACTGAGCCTGCCTTCCATAAAGCAGAAGCAAAAAAATAAATATAAATAAAAAATAAAAATTTAAGTTACTTACTATGGGCTTGTCTAAAATCATTATTAGTTCTTTTTTTTTCTTTTCTTTTCAGATTAATAGTTCCATAAGTCAGACAAGAGATATCATGCAATGCAACATCACGTTCTTGACGTAATAAAATATTTACATGACAAAAATGAACCAAAGACCTTTTCTATCAAACTTAATTATTCACCCAAGTTTCACGGAAAGGTGGTCTTCTGGGGACTGCTCGTCAAGAGCCCAAGTGTCGAATTCTATCCACGAATGGGTGTTTTAGGATGATTTCCAATAATGTTAATCTGCTGCAAATTGAATCTTCTTCCCACAGAGAGAAGCAGCTGCCCACAAGGGGGATCTTCCCTACATACTTCAAATCGAGCATCTGCGCTCACTCCGTGGGGGGTGAAGGGATGCTATTAGGACCCGGATCAGAAGGGGCTTCGACAGTGTCATGTTCTAGTCCTTAGTTCGGAAATGGGTGGTTAGGCACTTGTGGTATTCTTTACAATTTCTGTGTATCAGAAATAGTTTACAATAAGTTAAAAAATATTTAACCCCCTGGATGGGTTTGATAGACATTTCTAGATTCCTGGGGGGGGCAACCTTACTTAGCCTGTTGTCTCTAGAGCCCCACTGAATTTTCTTTAGTAGGATCAAAATGATCCATTACACCAAATGGGTACATTAAAAGCATTTCTTGGGTGCCTGGGCAGCTCAGTCGGTTAAGTGTCTGCCTTGGCTCAGGCCATGATCCTGGGGTCCTGGGATCGAGTCCCTAGTTGAGCTCCCTGCTCAGAAGGGAGCCTGCTTCTCCCTCTGCTGGCCACTCCCCCTGCTTGTGCATTCACGTGCTCTCTCTGATGAATAAATAAAATCATAGATAGATAGATACTCTGTTATACTAAATTCCGAACGACTTGGCCAGATCTTCACGACCTTTCCTGTCAGATAACCCTTGTCTGTGGAGCATCTTGAAAGAATATATAAGCCAAGAGTATTTTCAATCACTGAAGCAAAGTAAAAGTATCTTCTCATATTAAATCTGTAGGCTTCCCAAATAGAAAATGTTGTACAAAAAAAGGAGATCAAGAAAAAACAAGTTGAATTGACCAAGTGTGCTTTAAAGTGTCCGCTAAGTTTGAAAACCCCTCCTTAGCCCAGCTGAGGACGGGAAGACAGAAGCCAGCTGTGTTCGATTAACACTCATGTTTGAGGTAGGGGAGACCAAAGAGGTCTCAAAGGGGTCCCGGGGCTCTAATGTCAGCAAAGATTGGGAATCTGTTAGAAACACAAATTTCCAGATCTGGGCTAGGGGGTGTGGGAGAGGCGGGCAGCAATCCCTCCAGATGACTCTGACCCCTGACAGTGTGCAAACTGGATGTCAAGGTTAGAAGTCTAGCCTCTGTGGTCAGAGGGTTTGAATACTAGGGCCTATCCCTGGTAAATAGGGTGACTTTGGACAAGTGACTTAATTTGTCTCTTCTTTAATTTCCTCAGCTGTAAAATAAGGAACAGTACTCATCCCTGGCTCACCGGAACACTGGTGGTAAGAGGATACATGCAAAGGTTTGGCAATATGCTTAACACATACTAAGCACTCAATAAGTGTGAGCCATTATGTTCTCTGCTATGGAGATCATCGAAGATTTGCTTTTAGTTCAGTTTACTCAACTGTTGATTTGCTTAGCATTTATTGAGCATTTCCTACAAACCAGACTCAGGGCACTGAGTAACAGAGCATTTTGACCTAGCTACCGCACGTCTCCGTCCTGAGTGCGGATCTCCGATGGGTGGCCCCAAGCTTGGATAAGTTTGAAAAATCTACTCAGGAAGTTTTAGTTTCTTCCAAAGGAAGTAGCAGACCTGTAAACAAGAATTATAGCCCCAAGCCCAAGGAGCAGAAGCTGCATGTATGTACATGATCCCAGAGAAACTTCTGGAAGGGGTGCTTTGCCCAGCAAGCTTTCCTTTGGGCTTATATATTCCTCTCCGGCTTTACTGACCTTCATAGGAAGCACAAATCCTGTTTTTCTCAATCCTCAGGGCTTACCCCCTTTGCCAGACAAAGAGTGGAACAGAAGGAAGTCTGTCAGTGTAACGAGCATGAGTGCTGTTTTTAGGATCGGGCCCTCCCAGCTCCAGGAAGCCTGAGCACCATGTTTCAGGACAGAGGAGTAATTATACAGCCATCGTATCCTCTGTAACCAACTCCTGTAGATGCAGATGTGCGCTTCCCTGCATAAATTGCCCAAGCCCCAAGGCCAGACATAATGGTTTCACACACTGGTTTCCAAGGGGAGGAGCAACAGGGGCAAAGCTTTTAAATTAATTAAAAGAGACACTCAGGCACACTTCATGCCATTCTTTAATCTCCACTCTCCTGTGATAAATATAGAATGACAGGTCCAGGCCCAGGCTAATGAGTAGAAGGCAGGACCCTATGGAGACTCGCCAAGCAGCCCTCGGAAACACGGCAGCAGGGCCCAGGGCTCAGCAAAAGGAAGAAGAAAATCAGCACCTTGCCTCAGCTGGGTCACTGATAGGTCACCAGAATTCTCTGAAGAGTTCCCATTGGACATAGGATCCCCCGCTTCCTTGACTAGCGGCGGTTTAAACAACAGACAAAAGGAAACAGCATGTCTTACATTAAAAGGTCAGAGAGTAATAGCAGTTAAGATTTATTGACGGTTTTCTAGTGTCCAAAGAGGCACTGTGCTAAGGGCTTCTCTTCATTTAACTGTGGTGACCAGCTTCCCAAACAGTCCTCACACCTCCTAGCATATACACCCTCACCACACACTCCCCTCACACACTGAGTCAGAGCTGGCACATGTGACCAATAGAAAATTCCAGAAGAAACAGTCTGTAACTTCTGAGCTTAGATGAAAGAAGATGTCACCACTTCTAACATGATCTCTTGGATCACCAGCCCTGGGGGAAGCCAGAACCACCTCAAGAGGACACTGGGGCTGCCCTGTGGTGAGGCCAATAACTAGGCCACTTGCAAGTGAATCCTCCAGCGGTGGCCAAGCCTTTGAGTCATCCAGCTCAAGCCCCAGACACCCCAGAAAGAGAAGCCATCTCTGCTGGGCCCTGTCTGAGTGCCGGACCCGCAGAACCCACAAGGCAATTGTTTAAAAAACTACATCCTGTGGTTTGTTACACAGCGATAGCTAACCAATACGTAAGCACCAGATACGCTTATTTTATAGTTGAGGCGAGTTAAAGTGATTCACTCATGGACACAGTGGGGGAAGCAATGGGGATCTGCATCCAGGTTGGCGGACTTGAAGTTCTAGTTCTCATTCTGTCCTCTTACTCCCGACAGATAAACCTAAGGTGTGTGATTGATTTCCCATCCCTTTTGTTAAGGGAAAAGCAACTACTTAATAGGAAACTTTTTAACCCTTGAGTTGTTCCAAGAGACTGTGTCCACCTGCCATGGCACCCACCCACTTCCGCCTTGAATTTTAGCCATTTCTCTATGGGTAGATGTTCCTGGAAGGCTGGAACAGAGGGTCTTCCTTCTGATAGTGCTCGTCAGTAGCAGAGCGTGAGGGCAGGAGGCCGTGTCGATCCCACAGACACCGTCCACCTGACTAAAGGTCTGGCAGCTCTGCTCTACCACTCTCAGGCTGCGTGATTTTAGGCAAGTTGTCTAAATTTCAGGAGCTACCGATTCCTCACTCTGAAAACAACCAATATTCATACACATACTTTTGTTCACACTGCACTGCAAACATACTCAAAGTAGGAGCACATCTTTCTGGCACACAGGAAAGGCTCCATAAAAATGTGACCTACTTGAATTATCAAATAGGTGTTGAAAAACACCAAACATTTTAAATGCCCAGGCAAAAGCTCTTCCCTCAACTTTTTCTCATACTTCCAAAGAAAGAGCAATGGTTCTTGGGGGGTGGGTAGAGATTTCACTCTATGGGCTGGTCAGCATGTTATGCCTTGACCATGGTTCCTACCAGATCCCAGTCTGCCCTTCTGGAGTGATGAGAGGGTCAGGGAAAGCTGCCATCCGTGTGAACCATCCAGTGGGACACGTGCAAATGTCCCGTCTGGCTCTTTCTTGCAAGAAGAAATGGAAGGTGAGGACGGTCTGCCTCTCCCTGGCCTGATGAACAGAAGTGGACAGGGACTTCGTTTCCATCCTGCCTCTTAATCCCACTGCACTCTTATCATTTTGTCAGCCTGGACAACAGGCATTCTAATGCCTTCCCATGTGGCACACCCTTCCTTGGTGCTGGAGCTAACGAGCTGTCAAGTGTCTACTGTCCCCTCAGGTGATTTCTACTCAAAGGCTATTTGGAGTCCCACCTCCCTTTGAACTTAGTTTTAGGGAACTCTCTCTCTTTCCCTCCTCTCTTTTTTTCTGTTGTGTCTGAAAGAGTCTTCTATGTAAAATTCTCTTTGGGTCCCAAACGCTGCCACAACCCTCCACTTCTAGGTAAGAGTGAGAAAAGGGAAACGGGGAGAAACCGACCACTTTCACAACTATCTCACATTAAGCGCAAATTCCTGGCATTGCCAGGTGCTGGGTCAGGTTCTCTGGGGGAGAGGAGACCCCAGCCCTCACCCAGTGTAACAGAGGAGTATGATTAAAATGTTGACAGCTAGGAAACAAAGAGCCAAGGGAAGGATGCCATGTGTAGCAGAGACAGAAGGCCCAGGACAGCCGAGGAAGGAAAGAGCGGACAGGGGAGGACAACGGAAACTGGAAGCCGTGGGCCTTGGGTGTGTGTCCTGAAGAATGGGCCAGTGGCCCCTAAGGTGGTGGGGAAGGGCAGAAAGAGACCCCCAGGCAGACGGAATGAAAAGGGTGAAGGCAGGAAAGCATAAGACAGGTTCACACAATGCCACGGATTTAAAGGGAAGGAGAGGCGGGACTGCAAAAAGTAAAATACATGAGGGTTTGAAACCCCTGGCAATAATGAGCAATCAAGACTTCCACAAAAGGGGCGCCTGGGTGGCTCAGTGGGTTAAAGCCTCTGCCTTCCGCTCAGGTCATGGTCCCAGGGTCCTGGGATCGAGGCCCGCATCGGGCTCTCTGCTCAGCGGGGAGCCTGCTTCCTCCTCTCTGACTGTCTCTCTGCCTACTTGTGATCTCTCTCTCTGTCAAATAAATAAATAAAATCTTTAAAAAAAAAAAAAAAAAAAGACTTCCACAAAAGATAAAGGTATCTTTGTAGATTACAGTGCAAACTGGAGACATGGGGATTTCATGAAGAAGTAACATAATTCTCAGTGATCGTGACCATAAAACCCTGAGACTAAAGATGTAGGTCTTCAAAGGAGGCAAGGTCGAGTGGACAGGCGGACTGCTCTTCCCCACACTTAGGGACATTCCCCTCACTGACAGTTTTTGCTTGAACCACTGAACACTCCCTTTCCAACTCATTTTATCCTTAGTTTAAAATATTATTCTCCCTAGCTTTTATCAATGATTATCTCCAGTGGGCAGGCACCTATCAGATGACCTAAGTCAGGAATCTGCTACTTACAGGCAAGGTCATTTCAATAAATCCAAGGAGCCAGTATCCACTACCCAGCCTGGTTTCAAGGCAGAGAAAACGGGTATCAGAGAGGAACAGGATTGTTGGTAGGTCTAAGGGTATCTGTCTGCACCTCAGTGTATCCTTCTATCCCCTGGCTCAGATTTAGAAAGCCACACAGAGTAAGCTCTCTAACAGAAGTTCTGTAAGTCCCAAATCCCTTCTCTTCCTTCTTAGAACCAAAGAGCTAAGTTCTAAAAAGATCCAGAAAACAGCACGAGCCATCAAGCAATCTCCCATGGCGGGTCTGGAAACAGGAAAATGTCCCCTCGAACTGCTTCTGTGTCCTCCCAGATCCCAAAGACGTCCCCTGCACAACACCGCCGCAGGCCAGGCCTCACCATATACCACATGCTCGGCCACTTGGGATCGTTGAAGTAAGTAGGCTGGGCACGACTGAAGTCATAATCCCTCTTTGTCCGTTTTTTTACCACTTGCTGTTGGATCCACTCCACCTGCCAAGAAGAAGGACATGTGGTGAGTGTTCAAGTTCCACCAGGGTTAGCACAACACAAATGACAGTCGGGGGCAGGTCCCCTCTTAAGCCAAAGCTGTTCAAGTCACAGACTTCGGGCCGGCAGCTAGATGCTCAGTCTAGGGGCTCCGAGTCTCCGGAGACCTCGTTCGCCTTTATTCTCAACGCAGGTCGACTTTCAAGTCTTTAATGACAGGTCATCCCTATTTCTCAACAACATGCTAACTTTTTAGCTTCTTCAGAAAGTGTATTTTATTCAAAATTTGTTGCAAATTGATCATGTTAATTTTTTTAAAAGATTTTATTTATTTATTTTACAGACAAAGATCATAAGTAGGCAGAGAGAGAGGAAGGGAAACACGCTCCCTGCTGAGCAGAGACCCCCGATGTGGGGCTCGATCCCAGGACCCTGGGATCATGACCTGAGCCAAGGCAGAGGCTTTAACCCACTGAGCCACCCAGGCACCCGATCATGTTAATTTTTATACTAATTTTTTTTTTTTTTGCCCTTATCTTCTATGAAGGATCAACATACTCTTTCTAGAAAGGTCCCGGTCAGAAATGCTTTAGGCTTTGCAGGTCATAGGATCTCTGCTGTAACTACTCTTCCTGCTGTCCTACACCACAGACGCACATAAATGAACAGGTGGGATGATGTTCCAGTAAGTTTACTTAGAGAAGCAAAGGACAGGATGGATGTGGCCCATGGGCCACAGTTTATGACCTTTGCCTTATACTACACCCACATTTTTTTTTTAAGTCTTATTTATCGGTTTGGTATATGTCTTTTTTTTTTTTTTTAAGATTTTCATTTATTTATTTGACAGACAGAGATCACAAGTAGGCAGAGAGGCAGGCAGAGAGAGAGGAGGAGGCAGGCTCCCCGTTGAGTGGAGAGCCCGATGTGGGGCTCGATCCCAGGACCCTGAGATCATGACCCGAGCCGAAGGCAGAGGCTTTAACCCACTGAGCCACCCAGGTGCCCCATCACATTTTTTTTTTTATTTTAATGTTCTGGGATTACACAGTAAATTTTAAACCTATCCTGGGATCAAATGCTCTAGGATCACTTTTTTTGTTTGTTTTTTTAAAGAAATGGCTTTCTACAGCACGGTGTGGTGGAAACAGCAATATTTGGGGAATTAGACAACCAAAGCCCCAAAGCGTCTATGGCACAAAATTAGAGAAATCACTCAATTGCCTGAGCCAAAGGCTCCATGCCAGCTCAAATTCAAACCTACCACCCTTGAGCAACTCAGAATATTTAGCCACAAATTTGGCTGAAGCAAAGCAATTGAGCACTTCTGAGTTTAATACCGAATTGTAACCTAAATGTTAGGGCTACGTATGGGGGCGCTTATTTAAAAACAGATCATTACTATGTCAACATAAAACTAAGCATGTTCTTTTTTTTTTTTTTTTTTTTTGGTTAAGATTTTATTTATTTGTCAGAAAGAGAGAGGAAAGAACACGAGCAGGGGGAGCGGCAGGCAGAGGGAGAGGGAGAAGCAGGCCCCTCTACCCCCGCTGAGCAAGGAGCCTGATGCGGGACTTGATCCCAGGACCCTGGGATCACGACCTGAGACAAAGGCAGAGGCTTAACTGACTGAGCCATCCAGGCGCCCCAAGCATGTTCTATTTTGACTAGTGCCTCTGAAATGACCTATCGGCCCTGGTAGCCTTCTACAATTTCTTTCTAAGTTCTCCTGTGTTCGATCGCTCCTGCCATTTTAGCCACAATACTCTAAAATGTTCTGTTCTACCATTGATCCCTCCTCCACACAAAGGGATTAAAAATTGAGGGCAGGGAGATTTTGTAGTGCACTAGTGATTCCACATCCATCCATTGAGTAAAAGTCTCCAAACCACTTTTGCCCACTTGATTCAAGATCGCTGGAGGAGAAGGGCTCCTAAGGCACTGATTAACAGGCTTGAAATGCACTGCTCGACACAAGGTACTAAGGCCAAAAGCCAAGCTAATAAATTCCTCAGATTCTCATATCGGGAAATATATTCACCGAGACTTCTGATATGCAAGACGAATTTAAGTAGCCAATTCCTAGTTATAGCACTAACAAAGCAAATGGAATCACATGGCCTCCTAAATAAATAAAAAATCCATTTATGATTAGGATCGCAGCTAAGCATCATCTATGTGCCTTCCGCAACAGGTAATTGAGGCAACATTATCAGGACAGCAAAAAAGCCAATAAATGAAAAATAATATTCTAGAAAATGAAAGCTGCTTCTGCTCCTGTTTTAATTAATGTGAATTAAGTGACTCCCTAGCACTGAACCATTCTCCACACCACCACCCCCAACACACACACCTGTGCACACCAGGGAGAAGGGATTGTGTATCTTTCTTTGAACCACTGGACCACGGTTTTCAGGGAAGCAAAAAAGGATCTTGTTTTTTTCTTGGACTCGAGAGGCTGCTCTTTAGAAATCACATCGAGACTAATGTGGCATTAACAATGCGTGTAAAATTTTTTCTCAATAAAGAGGGTAATATTTAAGTGACCAGGCTTCTAAAAATACAGGTGAAAAAAATCAATTTCTTTCTCAACATGGAGCGGCACGCACGGGCATGCATGCACTTTTTCTATTTCCAGGAAACATTTTAATCTCTTCCTTTCAAATAATCTTGCTATGGAAGGAGTTTCATTTGCCCACTTACTCATTCAATGAGCATTAAGTGTCTATTCAGCACCGACACTGTGCTGGTAATATGAAGACGAACAAAAACAGTCTTCGGCTTTGAAGAACTTAACATTTTACCAAGAAAGATTTAGCGAACATTCCTGGGGCGCCTGGGTGGCTCAGTGGGTTAAGCCTCTGCCTTCAGCTCGAGTCAGGATCTCAGGGTCCTGGGATCAAGGCCCACATTGGGCTCTCTGCTCAGCGTGGAGCCTGCTTCCCCCTCTCTCTCTGCCTGCCTCTCTGCCGACTTGTGATCTGTCTGTCAAATTAAATAAATAAAAAAAAAAAAAAAAAAAAAAGATTTCGTGAATATTCCACAATTCTCCACTTCGTAAAAATGTAGTTATCATCATGAATGATGCCCATCGCTCTATTAATTAGAGCATTTGTGAAAATTTTGAGCAGGCGTATTCTACGGGCAATCATTATGTTGCCGTCTGAGGCGTCTCCCAGTTGAGATTCAACTTGTACATGTTTGCGCGCGTGGTAAAAGAAGGCTGCAGATCTGTGTAGATGGAACGCTTTCCAAACTACTCCTACATTGGCAGTGGCTCTTCCTAACAGAGCCTCCATAAATTCTGAATCGCCACCTAGATGTGCACCTAAACCAGAAAGTGTCAAATCCCGGGGTGTCATCTCAAACAGAGTGCTGGAGAGCAGAACCAGTCTACGCTGGGGTGGGGGGTAGGGGTGCGTCTTGTTGTGTATCATTGTTTCGGCAACAACCCTGGAAGTCGGTGCCTCCCAGAAGCACACACGTACACACAGACAAATGTGGGATAAGTATGTGAGAAAACCAAGTGACAGCCATTTTCCGAGATGAACTGCAGGTTCAAAAATAGAACAAAATATCTTACAGAACAGCATCCCTTCTGTAATTTAACCAAACAAAAGTGCTTAGTTACAGGCTTGGTGGCTGGAAGGTGGCACGCACGTTGGCATCTAGATCTGACTACAAGTCACTCTGTCTGATCACAGGGCTGAAATAGTCAAGAAAAGTACAGTGTTTTTTGTTGTTGTTTTGTTTTGTTTTTTTTTAGTGTCAGATATCATGTATTTTGTCTTGGTGCTTTATGAGTGTAAGTATATGGCCCTACATATTTTGGAAAATGGGAAAAACACCTCTTGGATCGGAAGATTTCTATGAGTGGAAAGACTAGTTTTATATTTTTAAGCCATTATCCATATGCCTGTCCTTGAGCCCTTTAAGAAAAAGCTCAGAGGTAATGCATTACACAGATTTCGCTTTTTGCCAAGAGGCCCCAATGCATAGAAAAGATGCTTAGAAATTCATTTTCATAAAACTAGGGCCAGCCCAGGAAAATATGAAAACTGTGTGCTTCCCCCCACTGGTTTAACTTCGGAAGGTTCTATTTCTTGTATATGAAGAAACTACAGATAATCCAGACCATAAAAACCACAGGACCTCTGAAGTCATCAGTGTATCCTCCACGAACTTCAACATAGGTGCACTCCATGGTTTTAAGTACACTCCCTCTCTCTACCAATACAGCTCTCCTCCCCATATGACCCAAGTGAACAGGGGGCATCCACCTCACCAGAATCTTTGTCGAAAGGGGTTCTCTTTCATCAGATTTCACGTGTCAAGCAAAGCACATTAAGTGATCATTCTGGGAAACCTACCCTCCCCTCAAACATCTCAGTTGAGCTTCTATCCCATTCTTTTGCAACTTAACAACTTTCTGAAATAGGATAAAAAAGAAGTTCTAGGAATACAGATTATGGAAGTTATTATATAAATATACTTGGAAAACAAATTGTGATAGCACAAAAAAAGACAAATACTGCATGTCATCACTTACATGCAGACTCTTAAAAAAAAAAGCCAGACTTGTAGAAAGAGTAAGAAAGGGATTTGCCAGAGGTTGAGGGGTGGGAGAAACAGGAGCAGGTTGGTAAAAGGGTATAAACATTCAACAGGAAGGAGAGTCGTGTCTCAGGATCTAGTGTATGACTGAAGATTGAATAGAATGGTGATGACAGTTGGTAACACTGGGTCCTATAATTGAAATCTGCTAAGGAAGTAGAACCTAAATGTTCTCACCAAATTAAAAAAAAAAAAATTAGTATATGTCTATATACACACACATATACACAAACACACACACACATATGGTGATAAACGTCAATTAACTAGATGGAGGAAATCCTTATATTTTATACATATAAATATATATATTTATTTATATACATATATGATCATATATATATAATCACTACAATATACACTTTAAATACCTTACATTTTCTATGTTGATTACGCCTCAATAAGGCTGAATTTTTTTAAAAAAGGTGCCACTTTAAAAGTGTGCCTTGTAGTAGGGAGGAGGTAGCCCTTTAGATATGAAAATATATTAAAATTAATGATTAAAACTTATACTGGTAGCAAACATCAACAGATTTTAATGGAATGGAAAGTCAAGAAATTGACCCCAAATATATGAAAATATAGTACATGCTAAGGGTGCTATCCTAAATCATGTGGGGAGAAACAGATTACTTCATAAGTGATGTTGCAACAACAAGCCACTGGGGGGAAAAAATAAAAATTGAAATCATGCTACCATCTTACATCAGGACTAATTCCAAATGAATGATATTGAAATGTAAAACTAAACAAATAAAACCATAAAAGTATCCTGAAAAACATGGGAGATTTAGAAAAAATCATCTTAGAGTGCAAGATGCTTGTTGAAGTATAATGCAAATAAAAAAAATGATTGAGAAAAAGTGATACATTTAATAATGTAAAAAAATAAATGTGGCATGGCCAAAAAAACCTCAAAAGTGAGGCAGATGACAAACAGGAAGTGTTTCTAGCTCCTACTATAGACAAAAGGTGATTTCCCTAATATACAAAGAGTTGCTATAATCAATAAGAGAAAAATTCAGTAAGAACACAGGCAAAGGATAGGAACACAGTAATCTCTGAAAAGACAAACAGGGAAAGTTTCCAGCCCCTACTATGGACAAAAGGCTATTTCCATCATATATAAAGAGTTTATGCAATCAGTAAGACAAAAATTCAGGAGGAAAACAAGCAAAGGATAGGAGTACAGTAATCTCTGAAAAGACAGTTTCTTAAACTAAACTATTCATATAAAAATATGCCTAGCCTCATGCAGATAAAGACAAAAGTAAATGAAAACCACACCAAGATCATCACTTTTCTACCTTTCAGATAAAACAATATAAAGAAATAACATCCTACTAGTGAGGGCATGATATAACAATCACGCTCATGTAACGATGATGGGAATGTAAATCTGTCTAGCTCTTTGGAATATAATTGGGACAATATCTAAAAAAATTTTATAAGAAGTCATTCTACTTTTAGGAATTTATCCTACATATTTATTTACACATGTAAATATGCAAGGCTATTTACTAAAGCGCTGTTAGTAGTAAATGCAAGTTGTAAACAACCTGAATGTATACTGAAAGAGATTAATCAATCATGACATAGCAATACACTGGAGTACAATGCAACCATAAAAGACAATGTAACTAAGTTATGTACTGGCAGAAAACAGTCTCCATGATACAACTTGAAATGAAAGGAAAGACACAGGGGTGCCTGGGTGGCTCAGTGGGTTAAAGTCTCTACCTTAGGCTCAGGTCATAATCCCAGAGTCCTGGGATCAAGCCCCACATTGGGCTCTCTGCTCAGCAGGGAGCCTGCTTCCCTTCCTCTCCCTCTGCCTGCCTCTCTACCTACTTGTGATCTCTGTCAAATAAATAAGTAAAATCTTTAAAAAAAAAGAAAGAAAGAAAGGAAGAAAGAAAGACACAGTCTATGAAAAACACTACAATCTTTACATTTCTCCAGTAATTACACACAAAACCCTTGATATAGGAGGGAAACCTTTACTACGCGCCCTTTAATACTTTGTTACCTTTGGACTACGTGAATATGTTATCTACAAAAACAACTTAAAATTTCTTTTGAGTTAATAAGTTCCATTGGGGGGGCAACCCTTTCAGGGCCCCTCCCTCTTCAGGAGCTTCATATTATCGTGCAATAAACTTTGCTTTGCTGCCCACCAAATATGTATTTATGTCTGTATACACATACATACACACACACACAAACACACACACACATATTGTATTGGTTGACTACTGTTGTATAGTCCGATGATCTCAGATGTGACCGAATGTGTGAATTACAACATATTTTTTTGAAGGCCTGAGAAAAATAGTATATAAAAACATCTCAAATGACTTTGTATAATGTTTTAACATGGCGAGTATTGAGAAAATGTAGATAACAAAAAGAAATGGTTGGAATTTGGGGAAACTGGCTTCTATTGTTAGATTTGCCATCGGCCACCTGTGTGACCTTGCAAAAATCTTCTTGGTCTCTTTTATCTGTAAAATGAGAGAAGACAGAGAAAATATGCCCTCTAGTCTCCTTCTAGCTTTGAAATTTTATCTATATATTCTATTCTACGATTTGACTGGGAATAAAAAGTTTGTGCAAAATGCAATAAAGGTACATAGGTGCTTCAGGTGATAAATGATCTTAAGTCATTCCGTGAAGATATGAGATTAATATTTAGAAAGGAGTGTAGTAAATTATATTATTCCTTTCATGATCTGATGAAGCTGTTGGCAGGAAATAAAATATGTAGGATTCCATAGTTTGTATCCTTCTTTGAGCACCATCGACAAAACAGGGCGCAAAAAAAGAGCATGTACTGATCTCTCCCCTCCTTTTTCTTCTCTGACTTTGAGAACAAAATATACAGTTGCCTTGATTAAAATATATATACATATATCAGTTAAGTGCCCGAGGGCTGTGTACCTGTTCATTGTGAAAGAGAATGGTCGATGAAGACAACTTAGTACTGACAAGTCACTCCCAAACCCTAAAATCTGAAACCAACATATCCCAAAATTTTTCTAAAACTCTGATCCAGAATTCAGAGTTAACCAGTAAAAGAAGCAAAGAATCTAGTAAAAGTATGTGCTTAAACGAGGGTATTGTGGTCTTTAAGCCTTACCCCAGTTAGTAACTACCCGGTAATTAGCAAGTTACTCAATATTGACATCAGTATTTCATTCGAGCCATACTTTAAAAAGAAAAAAAAAAAAAAAAAAACCAATTGCTTGGAGCCTGCTTATTTCAGAGAGCTACTTGTGAACAAAAGGGAGGATTTTACTTGATGTGCTTGAGATAGGCACTTTGAATCCCATTTAATGACTGTAAACATCAGAGTCTTGTATTAGAGAACCATCTAGCTGGGAATACAAGGAATCACACCAATTTTGGAAGGTCATTGAGAAGAAAGTTGTGAAATAAACACTGCATGCGCGTTCAGAACAGTGTAATTGAAGACAATACAGGCCCAAGTGAGAAACTTTAACTGCTATAACATTTTCCAATTAGCTGGCTTTCTCCAACAGCACCAAACTTTCAGAAGTGGGTCATCAATTTCACCGCACTCTTTGTTTAGTGGAAAACTCGTAGCCTCCTTGGTCTAACCACGTTACTTACTTTCAGGGAACTGGAGTCCTACTTTACGCCTTAAGTGATTCCACTAACACGTGCATGCTTCTCAACATTTAATTTCCTAACTTGTTTCCAGTTTTTTTTTCCCCTCCCCACTTCTGATAAGAGGACACGTGGAACGAAAATATAAATGTTGCATCCAATTAAAGTAGTAAAATTTACTCTCACCTTCAAGACCCTTTGTCTATTCACTCCAAAAATACTATATAAAGTAGCTACTGTTATAGGATGGTAGCGAACAAAATAACCAATTTCCCACTTTCGGGCAGTTTCCATTCTAATGAAAGGTAGGCATAAGCACATAAATAAAATATTACGTAACAGACTTTCATAGCGCAAAAAGTAATTAGCATACAGTGTTGGAGACTGTCAAGGAGGGCGATATTATAGCGAAGGTGGTCGAGAAAGGATTTTAATAGAATTTTATTAGAATTCTGAATAAGAACCCAGTCATACAAATGGCTCAGAAGAAAATACTACAGGCAACAGGAGTCGTTCATGCAAAAGACCTGGAATGACCCGATGTCTGTGTTTTTGTCTGCAGCTTATCCACAGGCCACAGATGCCCATGGCCATCCGTCGGGGCCGAGGGGCAAGTATACCAACAGTGCACTGCACCCTCCAGTGGATAAAGAATGAGGCTCTCACAGTTCATGGAAGCTGATTCCCAGACATCGGATCAACTAGTTCTGGGGTTCTGGACAACAAAAATATGATCTAAAAGTGACAGAGGTTCAAGGTAGGCATGTCCCTGAAGACTCACCACCTTTTCAGCTGATGGGAACAAATTCAGCTGAAAGAAGCCTAAAGAAAGTCCTCATCGGGGACACCCTTGCCCACAGCTATGGACTGTACCCTTGGGACGCTCATCACAATAAACCGGTCCAGTAAGGGGCTGTAAGGCAGATTCTGACCTTTCTTTCCATTGTACAGTAAAAAAGTCACAAGTTCGACATCATCTAAACAGCAGAAAAACTATTAAATGATTTCTAGGGCAGAAAGTGTCCCAAGTGTGAGCTATTCAAGTACAGGGGAAGGGGAGGGGGCAGAAAATGGTATTTGGTGTAGGAGCAGGTTTAGAACATCATATGAGGTATCAGAAGACACAGTTGCTTAATCTGGCCACCTCAGCTATTATCAGAGACCACCTCTGCAATTCTGAAAAAGGACATCCTACCTGTTGGACAAACCTTGCAGAAACAATTTAACACTGAAACAGGTTACATTAAAAACAAAGTAATATTGCTGGGGCTCTACGTAGAAGTATCTAGTGTATGTTCTTTACACATGCAGTAGGTAGAGCTGCACTAACTAGACTATGCCACAGATCGGCAGTGCAGGGTCCTGATATGGGAAAACAGGCCATAGGAGTTCTTGGTAGACCACCCATCATTAGCCTGGCCACTCTGGGCAAATCACAATAAATTCTGGCATTCTATATTTTCGTAGGTAAAATGTCTTAAAATTGTTGTGTGACTCAAAATAGTATGTTTTGCAAATGGAGGCTCTGCAGGACTTAATATGGCACGTTTCCTCCCATTTCCTTGGAAGAAAGGAACTAGGTCTTAGTATCCCTAGTACTAAGGGCAATATTTAGTAGTAGGGCCTCTATAAACAGTTAGAGATGGATGGACTGTATTTTCACATTGCATTAGTACATTTTTCAGTATATCTAAGTTTTCTAGTTATTTCAAAAAATCCGGAAATTTTAAACTGGAGAGAGTACAAAAAAAGGTTTATCTGCTTAATCCTACCAAGTATAATAGGATATTTTGTTTTTCAACAGTTAGATGGTAGCACAAGGATGATTATGCTGCAATGAATGAAGAAGATGTTAAGGTATTAATGAAGGATGTGTTCTTTCTATATATAATTCCATTTTTTAATTTATTAAGAACTTTATTAATGGGTGCTTGCTGTTTATTGACTTTTTTTGAAAAAAAAAAAAAGTTGTAAAATTTTATTACAAATTAAAAATGAGGTTCTTAAAGATCTCAACTTGACCAGATATGGAACAATGTAAAAACCTTTAAAGGTATATTGAGAAAAACCAGGCTTGACATGCAAATTCCATATATTTTTAATGTATCATGGGACCCTTCCTGGTTTGACAACCACCCCCACCCCCAACTTGGAACCTACTGCTCTATAGACTTTGATCTTTTGAAATGGGATCATCCCCCCACCCCCAGTCTAAATCTCAGAAGCAACAAAAAAAGGGTCCACAATTAAAATGAATAAACAGAGAAGAGTTAAGTAGTTGTTGACAAAGGTCGAGAGCCTGGAACATTACTGAGGATACCAGTCATCATCCCATAACCTGCAAGAAAGACCCAAAGATTAAATAAATTTGATGGATCCAGAGCGCTAGTGATACTTTCTCCCATTGGTAAAGTAAGTCTCCCACATTTTAGTGGGCATGGACTTTAGTGGGCACAGTCAGATAACTCAGCAGACAAAGTGTGATTTTACAAGCATTTATGGGGGCGCCTGGGTGGCTTAACGGATTAAGCATCTGACTCTTGATTTTAAGTTCAGGTCATGAGATCGAGCCCCACATCGGGCTCCACATGCAACATAGAGTCTGCTTGATTCCCTCTCCCCCTCTCCCTCCAGCCCCTGCCCCTTCTGGTTCGCTTTCTCATTCTCTAATAAATAAATAAAATCTTTAAAAGCATTTATGGAGGGAGAAATACAAAGATCAAGGCAATGACTAGAAACCAACTCAAAGATAAGTGAGAAGAGGTGCGAAACTGGTAAGAAAATGTTAGAACCTATTTCTTTAAAGAAAGCTTATTTTTAAACATTAAAATTTAAGGCTTTGCCCATCCTGGTCACCAGTAATAATATCAACAGCAACATCGTGAACAGTTTCTTGCCGACTTTCAATGATAATATATTGTATTTGTTTTACCTTTACCTTTCTAGGAAAGCTAATCTCAGAAGATTTCAGGTTCATTTCCTCATTGATATGTCCCTCTTTAAACATTATTAAAATCCCCTAAAGGCAAGATACTTCTATATCTGTCTCAAATGTAATGCACTTGTTTCTTGAGACAAGTTTAATTTGCCCTCTCAAATTAAAAGAAAAAAGAAAAAAAGTTTCTTATTCCTAGTCATGCCAAAATGCTTTCCAATGGGTAAAACAGAATTCAATTAAAAAAAAAAATGCGTGTGTGTGTGCGCGCGCGCGCACATGCCCGTGCACGCACATGTGCACACATAAACCCAGCACGTGGTGAAGTGATTTCATTAGAGAATTTGTTGAATGGCAAAATTTCAAAAGAATCTTGCATATTTTTTTTTTAATATTTTATTTATGTATTTGATAGAGAGACAGCGAGAGAGGGAACACAAGCAGGGGGAGTGGGAGAGGGAGAAGCAGGCTTCCCGCCAAGCAGGCAGCCCGATGTGGAACTCCATCCCAGGACTCTGGGATCATGACCTGAGCCGAAGGCAGACACTTAACAACTGAGCCCCCCAAGCACCCAGAATCTTGCATATTCTAACTTGGATTTCAGTTTCTTCTATTTGGAACTTTAGGACAATTAATTCAAGCAATTTGAAAACAATTTTGATTGCTTAAAAAAAGTATTACAAGGAAGTAGAATTCTAAAGTATCTAAAATTAATCCTACTTGTCTGAATGCCACCTGGGGTTAAATTCACACTTTTGATTAAATGCAATCTTAATTCAGGGATTAAACTGGGACAGCACATAATTCCCTCCAGCTTCACTCTGGGTTCAAGATTATCACTGCACTAAAAATACAGTGGCATGACTTCATTCTCTATGTATTTGTTTTTTTGAATAATCATCCTCTAAGCAATCTGAAAGCCAAGGCAATGGAATAAAACCTATTTGACATGACAAGTTACATCTCATTCTGTCCTTAGCACATGGGAAGGTGGGGACACCTGAAAGAGTGACAATTTTACCTTACCACCAAGTGTTAATCACTTGACGGATTTTGGTTCTCTTTGATGGATCCTGCAACTCTGTATCAATCAGTCAGGATATTCCCAGACCCGCATTTGCAAAGACTGAATGCCCTTGCTTATCAAGTGAATACAAAGACGAGCATTATTTTGCACAGAGTGGAGAAATTGTTCGATTCAGCTGAGATTAGTCAAAAAAGAGGCAAATTCTGGCAAAGCAAAGGGAGTCATTCTTATTATTTCTCCATGCAGAGGACACGGGGTGATCTGCTAAGTCTCCAAAGTATGTCAGCATCTTGCTTCTTCATTCCATGGCTCACAAAAAATGATCCTGAAAGTTCTATTCACGTGGGGAGAAAAACTCTTCCCCACTGACTAATACAGCTTCACTGCACAGAATGACTTGTTTTCCTAGCTATTTAAATATAAATAACTATGGCATTTATTTCTAAATTTCCATGGACCCTACTTCTACGATTTGGACCACACTGGAAAGATCGAAGTAGGGGGTGGGAGGGTGAGCCCCCTAACTTCACCGTCGGGTACACCAAGTTTTCATTTCATCCACTGAATTCCTTTTCTCAATGTGAGGCGTTCTCAATATTCCGGTCACTTCCGATTTTTAATCTTTCTCTTAAATCTCTTCATTGTCAAGATTTCAAATCTCGGAAATCAAGAAAGTACCAATTGTTAGGTTGGCGAGCTCTAGCTATGAATCAAATAGGGGTTGGATTAAAAGTCAATGTCTTTTCTTCCCCCTGCTGCTAGAAGATAAATATGTAATTTTAGGGGCAAATGCATGAGGTCTGCTTAAATGTTCTATGTTCTTTGGAGGTTCATCTACATTTTTTAAACCTAAAATGAGCTCAAAAATCCATAAATAAGTAGTATGAAGTCACCGGTGGGGAGAAGTCTGGATGAAGACCCCCAGAGTGGGCTCCCCCTCGCCAAACAGCAGAGAGAAATGAGAAAGTTCTGTCTTTGGAGTGGGTGTCTGACTTGGGTTTCTATTATATTCCTTTTTTTTTTTTTTTTAATCCCCGGAACTCTTAACCTTATAGTTGGCAAGGAGGGCAGGGGTATTTTGCAACAAAAACACTGGAATTGTGGAAGATCTTCTATACCCTCATCTCCCCCTGAAATATTTAGCAAACAGCTACTTTGGTCAGGGTAGGGGAGAAGCCTGCCTTTGAGCCTCAGGGGAAAACGTGGTCCAAAATCCCCAGGCCAAACAGGAAAAAAATTGGCATAATTCCCACCTAGATCCTGTTGCCCAAAGCAAACCAAATGTTTTCTCAATTTCAGGGTCATTCCCTCACCTCAGAAACCACCAAGGAGGCTTTCAGCGAGGTGGTACTTGACAAAACCTGCAGGTCAGAGCCCATAAAAATCTGGCACGGGACGTGATGCTAGAGGGCACGGGCTGGGGGTTCCACCTGCCCCCAGCAAAGGCGAGGCAGAGCCGGCTCCCAGCTCCCCAGTGGCCCGCTAACATGGCAGAGGAGTGTTAAGTCACTCCAACGGGCCTCCCTCTCCCTGAGCTCGTAATTCATACCCACAACAGTCAGTTACAGGAGCCCCAGGGCCGAGGCTCGAGGAAGGAGAGAGAAAACACATTTTCATCACTGTCATCAAACCTGACACATTTTCAGCGTGAAGACCCAGGAGCGGAGGCTCTCCCCCATCCAGCTTCCTTCTTTCCCGCTGTGTGTTTTGGATGCCTCACCCCGGAGTCCGTTGTGTCAATGTTCATGGAAATGTGATGCATTTACCGCACCTGGGGGGCTGTCAGCAATCGTCTCTAGGCTCCCCCCGCCCCATCTCCGCCGAGCTCCACTCTGGCACATTCGGGCTCTCAGAACCGGAGTGGCAGCCGGCCTGGGCCACAGTTCCCAGCAAGCCTACCGAGTCTTGGCTCCCGGGGAACAGGCCATCAAAACTGTCGCACCCAAGCGCGCTCCTGAGACTTCACTGAGTGTGACACTTAGCAGCTCGGTTCCCAGTGAGGGAAGGCAGAGGATAAACTGCGGTCCTCCGAGCCAGAGAGAGTTTGAGGATTATCCCGTGATTTCGTGAAGGTCCAAGAGGGCGAGGGCAGCCTCAGACCATCTTCGACCCCCACAGCAGCCACGCGGTATCTTGCCCAGAGTGGGCCCCACATGGGGGTTTAGAGAAGGGAGGACTGTATTCATTGCTCTTACAGGAATCATTGCTGGCCCAGCCCCATACATGTAAAGGAAACCAGAAAAGCAAGCTCTCAGTTACTCTTACTGGAAAGAGGAGGGAAACGATTTTATGACATTTTCAGACAGGATTAGGCTCAGGAGAAACCAAGGAAGTGATCGTGTGCTGAGCTAAGGGATAAATCACACAGACGGTCATAGGCTTTTCCAGTCCTTTGATTTCCAATGGGTCTCGAAATCATTAGCGACAATGATTTGGGAAGCACAACTACTTGATCTTTTGTTTGTGTTCTGTGCAGAATAAGGTCTACCTACTGTTTCTTTATACCACCCACATGTCCCAAGAAAAGATCATCATTTAACCAGTGGGGATCCTGAGGCACAGGGAAGTCAAGTCACTGGATAGTAAGGGACCTGAAACCATTCTGATGAAGTAAACCCATGCCCAGGTCTGTTTCCACAGAGCACAGCAGCTCCCTTCTGAAGTATGTGGCTGATGGAAGAGGTTGGGGGCACATCTTCTTCTCTTTCCTTTAGGCCATCGCAACATTTCTATGCCTGGAGCTTAGTCAAAGCTGATCCCATTATTATACTAGAGGCCTTCCTCGGTGAAGGGTGAGGGAAGGAGGGGAGAGAGGATAGAAAACAGAGTCATGTTGGAGCTTTTATCATCCACCCAAGGAATTTTACAGAGGTCTTCAGTGACTCAGCTAGAAGCACTGTAAAATGGGTTAAGACACGCACTGAGTCTGCAAATGGCAGGAGAAGTATCTAATGAGTGAAAAATAAAAATCTGAATCAGGAAGAGAATTCTTAGCCCAGTACTGGCAATGACGACAAAAATCCTCTTTTTCCCCCTCAAGGGCACCTTCTGACTTGTAATTTAAGAGCACATGAAGTTCAACGTCTGAAAATTTCCCAAATTAAAAAAAACAAACAAGAACAAAAACAACTCATCGCGACTAAAATCCTTAGTTACCCAGCGGCTCTGAATTAAACGGAATTGACAAGATGAGATGAGACAAAGGGAGACATGATGGTTACTGATTAAAAGTTGGGTCTCTATAGTCCGTGTTTCAGAATTCTTGCTCGTCCCTTGAAAAGCAGGCTAACCTCAGACAAGTAACTTAACCTCTGGACGTCAAATGGGGAAGGTAATTGGATCCAAAGAGTAAATGAGTTGATTTCACGTCAAATGCTTAGCATGGTTCCCGGCATGGGAATACCCACCACGCAACGAAGGCATTGCTGTGCCAAGCGATGCCCGCTGAGGAGTGGAATTCTTTCATTAGCCCAAGAGCTGCAAGCTCCGGTTTAGTCCCAGATGACCAAGTGTGACACTGAGCATGAAGTTTTATAAAGGCACACCGGACCAGAAGTCAGGAGATCTGCTCTTATCCAGCCCTGTACCTCTTTGATTTCACTTTCCTTCCCTACGAGTTTACAGGTTAAAATCAGATGAGGGATTTGACCCCAGGGGTGAGAAAGTTGCCACCAAGTCCAGCAAAGGGGGAAGGAGGTGTTAAGCCATGGCGCCAATCAGTGCTCTAGGCCCCCTCCTCTCTACCCTCCAAAGTGGGCCATGTCTCGAATACAGTAACCCAAGAAGACTCTCAAAGGACTGGAGATCCCTTGGTTAGTAAAATTCTACGCAGTCTCTGAAATTTTTAGACCTACATTTTGTCTAGCGTTAGGATGATCTGCATTAACCCTCAAGAGTTGGCAACCAGATCATTAAAAAAATAATTAAAGCTGTTTTAGGAATTTTCATTGTTTTATGCAGATCAATTTTCAACTTTTTTTTTTTTTTTTTCCCTGACAGAGTCATCAGCAGTAGCCTTGAAGACTGGAACCAAGGAAAGCTATGTTGATGTCAGAGCTCCACTGAGGGCAGCCAGGATGTTTCTCAAAGTAGATTTCAAGATCCTTCAAAGAAGAATCCTAATGAACACTGATGTCTTAGAGTATTCCAAAGCCAAGTTCAAAGAAGCAATGTACATAATGAGGTCTGCTGTAATATAAGTAAATAAGCTCACAAGAAAGAAGGTCACAAAGGATTCCACAAACCATTCCACAAGGTCCCAACCACTGACAAGAGAGCTGGTAAGTCTGTCTCCTTGAGAAAATCAGATCGGACCACTTTTAGCATTTCCTTAGCCATTAAGCCTAACTTAGACCTTTACTTTGTCTTCTCTTGCTTACTGAGATCCCGAATCCTCCTGTTGGGACTTCCATCAAGTTTGGCCCTTGTTTCTTACACCTTCCAAGCACTTGCTAGAGGACCTCAGTAAGTAAATTCCTTCATCCCAGCACCTTCCTTGGTGGGGGCGTCTTTCCTTCTATGGTATTTTCTGAGCACCTGGTTCTCTCTCCCACAACTACAATTAAGAAGCATTTTAATTATTTGCCGGGTTTCTCCATGAAAGCACACATTCCTAGAAGGAAGAGACCATATTTTCCGTATCACTGTCCCTGGCATTTGGCAGGTCACCTGGCGGACCAGGGATGTGAAGTGCATGTTAAGTGAATTATTATGTCTATTCCTACAGAGGACTTTGTAACGTACTTAGACTGGCGGTCAAGGCCACTTCCGGGGAACTGGTATAGTTCCTGGAACTGACTTCAACCCTTGAGGATACAGGTAATCCTTGCTCAACTTTCAAATCAGTTTGGTTCAACACTCCTTCGCTGAGTACCTGTCACACGCCTGCCACAGGTTTATCAGTCACTCCACCAGCAAGCCTCTGCCTTCCCGGAACAGGGAAGACAATTTAGTTAATTGCTGACAATTAACTGGAAGGCTGGTCTCTGCCCTCCATCGCTCACAGCCCAGTGGGTGGACTTATTGTAACACCAAGGGGCACATGTCTTAGCAACAGAAGATTCCCTTTGGTCCCTTCTTTCTCTCAAATGTTTGTTCCTGCAACCTTTTGAAGGCTTCAACATATTCTCACACTGCGCTCTGGGAAGTGGGTTGACCTTACAGAAACCTGGAATCCTCATCCTCAAGTGCTGTTGCTAAAATCTGTCCATCTCAGCACCTCTTAGTTGCTTCAGGGCTGTGGCTCACACCTGTCACCTTGTAGGTGTAGCAAGACTCCAGGGAAATAGCCCCTTCCCTTTGGAGTTTTCCTATCTACTGAGACGGGCTATGACCCAGACCAACAGGACCAGAAGCCAGGCAGGGACAGGACTAGTTTTCCTTTAAAGAAATTGCAGCCATGAGTGGTTTCCCAGTATTTGTTGTGTAGAAATAGGGGTGACAAAACTAGATGGCTCTAGATTTAATTCTAGGAAGCAACACTTACTCTGTCACCTGCTGGAGGGACTGGACCCATCTCATTATCAGTTGCCTCATCTTCTTGTGACCCAACGTGCAGAGCACACAGTAGGGATGATAGAAAATATTTCCTTTCCAACACGCACCCTCCCCCCCCATCAGTCTGGGGCAAAATTGTCTTATGTTTAGCGACAGGTCGGGAGGACATGCTGGGGGTGCAAACATGGGTCGGTCCACTGGCAATTCACTGAATTGTCTGGAAATCCATGAAGCCACTACAAACATAACAGCCTCTAGAGCAAGAAAGGAGATTTTTCAAGAGCACATTCTCACAAGGTTGGGATAGAGAGTTTTTGGTTTGGGGTGGCGTACTCAATAAATACCCCATCTTAAGTAGGTATTTAAAAACCTCTGTCTAGGGGAGTGACAAGTGTGAGGTCATTTTTCACCTCTGAGCTACCCCCATACTCTCCAGAATATGATTTGATGGTTAGAGTTTTGTTCCCCAATCACTCCTACCACAATGCCCGACAGGCGCTGTGGCCAGTTCCCAGTTGGTAAACCACCTAAGACTGACTTCCATAAAGACTTCTAGAGAAATTTCTCCTTTCTCTCTGTCTCTCCAGGGTGAGAAACCATGGCCCTTCCAGTCCTGCCTCAGGACTGGCTGATATGCCCCCAAAGAATTACCCTAGGGTAACTTCTAGATGCACTAGTGGATACTAGGACCCAGGGCAGCCAACATGGCCTCACAGGGCAAACCCTGGCTCCTTATTTCTGTACTTCATGTACCCCCTGCCGTGTCTCTCCAACAAGCCCTCGATGCCTCAACATGCTGGAGTCTGCTCCCTAACTGCAAACCGCATCTCTGTTGGGAATCCAGGGCCCTCGGGAGGCAGCTGGGAAGTTCAGGTTACCATTTTTCCCAAGAATTCCCTCCTATTCTGGAATCAGTGACTTAAAAAAAGCTAACAGCTAGCTTTCTACACCTTTTAGTCTTTGATACATACACCTAAGGAAGGGGAAAACAGCCTTACCAAAGAAGTCGCCAATAAACACAAGACAAAGGCCAACGGTATGCTTTCTTTAGTTCACTTCTTGTGTTCTGCCATGGGTCCTTGACCACTTGGGCAGGGATCTTAGAGATCATCAAGCTCAAACCCTTCATTTTACAAATGAGGAACTTGAATCCAAGCAAGGTTATACCTTTTTTGTGTGATAAGAAAGGTCTTTGTCCTCTTGGGCCTGCCTTTTCACCACCATTACACAGTCTAACACTGGATGCTTGGCCTGTAGGATCACTGAACCAATATGAATAATGACACCCTCCCCCACTCCCCACCAAATACGGGCAGGAAGAGACAAAGTTGCTCTTTATTTTATTTTTAATAATTTTTTTATTTAACATATAATGTATTATTAGCCCCAGGGGTACAGGTCTGTGAATTGCCAGGTTTACACACTTCACAGCACTCACCATAGCACATACCCTCCCCAATGTCAAAGGTGCTCTTTAAAACAAACTTTTAGCTTTATATAATCTGGCAATGAAGTACTGATTCGGAATATGGGCCTACAAGGAAATTGCCTTGTTACACACAGACAGTAAGTATGTGGTGCAGGCTTACTATGTGAAGTTGAAATGAACCATGAATTAATAATGGCATTCATCAAACTGAAATTCTGTTATTAGTCACGCATTGGTATTTGTGGGCCGTATTCCGTCCGTCATTCGAAAACATGCACACACCTAGTAACCACCCAATATCAGGGACAAACAACCCAGGTTCCGGCTTAGTGAAGCCAGTTTTTGGCGGGGTGACACTACCCACCCAAGAACTCACTCCAATGTTGGCATTTTTTTTTTCAACTGTGTTCTCAACACAAGTGTTATGTCACTGTTTTTATCTCAAGATGTGTGTAAAATATTCAGGCACACTGAGATAATGTCAGGCAGAGTGTTCTGAGAACGCTCTCAATGTTCTCAAACACATTAGCCGAGCAATAAACGTTCACTCTCTTGAGGTAAAAAATATCAAGAAAAAGAAAAACACTGCGATATAAGTTCTTAGAGCCCTGACCTGTTGGTATTCTTGCCAGAGGATGCTCCCCCTGTTATGAGGTGATCTACCTAGGTATGGAATTTAGACTTTTCGGGTATCCTGGCCCACACCATCCCACCCTAGGCACCGTTAAGCATGTTCCCTCAACAGAGGAGAACAGCCCCCAGTGTCCCCACATTTGCTTGCCAAGATCCACAGTATCAGTCCCAGGCACTTGACCTACCTCACCTCTAATCCTCTTAACAAAAGGTTGGATATTGTGCCCATCTCTCAGACTGAGCACTGAAGATTCCAAATGCCCAGCAAAGTGTCCCAACTTACCCACGTGGATACGACAGCTGGGATGTCAACTGAAAAGCCCATGCTTTTCCACTAGATGATACACAATTGCTGAATTACTCTTTAACCAAAAGTAAAAATGAACTCAAGCAAACGCTCTTACACGAGCCACACCTCCCCAGCCTGGCACCGAGTCTATGCCTCTTTATGTTGGCTAAGGACCACGGGAAGTAAATGTCAGGACGCTCCGTGCAGCAGACACTGTCAACAAAACGATTCAGGTAAAGATGCCCCTCTACAGTTCCTCCTCCAAGATGCTTACTTTAAACACAAAAGCGCCTTAGATTTTCACTGTAAATTGTTAGAACTAGAAATGTGAGAATAAGCGCAGAGGAAAGCTGTGATTTCTGTGGTTTTGCCAAAGTCTGCGGCCCAGAAGAGCCAGGATTAAAGGATTTTTCCCGTAGAGTGGTGTTAGCGGGCAATCTCTTGATTATGTCAGATCGAGTTTCCCCAAAACGCTAACCTGTGAGCCACAGCCTCACCGTCTCTTTAAACTTTGCTTTTATACGGTCATGTTTTCAGAAAAAGAGAAAGGTGACTAATGAAAGTAGCGCCAATAGTGACAGCCACAATTTACCAGGCACCTTCTATGAGTAAGACGCTGTCTATAAATCCCATCATGTAATCCCCGTAACAGTCCTAGCAGGTTGGCTGGCCTCGTGGAAGCCGGGAAACTGGGACTCAGCAAGGTTTAGTGCTTTGCCCAGGTTCCCGCTGCCAGGAATTGGCAAAGCCAGGACTCGGACCAGATCTGCCTCCAGGACCCACTGAATGAACGCCTACACACCCTCTTTCACATGAAGCGAGGCAGGACCCAAGCTGGATCTGTCAAGAGGCTTATTCAGAACTCGGTTGCTACTCATCGCTTCTGTTGGTCCCTTTTCAGCCTCAGCCAGCCTCGGGGGTGAGGTCTTCCCAGCTCCCTGGCACCCGCTGATAGGGCCCCTCTCTACACATGGGGCAGATCCCGTGTGCCCATCACCAGCGCTGGTTCTCGGTCCACTTCCAGATCTCCACTGAGACCTCCAGGAGCAGAGAACAATGAGTATGTGTCCTTGGGCGACCCACCCCTTACCCAAGTTGAGCCAGACACATACCCCCACACCCCCCAACTTAAACCTGCTAGGAGTTCTGCTGTGAATACCCAGCCGTGAAGACGGGGAGGGTTTTGATTCCTAAGGAACAGCCACCCTGTCACATTCCCAGCCCTGAACATCCAGCAGGCTCCCGATGACGAATCTGCCAACAGACTCTCGCCCCACGTGCTGGCTGCCTGCCCGGCCCCTGGCCCAGCTTGACCTGAGCCTCCCAAATTGCCAGGCCTGGTCACAAGCCAGCGGCTTTCTCTACATCCTCCTTTTGACCCGGGAGCCCAAGGAGGGTTTCTGAATGAGAGCAGGGAAGCACGGCAGAGGCCCACCCTTCAAGGCCCTGAGCAAAGATCTCTTTTAAGAACACTCATGATCTCTCCTGGCTCTCCCTCAGGCTTCCAGGCTCAATTATTCCTTTAGAGGCACCCACTCTCCCACCACCACCACCACCACCACCACCACCACCAACCACACTCTCTAAACATGGCGTCTCTCCCCCCAGGGCCTAACCGCTTCCCAGGACTTACCACAGTCCGAATGCAGGCGGATTATTTCCGTTTATCTGTTCACTGTCCGTCCTCCCACAGGAACCGCCTGTGCTCTGCTGAGGCCATAACCTCACGGCCTCCATGCTTGCTGTCTGTGGCGAACACAGCCCGAACCAGGGCTAGCCAATATAAAGAGAATGCAAGCCACGTGCTTGCTGAGATTAAATTCACTAGGGGCCACATTAAAGACGCAAAAAGAAACAGGTGAAATAAATTTTAATACTCTGCTTCAGTCCGGTTCATCCAAGCTGTTATCACTTCATCATGTAAGCAAAAGAGAAATTATCAAGGAGCCGTTTTACGTTCTGTGTTTCGGATCCAAGGCCTTGAAATCGGGTATGTGCTTCACACAACACGTCTCGACGTGGATACCAAATTTCCACTGGAAATACCTGATTCGTATTTAGATTCCATAAAACTGACCCTTCAAAGAGTAGACTCACCGATCCAAATTGTATCAAACACAGGTACACATCTCCTAGTCACGGAGTCAAGGCTAAGTTTTAAAATTATTCATCCCCGGACCGGCACAATTGCGGTTCAAACCTCGGGTCCTGATGTCATCTGCACCTCTTTCCACTCTCAAAATTCTGGAAGGTTCTAATGTGTCATGGAAGCTTCCAGAGAACCAAGCTTCTCGAAGGCACCTGGGAAACAGCTGTTCATATTAATGAGCGGAGCACGGCTGGAGTCCCGAGTGCACCTGATGCTTGTCTCTGACCTTCTCCTTTCTAAATCCAACTTGCGGGAACAACACACAAACAGAACCCTGTGAGATATAAAAAGCCTAAACTGGCCTTTATACGAACAGAATTCAATTTTCAGTCTTGGGCATTTTAAATTTCCCTTTGCTCTGCTGCAGTCTTTCCTTAATCATGTCTTTCCCCCATGATCACATGCCCTTTATTTCCCCTGAATATTAACATTTTTCTCTGATACTTTCTCTCTATTGCCTTGATGCTTTTTTTTTTTTCCCTTCTTCTTCTTTTTCCATTTCCTTTTGGTGATTAGCTGCCCACAGGGTTTTGGGAGATCTCTCAGATTTTTCAATCCCACATAAATCTGTGAGCTTCCCTGACCTCCGGTTGTTTCAGACTAATCCCGTTCCTCCCCATTCCACCCCTCCATTTCCCCCAACTTGCTAGCTTGTTAGAATGTGACAATTGCTCTGATTGATTCTTCTGACCTGATTTAAGAAACGAGGGCAAAACAAAGATTTGTCAGCGTGATTCTGATTTTACAGTTGAAAAAGGACCCTAGCTCTAGCCTATATAATTTTTTCCTACAACCTCCCTCCATCTCAGTCTTCGCCTCCCATACAGTTGGTCGTATACATGTGTCCATTGCCCACCAGAAGTAGGAGCTGGAGCATGCCCTTTGTGGCTGGACGTGTGAGTCCAAATCTCAGCTCCTCTACAAACGGACTGTGTGGGGCGCCTGGGTGGCTCAGTGGGTTAAGCCTCTGCCTTCGGCTCGGGTCGTGATCTCAGGGTCCTGGGATCAAGTCCCGCATCAAACTCTCTGCTAGTCGGGGAGCCTGCTTCCTCCTCCCTCTCTCTCTGCCTGCCTCTCTGCCTACTTGTGATTTCTCTCTGTCAAATAAATAAATAAAATCTTAAAAAAAAAATGGACTGTGTGTACAAAAGCACTCATGTTAACCTACGAGAAAAGGGAATACGACACACTTCTCAGTGGGCTTTGGAATGTTGAAATGAGTTAATACAAGTGAAGTACTTACAACCACAACAGACCCATACTGAGTGCCCCATAAAAGGCTAGTATCATTCCTGTAGGTCTTTAACCTTGTCTTACTCATTCTTATTTCTCCCCTGCACTTAGCCCAGTGCTAAGCCATACACACACCAAGTGCCCAATGAATGGCCTTCCTAGCTGAATGTTTATTGTTGCATATGACATCAGTGGGGGAGGACTCTCATCAGGTTTCTTAAGTTTCACCTGGCAAACAGCTCAGTCTGTCCCATGACCACCAAGCTGGCCCCAAGACCAGCCACACTGGAATGTGTACCACGGCTGGACATGGAATGCCAAACAAGAACTTAACCAGGTGAATGCAAATCCTTCGGTCGGTAGGAGGGTACCAGATTGCACACACAGCTCATGGTGACTCAGCAGCATCACCTCCTATAAGAACATGGAATCCTAGTGTCCCAAATATAAAAGGACACCCCAGGGCATGCAAGATGAAGCCTAAGCTCTTCAGCCCTGAATGAGCAGCGCTTTGAGACCTGGTCCCTAGAGCATCCTCCTTATCCACCCCTTCCCCTCCCCACCCCACTCGCCCCATACACACATGCCTAAGCTCTAGCCAAAATGAGATGCGGCCTAAATAATGACCTTTCTGGTCACACATCTGAAACTCTGCCCATCTTCTCCCTTAGAATGACTTGTGCCACTGAAATTTTCTTGTCCAACAGCCAACTTCTCTCTTTTAAGGGTTGGCTCCAGGGTCGCCCCTCCCCTGGGAAGCTATTGCAGAGTCCCCAACTCTTCTCTCCATGTTCCTCCTCGTTGTGGGCATACCTCCATCAGGGGCCTAACGGCATCCTTGTTGTCACTATTTGGCCTCTAGACTGCTAACTCCTTGTGGGCCAGACTCCGAAGTAGACGCACAGTGTGGACTGGATCAACAAATGAATTAGCGTACCACTTTCAAATTTACAACAGGCCTTTTGCAGAAATTAACCTCTGCAATCCTCCTACCGCTGGGAGAGCTTATTACCATCTCCATTTTGTACAGAAAGAAACTTTTGCTCCTAGAGCTAAAGTCATTTGCCCCAGTGTTCTTTGTCAGTGCAATGGAGCGATCGATAGAATTCGTTCTTCTGACTCCAAATCAAGGGTCCAGTCTCCCATGGAAAGAAGAAAATTCCATGGACATTATCTCAATTCGTCTACAAAACAACCCTGCAAGACAGAATAAACTGAGGTACAGATTGAAGCTTACACTTCTCTAGGGGGTAACCACAAGGTTTTGGCCTCTAAAGCTCATGCCTTCCTCCTGAACAACGTGTCTCCAAGCTGTGTGCTTGGTAGATACACATGGGTACTCAGAAAGCAGAATTTCTTCCAGCTGTCCTTCACAGTCAGGCTGGACAGACCACTTTTAAGTGTAGAGTCTGCTGAAAATGTCCTCATAAAACTGCGTCCGTCCCCACTCCCGAATCTCCCAGTATCCCCATTGGGGCAGGAGCGAGCAACGGGCAGGTCCTGAGCACCGCTGAGCCTGGACCGGGGCAAAGGCTAATTGATTCTAGAACAAGGGACTTGTTCTTGCTCAGGCATCGCAGAAAGCAAAGTAGGCCTTTCCAATTTAGACCTTACACTTAACCACTGATAATGTGTTGCTTTTACATAATCTTCTCGAATTTACCAAGCAGTTTTAAATATCATTAGAACGTCACAACAACCTACTTAGGGCAGATATTAGTATTCCTAATAAATGACCACATACAGCATGAGAGAAATGTAAGATCTAGAATTCAGGGAGGAAGTCACTGTTCTTTCTTTGGCTTCATAAACTCTCCCTCTCAGGTAAGAGAGGAGGATGCTTGCCCGCTCCCAGATCCTTGGTGAGACGCTCAATGGGAACAGAATCTCTCAAAACAAAATTACCTGAGAGAAACCGTCTCACCATACAACCACCAGCAAACAATTATTACTCTCTATGTATATGACTGTTTCCTGTGAAGAAACCAGACCATTAGAGTCTCCTCTCTTCTTGCCTAATGGAAAATGTTACTAGCATACTATTACAGTGTATTTGAATAGAATATTTTAAATTAAAAAATGAGATTTGTAAAAATTAGAAGGAGAAAACCAACAAGCTAGACAGTTTAGAACCTTTGAGGCAGACATCAACAAGCCAGATAATTAGCGGGATTCTAGACTCGACTGGAAACACCATGTCAACCCTCCATAGGGAGAAGCAAGACTGTGTTTCTCAGAATATGGTAGCCAAAATCCTCAAATTCTATTTCTGTGAGAAGATAGGAGGGAGGGTACTTTTTTTTTTTTTTCCTCCCAGCAACAATTTCTGATTCTTTGGTCCACCCACAAGTCATCAAGTGTAGGAAATCTAAGCTAGAGTCACTAATTTGCTATTTATTGTAACAACACTGCCTGATGTTTATACAGCACATTCCATTCTGGGATCTCCAAGAATGTGATGATCTTTTCCACGGAAACAGATGGAGAAACTAAGGCACACAAGACCACCAACACAGTCACCCTGAGAAGCCAAGAGCATGAGCCGTATCGCTCATCACTCGACCCACATCCTTCTGCTGGGACTGAATCAAGATTCGGGTTCAAACGAGGCCCCGTAACCGGAAGAGGAAGGTGGGCCTCCCTGAGCACAGGCGCTCCGGTCTCAGGAAAGGTGGGGGTACAGGAAATCCCATGAAACCAACACTCAGTCACACTGAGTGTGACTCGGAACCTGAGGAACAGCCTAGGGCGAGTCTGTGGACATCAGCCATTGGGTAGGATGCCAGGGGCTCAGTGAGGCCCTCTAAGGAGTTTCCCTGCTCCAAGTCTCAACTGTCCCCTTCATATTTTATCCCTTAAGCTTTAATTTCTACCTAAGTTATTAGTGGCCTGTCACAGCTTCTTGTGAACGAAGGCTTCCAAAGCCCATCCGAGAATCGCTGAGGAAGATGATGCGAGCGCACTGAGAACAGAAAGACAAAAAGGCGAAGGACGGAGGGGAGACCAACGAGAGGCAGGCCACCAAGGGAAAAAAAAAAACTGCATCTAAGTAGTAATCCTGCCCAAGTTCCAAAGTGTTTTGCTTTCCTCTCTAACTGAGCTCCAGGCCGCAATGCCTGCCCGCCGGAGTTCCAATACTTCTCTGCAGTTTGTACCTTCAATTATGCACAACCGTTACTACGAATCGCTTATCTTTCACAGAAGCTTCAGTTTGAGCCACACTGTTTCATCCATGAATCTAGAATTATCTCAAAGAAACATTTGAGGGACATTAACGTCTTTTCAAATGTGTGATGAGATGTCGGAAGCGCCCCCAGAGCCGAGACTGCCCTGGAAGATGGTCCAGAAAGGACCGAGGAGACACATGGGTCTGGGAACATGATCAGTCTGGAGGGTCTGCCCAGGCCAGGAGTTTCCCGGCCGTGGCTGTGGGCAGCTTCCCTAAGCTCACTGATGTCTCTGTAAAACGAGGGTGACAGCCCCCAGTGCTCCACCGGTATCAGGAGGATTGAAGTAGAGAACATCACAAGGAACTTAAGAAAGGACTGAGGCAGGGTAAAGAGGAAAGGGTTCATACGGAGAATCACAAAGTATGCCAAGGCCAGAATCCGACTCTATGTTAACCAGGAAGGACACACTCAGACACATACTGCGATCAAATGTTACTGCTTTGAAAATACGGCTGTCCCCGCTTGCCCGTGGTTTTGCTTTCCCCAGTTTCCGTCACCCACAGGTAGCAGGGGTCCAGAAGCAGATGCTCCCCTTTCTGAGAAATTGTCACGTTAGCGGTAGCCTCATGCTAAGCCACAGTGCCTGTGTCATTCCCCTCACTTCCGCTCACCAGATGGGCATTTTATCATCTCACATCAGCACAAGGAAGGGAAGTATGGTCCAACCAAACCTTCTGAGAAAGAGACCACAATCATGTAATTTTCATTCTAATACATTGTTGCATTGTTCTATTTTATTGTTGGTTATTGTTCATCTCTTACTGTGCCTAATTCATCAGTTAAACTTTATCACGGGAGTGTACCTATAGAAAGAAACACAGTAAATACAGGGTTTGATACAATCTGCCATATCAGGCGGCCACTGATGGGGGTCTGGGAACATATTTCCAGTGGATCGGGGGAAACAACTGTATAAAACGTGTTTGCTGATGACGTCACTGCCTTATGACTGGGGAGTCAGAGGTAACAGGCTGCAGTGCTTAAGGACGTACAGATTGAAAGCTTTGGCAACTTGTAGTGAATCCGCCTTGAGCAAGTTACTTAACCTCTCTGGGTCTTTGTTTTCTCATCTGTAAAATGGAAAGACTAATTAAGAGCACCGAACTCTCAGGGTGACCAGAGCATCAAATGATTTGAGTGAGTGCACACATTCTTAACAAGAGGGATATTAGTTTGAATGGTGAAAAAAATCTTAGAAAATTATAATAGCCTGTGATCCTCTAAAGCCTAACCTTGCCTCACAAAAACGTATCTCTTAATATTTAATTTTTCTCATTATGGAGAAATTAAATGTAATTCAAATTCAACTTAATTTCATTCATTTTAAATTAAATTAAATTTTTCTCCTTAGCAGGGCAGTAATGAAACAAAGATTGAGAAACCCTGAGTTAGTATATAAAACATGTAATAAGTACACAGGAAGTATCTATTGTGATGATTTTTATTCTGATTTTTAGAGACATGGTACCCCAGCTCCAATTAAATGCTATTGTTGAATTAATTGGAAGCTACAGTTTGCGACTAAAGTTGAAGTGTTTTAACCTATTAACATTATTTAAATCATTAAAAATGACTTGAAAGAATGGGTGTTGGTGAAAAGGCTTTCAAGGCTGGGAGAAGGGAAGCTGATTTTCAGCCATGCCTGAGAGTTCCAGCCAAAATCATGCCAATTTTCCTTAACAGTTACTTTTTACCCTCATACTTTGTATCTTTGTCAGAAAGAAGAAAGACAAAGGCAAGAGAAAGCTGGTGCAGGAAAACAACCTATGCTTTGGTAAGACTAGTGACCTAGTCTTTCTGGGTTGGCTCCCTGGAAAGAAGTGCCCCTTTCTCACAAGTTTGTCAAGAGCATCAAATGACAGCACTCAGGAACTGTATAACCCAGAGCTCAGCACAGCATAGGGGCTTGATACATGGTAGTTTTTCCTTCCAATTATGTATTTTGAATTACTATGAACCATACAATGGAGTTTTGCCTTAGGATACAGTCAATATTTAGTGTAGAATTTAAAAAATATTTGGAAGAAAGATGTCTATAGAGAGAAGGGAGGAAGGGAAAGAGGGAGGATGGAGAGAGGGAAAGAAGAAAGGAAGGAGGGAAGAAGGAGGAAGGGAGGAAGAGGGGAGAAAGGAAGGAAGGGAGGGAAAGAGGGAGGAGGCTGGGAGGGAGGGAAGGAAGGAAGGAAGGAATTTCATTGTTCTTATAGAACGTGCAAATAGACAACATTTCAAAGATGTGTAGTCAGCCAATACTGAGTATAGAACTATGTAAAGTACTAAGTAAAGTGTGTCCTCTCATAATTTTCCTTGCTCCCTGGACAGTGTGGTACCAATCGGGTCTCCTGTCAAGAAAGCTCCAGAGCAAAAGGGTAGGGTGTCTTTTGAGGCCACACTCCCTGTGAGCTGGCTTGAGTCTGCAGCTGCGCACTCCCAAGTGGTACCCTGTACTCCCCTTCCTTCTTCCTGAGTGCTAAATCCACTTGATCTGTGCAGGCAACCCCCCACTTAACTCTCCTTAATAGTGACGTTCTGGAGAGCCAAGCATTTTAAGCGTAACAAATTGCCATTGTACCAGCTGCAATTATGAGTAAATTTGATCTTGAAAGAAGCCAAGGCACAGTAACTCAATAACTTTGTAACAAAGCTATTGTTCTAATAAGGATAAAGTGCTACAATGTTGTCTGGGGTGCTTCATCAGCTTTCTTGGACACCAGAAGTGGAGGAGGGAGACATTCAAGGATGCACTGCCCCTCCTTCCCAGGAGGCTCATTAACCAACTTATGTGCTTATAAATTCATAAGCCACATCACGGTTTACAAACACAAAGACAGATGATTGATGTCAGTTGCGTGTTAAAGTGACTGATGAACCTAATCTGAACAATAATGGACATAAAAAGAAAAATGCTTCTGTGATGATAATTCCAGAACCCTCACACAAACTCTTGTATGGGAGAAAAAAAAATCCGGCCTCTTTTTAGAAACAATATACCAGGTATGTTGCACCATCACTTGGTTTTCTATGTTTTGGTGGATCTTTAAGCCATACCATTCACATGCTCTATAATGTCACTATGTTACTATTTGAAGTTTATCAGCTTAATACCTTCCTGTGCAATGCTGAAAAGAGTTTTCTGCATCACCATCTCCTTCTCCTACCTTCGGTTTATGAGACTGACTCAGGACCTTTCCTACCCTTGGTTTAAAGAGGAGAAGGAAGCTTCCCATCCCACAGGGTATTACAAAAGCTCTTGAGTAAAATTCCAACTCTACCCTTAACTCTTACCACAGTGACAACACCACATCTTTTTTTCTTTTATTAAGATCTGATTATTCTGACTTACAGTTTCCAGAGTGTGGGGATTTGACAAATGCTTATCCCTTTCTGTTCAATAATTGAGTAAACGAACAAAGCAAATATTTTCTTTTGTTATCCCCAACTCTATTATAAATGGGTGTGTGTACGTACACACATGCATGCGCGTGCACGTAAATAAAACTACCACGCTGTTTCTGCTTTCACAGAAAATTCGAGAAGCAAGAAGAGACAAACAGGTCTCATCCCAGCAGGCACCTGGCAGCGGCTTCTCACATTTGGCTCCAGATTTCGGGCCAAAACTAAAGCGCCGTCCTACGGTGAAATGCATCCCTTCATCCTCCGCTCAGCTCACTAAACCCTGCACCCACCTGACTTACTGTTAGGCAATTTGACCTGGTATAACCACTGCCACATAGCGACTCAATAAAATATTTATTGGTGCTTGTTAACGCTTCTTGAAGCCCTTCCCTCTCCCATACCCTTTTTCCCCAGTCCCACTTTTCTTGCCTCCTCACCCTCAAATCATTACCTTTGGTGCTCGAAACAGAAGGGTGGATTATACATTCTTTTTTTTTTTTTTAAGATTGTATTTATTTATTTGACAGACAGAGATCGCAAGTTGGCAGAGAGGCAGGCAGAGAAAGGGGGGTGGGAAGCAGGCTCCCCGCTGAGCAGAGACCCTGATGCGGGACTCAAGCCCAGGATCCCGAGATCATGACCTGAGCTGAAGGCAGAGGCTTAACCCACTGAGCCACCCAGGCACCCCTGGATTATACATTCTTGTTCCTGAGATGAAACTGTTAAATCAAAACATTTGCCCTGCCCAGCAAAGAAAAATATGCAAAACCCCCTTGGAAAAAAGAAAAAAAAGGAAAACTAAAAACTCCCACGAGACAGACATTTTAAACTATGAAATTCAAAGAGTTACTGAAATGTTATTCAGGTTCCCAAAGTCAAAATGGTAAATGTAATGCATACTGATAACCTGGGTTTACAATCTGCAAATTGCATGGAAGCAAGAGAACTGATTTTCCTTCCAAGTCATACAGTGCACACTTCCAGCAATCCCGATTGTGCATTCGTCTTATTTCTGGGAGTGGACTAAGAATTAACAAATAAATACAAAACCTACATAGTGGCAAATTTGCCTTGTTCCAGACTAAAAAACTCCATTCACTTGGTAGTAGCTTTACTCGTAATCGTTGAAACCTGTTATAACCCAGATGTCCTTCATCTGGTGAATGGATAAACTAGGATTTGTCCCCACAATGGAATACTACGCAGTATTCCATCATATTCATACTCAGTATATAAAACGGAACAAACCACTGACAAACACTGACACACACTCTCAAATGCATCAGGTTATGTGAAAGTATCCAGACTCGAAAAGCTACATATTATATTATTCCATTCATAGAACATTCTAGAAAGGGCAACTATAGGACAGAGAACAGATGAGTGCTTGTCAGAGCTGGGGATGGGGGGAGGGATTGACTATAAAGGAACCCAAGAAAATTTTTGGTGGTGACAATTTTTCAGTGTTCTAGATCTTGACTTCATGGTGACACAACTTTATACATTTATCAAAACTCACAGTACTGCACCCTATAAAAGACAAATTTTACTCTTTGTATATTGTACCTTAATTAAAAAAAATAAGCCCTTCAAAACTAATTGATGGTTGGGGGGGGGCACCAAACAGTGGTAGCCTCTGGGGGAAGACAACTGACTAGTAGGAAAGGGGTTGGAGAGAAGCTTGTGGGGTGATGGGAATAGTCCCATCTTACCAGAGGTTCCGGTTACGTACGTGTACGCACTGGTCACACCTCGAAGACTCTGTGTTTAACACCTGTGAGTTTCACCATATGCAGATTTTATATCAACAGAAAAGAAACCAAAAATAAGCCTATTAATGACATGCCCCCCAACGTATTTAGGAGGAAGAGGCAGATGTCTGCAACGTACTTTCAAATGCCTCAAGAAATGAGATGGATTAACAGATGAATAAAGACGGGCAGGTGCGGAGACACGTGATGAAGGAAGTAAGGGAAATCGTGGATCTAGATGCTAAGGAAAGGGGTGTTCACTTTGAATTCTCTAATTTTGCTGTGCGCTTGAAAACTGTGGTCACGACATAGGAAAAAATCCATTCTAAAGAACTAAAATATACATGCCATCTAATGAGGATTTTAAAGGACTTAATAACACTATATGCCATTAACTCCTGGAAAGATGTGAGCTATCGTTTTTCTTATGACTCCACTCCCATCCTATTCCGTATTATTCAGATTCAAAGCTTGTAAATGTTGCCACAAATGCACAGCTGTGCCTGTCACTTCACAGGGTCTGTTCCACGACAAACTTGAATTAGACACACAAGGCTGAGCATGGGCTCTACTTATCCACTGATGATAGGAGAAAACCAACCCTTATAGAATCTTAATTCCCTGCCACCGAATTCACTCACGATGCAGGAACTGGTGCAGAGGGAAGAGGGGTCTATAATTTTATTCTCAGTGATGTAATCCCAGTACTCCCCATGCTCTGAGCTATGGAGTCATCAAATAGAAAAAGGCCAACTTACTGACTGGTGATTCATCTTGCTATCAGGTCTACACGGGGAGCCTTTGCCCTCTCGGGGTAATTCAGCATTCTCAGATTTGTGCCAGGCTGGACCTCTGACCCTGTTCCTATCAGTTAATTCCATACCCTGGTTAGAGCTTATGCCTATGAAGTCAGAACTGTCCCCATGCAGGTGCAGTGCTACAACTACACTGCTTTGAAATTTCCAAAATCTAGAAATCTACAAATTGTGTTGCTTTGCTTACAATCACACAGCCCAAAAGCTGAGAGCTAATCAGGCTGATGCTCTCATTTAGAATGCCCTTGTAGTGACAGCTCCCAGGTTAATCATAGTGACGCTCTACCCCAACACACACGCACGTGCACACACACACACACACACTCTCTCTCTCTCTCTCTTTGCCTTTCTACTAAACAACAAAGAAGCAATCATTGGGCTGGGGCAGCAGGGAGAATTTGAGGGCTGGATTACAGGTACTATTATATAAGCTGGGAAACCAATCAAAATGCCCCAACATACTACAGTCATGAGATACAAGTATCCCTGACTTTTCAAAAGTTTGCACTATTCCCCTTCACTTTTGCAAAAGACCTACATTCATACCTGTTTTTGCCAACTGGAAGAAATCCAAAGAGTATTTTCACTTTTACAAACAAAACAAACCTAGAGCTACACGGTGATTTTGCAGCAAGCCATTATAAAGGCAGAGCACCCCCCAAGCCATAAGCCCAGCACCACCGAGCTCCTTCCCGGGGAACCACACTCAGCACCTCTGCCTCAAGCCGCAGCTTTGAACTAGGTCTGGGAGCACCTGTATCTCCATTTACTCTGTGCATCTATTAGCAAGACATTGCCTAAAGCATCAGAAAAGCGTATGAAGGGTTACTTTTGGGGTCTGGAAATGCTCAGTGTTTGTTTTTTTTTTCCCCATATAAATGAATGCTCACTGGTCCTTTGCTTTATGCCATTTTGTTCCTTGGAACACTCCACTTTTAGCTACGAGGGGAACGTGTACTGGGATTTCGGTCAGTCTCTGCCAATCTTAGCTGTGCCTCACTATGTGTACGTGTCTCAGAACCACTAGGTTTTTTTTCCTAAATGTAATCTCAAGATTATTTAGGTATAAACTAGGGTTGCTGGACTAACTAAATAATAACACGAAATACTCAGTTAAATTTGAGTTTCAAGGACACAACGAATAATTTATTTTCACGTAGATATGGCCCATGCAGTATCTGGGTCACGCTCATGTTAAAATGTGTTCTTTTAATTCTGACAGCCCGAGGTGTAAATATAAATTTGATATGAGTTAGTGAAAAGCTTTTAAAATATGTTAAATGACGCCATCAAAAGTCTCAGCTTTCCACAGTTGCCAGCATATGGGGATCAAAACTGAGGCTGAAAACTAGGTTTTTGGCCTCAGACCTGGACTCCAGGTTTACTAGATGGTAAGCTTCCCGAGGGCAAGAACTACATCTGCTTTTTCCGTTTTATCTCTGATGTCTGGCCCAGCACCTTGCACACAATAAGCTCTCAAAACCATCTACGGGGAAAGCAAATGAATGGGTGATGTCTGATCTCTCTCTCATGCTACCTCATTCCCAGGGGACTTCAGGTTTCCCTGTGTTAGGGAATCACCACATTTTTCCCCCGATCTTTCAAGAAAGCTCCAACTATGTCATTTTTTTCTCTGTGCACAGATGGGTTGAAAAGGGGTTTCCCACTGGTTCAAAGGTAAATCTGAAAAGCATGTCTATATCTTTTTCTTTTCTTTTAAGATTTCATATTGATTTGCGAGAGAGAGAGAGAGAGAGATAACACAAGCACAGGGGGCAGAGGCAGAAGGAGAGAGAGGAGCAGGTTCCCCACTGAGCAAGGAGCTGGATGCAGGGGTTCGATCCCAGGACGCTGAGATCATGACCTGAGCTGCAGGTAGACACTGACAAGACTGAACCACCCAGGCGCCCCAAGCATGTCTCCATCTTAAGACAAGTTACTGAAACATTCCACCTAGAGCAAAGGCTGCCCTTGAGCTGGGGCCGAGCAAGTTCGTACTAAGGACACCGTCTTATTACTCAGCTACTAGCTTTGCTGGTCTTCTACACTTGTTTTTTGTTCATTTTTTTTTTTTAAGTGTTTTGATAATTTTTTTTTTTTCTGGAATGGCAGCTTGGGCCTGACAGCTCAGATATGAAAATGCTTACTTAGCTTCGCCAATGTATTAAAAAAAGAATCTACATGTCCACCAACAATTTTCATTAACTGGGCCCACCCTTGACTCAATCTGATCTTATTTTTGGCCTCTTCTATTTTCCACCGCCTACCCATACCCCTACCACCACTCTCCGAAGATACTGCTCATTTCTCATTTGTGCGGCCGGGCTTTTAAAGATTTGTTCTATCGTGTTGTCATTCCAGAAGGTATCCCATTTTCCTTTAGAAGAACTTGTATGAAGTACCATGTTTTGCTATTCGATACGGCCTTCTTCTGAAATCCACGCACATCAGCAATAATCCTGACCATTCCCGTTATCAGACTCTTATATCAGTGACCGACGTGTACAACAACCACAAAGAAGCAGCGTTATTTGTTCCTCATTTATCCTGTGTGTTGCCTTAAGTCTAACCTCAAGGTTCATCTCAAGTCTCATTGCACAATCCGCTCTTCCAGGTAAAACAGTGTCTTGAAGGAGAGCTAAATGTGCTAAGAAATATTCTAAATCCTGGGGAGAAATGGAGAGGGAGAAAGTTTGGAAAGACACTAGAAAGAGAATATGAGAAGGGCACACGGTGGGCACTGCGGACCAGCAGTAAAATCATAAGTGACATTGGTTCAAGATGGTAATTAATGGATCGGAATGAACATTAGAAAGTAGCTCATCTGCTCCGTGATTTTATAAGTGAGATAAGCTCAATGAGGAGTGACACGCTAATAGCAACTCTGAGCTAGCAGTAAAGCCGAGACCAGAATCCAAATATCACAAGCCTGGCCAATGGCTCTGATAACAGAGAGCCTGTCGGTTGCTCCCAGGTCTGCAGCAAAATGAGCCAGTATTGTGCATGCCACCATAAGAGGATTTAGGTTCTAGCAAAATTAAGAGAAAAGTCACAGATTATAGCTTTATTATTGTCTCCATCATTGATCTGTCATAAAAATTAACATTCAAATATCATCCATCCATTCATTCTTCTACTGATGATCTTTCATGAGCCAGATACTATACTGTCAAGAAATTACCACAATTAACAAGATGTCTGGGGCTCCCGCCTCCACTGAGTTTATATCCTGGAAGGGGAAAACCAACAACAACCAAATAAAGAAGCTATGGTTTTGCATTCTGGTAGGTAACAAAGAGGAAAGCCACATGTCAAGACATGTCAAGACATAACTAGACAGTTGGTGGGTGGATGAGATTGAAGGTCTACTTTAGGAAGGGGGACTGGGGAAGGTTCCTCAAAGGAGGTGACCTTTGCTTTGGTGTGTAAAAGGTGAGAAGATAACCATCAGGAAATGCCCAAAGGAAATGCATTCCAGGCAAAGGGAAAAAGAGAAAGAGTTCAGTGTTTTGAGAGGTAGAGAGGCCAAGATACTTAAGCGTAATAAGCAAAAGGGAGGCATTTCAAAAACTAGCTCAGGGAGGTAGGAAGAGGTAGGAAGAGCCCAGGTCAGGATGGCCTTTGAAGATCATTACAAAAAAACTAGATTTTAATCTCAAGTCAATAGCAAGTCATTGAAATATTTGATCTTTGTGTATCTTAAGAGGCATACTCTCGGTGGACTAGGACTGCAGAGAAGAGCAAGAGTGGAAATGGAGCCCTTTGCTGTGGTCCAGATCAAAGATGACAGTGGGACTGACCAGACCCATGGTGGTGCAGGAGAGGAAAGCCCACAGACTTGCAGACCACTCTGTTTTTGCTTGAGCAACTGGATAAATCATGTCGCCATTCGCTGGAAAGAAAAGGGCTGAGGGTTAAGGTGATGTGTAGGAATGAAAAGTATCGTCTGTGTCATACTATGTTTTAGATGCTTACTAGACATTTAATTTGGGTTGTCAGGTGGATGAAAGAAGGAGATATAAATTTGAAGCAAAGACACCAGCATAAAAGTGAGCCCTGGGCTCTCCAAACTTGGTAGGTGAGGTGGAAAGGATGCCATCAATGACAAAGATGAAAGGTGCAGGAGAGGCAAGAAAAAAACTGAAAGAAGGTAGTCTCGAGAAACTGAGTCTTTTTTTTCAAGAAGGAGCAAATGCCTGACCACTATGTCAAAGGAGAGGCAGAGTCAGATGAGGCTAGAGATACACCCATGGGATTTGAGATATCAAAGCATTGTGGATGTTAACAAAAGTAGATGCACTATAGTTTTTTTTAAAAAGCATACAGTGGGGCACCTGGGTGGCTCAGTGGGTTAAAACCTCTGCCTTCAGCTCAGGTCATGATCCCAGGGTCCTGCTTCCCTTCCTCTCTCTCTGTCCGCCTCTCTGCCTCCTTGTGATCTCTGTCTGTCAAATAAATATTAAATAAAATCTTAAAAAAAAAAAAAGCATACGGTGTGGAAGGTAACTATTAAGCGTCATTTTCAGTCATTTCCAAAACTACCTTGCATGGAATTATACCCACATACACACAGGTCCTTTTTTTGTCCTTTGAACCTAAAACATAAATGAGAACATCTCTTAGATGTTCTTTTTATATGGCTCATTTTGAAGAACTTTCCTTATCAGTACGTACAGACTTAGAACATCACTTTATTGGCTACTTACTACTTTGTTACAAGGATTTAACCCGTACCTTTGATCTCTGCTTGCACTGTGTAATTTATTATACTGTGTTGGACACTATACTTCTCAAGTGTTCTGTTTGAGTGCATTCAGGGACAATGATGGATGTTCTAATGTGGGGGAGAATCAGACAGCTAACGGATGACCCCACAGAGATCAGAGCTGGAACCAAAAACTCAAAGAGTCTTTCTGTTGCACCGTATTACCTCCTTCGGTGTTGTGAGAATTGGTGGACATTTGGTGGAACTGAGCACAGAAACAAAATTTACAGGCAGTTATTAACAAATCAGGTCTTTTCAATGGTGATCTTCTAATTAGATTTCTTATTCACTCTTGCATTCATTTAAAATAAATACATGGACCAGTATGATTTCCCTTCAAAGCCAGGCAATTAAAACGGCTCTGGGTTGTGTTGTTGCTGCTCGGTTTTATTTCTTGTTTACTGTTTTCACTTACTCCTTAGGTTTGCATGTCCTGTGGCTCCAAAATCCCCTTCTGAAAACCTGTTACAGATGACATGTTTGCGACCCCCAAACTTCAAACGTTGAAACCCCTAATATCCGATGTGATGGTAGTAGGAGGTGGGGCCTTTGGGAGGTGAACAGGCCACGAGGCTGGAGCTCACAGGGATAGGCCAGCGCCCTTATAAAGGAGAGCCCAGAAAGCTCCCCTGCTCCTGCGGCCAGGTAAGGACACAACAGGAGGACGGCTGTCTGTGAACCAGGAACTGAGTTCTCACCAGACACCAAGTTGACCGGCACCTCAATCTTGGACTTGCCAGCTCCAGGACTAAAAGAAATACATTTCTGCTGTTTATAAACCACCCAGACTCTGGTATCTTATTACAAAGTAAACGGAACAAAGGTAAGACCATCCAATCTTAGAAATTCAGAATGTTGTCATCACCCTCCATGTTCTAGACCCAGCATCTTCTTCTTTAGATTCGGACATCTGGCAATACTATCTCATCTAAGAAAATAATAAAGATTTTGCATGTGGTACCCTTCCTTCAAGCGGCTGACGTGACTTACGCAAAATATGTAGCGACTCTCCTCTGCCCCGTCAAATCTCTCTTCCTATTTTCCCACGACCATCACTTTCATTTGTTCTTTTCTTCGACTGACCCTGTTTCCCCAACCTTCATTCCCTGTTAAGACTATTTCTCCTAGCACGTTACAGGTGTCAGTGGAAAAGGGGGCAAAGCTCAGGCGAAGCTAGAATGAGCCCTCCACCCTGTCCTCGGTGGTAGGACCCTTTGCTACAGAACTTGAGTGACCTTATGCCCAAAAGATCCTCGTATTTCAACTTGGAGACGAAGACACCGAGAAAAATCACATGTGAGCCACTCAGGGGAGCATGACCAATAGAGCAAATGCTGGTGTTCAGGTGAGGGTAAGACCCAGGCAAAGTTTCAAAAGTGCTGGAATCTTCCATGCCTTCCTCCCTTTCTCTCAACACAGCCTATTCAAGGGGTCACAAGCTGGGATGCCTCTCGGCCATGTTGTCTTTGGCCCACACAAATATTTTTGAACTTTGCAATTATTTGCCAGCCTTTAAAATCGGGAAATGCGATGCCGCCAACCAGACTGGCCAGTTCTTCGGAAGGGGCAGAACCGAGCCAGCCTGTCCACGTGACCAGGGGTCCCAGCAGAGAGGCACCTGCTCCCTCCCGCACAGCAAGGGTTCTCCGCTTTGCTGTTTGCCCCATTATTTTCTATCTGGCCCATCTCACTCATTCTTGTTATCTGCACTCCCACCGTAGGCATGCGAGTTTATAACCTTTGAAAACAAAGTCCTGCCAACCACTCTCTAATAAAGATTTGGCAACATTTCCAACGTAGCTGAGAATTTTATTTATTTAATTTTTTAATTCACTCCTGCTTATAAGGGATTTGGGTCGTGACTGAAACTTTCCCATCAGATAACCCAGCAGCGTACACTCTGACTCTCTGGTTTTCTGACCATCCAGGCCTCTGGAAGACCTGGAAACGAGACAGGAAAGGAGGGCCAGTAGGGAACACAGTGAACGCTGCACCCACATACCCCCTTCTGCCTTCCTCAAATTCCTGGCCATCCCATCACCAAAAATGTGCCAAAGATTGCGAACTGGATTGCTTCTGCCAAGAATATATAAGCATCCTAGTAGGGTTTTCAAAGACAAAGAAATGCTACCAAAAACCAGATGGGACTTTGCTATAATGGTTACATGTCACAGCTGGAAAGGTGACGAAGAGAAGATAGTTTGGAACAAGACAGCCCCCAATGTGCCCCTCTTGACTGCCATGTCCGTGTCCTCCCCGTGCATTGTCGGATGTGAGCCCACGCTGCTTCTGCTGCTTCTGTAGGAATCCATTCTCAGGATACTTGGTGACTGCCATTCACCGGCGAGATGCTGAGGGGCATATGCGCAACGATCACGGTTATGACATATGCTGAGAACACGAGGACTCAGGTGCCTGCCCGAGACAACACCGCTACCGTCATCCCACCTCCACACGCCGGGGGTCATCCGGCACGGCTGGGCGAGCACCCACCCAGGAACGTGAGATGATAAAACCTCACTTCACAAAAGAAAGTCAAACCATTAAGTTATTATCACATTTAAAAGCAAAGAGTGGAAAATTAACCTGCCAAAGAAAACAGCTCGCAGGAGCAGCAGCTGGAATGAGGGCAGGCGGGGCGGGAGGAAGTGGAGCGCGGCCCCAACAGGAAGCACCTGAACTCAGGTGAACGCAAATCCCACAGCTGCGTCAGGCCCAATGGAATCTTCTGGGTCAAAAGGCGTGGCTGCGATTCATGCCTGGAGCCAGGGAAGGCAGAGGTCAGACACTTCTGAGTATCTATTTCTCAGTAAATGAGGTTTCTTTCCTTCTGAGGCTCCGCTAGGAGACCGGGTGCATGTGAACGACTTCTAACTGGTTTGGCTCCGAGCTAAGAGCAAGAGGGAAGGTAGATGCTGTGGTCTCCATGGATCAATTAAAGATCAATCAGAAGCGGAGCTAGAATATTCCAAAATTACAAAGTGAGTCCATGGGGAAGATGGGGTTTGACTGAGAAGTGGATTTGTGCAGCGCCTCAGGAACATGGCAGCTAGGCGGAGGGAGGTCCTTCTGGACCCTTCCTTCATCATGTGACCGCAGGTCTTTCACTCTTGAGGCAACAATAGGAAGATGCCAATCATCGGAAAACCAAGTCCTGGGCACAAAAGGTACCAGCCTGGGTCAGGAAGGAAGCTTAGCTTCCTGGTCTTCTTGCCCAGGGCTGATTTCCCTCTAATCTTGCTAACTACATCCAAGCACTCCTTCCTCAGACCCCTTTGTTTGTCGCTATAGAATACCTGAACGCTTTGCCGGAAAGTTCTCTTCAGACGAAATGGCTTACGGATGAACGTCATGAATGGGCACTCGCTCTGTGAGCTAAAGGTTTGCACTTAACTCTGGGCCACATTTACAGGGGCACAATTGCTGCTCCTGGAGAAGAAGCAAAGGGCTTCTGATATTTACTGAACTGCTATATACATATCTGGAAGGCAAAAAAAGAGATCCAACGGGTAGATGTTACAGGCAAGCAGATTAGAATTCACCAAGTTAAATCTCTTCAATTATAGCGGTGTTTGCTTTGTCCAGTACTGAAGCCCGTCACTGGGCATGCTTAAGAGATCTGAACAAAATCCCTCTTAGCAGCACAGTGGAAGGGATGCCAGCACTGACTAGGAAAGAGAGAAGTCTCAATCTAAAGATCCTACAATTCTGCAGTAAATAGTATCATAGGAATAGTCTTTCCACAATAACATGCATTGTAGTACAGCCATGCAGTGGGGCAGTTGAACAAACATGAGCTTCAGGGAAAAACTAGACAGGAGAGGTGGCTATCCCTAACTCCATAGCAGAGGGTGATTCTAACCTAGATTTGGATAAAAACTGACCAGTCAACAGACCTGAACTCAGAAAAAGGGTTGGAAAAAATAATAAGACTGAAAGGACAGAACCTTTAGGATCAAATCCAATGGGCAAAGGGAGCTATACTTGTAAATTACACATGGATAGGACATGAGGACCAAACTTAATGGCATGGGTTTTTTTTGTTGTTGTTGTCGTTTGTTTTTTTTTGTTGTTGTTGTTGTTTTTTTTACCTTTTTAAAAATTTTAAATGCTTACTCTAATAGGAAAATTCGGATTCTGGTTTTTCTACTCTGGGTAAGGAGGAGAATGAAAAATCTCGCCTCCGCCCAGTGCCCATGTCTGCATGAGCAGCACAAAAGCTATAAAAAATTTCCATTCTGGGGCGCCTGGGTGGCTCAGTCAGTCAAGTGTCCAAATCTTGATTTCGGCTCAGGTCGTGATCTCAGGGTCATGAGATTAAGCTCCAACATCTGGCTCTACACTCAGCGGGGAGTCAGCCTGAGAGTCTCTCCTCCCCCCCACCCCCTCTCCCTGCTCACATACACACTCTTCCTCTCTCTCTCTCTCTTTTAAATAAATATTTAAAAAAAAAAAAAAAAAAAGAACTTCCATCCGCAGATGACAGCCTCTTTGACCAAATGCCACAGGGCTGGCAAAGATTTCTAAACAGATTAATGAGAGGCTTCTGAGAATGTTAACTCAAAACCATTGTTTCTAAGATACAGCCTGGGTCTCTTGGAGAAAAAAGCTGGCCAGTTAAAAGGAAAGGTATGGATATGAATATTGTAGACTCACTGGTCGAGTCGCTGTAACACGGCACCAACATTTTCTGCAAAACTGTTATTACTGTACTAGTGGTGCTGTCTTAGAAGTCTATGCAGCTCTGTCATTTAAAAAGCTAACCATAACATAATGTTAACATATGGAAACCAGGCTATCCTTGTTCTCCAGGCTCAGGTGCCCCTACTGACCACAGCATCTTCTTAGCACCAGAAGGGTTGGTCTTACAACCCTTCTGGCCACTTCTGCATTTCCTTCTTTAGAACCCTTTAAATAAAAACAAAAGCAGAGGAAAAAAAACAAACAAACGTGCAATTTACTACAGCAAGTAAAAGCCAGGATCCATTTAGCGTGTGCATTCCTTGCAATTCACTGGTATGTCCCTTCTGAAGAAAATGACAATCAAAAATAACTTCGCTGTACCACTGATGTTTGCCACCAAGCCACGCCCCACGGTCCCACCACCCAAATCACACACGCGTCTCCACTCTGGCACACTAACCGTCCACCATACACCCACCCAACAATCAAGAAAAGAAGACCTTCCTAAGAAAGCAAGTCACACAGACACTAGCTTTACACCCCCAATGGGATCTGCCGGGAGTGAAACATACAAAGTCAGCCCACACACATTCATGTGGTCTCAAAGTAACTCCCCATCAAACACTTACTCATAGAAAGAGGAAACCAGTCATTTTAATGTAGAGAAGACTGGCAGACGCTATGTGTGTCACCACCAAGGGACCAAAGTTAAAATCACGAGTAACGAACCAAGTTGGCATCACGCACTTCCTGATCTGAGGTGCTTAGAACCCAGCACTCCTCTGGTGTTCTTGCTAAACCTGAATTAATCATGACATTAGATAATCTACAAAATACCAGGCCTGTAACCTTCAGAAACACTGCTAGCTGTCTGAGCGCCTGGGTGGCTCAGTCGGTTAAGCATCTGACTTTTGCTTTCAGCTCAGGTCACGACCTCAGGGTCCCAGGATCGAGCCCACACTCTGCCCTTCCCCCCACTTGCATGTGTGCATGCTCTCTCTCTCTCTCTCTCTCTCTAAAATAATCTTTAAAAGTAAAAAAGTGTTAGTTGTGAAAGGAAAAAAAGAAAGAAAAGAAAAGGAAAAGAAGTATGACACAGTCTACAAAGGGGACATCAGACAAATTGACAGCTAAATGTGTTCTTGGCCAAGAAAAGAGACAACTGGCAAAACTTGAATGAAATCTGTAGACTGGATAATAATATTAAATCCTTGTTAATATCTAGATTTTTACAGAATGTTAACTGTCTGTACTTGTGCTTATAATAACAGAATGTTCTTGGTTTGAGTAAATACACAGTGAAATCCATAAAGTCAGAGGGGCATCGTGTGTGTAACTTGCTCCCAAATTTTCAGAAAAAAAAAAAACAAAAAAAACACAAAAACTTATGTACATATATTTGTACACACACATGGACATGTGTGTGGGTGTGGGTGTGTGTATAGAGAAGAGAGAGAGAATATGATCAAATAAGTATGGTAACATGTAAAACACAAACATTAACATTTGGGGAATGTGGGAAGCTTACATAAGGATTCCTCACAACATTTCCATGACTTCTCCAAGTAAAAAGCTTTTCAAGATTAAAAAACAATAATAATGACCCAAGTGGGTCTGAGCTTTCCAAGGACGGAGGTGGAGAAGGAGGAGGAATATCCCATCTCTGTCCCATGTGCACCCCCATCCCCAACACCTGAGAAGCACCGGATCGTTGTTGGCTTTCCTGACCGCCACTTTGGAAGCCTGCGGTGAGTTCGCCCAGGGCACCGCTACATCTCCAGAGCCCCAAAGCCTAGTACAGGGCCTGCCATATACTGATGGCTCAAGAAATGGTCAATGAGTGAATGAGCTATAAGAAGTCTCTGAGAGAAACCGGGGACAGCCCCCACCAGGGTGCTCCAGCCGCAAAGTTGGTAGATTATGGTGCTCCTGTATAAATGGCTAGGTGGGAATGAGGGGCAGGAGGCATCCAAATAAAGAGTAAGATATGGTTCTCCCAAGGGGTATTCTCTTTATTGAGGAGGAATGGTAACTAAGCATGTGTCCTAGAGTTGTCCTGAAACGGCCCTACTCTCTGGACTGGGGGAGGGAGGGCATACATTCCAGGTATGATGTGCGCCAGTGCCCAAGGTCTCTGGGGGATCCCGCATAAGCTATCTGATGTACCGAGATGAACCTAAATGAAGACCAGGGAGGGCCCCCTGGGTGGCTCAGTCAGTTAAGTGTCTGACTCCTGGTTTCAGCTCAGGTCGAGATCTCATGGGTTGTGGGATTGAGCCCTACATCGGGCTCCATTGCTCAGCGAGGAGGCTGCTTGAAGGTTCTCTGCCTCTGCACCCCCAATAAAAATAAATAAAAATCTAAAAGAAGAAGAAGAAGAAGAAGAAGAAGAAGAAGAAGAAGAAGAAAGGGAGGAGGAGGAGGACAAGTAGACCAAGATTCCCCAAGATGACATTAAAGACTGAAACAGCTCCCTAGTCAGTAAATACTTCATTATGAACACAATGCCCCATTACATTCTGTTCTTACCTCCCAAACTGACTAGCACTTAGTTTCTCAAATTCACACTGACTACACACATGAGGTATGAAATTGGAATCATTTTAATTACCAAAGTTCAAGAAAGCTTCGAAAAAAAGTTGTTTAGCAGACGAAAAACGTGACTTTGCTTCAAAAATTCAGCTAATTCAAGAACATCCCAACAGATTGCTTTTCCAGAGACATTCAAGTCTGAATAGAGATGAAAGGGGGTGGGGGGGAAACAATCCTCAGGCCACCGGAGTGTAAGTCTTAGGGGATGTTCCTATAACCCAAAACTGGGTTATAGAAAATTGGGATCTACAAGAAATGTGCTTTCTTGAATCACCGAGATCCAAGTTCACAATCATGAACACCATGTGATAATATTCCAGAAACAAATTAAACAAGGCAAACCGTGGCAAATAAGAGAGGGCAGGACTCCAAATGGCAAACCTGATTTGCATATTAATGCAAAGAAGGACTTTTTGCTTTAATGAGGAATACAATTTTCGTGGAATCTCTAGGTGAGATTGCTGTGCTCACTTGTAGGGACTTGTTTACCAACTTATTTGAAAATGAGTTCATATGGCAAATCTAAAACATAATGGGGATGGGGGGAAAAAAACCCTTCTTAATGAATAACTAATCACCAGTGAGCCCACAGAAGAACTGGGGCAGGCTGGTACAGCTGCCTCGCTCTCCATTTTACTTGCCACAACTGGGGGGCCAACTAGCTCCCCCTCAGAGTCAATGCCCTCCTCTAACTTGACAAGGGCAGGTGTGTAACTCGCTCTGAGCGTTAGCTGCCAGCTACTTGTTGATTTGTCCCTAACAACACCCTTCCACTTCCTATCTCCCAGTATGAAGCTGCCCCGCCTCTCTAGAATGAAGTGGGAGAAGGTAGACGTATCACATCTCCTTCTAGGTACTCCCAAGGGGATGTTGTTTATATAACCCCAAAGGACACAGAGTAAAGACAAGAACGTTACCTGATGAGCCCTACCTCGGGATCAGGAGCCAGCTTCCAACCCTTCTGTGCTCAGTATCCCTCCCGTCCCCAACATGATCTAGTCCTTGGGCTGCCAAGGGCATGGCTCTACCAGCGTCAGCTGAAATTGCAAGGATCTGTGGTGACCTGACACCTGACCTAAGGGTTCTATTAGGGACCCCTCTATGGAGTTCGGCTAGAACCTCAGATCTACACGCAAATCATTACACGGTGTGGCACTCTTCTTATTTTAACACATCCGAATCAATCGATATCTCCCCTCCCACACACTCCTCCATTCTCCATGAGAACCCATACTCATGATACCCCTGGGCTGTCATACCAGCGGGACGATAATGGCATTTTGGTGAAAATCAAGCCCTCATCTATTTTGGTCTGAAGCGGAAGCCAAGACACTAGATCCAAGGATAATAGGACGGCTCCCGAAATGTGAGTCTTCGTGCTGGTCATCAGTTGCTGGTGTGCTATTACCAATGAAAAATGCAGAAGCTTTCGCCTCTTGGTTCCCACCCCCAACTGGTTCTTCTTACCTTTGGTTCCATTGAAATGAAACTGTGGGTTCCTCTGCTCGAGAGAACTGACCTTTTAATCGTCCTGCTATGGTAGAAGTGGTAGTAGTCCTTCAGGGCCCCGATCTGCAAAGACAGGAGGAGAAGCCCAGAAGGGAGTTAGTGGGAATTAAAGAGTCTTCTGTGTTCCTGTGTTGCATGAAAATAAGAACACAAAACAAAACCAAAAAAAAAAAAAAAGGTCCATAAATTATGCAGTTGCCTCTATGCTTAAATGTTACTTGAACCCTAGTGATCACTTTTCCAAAGAAGGACATGTGACATGAAATGGAGTGTCCTTGAGGCAGTGACTGCGGAACTCAAGATTATAATGGGGCAGCTTAGCTCTCCGTATCTCCCTTTTAATGTTTAATTTATATGCAGCATTTTAAGTAATTCTATATCCATTTATATCCAAATGTGGGAAAGAGAAAAAAAATCAAATAGCGATCTGGTTATAAAAACACACTGCATTCTGTTTGCTCCGAGAAATGTACAATGAAGGACCTCGTTAGATTATTTATATCATCAATTTGAAATCAGTCCTGAGCAGTTGGTCATTCACAAAGGAAACACTACTTCAGTTTGTTTCCTGCCTTCAGTCGACAGTATAACGACATCGCAGTTATGCATTTATTACAAACTAAAAGTGGGCGGTGGTATCTGGAACCAGAAGAAGATCGCATACCCTAGCTACCAGCTAAGCAACCCGGGTAAAGCCAGTGCAAGCCAGTTGATCACAACCACTTCTTTCAACATACTCATCTTCTCACCTGTGCACCCCTCCCTTTTGCTGAAAACAGTTCAGTCTGCTTAGGATAGCTTTAAAAATAAGTCACTGGCCCTTTCAGAAAACAAACAAAATCCCAGATAATCAGGTTCTCTCAGCAGATTATCAGATGTGGGTCACATACATGGAAATGGAACAAGACAGCAAATGAACACAGAAGAGCCTGGTTCTCGCTCTGGGTGACACTGCTCAGAAGTGGCTTCTTAGCTAAATCCCATGTACTTACTATGCCTCCATTTCCATTCCTATAAAACCAGGTGTTGGGCTGGTTAACGTCTTTTTTTTTTTTTTTTAAGAGTTTATTTATTTGACAGACAGAGATCACAATTAGGCAGAGAGGCAGCAGAGAGAGAGGAAGGGAAGCAGGCACCCCGCTGAGCAGAGATGCCTGATGTGGGGCTCAATCCAAGCACCCTGGGATGGAGACCTGAGCCGAAGGCAGAGGCTTTAACCCACTGAGCCACCCAGGCACCCCTGGGCTGGTTAACTTCTAAGATCACTGCAGCCCTCAAATTCAATCAAATTCTACTCTTTGACAATGACACTTTTTTTTCCTTCTTTGCTTTGCCCAAATACATCAAATGGGCTATTTCTCCAGAACACCATGGCTCTACCCTAAAAGAATGACCATCAACAGCATGGTTTCCAATGGGGACAATTCAAAAATTGGCTTTCTTAATTTAAAAAAAAAAAAAGGAAAAAACCTCATTGGCCCACCTTCATTTTTCCAGATAAAAGGTTTATTTTTTTAATTCTCTTCTTTCCACCGATTCTCGAGCATCATTCTATCTCTCTGGAGAGGATGACTGACCTAGCTTCTGTGCCACTGAAGAGTCACCCCCTACCTGGGACTTTACACTCTAAATGAATGACTCAAATTATCATTGGATAGGACAGTCTGAAGTCACACATTTTTAACTCAAGTGGAAACTGCCCAGATATACACAGAAAAGATCGGGAACTCGGAAACAGCAGCAAACAATGAGGAAGAAGACACAGATGTCCACAGATATCCTCAGTGTCCAAGAGGGTTTCAAGGAGGGATTTACAGGCCAATTTTAAGATTCCAGAGGACTGGGGCACCTGGGTGGCTCAGTGGGTTAAAGCCTCTACCTTTAGCTCAGGTCATGATCCCAGGGTCCTAGGATCGAGCCCTGCATTGGGCTCTTTGCTCAGTGGGGAGCCTGCTTCCTCCTCTCTCTCTCTGCCTGCCTCTCTGCTACTTGTGATCTGTCAAATAAATAAATAAAAATCTTAAAAAAAAAAAAAAAAGATTCCAGAGGACTAAGGGTAGAATTCACAATGGGCTATGTAATCCTTTATAAGAAAATCTTAAAATCCCAAGGAGCTTAGAGCTTTCATCTCATGTAGCTTTTGTCAAGAGTGCTCCTTGGGTAAACACAGTAGTTTCTGTGGAAATAAAATCTTTGGGGAAGAACTTTATACAGAACCTATCACCAGTGTGCATATGGTCCATGAGGTTCAGACCATGCCCATGCAACTACAATGGAACCTCTTTGATGATAGGAAATAGTTAAATTCAACTGAACCATTAAGCTCAAATGTGGATGAAATATGTCCTGAAGATTTAATTCTGATCCTTTGTGGCCTCTTTGGTAAAGACTGGAATCTTGGACTTACATAGCATGTACAAAGCTGGAAAACAGAATCATCGTCCTGACTTAACATGCTTTGGGATGTCGGATACACCACTGAACTATGTTGGGCTTTGGTTCCTCACTGTAAAATAAGGACACAGCAGGCACAGTGGACAGAGACTGGGTATCAGAGTCAGATGAGGGATAAAAATGTGTACGGGTGAGTGTGGTTATAATGACTGAGCAGCGTAACAGGTGCACTGCCTGGTCAAGGCCTTGCTGGGTATGTAGTTTCTGATTATCGGTTTCCCTTCTAAATTTAAATTTCACTCCTACCTTCTCTCACCTCTTGTCCTGCAATCCCTTACCTCTATCCCTTGGTCAGAATTCCTCTTGGTGTGCCCAACCTAGTATCACCTCTTGACTTCCCTCATCTTAACTGGCCAACTTCAAAAAGTCTGATGATACACTGTTGGCGAGGACGTAGGCACAAATGCAGCATACGTAGGACTGGGAAAGAGCACACCTTGGGACAACTGTTTTGAAAGCCATTCGGTAATATCAGTAAAATTATAAACTGCACCCAACCTTTGACCCTGCTTTTCCACTTCTAATAATTATACAGATATAGTCACTTATGTATAAGAATGGATGTTGGAGAAATTCTGTAAAGCAAAATAATTCAAACAACTAGCTATAATCAGTAGGTGTTTGGTTCTATATGAGCTGAAAGAATTGATCTCAAAGAAAGGAAGGAAGGAAAAAAGGAAGGAAGGAAGGACAGATAGGGGAGGGAGGGAGGAAGGAAGGAGAGGAGAAATAGAAAAAGGAGGGAGGGAGGGAGAAAATAGGACCCCGTTTTCGTAGGAGAACAAAGAAAGAATCTGTACTACGTGTATGCTTATACGCACAGGATATCTCAAGAATACTTGAACTACAGAGAGAGCTTTTCTTTTCATTGTTTATGTGTATGTATTATTTCTTAAATTTAAAAAACTAATTAAAAATGAAAGAAATAGCAACTAAATGAACTAGCGTACACCCGCAAGTGGCACCTACTCTTCCAGGGGGCAAATCCACTTCCCAACGTCTGTGTGCCTGGTACAAGGGCCACCTTTCTCCAGGCCGTGAGATCCCTCTAGCAGGAAGCTCTGCTTTACCTCCACCTTGCAGGGGTCCCGTTTCCTCTACAGAGTCAGGGAACGGTGTTCTATGACTGAGTGATGGCTCATTGACTAAAGGCCTACCATGTGCCAGGCATCGCCCAGCTCTTCTGCAGGTGATTGTATTTAACTGAATTCCCTCAGGAACCCTAGAAGATAAAGATAGTTACCTCCACTTTGATCAGTGAGGTTGTGGGAGCTCGGGGAGTGCCCACACCTACACAGCTAGGACGGTAAGGGGTGGGCTGGGGGCGGGGCGGGGGATGTAAATCCCTGCTGAACAGCTAGCTAGCATCTGAGCTTAGGCTGCACAGTTTATCCCACAGGTGGGCTCGGTCCCGCAACCTTCCGTGAGCTTCCCTGCACTGCAGAGCTAAAGGGCTCCACTCTTTGCAGCCAGGGTTCTGATGTGATTAAGGTTCTGCCAATCAAAGGCAGACTACAGCATCCTGGGGCGGGCTCCTGGGGGCCATTATGTGTTTAGCGGTTGTGCTGGCAGAGGTCTTAATGCAGGCTGCTAGCTTTCTGCGCATTTGTTTTGCAACATCCTGTTTTGTTGATAAATTGGTAAGAGATCACAGAAGAGCTATGGGGGCAACAGAGTAGCTTCCTCGTGCCTCGGTTTTTTGTGGGGGATGAAGCAGCAACTCTTGGGGAGGCCTATTGTGTGAGGGGGCATTGGGGGACACTTCTGAAAGCTTTGTCTTCTCGAATGATTCTACAGGCTATTTAATAGTCTATACTGAATGCCTTCCAAAGTAGAATGACTAAGTGGATTCTGCAGAAGGCTCCCTGCTAAATCTAAAATTGGAGAGATCAAAACTTCCAGAAAAGTAGCTGCTCATTTACACAATCTCATACAACTTAGAGACCCTCCAAGTTATGTACCTCTTGAGTCATGAACGCTTATGGGCCCCAGTGAGGCCCAGGCCCCCGGGTGACTAAATGTGTTCTGACCACCTGTTAAATGAACACACTTGCTTCCAGCCCTCTCGGAGCCATACGCACCAACCTCCTCTTTCAAATCTGTTTTCTACACCACAGCCAGAAAAAGGCCAGAAAATGCAAATCTGGTCATACTCCCGTCTAAAATTTCTAGGGGCTTCCCTCTGTTCTGAAAAGAAACAGTAATAGTTAATATTGAATATTACTTAATATTATAGTTTCTAAAGTAAATCAGAATAATAATATCATATCAACATCAATGTTATGCCAAGAACTCTCTTGCATGCTTTACCCAAGTCTTTTTTTTCCTTTTTGCTGCAAGACAACAGCTTAAGGGTAGCACATGTTAGCTCCATCATGCTACATCATTTGCACAAAATAATCTGTCACCTTGTGGAGTTATACATTTTAATCTAAATCTATATATTTAAAAGCATGTTTATGTCTCTTGTCTATTAACATGCATGTCCCTTATTGGTGAGAATTGTGTCTTTCATATTCTTTCAACAGCACTGAGCATGCTGAGGGCATTTAATAAACATTAGGAAGAAAAATGTCATAACATATTGAGAGCTATTCAAAAGAAAGACAGTGTATGAAAACAAAGCAGTAATATTATCTATAACCTGACATTCCACCCAGCTCCTCCAGGGTAATGTAAAACAAAAGATGACTGTGTTTGTATGTTACCTAATACCAACAAGGGCTAAAACAAGAAGCAATTTGTAACTAACAAAGGGGGGGTTTATAAATAAATCAGAAGCTATTAGCATATATGAAGTACAAAATCAATAGGAGAATGGCCTAAACTGAACTTTTTCCTTAATTCCACATAAAGGAAGGAGAATAATTCTTTCCCTCTTGACCCTCTTAAGCTCCCTTTCTCTATAATCACACACAAAACACTCTTCCCTGCCAATCAGCACAACACGATTCTATACAACAGTAAGCTGATAAATTTCATCTTTTGTTCCCAATTCTGTCAAGCGTTTGTGCCTTTTCTTCCTTAGTGGCCGCCTCTCACCCTGGCACCCAGGGTTTTCCTATGGCGACCCTTTCGCAAACCAAACTCTTCTTAGAAAGTTTTTTTTTAATGAATTATTTTATACTAAAGTGTAAATGACTGGTTAAGACTCAATGTCTCCATTCTTTCAGGAACAACTGCATTTGATAAGAAAATTAAAACTTAAGCCAAATAAATGAGACCACTGTGTTTCCCAATTTCCAAAAACAATCACTGTCAGAAAACAATTATGGGAGGGTTTTTGCTTTGGTTTTTGTTTTTCTGCTAGCAAGAGGGAACCTTCTCTGTGTACCTGAATTCTTACATCCCAAGGGAGCTATTGAATTCTGAGCCAAGTTAGGAGCCAGAAGACTAACTTTTTGCAATGGCTTTGACCCCAATGAGGAGCTGTGTGGCCTTTCTGAATACATTCACCACCAACCGTCTCACCCATGCTTGTGACTAAAATCCCTTCTAGTCTAATGACTCCAGGCATATAGCTGGCAAATCTTTCACACATAGTCCTATAGGGTGACCAACCATGTTGGTTTTCCCAGGACTAAAGTGTTTCCAGAGACACAGAACTTTTCAATACTTAAACTGAGCAGTCCCCATCAAATTCGGTCACCCTGATTATGAAGCAGCAAGGTCAAGGGCCCTGTGGCCACCTCCATAAAACTTGTCTGCCTTGTTCTCCTTCCTGCCCTCTCCAATTTATACATTTATCCAAATGTATAAATGTACAAATGAACTCCCTTTTGAAAAGCTATTTATCTCCACTCCAGAAATATTTTTAAATAGGCAAAATTTGAAAAGATACTTCACAAAAGGAGATATACAAACAGCCGATAAGCATTAAAAAAGATGCTTAAGTGCAAATTAAAATCATAAAAGCACTGTACACACACCCGAATGGCTACAGGTTAAAGGACAGACAACACCAAGCTCTGACGAGATACTAGAGCATTGGCGCTCTCACACATTGCCAGCGGGAGTATAAAATGGTTCAACCTCTTTGGAAAATCATTTGGTAATTTCTTATGAAACACACATCCTCCTCATGACCCAAACAATTCATTTCTACATATTTACCCCCCAAAAAGGAAACCCTGCTTTGAAACAAAACTCATACACAAATGTTTACACCAGCTTTCTTAGTAACACTCCTGCCCTGGAGACAATGCAGATGTCAATCAATAGGTAGTTGGAGAAATATATCGTGGTATATCCATACAGTGGAACAAGCTGCAATAAACAGGAACAAACTGTTGATAAACATGACAACATGACAATCAAACCATGATGCTGACGCAGAAGAACGCACATGGTATAGTTCCACTGGTGTGAAATCCTAGGACAGGGGATCTATGATGATAGAAGACAGATGAGTGACCATCTGGGTGTGGAGTAGGGATCGACTGGGAAAACCTGGAGAAATCTGGAATGTTGGGAATATTCAGTATCTTTATTATAGTGGTAATTACTGGGTAACGAGTGCTTCCATGAGCTGGAACCAGCTCATCGTAGACTTACAAGATCCAATTTCTTATCTTCCCAACACCCTGTCCAATGACATCACACTGATGACTTGAAATCAACAATGACGGAAATATTAACCTATCAAAGAAATTGGCAAAGTTTACAAATAAGGGCTTCTTACCCTCCTGACAAGTCACTTTTCAGTATTCATCAGCACACCATGGAGTACAGACATTGTTCAACACTCATCCCGCCTTCTACGAAAATGGCTGCATTCGGAGGTATGTAAATTAAACATCAATAATGGTGATTTGGAAAGTTATAAATTCCCCTCTACTGTCATTCTGTAGACTGACAGACTGGAAAACTCAAGAACCCAGTTACCTGGAGCTGGAATTTACCTTCCAGCTTGCACCTTGTCCCACCCCCTCAGGTGGGATGGGGAAGAACCAAGTCACTAAGGCCACTGTTCTTGCAGACTAACCTCTTCTGATGCCCAAAGTGGAAAAGACGGAAACTTTAACTTGCTGAATTCCATCTGAGCTTGTAGACACAGCACCTGGATAAATTGCTTCCCTTTGTTTTAAATACTGACTGTGATGTATCTTCTATGCTTCCCTAAGAATATTAAAACCACTATAGTAATTTACCTTCTGTGTTCCAGACTCTATAACATTCAAAAAAGAACCAAAGAGAGGTTGGCCATGACTGCTTGCCTCAAAGTCACCAAGAACACTCCAACCTTAGGGTCTCTGTCCCTGCTTTTCCTCTGCCTGAAATACTCTTTAAAATTTCTATGACTCACACCCTCTCTGCTTTCAGATCTTCGGTCAAATGTCTCCTTCTCGTGGAGGCTTTCACTGACCCTCTCCCAACTTAAAATTGCCATCATGCCCTCCCGCATACCACACTCCCTTGCCTGATTTATTTCTTCCTGTAACACTTCTCACCATGAACATATTATATATTCTTCTTATTTATCCCATTTATTATTGGTCTTTCCCCATTAGAATGTTAGCTCCCTAAGGGCACGGATTTTTATTTGACTCACAGATGGATTCGTTTTAGCTCCTCTTAACAGAGCCAGGCTTACCCAATAAAGGTGCAGAATGAGTAAATGGCCTCTGCCCTGGGGGAAATTAACACAATAGTGAGCATGTCTCTAAACCTTTGGGAAAGTTTCTTGCCCATTTCTCAATGACCCTTCCTGAGACATAACTTTAACAGATAATGTAACAGACTCTTTATGCTTACTACATGTTGAATGAATAAAGTCACCACATGTAAACATGTCCAAAATTCAAGAATCGACCACCAACAACCACTTACTCACCAAAATCTACTTTTATGTTTCTTAGTTCCCTCCCTTGTCCCTTCATAGTCAATGACTTCTTGGAATCACTGAACGCAAGTGGTATTTATAACAAGGCTGTTGAATTCATTAAATAGTAAATGAGAAGGCAAGTAAAAGCAGATACATGATGAACTGCTAATATTTACAGAGCACAGACTAAGTGCCAGCATTACTATACCGTGTCCTCATCACACAACGGCAGGAAGTAAGTATCATGATGGACGTGTTACACGCAAGAAAGCGGAAGCTCACAAAGTTTAAGAGTTTACCTTGGCCCACACAGCTTGCGAAGGAGGATCCCAGGTAACCTAACTCTAGAGCATATGTTCTTAACTACTCTAAGAGATGTTTGAAATAAAAGGTTTCTAAGGATGAATTTAAAACCACAGCTAACCAAGGGCTCCTGGGTGGCACAGTCGGTTAAGCATCTGATTCTTGGTTTGTGCTCCAGTCATGATCTCAAGCCCTGAGTCGGCCTCCATGCTGAGCGTGGAGTCTGCTTGGGAATCTCTCTCCCTTTCCCTCTGCCCCTCCTGCTCGCACGTGTATGCTCTCTCTACAATGAATGAAATCTTAAATAAATAAATAATTCATAAAACCACAGCTACCCAGAGATCTCAATTACCCAGAAAACTAGTCTACGGCCATACCACCCTGAAAGTGCCCAATCTCATCTGATCTCGGAAGCTAAGCAGGGTCAGGCCTGGCTAGTACTTGGATGGGAGACCCAGAAAACTGTATTCCTAAGAGCTGTACGTAGAGCGGATGTTTTCTAGGGATAGTTCTATCGACTTGGGAGCATACGCAGAAGAGACTTACATTAGTGTCTCCATGTGAGAAAGTAGCTTTAAGACAGATCTTCGTAAGTTCAAAGGGAATTTCACATTACACAAGTACTACTTGGCCCCACACATCTTAGATACCATTGCACTGGGCCATAGAACGCCACAAAATTACATGAAGATGTAATTTCTTTCCTACACTACACAGATATCTTTCCTACACTTGAGTTTCGATCAGTCGCTCAGAGCATATTTCTGATTTCTTCCTGAATTCCTTCCAGTTCGGGCTCAGCATTTGAGCTCTTTGGAGAGGTCTTCAGAGAATGGCATCAGAGTATGTGAATCATAGGCAGAGCCCTATGACAATTTTTTCCTTAAATCAGGGTGCTCAAGGGAAGATGTATAATCTGTGTTCTGAGATTTGTGGGCATGTGATGGGTTGAATAGTGACACCCTATCCCCCCACGCCCATCGATATGTTCACATCCCAATTCCCAGAATCTAGGACTACGTTACTGGATATGACAAAAGGACTTTGCAGCTGTGATTGAGGATTTTTAGATGGGGAGATTATCCTGGATTATCTGGGTGGATCCAGTGTAATCACAGGGGTCCTTATAAGAGGAAGGTAGCAAAGTCAGAGAAGATGCAATCGTGGGAGCAGAGGTCAGACAGAGAGATGGAAGCACAGAGCAGAGATGCGGGGTCGGGGGAGAAATAAAGAGAGGAAAAGAGAGAGGGAGTGATTTGAAAAGGCTATGCTGCTGGTTCTGAAGGTGGAAGAAGGAACCACAAACCAGGGAATGTGGTTGGCCTCTAGAGGCTGGAAAAGGCAAGGAAATGGGTCTTCTCTAGACTCTCCAGGAGGAACGCAGCTCTGAGGACACCTTCATTGTAGGTTAGCACTTCCGGCCACCAGGATTGTAAGATAGTGAGTTTGTGTTGTTGGAAACCACTAAGTGGGTGGTTATTTGTTATGGGAGCAACAGGGAACTACTAGATGTTAGAACTAGCACCTCAGTAGACATCCGTGAGAAGCAAAGAAAATAAAGTTGGATTATTCATATTTGGGGCCAATTTATATTTCCTTATTTTCGGGACCCTCTGGGCATTCAATGACCAATTTCCAAATAACTATACCAATATAATAACAGTGTTGGATATTGCCTCAGCACTCTGCTAAGTCCTACGTTAGCATTATCAAGTTTAATGCTCAAAAGCAAAACAAAACAAAAAACTCGAAAACCAGGATATTTGCCCAACAAAAGAGAATTAGCAAATGGCTAATTTCTTCTAAGCCATCATGTAATTAACACTACTAATAACCAAAGCTACCACTTACTGAAGCTTTCCTACATTATCTCCAATCTTTCCAACAAAGGAAGAAGTATTTTAATTTTAGGGAGAAGGAAAAGGAGTCCAAACACGAGAAAAGGTAAGTTATGTGCCCAAATGAAGAAGTAGCTGAGTCTGACTCCAAAAATCTAAGCCTTTTCTATAGCGCTTTGACTTCTGCTTAAAATGTATTTCAAGGGGTTTTGATTTACCATATGTGATTCAATAGGCATACTCAAGTATTCCCACCCCATCCCACCTCCTTGCCCTCAGTAATACGAGGCCTCATTATTTCATTCTACAGCTATCCGATCAGCAGAGTGTGGGAGAATCTAGGTCCCTGTAGTTCACCTTAAGAGGGAATTATCAAAAACATTCTATTCCAAATCCCAAGCAAGCAAGAAACAGATACAATTTCACCAAGGAAATGCAAGCGAGAGAAAACAGAGTAAGCAACAACTTTTCCCAATTTCAAGTGAGAAATCTGCAGTCCGCCCCACTATTCACATGGGACATGAGACTTGCCTCAAAACAAATCACAGAATATCAGAATTGGAAAAACAAAACAAAACAAAACAAAAAACAAAACAAAACAAAAAATAACCTTAGCAGGATTTTAATCTGACTCACTCCGTTAGATGCAGAATCCATTCTTCAGACTGGTCTGCTGCACTGCATTTCCTGGGGTAGCCCATTTGTCAGAAACTTCTCCCGGATAATTGGCCTGACTCCACTTACTACTCCTGGTTCTAGCCTGTGGAGCCAACCCAGAAGGGTCAAATTCTCCAGTCCAAGCCAGACAGCCAACACGTCCCTATTCAGTTTTCCCTGTTCTTGGCTGAACATACAAGTTTTTCCTTTTTTTTTTTTTTTTCCACCTCATGCAAGAAGTCTTCCCAGGTCTTGCTTTTCCTAGACAAGTCAACATGTATAACACCTCCCCAGAAAGCTTGGGGCCCAGAAGAGAACACATGTTAATTCCAGGTCTGCTGGACCCCGGATACAGTCCATGACCCCGTGACTTCTCTTGGTGATGTTCTTCTAATTGAAGAAGTCGCTTAAAATTGAACTGTTCGTAGCAGAATGAACTTGGTCAACAAACAAGTCCTCAGAAACCCTTTTTAATGTGATTCTCCTCCAGTCTCTATTTTTAATTTCTTAAGGGTCAGTGTCAATGTGAATATTAAATGTCATTTTCTATATTCTACTCCGTACTTTCACAGCCTGCTGAGACATTAAGTTTTTACTGAGTGTGTACGAGATGTCAAGCACCAATCCGAAGATGCTGCTGACAGAGCAAACAAAACAAAGCCTCTGCTAAAATGCAGAACTTTTTTTTTTTTTTTTAGGATTTTATTTATGTATTTCACAGAGAAAGAGAGAGAGAGAAAGCACAAGCAGGGGAAGCAGCAGGCAGAGGCAGAGGGAGATGCAGACTCCCCGCTGAGCAGGAAGCCCAACGTGGGGCTTGATCCCAGGACCCTGGGACCATGACCTGAGCCAAAGGCAGACTCTTAACGACTGAGCCACCCAGACACCCCTGCAGAGAACTTTCTGACTTGACTCCGACAACCTCACTGTGTCAACTGCAAGTCTGAAAGTTACGTCTTCTGTACTCAGAGTACTTCCCCCCCAAAGAAACTCAATTTTTCCTATTAGTAGATTGGACATAACGACTGGGTTCAGCATCCAACATATATGATGTTTGTAACAGTTCTTTAAGAATGAGCTGTAAATGGCATCCGGCTTTTATGTTCTCCAGTCCCTTTTTACCCACAATGAATAATTACGTCCTTCATGTAAAATAGTCCTTGTACATTCCGCAGATAAGAACATCCATTACTGCTATTTATAATCAGCTATTTTTCTACGAAGTTCTTCAAAACCCATCTGTAAGTAATTTCTGGAGAAACTAAAAGAAGTTATTGTTTAATATTTAAGCTCTTCCACCTGCTTTAAGACACACATCGCACGCCCACAAAGGAAATCGTCCAAGAGAGGCTGAGGGAGAGGGAGCACACGTAGCCTGCCTTTAGGTCTGGATTCTTTTCATTACTGACCACCTGCGCAACTTGAAGTCTATCCGCGTGTATGGAAACAAACAGAGAAGAGTACGTATTTTGATAGGTGGAAACGTTTCTGGAATTACTCCTGAAATGGTAAATCTTCTCTTTAGATACAATGACTCTCAACTCCAGCCATACATTGGAATTATATGGGCCCTCAATAAAATACTCATATTTGTCCCCCCGACACCCATCCCAGAGCTTCTGACGTGAGTGTCTGAATTAAGGTCAGGGTATCAGTATATTTTTAAAGAGCTTGCTAGGTCATTCTAATACAAACCAAGGTGAAAAATCACTCTTCTAACCCAATCATCACATTCTGCAGAAACAGAACAATTTACTCTGAGTTTGGCGGTCCCCATTCATATATTCCTATCTAATTAATTAAAATACATTTAAACGAGAAAAATATCTAATTTCACTTTAGTCCTAGTGTAACTGGCATGCTTTGCTCTTTTAATTCATTTCTTTAATTATTTTAAAAGCCCTCCTCACCTTCAAAAAAAAATTGGAAAAATGAATTTAGTATAACCAGATTTAGAAATCCTAACATCTTATCATATTGGTAAATAGAGTCTATTTTGAGCTTTACAGCATTTTAAAGGGTATATTTTACTCTTAAAAGGGAAGATTCTGGGTGTAAAGGCTGTGAGCATTCAAAACGTGTGTGATAGAGCCTAAGTGTATTCAGGACAGTTAATGGCTTTGTCATCCTTAATTAAAAAAAAAAAAAAAAAAGACAACAAAACAAACTTACTAGGAAGTGTCACTATCCCAGATTTCAAGACATACTACAAATCAACACAGTATGGTGCTGGCTTGAAAAAAGACACACAGATCAATGGAACATAACAGAGATCCCAGAAATAAACCCACAGCTATACGGTCAATTAACCTATGATAAAGGAAGTGAGAACATACAAGGGGGAAAAGACAGTCTCCCTTCAACAAATGGTGCTGGGAGAACTAGACAGCTACACGGAAAAGAATGGAATTGGACCACTTTCTTACACCATACACAAAAATAAACTCAATATGGATTGAAGACCTGAAGCCATAAAACTACTAAAAGAAAAAATAGGCAGTAATCTCTTGGACATCAGTTTTAGCAACATATTTCTGGATATGTCTCCTCAGGCAAAGGGAAAAAAAGCAAAAATAAACTATCAGGATTACATAAAAATAAAAAGCTTTTGTGCAGTGAAGGAAACCCTCCACAAAACAAAAAGGCAACCTACTGAATTTGCAAATGATGTATCTAATAAGGGGCTAATACCCAAAATAAATAAAGGACTTACACAGCTAAACACCAACAATACAATCCGATTTAAAAAAAATGGGTAGAGGACCCGAATAAACATTCTTTCCAAAGAAGACATACAGATGGCCAACAGACATGTGGAAAGGAGTTCATCATCACTCATGATCAGGGAAATGCAAATCAAAACCGCCATGAGAGATCACCCCATACCAGCCAGAATGCATAATATCAAAGGCACAAGAAATAACACGTGTAAGCAGAATATGGAGAAAAGGGAACCTCTGTGCACTCTTGGTGGGAATGTAAATTGGCTGTGGAAAACAGCATGGAGGTTCCTCAGAAAATTAAACATAGTACCCCATATGATCCAGCAATTTTGCTTCTGAGTATTTATCTGAAGGAAACAAAGACACTACCTTGAAAAGACAGGTGCACCTCCACCATCACTGCATTCTTATTTACAATGGCCAAGATAAGGAAGCAACCCAAGTGTTCACTGATGGATGAATGGATAAAGATGTGCTGGAAGAATGAATAAGATCCTGCCATTGCTACAACATGGATGGAACTGGAAGGTGTTTCGCAAAGTGAAATAAGAAAGACAGAGAAAGACACATACCATATGATTTCACTTACGTGTGGAATCTAAAAAGCAAACAAACAAACTCTTAAATACACAGAACAAATGGGCAGTTGCTGGAAGGGATGTATGTGGGGGAGGGGTGACATAGATAAGGGGAACGAAGAGATACAAACTTCCAGTTACTAAAGAAAATTATTAGGAGGATAAGCTCCCCCACATCTTTGTAATGGCTTCTCACAGATGCTTTGTCACCATCTTGGTCCTCCTTAGGGATTAACAGAGGTAGCACTTGCACGGTAGTGACCCCCCCAAACTGGGCACAGAGCAGGTGATAAATGACTGTCACCTATAACATAACGGCAGAGGGAAAGTAAGTGTGGTTTCCAGCCAGATGAGAAGTTCTGCATTTGGCAGTGCGGAGACTAGGTCCTATTTTTATAGCTCATGAGACTCTGCCACTGTGGACAGGTCATATGAATCAAAGATGCCACAGATACACATCTGTTAAAATAGAGAAAATAAGAGGAAAAATGCCAATACCAAGCAATAGTGAGGATGCAAGTCAATGAAGGGCTCATACATGGTTACTGGGAATCCTTGAAAAACAGTTTGGTAGTTTCATAAAAGAGTAAACATTCACTTACTAGATGACCCAGAAACCCCACTCTTAAATGTTGTCCCCAAGGAAAACAAAACCTTACATTTACGTGAAAACTTGTACCTGAATATTTGTAGTGCCTGTAGTGATAATCACCAGCAAGTAGGACAACTCAGTGTCTTACAACTGGAGAACAGATAAACAAACTTGTATATCGACATGACATAGTATTTTTCATCAATAAAAAGGGCTAACCTACTGATTAATTAATCAGGGATGAACTCAAACTCATTACAAGAAGGGGAAGAAGTCAGGCTCAAAAGGTTGCATACTCTTATTATTCTATCTATAGGACATTCTAGAAAAGGCCATATAGACCAGAAATTACATTAATGGCTGCCAGGAGTTAGAGGTCATGGAAAGAGGCCGATTACAAAGGAGTACAACAAAAGTCTTTTGAGGTGACAAAATAGTTCTCTATTATGAAGATAGTTACAGGACTACATTCATTTGTCCAAAATTACAGGGCTGTACATGAATTTTACTGTATGCAATGACATCTCAGGAAACCTGGTCCCATTTTTCTTTAAAGTCCATAAGGAAAAGCTCAGACATCAAAATGTGTTTACTGGAAAGGTGATACAAATGAAAAAGCAAAAAGTTAAGAAGTTGTTCGGGTAGAAATATATGATCAAATTGACATTCCTCAATTGAGAGGCTTTCCTAAAACTATAGCAACCATTTCCACTCTTGGAATTACACAACACACATAGCAACCCTGAGAATCATTCAGAAGATACAAAGCTTTATCAAAGGGATGAAGTATTTTGACATTTCTTAGTCAAGTACTACTTTCCACTAACACGATGAACTCAGTCACAACAGAACATGACGGACTGTGCTAAATGAACTACGACTGTACCTCTGAAAATATGGCGATTCTGAAACAAAGATAAGGACACATAAATGGCTCAGGGTCTCCTGAGCACTGTTAACCACACCCTTAAAATACATGGTTGGAAAGTAAGCAAAAATCTATGAATCAGTGATTCTCCAAGTGTGGCTCTGGGACTCGAAGCATCAAACCAGTAGGACTGGTGTCACCTGTAAACCTAGTACAAAGGCAGACTGACGTGCCCCACCCCGAACCTGAAGCAGAGTCCAGTCATCGCCCTGTTCAACCAACTCAAGAGGAAGAGACGAGGAAATGGCCACCATGCATGACTGAAGAAGCAACATTTTTTATTAAAGATTTTATTTATTTATTTAGAGAGAGAGAGAGAGCACTTGTGCATGTGCTAGTGGGGGGAGGGATGGGGAGGGGGAGAGAATCCTCAAGCAGACTCCACGCTGAGCATAGAGCCTGACGTGGGGCTCGATCTCACAATCTTGAGATCATGAGCAGAGCAAAAATCAAGAGTCAGAGGTACAACCTACTGAGCCACCCAGGGGCCCCTAATGATGAAGCAACATTTATAAAATAAGACATGAGCACACTGTTGTCTCTCTTGACATGAGCAGTCAAGATAAAGCCAAACCTAGCCTTCCACAAGCCTGCACAGCCTCTATAGTTGAAAAGGGGGTAATTCTAGGTTTCACCCTTTTATAATGTGAGGAGCCCAATTTCAGTTTACAATAAAATTGGATTTTAAGTAGAATTTATCCAACCTCAATTCTGGGAGATAATTAAAAACATTAATAATGTTCACAGCACTAAGAGAGGTATAGTTATCTGTGATAGATCAGTTTATTTCAGAACCAAGTGAGTAAAGTTTTGGAACTAAAATTTCACAGGTGATATACATGTTAATAATTATAACTATTAAAAATTAAAAGTTGTCCTATAATAACCATTAGGTCCTGTCATATTCTGCTTTACATGGACTCTATGTCCTTAGCTTCTGCTTTCCAAACAGGAAGATCAATAATGATTTCTAAATTTTCAATACATGTTTCAGGCACAAAGATCAGGTCTTTCTTTCTCCTCGAGAAAAGGGTTTTGCTATCTCCACGGATGTCTTTGTAGCAAAATGTTATTTTCAGCCATCCGAATGAAGGTTCATTAAGCACAGAGAAGAGGATAAAGTTGTCCCCAATATGGCCACAATTATATCCACAGATATGCTCCGTTTACAAAACAAGGCTTTATTTCCATTAAATTGTCAACATCTCCTCTTGGGAGTCCTTTTTTATTAACACTATCTGTCCATGATATTCAAAAACTACAAATTCATAATTTTGCATACAGGGACCATCTAGCCTTTCAATCACCTCGGGGTAAAATATTTCCTAAGATGTTTGTTCTCAGTTGACATCTAGTTCTTCAGTCAACGCACGGGTCACAGGCAACAAAATCTAAACACTGCCTTAAGCAAAATACTACCAGGGTAGATCTACTGCCTCTCACCTCCACACACACACTTGGCCCTGAAACATGTAAAAAAGAATGCCGGTGTTTTGGATTATCTGTGTGCTTTAGCCCCACTGCCCACTTGAAGAATTTTACAACCTTGTAAACAGGATAAATAATTCACTGGGTCACATGTTTTTGTCTCATTCCATCCCAGGTAACAACTAATTGCTTATATTCACATGCTGTTTCCATCTTTAAAGTACTTCTCCGTACATCGTTTTATATGGGTAATTAAGATAATGTCATACCCCCTGGTAAAACTGGCCAGTTACTTCTTGTTACTTTCATAGTAAAATAAAAAATGTCCTTGTTCGGCCCATGAGGAGCTATCAGATCTGTCTCCTGTCTACCTTTCTAGCACCATTTCCTAACACCTCCTCTTCATTCACTAGCCTTCTCCTACCTAGCCTCAGGACATTTGCACCTGCTACCCATCTCCCTGGGATTCCCTTTTTTCCAATCTCCTATTGTCTAATCCTTTCTTGTCTTTTAGATCTTAGCTCCAACAACAGTTCATCAGAAAAAGTCTTCTCTATGCTCCCTACCGAGTGACCTTCCCAGTTACTCTCTCTCTGGTCAAGTTGCTTATTTCTTTACTAACTTTTAAAATAGTGCAATATTGCCCACACCCATCACAGCGTTTGGCACACAGTGGGCCCAATAAGTACTTACAAAATGAATGAGTGAGTGCGTGAATGAAAACCGTGAAATTAAAATTACCATCCTCATTTTCCAAACAACACAACAGAGGCCCTGCTAAATTCAGGGATTTACCCAACTTTTTACTACAGGCAAGTGATGGAAACCAGGTTTTTGTGATGCCAAGCTCAGTGCCATTTTCACTATTCTATACCAAACCCAAGTAGTTTAAAGAATATCATAATTTGTGCTAGGAGTCATATTTTCAATTTTTATTAAAGGTTCAATACCAACCTGATTAATTTTAGGATTAATATCTTTATCTCAACAATCCCTGAGTGTGGTTAATGTGCCAAGCTTTTAATTTTTTTTTCTTACCATAAAACGTCCATTGACCTTTATCTCAGCAGCCTTCTGGATCTTAAATGTATGTCCAATAAACCCAAAAAGAGAGTTTAAATAACTATTATGCCTACCAAGTAAATGTTCGTATTCATAAAATAGAAAGGTAGAAGTGATGTTTAAGAAAATGTACTCAGTGCAGTAGATTGAGTTTTAAGTTATCTCTCTTCTATCATTCCTAAGTACTTACTGTGGACATAAAAGATAAACTCAATACAGTGTTTTGCCGAAAGAATCATTGCAATGTTTACAGATTTTTACAGTAACTGAAGACATACACTTATCTGGACAAATACCTCGTATCTGGATAAATGAAGAAAAAGTGTATTTAATATATATTCACCTTCTATCTGAGGCTTCTAAAGGACTGAAAATTAATCCATGAATTATTTTAATATTCCAAACACTAAATACTGCCTGATTGCTACATTTGTATCCCTCAAACAGATGCAGGCAATTTAGAAGAACAGAGCTTCACGGTTTTCCTCCCTCTTAGTTCCAACATGGCAAACATTCTGTAGCTAAGTTGTGAAATAGGTTTAAAGCCCCAATAAACTAAAGTGATAAAGACTCAGGGTGGAGAATGGTTCTGAGTGGCCACAAGCACTTACTCCCATTTCAAATGTATCGTGTTAATTTCAATTCTTACCATGGCTGCACTAGATAGGCTGGCACATCTCTATTCTGTTGTTTTTGTTACTGCATAACTTCCAGAGATCTATAAAAGGAACTTACATGCTCACCACGATGGATGAAGCAATTTACCCCTCATTGCACAGTTTAATAAAATCCCGTAAGGCAGTCAAGATCAGCCATGGAACACCGAGTTTAGCCAGCAGTTACAACCCTTACAACGGGTAAAGGCACTCCCATTATAAGCTGGCCATTCCTACTTGCAAAAGTGATTACTACACGTACCTTTCCCCAAATGAGCCTTCTGACTTTCCTCAGCAAAGAGTTCTCTAGTTCCGGGGACCCACTGAGAACGTTCATGCTTTAGTTTTAACCATTAGATCAATCATTTCCCTTCCTACACAAATGGTAAAATTGACATTTTGCTATATTGAAGGCATGAAAAAATAGTTAATATTTCCCTTCACAGTAGCTTAATAAAAAGGGTTTAATAGTCAGATTTTCACAGAACTAGAGAAAAAAAAAAGAGTGACCCCCAAATCGACTTATTTGCTCATACACCACATATGTATATACTCTAATTCCCTTAACAAAATTTTCCCACATGCCTCTTTCTCTCTCTCCTAGAGTCCCTGATAAATATAAAAATTTTTAGCAATAATCATTTAAAGAAATATGTATACATCCTACAAAAGATGACTAGAAAACCTTCTCTACGTAATGAATAAGGCAACTCTCACTGGAGTGAGAGTTTTTTATATCCATTTTATAACTGGAGCTTAAAGACACTAGAACTCAGGTCTGCTAAACACCAAGTGCCCTGCTTATCCAAGCCTCTTCTCTTTGGGTTTCAGTTTCTTTCCTCTTTATAAGGGGGAGGGAGTGAGGTGTGACGTGACACCACTGCCCACAATTCTATAATCCAATGGTTCTAACTACGTAAGGGGCATTTACAGTTTTTAGGGGACATTATCAAGGGGACCCTTCTAAAGCCACAGGATGTTGAAAAAGGCATTTCCTTCAAGACAAACAAATTATCATTAATTAATACACCCCCTATGCCCCTCACACACACTTCCTTCCCAACTATAAGGAATAATCAGATATGATATGGTGATGTGGGGACAAAGGCAGTGCCTTAGTGGAACACTGGATCCAGCAAGATTCAAGCAATAAATTTTATGGAACTTTGCCATCCTCTCCCATCACAAAGCCCTTTATGATAACACTCAAGTAAACCCATCTGGTTGAGTTAATAATTAGTTTAAATCTGTTACAAGTTAATGATGCACATACAAGTCATTCTGGGTACGTGATGATACAGCGAGTTTGTGATACAATTTACAGATAATATTTTGCAGTGCCTTTCATTTTTCCTTATTTCCTACTCTGATTAGAAAATAAAGTCATTAAAGAACAAGCAGGACCTTCAAATAAGACATATACACCTACTGAATTCAAAGGGGAGGGAAAAAGCATTCTCAGGAATCCCATCGGGTTTCAGAAGGACCTCTCAAAGGCTAAGATAGACCCTGGGCCACTTCCATATTTTGAGCTGCCTGTTGTATTATAAGATAAAGAAAATGCTAAAATATGCAGCATGTTTACGTAATACAAAAATCTAACTATGCAATTCACCGGATAGTTTTAGAATGTGCAATGCACATTCATTAGGAGGATACTTCCCATGAACAGTGCAGTAATGAGACACGAGATGGAAGTTTTCAAATGGACATTGTATTTCAATTCAACCAGAGCACAAAACTGTATGCATAAGCTCATCGGGGGTTATTTTGTAAACATCAAACCTGGAGCCAAATAATCTTCTGGCCCATGTTCCTGGGATCCTGTTCCTTGGGTGAGATCCTAGAGTTCACTTAAATGTCTGTGATGTGCCTACTGCCTTTGAGAGCCATTATATGAAAAAAAAAAAAAAAAGGCACAAAAATGGGCACTCTATGTGGAAACTACATATATGTGTGTCTATACAAAGATCATCCCCCTTTCTGAACGCAGATAGATTGTAATTTAACAAAATCTGAGCAGTGAGGCTCGAATCATCAATCATCAAAATGCAATGGGGTTGAAAATGGGCTAATGTTTCACGTGTTTTGATGGTAATGAGAAAACCGAAGGCTGAGGCCAGAGTTGGGGGGGTAGGGGTGGGGGCAGCGGAGGGGGGGCAGGTAGAGAATGGATCTCTGAGGGAAAGAGAGGCCCTGAATGAGCTGTGGGGGATCTGCCAATGTGTCAGGTGCCCAGGAAGAAGTGAGCACAGGGGTTGTTCTCAACTCTGGCTGCATACTGAAGAATACCAATGCCCAGACCCCACTTAAGGCCAGTTACAGATCAGCGAAGGCTCCCAGGTGACCAGAATGTGTGGCCAGCAAATGAGAACCAGAGTCAACAGGGTTGAGAATCAGGGAACAAAAAGGCCACGTAAGAACGGCTCCGGTGATCAGAATTTGGGTGACTATAAGAAGACAGCCCAGTCATTCTAGAACAGATCTGAAGTGGGATGGGGTAAGAGGCGTCTGGAGATAAAGCTCTTGCTTACTTACCAACGGAGTGTCAGGACGCAGCCCTGGAGAGGGAAGGACATTCAGATGACTGGACCTATAGCAAGCTAAATTCAGACAATGTTCTCCTTCACACTGGGCTGCATGACAACTCCATCTCCCAGCACTGTCCGTATGTAAACCTTTCCTTCTCCTATCACGTAGTAGAGAACGGGTCAGAGCTCTGCTCGAAACTGTGTGACAGCCTTCCTATCCCCTCAGAGAAAACCTACTGCTTACTATGCTTGGCCTGCAAGAACCTGCAGGCTCGCTCCTCAAAGTGTGGTCCTCGGGCCAGGGGCAGCAGCTGTGAGGAACGACAAGAGCCCTTTAGAAGCACAGAACCTCGGCGCCCATCCCAGACTTACTAAATCAGAATCCTCATTTTTAACATGATCCCCAAGGGACTTCCACGCACATTAAGATGTGAGAAGCACCAATCTATAGGATCGATCTCCACTCTCCAGCCCACCCCCCCATCCCGGGACCTCCCCAGTCCACCTGCCACCTGACTCAGGAGCACTGGTGGTCCTACACTTCCTTTATCATAGCAGGCTCTCTCGTGTCCAGGGCCTTTGCACTGGCTGGGTCCTCTACCAGAATGTGTTTCCCCCAGATATATGTAAGGCTCATTTCTTTACCTCACCTTTTCTGGCTCCTTACTCACCTCACCTTCTTACATCACCTTCTCCATGAAAACCTTCCCTAGGCATTCTGTTTACAACTGGGGGAAAAAAAAAGAAATGTCCAGACATTCCCCCTTCCCTGCTTTCTGTCCACAGCACTTGCTGCCAGTGGACATACTTTGTGCTTTTCTTTTCAACTGTTTATCAACAATCTCCCTGGTGTGGATTGCAAAATCCACTGCAAAGGGCTCACACTGTAAGGATTCCCCCTCTCTGGCTACGGGGGGACCTACCTGTCCTTATGGGAAGAAGCAGCCCAAGCCAGCCTGGGATGAATAATGGGAGGCATGTGGCCAGTTACCCACTCCCCAATCCAAGCCAGCAACCAGCATCAGTCATCAGGAATGGGAGTGAAGGCGTCTAAGACCAGCCAGGCTCTGGCTGACCCAGCAGCTGAACCTACCAGTCCATTCGCAAGCTCACATATGACTGTACACTCCTCCTACGAGTACTGAAATTCCAACAAGTAGAGATTTTTGTGCCCAGCTACATCTCCAGGGCTTAGAAGTACTTAGCATAGGAAGGTTATTCTGAAATATTTGCAAGTGAGTGTTAAAAGACAGACTGATGGCAAAGGAACAATGACAAATGAAGGAAGTGAATGCCAGGGATGACCTCCATCGCTGAGAGATTAGAAGGCAGGAGAAGAAGGACCTTCTGGGGTCATGATAACCTTGGTCTCTTCCAAGGTGGAGTGAACTAAGTAAGATTCTGACTACTTTGGTAACAGACTACTTGAGCAAAAATTAAAAAAAAAAAAAAATTCATGTGTTCACATGTGGTGTTTCAAATACATTCAAAATCATCCTAGTGTCATGGGGCTTAACTTGTCTGAGACCGCACAACCATGTGACCTTTAGAATATTTTTCACATTACGCAGCCCTTACTCTCCTCGTCGTAAGTTATTCTGATTTTTAACACCTCGCAAATCGGTGAACCAAATCTCTGCATGGTGCTTCAATTCTGTCTTGCCAAAGAAGAAAAATCTGCCGCTTTGGATTCGTTTCAACAGTTGGAAAATTCGGGCCATAACATTTTAAATCTCAGATGTTCCCCGCTGTGTCCACATCACGTAATCAGGAAGCACAGAGATACCCATGTTGGTGAGGCCAGTTCTCTGACAACGGAGGCATCCCGGCCAGCAGAACGCGGAGGCAAATTTAAGTGGACTCTTAAGCAGTGGGTGTCAGAATTCTGAAGGCACAGCGTGGCCCCCCCAAGAAGGCAGAAGCAAGTGCCACCAGCCAGCAGAAAGCACATTCCCTATTAAACAATCATTTGAGCTACAAAGGTAGCACATTGTTTTCATGTCATGGGGAAAGATTAAAGACGAACGGTAATACGCAAAGTTTCCATCTTCTTGGAAAAGAACAAACCCTCCGTTTTCGAAAGAGCCTTCCAGGACTCTCTGAACGCATGGAACAAGTTTCATCCAGAGAGCTGGCGAGGCCAGACAGAAGCAACCCGGTGCAATTAAGCTCTGGTACCTTTAGGGTTTCTTTCTGGAAGTGCAAATCTCTAAGCAACAGACGCACGCACATACATTTGGAAAAACCTAATCTCTGGCTTCTGATTTTTTTTTTTTTGAACCCATCTAATTATCACTTGCATAATGAGGAAAATGTAGACGAGACCACTGAGGTCTTCCCAGTGAGTCACAGGGTTCTTAACCAAACGATCACTATCTTTTTTCCTTCCTCCATAGTAGCCTATGCTGTGTGCAAGGCTAAGGAGAAAAGCTATTGTATTTTTGCCTTAGTTGGAGTGGGCAAGGTTCCACACCACGGAACAAATGAACCCATGCATCTCAGTGACTTAAAACAACAAAGGCTTGTTTCAAGTTCATATTACATGTCTACCGGGCGTTGGCAGAGTGCTGTTCATCAGATCCCATAAGGACCCTTGGCTAATGGGGCATCCACCACCTGGAGCTTTGCAGATCACAGCAAATCATGCACACGCTGTTAAAGAAGGGAAACATGTCACGTCTGCTCCCATTTCCGACATTTTGATGTTGGCCAGCAGAGGTTATACACACCCCTGCCTTGCCTTGACACCAAAAATAGGGAAGTACAATCCTATCACATGGCTAGGAGGAGTGGCAGAAATATTCAGTGGACCATACTCATGTCTGCTACACTTTTGATTTATCCTCCCCCTTTATTTACACACAGCCATTTATCCATTTCAGAATATTTTTCTGAGGGTGTTTTAACGGTAGTGTGGGTTCTTCTAGGCGCCATATGCAAAACAAAGATAAACTAGGAAAAAAAATCCTGTCTTTAAGGAGATGGCTATCTAGCACGTGCGCATGCACGCTCACATAAACAGAGTGAGTGCAATCTAAATATGTCAAATGCCAGGGGAAAGCAGCAAACAAATTTCAGTGAGCATTTAAAGGAAGGAGGTTCTAGCCACAGGCAGTTTTACTCCAGTTGATTTCATCTGAGAAGGGCTTTGCAGAGCGATCACTGCACATGAGGATGTCCAGGCAGCAGGAATGACATGAGTTGGGGCAGAAGAGTAGGGTGTGGCAGTTCATGTACAAAGAACCACGAAGAGTGCAGGCTGAATTATGTTTCGAATAGAGGAGGAGGAGAAGGAAGAAGGGGGAGAAGTAATCTTTTTGACCAGATTGGGTGCTAAGAAAATGACTCTGCCAATTGCGGCAAGCTTTGAAGGAGAAGACAATGGGGACAGGGTAGGACTGGTGCAATAGTACCAACAAGAAGTAACCAGGGGCCCAGCTACAGGAGACCATCCCAACTGAGAGGAGAAAAGAGTGCCACCCTAGAACTGTATAACAGCATGAGAACACTGCACTTTCCCACTTCCCTTTCATCTGACCCAGAAAATACAACTCACCTTTCCCTCTGTGTAGGCCTGAGGGACTGGTCATTTGAGGCTTAGATCTTATCAGAGTGAAAAGGTCAGAAAGGGAGACCCATCTCGATGGAGAGACTGGCTTCTGGCCATGTCATCCAAACAAGGGAGTGTTCCTTTTACAATGGGATTAATTCCCAATGGATATTTGCTCTATTTGTCTTGAGCTTACTTCCTACCTCCAAGGATATTTCTGAAGCCACTCCCTAAGGACTAAGCTGCAGGGCTTAATTTTATGTCTGTTTGTCCCAGAGCCTGAGATCTCCCACGCCAATTTTGCTTCGGCATTTTGGTCCTTCAAAATGGCCGATCCAGGTGAGCCCTGCCATGGAGATGTCGGCCATCAGAAGATTCTACTGCTTACATTATCCTGAGCTTTAGGACGTTCCTATGCACCAAATCTGCCTATTTTTGCTACTGCCCACCGATTCCACACGAACAGTACAGTTTGCCTGCGATCTGAAATGGCCTCTTAATGACAGATCCCTTTTTTCCCTGGGGGAACTTTCTGGGCTGTTCTCCCTGTTCCAAGAGACCCAGGACTTCAATCACCTCCCCCAGGAAGATGATCACAGCTGGCAGGGTTCTTAAGGTTCCCTGGGATCCATGGGGAAGCAGTTGTAGGATGATCTGAGACTCAGCTCTGAGTGGACAATGTCACACAAGTGTACTCTGATTCTCACACCAAGAATCTTCACCGAAGTCAAAGGCACAAGCAATGACCCGGCTGATGGAGCTAGGGTGTGAAACCCTTAAAGATAAGGTTTAGGGTAGTTCCCAGGAAGCCCGGGACTTTAGAATCCACACACAGATGACTCATCAATCCTAGATCACCGCTCTCTACTCATCGTCCTTCCTAGACCATACCATATGCTGTGAGCCATCTTTACTGACTGGCTAGAATTCTTTTGTAATTTTTCTCCAGTTCAGATTTATTTTTCACTTTATATGCATTGCATGTCTATAAAATATTTCAGGATTCAACTGATATTTAATGATTATTTATATAGAATGAGACCACTTGGCATGATACAGAATAATAATTAAATCCCCCAAAAGAGTGGAGGGGGAAAAGAAAGAAAAACTATACTAAATTCCCTAAGAGAATTTTGGGCAAACTCTATCTACATTTTACCTATACTTTCAGAGCAAGGTATAACAAAGAAATGACACGGAGATGTGCCTTCCTCTGGGAACGGGGCACCTGGGTTGCTGGAGCACCTGGGTGGCTCAGTTGGTAAATGTCTGCCTTTGGCTCACATGTGATCCCAGGGTCCTGGGATCGGGTCCTGCATGGGGCTCTCAGCTCAGCAGGGAGCCTGCTTCTCTCTCCGCCTCTGCCTGCTCTTCTGCCTTCTTGTACACGCTCTACCCTCTCTGACAAATAAATAAATAAAATCTTAAAAAAAAAAAAAAAGACAGAGAACAAGAGGAGATAGGATTTCCAGAAGAGCAAGGAGGTCAGGTGAATATTCCATGTGGAAAGACTGGCACAGAAACAGGAAAGCATTGAGCATAATACCTGGGGAACACTGGGAAGTCCAGGTTGGCTGTATTAAGGGACAGAACAAGAAAGTTGATTTAAAAAAAAAAAAAAAAAAAAAAGGGATCTCAGGACAAGTGGGGAGAGGCCTTGAAAAGCCCAGAGAAGAAAACTGTTTGAACACAGCAGGAAACGGGAGCTACTGGTGGCTTCTCAATGGGGACACGGCATCCCCAAAATAAGCTTTAAGATCACACTCTCCAATCTCAAGCTCAACCACTTGTTAACTAGACTCTCCTGATATTAGCAGCTTTTTGTTCCTCAGGAGTGTTGGCCCTGGCTATCTCCTCTGCAGGGACAGGACCCCAACCCAGACTTCCATGTAGCTGGCTCCTTCTTAATATTCAGGTCTCTGCCTCAAGAGTCTCCTCCCCATTGAGCCTCCCTGACCAGCCGGGTCTACAGAATGCCTCGCCAACCCTACCATTTCATTTTGCTTTTCAACAACACTTACCATAATTGATATTGTTTTACTCATTTCATCACTGGCTTATATGTCTCCTCCTACTTTCCCATAAGCTCCCCGTGAGCAGGTACTTTATCAATGGCAAATACAGCAGCACTGTGCCTCTCGGATTGGGTGATAAGCAACAGGCACTCTGTAACAATCTTTAACAGCTGTATTAAGACCTATTTCACATACTACAGATTTCGCCTATTTAAAATTCACTGCCCAATGTTTTTGTTATTTTCAGAGTTGTGTGAAAATGACCACAACTCATTTTAGAACATTTTTTCTCAGCCCCAAAAGAAACCCCATACCCCCCCCCCATTACCCTATCCCCATCAACCCTTCCAGCCCGATGGGACCACTAATATACCTTCCATCTCTTTGGATTTGCCTATTCTGGACATTTCATAAAAACAGAACCACATTGTCTGTGGCCTTTTATGACTGGCCCTTTTCACCGAGCGTAAGTCCTTTCAAGGTTCATCCATATTATATAGCATGGATCAGGACCTCATTCGTTTTTATTGCAAAATAAAGTCCTGTTTATTTTGTTTAACCATTCATCAATTGATAGAATCTGGGTTGTTTCCACTTGGGAGTGTTTTTGTGGGAACAAAGGTTTTCATTTCTTTGGGGTATATAGCTAGGAGTGGAATTGCTGGGTTACATGGTAACTCTACATTTGACCTTTTGAGGAACCGCTAGACTGTTTTCCAACAGTGATTCTACCACTTTATGTTTCTAGCAGCATGTACAAGGGTTCAGATGGCTTTACATCCTTGTCCACACTTGTGATTATCTGTGACAGCCATCCGAGTGTAAACTAGTATCTCACTGTGGTTTTGATTTGCATTTCCCTGATGTTATATATAGTTCATGTGCTTATGCCCATTTGTAGATGTTCTGGGGACAAATGTCCATTCAGATCCTTTATGCCCATTTTTTAATTGGGCTATTTGTCTTTTTATTACTGAGTGCATCTTCTGGATCAAACTCTCTTATGAGGTATGGTTTGCAGATATTTTCTCCCATTGTGTGGTCTGCCTTTTCACTTCCTCAGGTGTGTCCTTCAGTAACAATTTTTTAAATAAAGCCATGAATAAAACCAGTCTTTAAGGCAGAGAAAGCCTCAGACCAGCTCATAAGTGTATGGCAAATTAGTGGCAGGATGGGACTTCGAGGGGAATGCAAGTCACCTGTCTTCTGTCTTGGGTTTCACTTACGGGTTCTCAGAGCAGTGTCCATCCATCCCACAAGCAATGACATCATGCTACAATAATTCAAGGAATGTAGCATTTGGCAAATTGGCTCAGGAGTACTAACCAAACAGAAAGATGCTCCAGAGGTTTTTTTTTAAAAAAAAAAAGGAAAGGAAAAGGAAAAGCAAAAGGAAAGAAAAAAGGATTTGCTGGGAGCTATGCTGTAATAAATCCTAAGCAGCCTACAATTCAGTTTTCTCTTGGAAAACTCTGAAGTTGATGAATGGGGTTGCATACACACAGGAAAAAAAAAATAGGTATTAGTTAAACACAAATAAGTACAACAGGCCAACGAGTATGCAGTAAACTTCTAAACCTATAGTTCTGGATATCTGCTTACAAGATTAAAGGCACTGGAAGGGTCTCCCTCCCTGAACTGCATTTGAGCTAGAGAGCACTGCCCAGTTTTATTTTGGTTGAGAAACATCAACTAGTAAAAACAAGGTACAAGCCTGGGAACAGTGACATGGAGGGAACTGGGATATTTGTACAGCTGGAAGGAGCTTCTCAGAGTAGAGAAATATCAGACCTGAAGCACTTATTGCAAAAATATCAGACCTTAAGTACTTAGTACAAATATAGATGTATATCATATATATATATATGGAAAGGACTTGGTTTTAATAAAACTTAACTAGTTCCAAAGCTGGTAGGGGACCCACATTGTGATCTTTCCAAGACAGAGTTAACCTCTTAGATAATGCATGGATTTAAATAGAAATTTAATGCTTCCTTTGGGATGCTAACCCTAAATTAATGATCAGGTTATGTAAGAATGCAAACAAGATTAATCTAATACTACATAGAGCAATCTAAAAATATTATATATTAGAGAGCAATCTATAAATAATTTTTAAAACACATATTTAAAAATATATGTCTATTCCTATAAGGCAATAAAGTGTGGACTAAGAATAAATAAAAGACATGTTCAGAACACAGCTTTGTTATACTCTATATATTAAAAGGGCAGAATCCATGACATGTGAATAAGTTATAGGTATAATTATTTATTGTAATGGAAGTGGGCTACATGACAACTTAAGGTGGAGGCAAACATAAAATGTAACCAAGTATATACCATCTTAAAATTATCCTTAAATATTACTTCTGGTTTCACATTTTCTGCTGACATTCTTCCCTCTATAGTCAATGTTCAATTCAATCTTCAGTTTTAAAATCAAATACAGGAAGACTCATTTGGGAGTTGAAAGCAATCACCCAGGTGTCTGTCTTTTATCCCTTAAGTTGATACAGGACCTCCAGTGTAAATAATAGCACACGGATGGGTAAAGTAGAGATAATACCTAAATTTATAGAAGGAGAACTGCAGTGTGGGGAAAACCCCATGTTTCCCTGCCTTGGGAGTATGCCGGCAGGATGACTTGGAATCCTCATCTTATGCAAACTGATAAGACTTCCAGTATCCCAGCCTATCCCAGCTGATTCTAACCCAGTGGCCTTCACCTGTTCTCTACGTGATCGGCTCACCAGAATGTCTACACCTGGGACCTTACCATGACACAGAGCAGCTCCAACCTGGAGCTTACCAAAAAAAAAAAAAATATATGTACACACACACACACACACACCACACCTGTAGGATGCCTCCATCCCATGTTTCCACTTCTGCCATTCTAGTCCAACAGGCCCTCTATTTTGACTTTGTACTCACAGCTCCTACACCCGCTCCACTCCTTTGACCCATTAGGCCTATTTGGTCCCCTCCGCCCTGCTCAAAGCCTGAACACTGCTCTGCATCATGTCAAAGGTGCTCCCCCTCCTATCCAAGAGCACTTCGATTCTGTCCCGGGTACCCCGACCCCACCCGCAGCTTCCCGCCCATCTCCTCCCTTCTCCCTCACACTGGCAAATGCTTATTCCCTGTTCTGTCCTTTCCCAATCTCAGGTTTCTGAGAGACAAAAGCACAGAACAGTAAGGACTGCTTCCTTTGTTCACTAGTAACAGTCAACTGCTACTTTCCGAGCGGTGACTAAGTACAAGCAGCAAATACCCTCATTGCTATTGGGCGATTTGGCTAATCTTTTCATAGTCACTCCTCACTGATGACTCTTTTTGAGTCTGAGCATGGTGGAGACACGATGTTCCACTAATTTCAGGGGCACGGTGTAGGGACTGGACTCGTCTAGGTGTCACTCCATGCTCACCACAAGTGTAGCTGCCATCGGTCGCTGTGCAACACTGGTGAGACACCACTGACGCTGTTCCTCATGCTGTGCCTTTAACCTCTGTGACTTGTTCACTTTGCCCCTGGAAGCTCCCCTTCACCCATCCCGCCCATCCCCCATCCCCTCCCCTCTGGCAACCACCAGTTTCTTCTCTGTATTTATAAATCCGCTTCTGCTTTTTTGTTTGTTTCTTCATTGGTGTTTTTTTAATTCCATATACGAGGGAATCATATGGTTTTTGTCTTTCTCCGCTGGACTCACTTCCCTTAGCATGATACCTCTATGTCCACCCCCACGGTCACAAATGGCACAATCTGATCCTTTTTTAATGGCTTCTTACCAGAATTTCTGCACCATGCATCGAAGCACTGGGGCTGCTGGACACCAACGTCCGCCAGCTCTCCCCGGTCTCTGCCAATGGCCCTCACCTCAGAAGGGACTCACAAGATTGAGCTATTTGACACATAGTTCCTTTCCCCCTCAACTTGAACTCCCCTGCATCTTCCACTCACCCTGCAGTCCTCCTTAGTTTCGAGGCACAGGGAGGGCTGAGCTCCTCTTGTCTTCCAAACCTATTGCTCCCTGCGTGGCCCTTCCTATCCCAAGTGCACACCGTGCTAGATGCTGGGGACACAAACAGGACCGGGGCATGGCTCCGGCTCCCAGCTAGTGAAAAGATGTGCAATTACACACACACACACACACACACACACACACAAACATGCATACAATTAGGGTAACCATATCATTTCTCTTCCAAACTCAGACATGTCTGAAAGGAAAAGGGGATATTAGAAAAGACTTAATGGAGGTAAACGCATAAGCCAGGACCACCCCAGGAAAAACAGGAGGTACCGACACACAAACTACAACATGGTAGGATACCTTCAACTATGAAGCTGTTAAAATTTGTCTAAAATTATTTAGTAACCCTGGGAAAGGCTCACAATATAATGTTAAGTGAGAACAACGGGATGAAACCATATATAGAGACTGAGCATCACTTGGTTAAGAACAAAAAGCAAGATATAATGAGGGACATCCACTGAGCACATAGTATGTGCCGGGCACTACTGTCCACTGCTTTTAGCTAATCCCCTCAACGATTCTATGACGGAAATACTATCAGATCTTTTTCACACATGAACATACTGAGGCACGAAGAGCTTAAGGCACTTGCCTACGGTCTCCCAGCTTGGAAGCAGCAGTGTTAGGACTCAAACCCTTCTGTTCTAGACCTATGACCTAGCTCAGGGCATCCATGAGACAGAGACAGGGCAAGAACACAGGTATTGAGGCAGATGTACAGAAACTTCTATACTCATTTCCTCTCCTGTCCCACATCCTCAAGTTCCCCCTCATCATTCAACCAAGCTCTGGCACCAAGATCAAGTTAACCTCCTCATCACCAAATCTTTAAGCCACTTTTCAGTTCCCACAGGCCAGATTCTCTCTACAGCTCTTCCCACTAGTGCACAGCCTAGAAAGGGAACACCTGTTCTCGTGGCTTCTGGGCTGTACTTTCGGGGACTCCGTGACCCTCAATATCCCTTTATCCCTTTACCCCTAAGAGGAGACATTCCCATAAAGTTCTGTCTGCCGACCCCTCGACCCTCCACTCCTCATGCTATATCCCTTAGCAATCCCATTCTACCTGCGTGCCCTTCTCTGGAATGATGACACTGAGCTTGAACCCATCCTTTGGTTCTCGAGCGCTCCTGCAGACCACCTCGACCCCATAAATGAGTCCTCCTGGTCCCGTGGCCATCAACTTGATAGTTAACTTCACCTTCTCCCTCCTCCTCATCCTCCACTTCCACTTAGTTCCTGAGCCATACTGAGTCCGACCCTGCAAGGATCCAAGGCTGTTCTCTTCCCATCGTGCCAGCTTCTGTGTCACGACCAACAGCATTTGCCGATACATGCGGCCTGTAACCCCACTCATATCCGTCCTCCACTGAATGACAGCTGTGAGTAAAAATGTCCTACTTCCTGGAAAGCACAGAACGTCTCACGTATTACACGGTGGACTCACATGTTGGTTGAGGTGGCAGGTTGTTGTCTCTTTTCAGGGAATTTCAACCCAACTCTTTATCCTCCGTGATGACGTGATGAACTTGAAACTCCCTAGCGTAAGCATTTAAAGCCTTTTAAAACCTGATCTGTAGGAGGAAGTTTTCACGTCCTGCATCCGCTTTCCCTTATTCCCCAGCAAAAGCACCCCCCTTTTCCTTTGGGGAACTGTCCCTCCCATCAATGGTCAACATCTCCCTCACTTCAAGGGTGAACACATGATCCAAGGTGACCCACCCCCATATGGCCATCCGGGTGGACAAAGTCTGTGGCCTCTGAGTAGAGAGATGACCCTTTCAGGAAGAACTGGAGTCTTCTTCGGGGTTAATTTCAACAGCGGGTAAGGGAGATAGTAAGAATCGTAGGAGCTTTGCTGTCTTTGGGGAAAAGGCCTGTGTGAGAGTAGGATATCAGCACTACCTCTGGACTTTCAGCTGGACAGACTCACGAGCACCTTTTAAAAACTCTTGGATCTGGAATGTTTCAGAATTCAGAACTCTCCAGGTGAGACATGTACACAGGGGCCCATACGTGTATTATATACGCCTCCGCTGGCCTCAAGGACACCATTCTCATAAACAAACTCATTAATGTATTTCTGCAACAACAACAACAACAAGTTGATGCTCTAATTAATGCCAGCTTAGGTCAGGATAGGTTTTGCCCTGAAGAAAGCACACATCAGGTAAGGCCTGTCTGCACCCAGGGTTCAGCTGCTGTTTTCAGAACCACACCTAATGGCATGGAGATCTGTGTAAACCAACAGTTCCTGTTTCCTTATCTGATTGTTTATTAGTATTATTTCAGCAGCAGGAGATTGGGTTTTCAACACTGGCACCTACGAGAGTCCCATCTGTATTCCCATATTACTATATTTCAATTTTATTTTCCATTACTCCTCCATGCGTACTCACATCTGAGTCGAACGCAAAAGGATAGAATAGGGAATATAGTCAATAATATTGTAATAATGTTGTATGCTGACGGACAGTGACCACACTTATCAGGGGGACCGCTGACCGCCGGACAGAATGGTTGGATCAACATGTTGTAAATCTGAAACAACTAGAACATCGTATGTTAATTATACTTCAATAAGAAAAAAGACCGTGTTTTGACTTTTCTGCTTCTTCCATGCTGTCTGTGCCTTAGAGACAAAGCTGCCCAACCTAGAGATGGAGGACCTTAGCGGGCTGAATTTCTAGTCTGCTCTCCCAGCCCTATACCTCTGTCCATGGCTCTCAGGGGAAAAGTACAGCTATCACTGTCCTTTCAGGGGAGGCTCAGGACCAACACTGACCCCATCTCCTTGCAGCCCCCACTAGATCCCCAGGGGCAAGCACAAGAATCTAGAAAATCACCAGTCACTCCACTTACAGAGCCCTGCATCAACCACGACAAGCTCTTACTTTCCTTTGAGCAGCTTCTGCATCTCCTCAGAGCCCCTGCAGACTACCTAATGCTTCCTAGTCTTATTTCCTTTGTATATTCGTGTTCCTTATTAGGCACGTGATCTCTCAGCAACCCCGCCGGCTGGCAGGAGCAGGTATTAGGGTCAGGGTCCCCTCTTTGAAAAAAGGAGGCAATGAGGGTCGAGTTGGTTAATGAGAGAAAGAGCCCTTCAACTTGCTGACTCCCACTCATGTTTTCTTCCTGACCTCATTGCCCTGCAGGGATTAACCCACAGTGAAGAGTTTATGGGCACTGATCGTCCTTTCTCGCTACCTTTAGATGTAGACATCTAATCTGTTCAAACCCGGACAAATACCGCATGAGCAATTCCATTCTAGTGATGTGCATATTTACTTTGGTAAAAATAAAAATTAAGATATATACATATATATGGATATACACGTGTCCAGATAGCTGCATACTATCTTTTTGCATGCATGAAGGTCTGTAAGCATTCAGTTTTCCCATCCAGGAAGCCAAAGCCTTCTCGATCATTGATTCCAACCTGAATTAGCCAAGTGATAAAGTCCCAAGGCACAGCAATGCCTGGAGATACTTTAGCCTCGGGGGAAAACCCAGACACTGCTTCACATAATTGGAACAGACAGGGCAAATACCCCTCCCTGCCCAGGGGAGCTTTCTGGGTCAGGACTCCCTCCCTTAACCAAAGAGTCAGACATGGCTGGCCATTTTCCCAGCACACTACCCTGCTTCTCTGGCTGACCTTTAAGGTTAAGACCTCTGGATAGCAGCTCATGAAAGACAGTGATAAGGCAAATTCAGCTGCCTTTGGGTGCACAAAAATGCAGTTTTTCATTTCTAATAGATCCTGAAAATCCCAAGGGCCACATATGAGCCATTCCTGGCCTATGAGGTTAATGCAACAGAACCACCATCATCGGGCCAAGCTCTCTGAATTGCTTTTTCTTTTTTTTTTTTTTTTTCCTCCAGTAAAGGTTCTCCTGCTCATGAGAACGAAGCATGTGATAGCTGCTAGCGGAGGTCAGGGCTGAGGTTCTTGGGTGTGAAGGGCCACCCCGCGCAAAGCCAGAGGGATTCCCACCTCAATTTCTTTGGCTGTTTACAATGTGCCTAAAAATTCAAGTAGGGGGAGCATGGTCCGCTCCCATTCGGCCCGGCAGGCGGGCCGTGTCCCTGCTTGCAATGCCATCCGTATGCACCCAGAACCCACTGGCCGCTGTTTACCAACATTTCAATCATCCCATGTTACCCGCAGGTCAGAATTAAACAGCAGAGTGGGAGGCCTTCCGCAGAGCTCTGAACAAAGCTCTTCCTGCTAAAGATATCTGGGAAACGCTGCTTCTAACTTTCCTCATACAAACTGCATTCAGAAGTAAAATGCAAATTCAAATACGATCTCACATAATGTACCAAGGTAACGTGCTTTCTAAAATAATCAGTCTTCAGATATTTTTCTCCCCTGTCTTCCATCTCCAGCGAACTTATCCTATAACATTTAAGGGGCTACAAAAAGGATCAACCAGGGAGGAAGACATCGCCATGGGAAATCAGCCAGAATTGTTTAGAGTCCAACAGAAACTATTTTTTAAGTATTTTATATTGTTAGTTGAAATGGAAAACCATTTTCCCTGTCTACAAAGCTCTGATTTAGCTCTTTTTCCTCAGCCATTAAAAATTTATTTTCCTGATCGTCACATTTTGCATCTCCCGTTTTTTTAAAAAAAAGTCTTCTTTTCGCCCTACCTAAATAAAGTTTGAGTCTCACGGATTTCAGACTCAGATTCAACAAACCTTTTGCTGCAAGTCTACCTAGGCACTGAGCGATGCAGCGTCAACCCAGCCTACCGTCTACAGATACATCATTTTACAGATGGAGGAATAGGGGCTCCATTAAGTTCACAGACTTTGCTGCTTTCAAAGACCTTGCAAGGGTCATTCCTGGAGTTTCCAAGTCTCTGCTTCCAATGGGAACTCCAGGTAAAATATTTCCCCAGTATTGCTTGCATCTGGCTTTATCCTTCTGGAATCTTGCTCAAGGTAAGTCACGCAGTTTGAAGAGAGCTTTTCACTACTGATAATCTCAGCTTGGGATCCGGGACTGTACGCAATTCACAGAAGGATAAACAGCTCTTGCCCACTGCAAACAACCTTCACGAGGGACCTTCCCCCTGAGTTCAAATAACCAGAAATTAAGCCCCATGGTTGGTAGAGTTAGTCCACACAAAGGTTCGCAATTAATTTGATGTCAGGTCTTCATTCCTTTCTGTCATTGCTACCCTCTGCCCACGAACCTGCTAGTTCAAAGAGTCAGATCAGCCATCTGGGAGCGGGGACCAAGGCCTGCCTTCCCTCTGTGTGAAGCCAACAGGCAGGGCCTACTGGAGCCTAGGAGGGCTGGCAGTTGGGGTCTGCAGGGCAAGAAAGGCAGGGCATTCTAGCAAATCGATCGCCGAGCGAAACTTGATATGCACCAATGTGATGACAACTACTACTACGGATTATGACATCATTTCAGATTGTCAAGGCATCACCATTCGCAAGTACTAACGTTAGGCAGAAAACCTTCCAAAACATAATGCTATCTCTGCAGCCAACAAGATAAGCCTCATTCTTCTTCCCTTCCAGGAAGTGGAGTGAGCCCTTCTCACCTGTTTGCTTGCTCGCCCTCGTGTTACCCCACATATTCTATTTTTCATGAGCACAAGAGGCACACCTATTCTTTTTCTGTAGAAATCTCAAGGCCAGACATTTTACCTCTGGCCATTCTAAGTGCTAAGATGCTATAGAAAACATCACACGGAAATTCTGAGTAGTAAGAACTGTACCTTTATGGTGGTCAAAAATTCACTACCTTATCCCCCGAAAGATTACACTAAAGCTTTTAATTTACACCGCCAAGATACTGAATGACATCGGTCACAAAAAGAGGTCTCAGTCGCAATTTGTGACTCATGAGGTGGGTACCCCCAAGCCCAAATGGGTAAAACCAGGAGAACATTCCAGAGACATTCGCCAATAAGTCACTGCCCTCCATGGAACCTCAACGGGTTTACTGATGAAAGGAAAGAATAACAAAAGGATGTCTAAAGGGTTTAAAAGGTCAGAACAGTAAAGGAAGAATAAGATATTAGTTTGGCCCTAACAGTGTATGGATAGAGCAGGTGTGAACTCAATTTATGCATAGGGTTACTCCCCTTTGATCTACAGAGCAAATGCTTTACACTGTAAGACTTGCTGACCTTTTTATACTGGTTATGGCATCAGTTCAAGGGTCCTCCATAACCTTTGAAAGCACTAAATTTCTTCATTGGCCTTGTAAAAACCACAATAAATAGTGTTTGGGGTCATCTGCATGGAAAGTTTCTTCGCGTTCCTTTTTAGATAAAAAGCCGCAGCTCTTCATTAGCGGGCCCCCTGAAAACACAGTCAGGTGAAGTTACGGAACCCTACAGTGTCTGCTTGTTCGAAGTGGGTTCAGGGACAGAACCTCCTCCCTCACTCTGCCGGGTTCTGCAATATCCAAGTTCTACTGAATGAGTTCATCAAGAAACAGGTACTTCTGCGCTTGCTGGTCACGAAGCTTCTTAGAGTCACCAAGTACAGGTCTGTTTGAACTAAGTGTCTGTGAATTAAAACTGAATGTTTGCTCCCCATCTACTGAGTCACTGAATCAGAATTCAGCGGGTTGGAGCTGTTACTTTGTGCCTCCTTCCTCTTGTGGGTTGGGGAGGATACCCTAAAAGGGGGATTCATGCAGGAGGAGGACTGGGCCTGAGAGTCCTAGGTCTGAATCATGGTTTTGCCACTGTCTAGCTGGGTGATCCTGTGCGGGTCAACTTCTCCAGGGTCTTGGATGTTGGGGAACAGCCACCCCAAATGTTCATTTTGCCCATTACCAAAAAAGTGTATAGACCTTATTTTCTAATTATGTCTCATATATGGGAGATGCTCCCTGTTCGTTGAACCTGAGAGATGCTTCTCTAGAAAGATTACAAACGAGATCACATTCATTGTTAGGGTTCCCAGTTCCAGACCAGGGGCACAACCCAGCACCCAACTTGAAGCTCCTATAAAAGGAGGAAGAGACTCTATTTTCTTCTGACGAAGTAAGAAGCTAGGAGAATCCTAACACACCATCAGGATGAACTCTGCTGAAGAGGACTGGCACTCAGACAACAAAATCTGGCTGGTTTCCTTTACTTCCTTCAGGGCGTGTATGTGAGATATAGACCTAGGAGAGAGAGAGAGAGAGAGAGAGAGAGAGAGAGTAGGGGGCGTGGTGGGGGTAGATAAGGACCTTGCCCCTTGCCCTGGTTTCAGCCCTCCACAGGACTGGCTTCTCAGGAACACGTCCTCCCTCTGGACCTGCAAAGCCCCAAACCTCTGGCTCCTGCTCCGTTGAACCTTCCAGCGCTCCCTATCTCCTTCCAGATGTAGTGACGGCAGCCCTGCCTCCAGGCTCAGTGCTGCATACCCCAGGCAGCGACGGTCCCAGTGCTCCAAGTCTCTGGTTCCTGGCCAAGGAGCGCGATGGCATCAGAACCCGTCTGTGCCCTCTTGGCCCCGGGGCACGAGCAGCACCCTCCTCTCCCTTCGCCCTGGCAGAGCACGCAGGGCACGTGCATCCGGAGCTGTCTCCAGAGCCGGTCGGCTGCGAAGGTGCCCCATCACCCTCGCGTTCCACCTCCGGCAGAGTCAGGCCAAGGTCTGGCCAGAGCCCCGTCCTCCAGCCAAGCCTAGAGAAATGAGTTTAAGGGGTGTGGGTAAGGAGCTGGTGAGGGATGATCGGGTCACTTTCTGGGACCCGGGTACGCAGCCCTCTCCACTCCCATTTCTTGCAGGAAGCAGAGCGGGGAAGCCAACACCGTTTAGCTCAGAAGGACCTCCAAATCTGTTCCTCTTCCAATCATACTCATAATCCCATTTAATTCACTGTTCCCCAGCCGGGCAGCCCTGCCGAAAGCCCGGGAGCGGCACCCCGCAAAAACCCCGCGCCCTGCGGCGGGTCCAATTCTCGCCCCACCGCGCCACCTCTGGGCCCCGCACGTTCCTGTCCGCGGGGAGGCTTGCAGTTCCCCTAGAGCAGAACCCAGTCAGCGGGCCTTGGAAGTGTCTCACCTCCTTTTTCGACCCGGATCCGAGAGCTCCCCACGCGGATCCCCTGAGAGAGACAAGGAAGCCGGGAGGTCTCTCCCCAGATCTGCGCTCACGCCGGGTCCGGCCCTCTCTTCCCCTCCCTCCGCCTCCCTGCTCCAGTCCCCGCTCCTCCCGCGCCTCCGGAGCCCAGAGGTTCTCTTCCCCAAGAGCAGCAAACTACTTTCTGGGCTAAATTCAGGTCTGAGCAGAAAAGGCTTTCCCTTCCTCGCCTTCTCCTCACCCTGGCTCTCAGGAACCGCAAGGAGCGCGCTCACCCCCCCTAGCCCCCGAAAGAGCTCAGGCTACCAGTGCTCCCCGACTTCGCAGCCCAAAAGATCCGGTCGGGTCTGAAACCACCACCAGGGAATGCATACTCCGGAGTTTTCCAGAAACCCTACCTGTCCCTTGTGGCTTGCAAAAAAACCAAAACCAAAACCAAAACCAAAAACAAACAAAAAAACCAACAAGTAAACAAAACCACCCCTGGTAACTTTGGGGGAGTGTGTGCGTGTGTGTGTGTAAGAGAGAGAGAGAGAGAGAGAAAGAGAGAAAAAAAAAATCGCGCAGGAGTTAGGGCAACAGCTGCAAGAGCACATCTGGAAGAGGGGGAAGGGGGTTGACAAGGAGGGGGCAAGAAGCGCGAGGTTGCCGGGGCCTCCCCCCAGCCGCGGCAGCTTCAGGGCCGAGGACCGGGCCAGCCTGCCGTTACCTGTCCTATGTTGATGAATCCGTACTTGCTGGCGATGCGGTTGGCCTCCGCGAAGCCGCCGGCGATTTTGACTGCCCAGTGGTTGGTGTAGACTCGCGTCCGGCAAACCGGGAGCAGACAGCCGCCGAGCAGCGCCAGCACGCACAGCAGGTCCAGGCGTCCGGGGCAGCCCCAGCGGCTCCCCCAGCCCATGGCCGCGGCGCCTCTCCGCCTCCCTCGCTCGCTCGCGGACTCCGCGCTGGAGAGCGGCGCGCACAACTAACTTCTCCGGCCTGGGCCGGCCCGGCGCGCAGACCCCGGCAGCCCCTGGCCGATCCGCAGCAGGCGGCGAGCCCCGGCTGGGAGCAGACGGCGAGCCTCGCGCCGGCTCCTAGACCATCCCTGGGGCTGCGGGGACCTGTGCTCCCTGCCCTCCGGCCCGCGGGGCGATCGGCGGGGGCTCTCCGGCTCGCGCGCAGGAGGCGGCGGAGTGGGGCGGGCGGGCGCCCTCCCGCAGTTAGGTCTCGCCGGCTGGGCTCCGGACTCTCCCTCGCTCCTCCCCGGGCCCCGGAGCGCGGCGGAGGCGGCGGTGCAGACAGCGGCCGGGCGCCCCCTCTGCTGGCCTGGGCTCCGAGCGCTCGCTAGCTCGCTCCCTGCGCTCCCTCCGGCTCCGAGCGGCGCGCGGGGAGTGTGAGTGGCAATGGCAGCAGCGCCTGCTCTGCATAAATGACTCCCCCCCGCCCCCCTAACACCCCTCCTCTCCCACAGCCCCCTCCTCCTCTCCCTCCTCCGCCCGCCGGAGAGCGGCCGCAGCCAGGCACCAACCAGGTCCTAGCGCCGCCGGGTTCTCCGGGCTGGAACCTCCAAGGGTCCCGGGCTGCAAAAGCGAGTCTTTCCGAAGGGCTGGGAGCAGAGCTCCCGGTGTCGCCGCTCTGCCCCGTTCTCTTCCTTTTTTCCTCCTTGGATTTGAACGGTTTACCGCCCCTTCCTGAAAGACTTAGGAAATCTACTCGTTGGTGCGAGTCAAGCGCCCCAGGATTCATTCATCCTAGCTCTGAACCTCCTTAAACAACGAAGTATTTAGGAAGGTCACTTGCGTGCCAACTGCCGAACAAATAACCCGAGCTTTTCACTTCGTTAATTCTTCATGCTTTTCAGCAACTGTTTATTTTACACGCTCTGCTCCCGGGAGAAGCTACCACGCAGGACCGTAAGGCGCATCGACTCTTGAAAGCCAACCCCGGTGCCTCCCAAGCCAAGTCTGTTGCCTGCTGACTTTCGAAATCTGTGCATCTGATACGAGGCAACGCCACGGGAGAGTAAAATTCCAGTCCCGGAATTGAGCAAAGATGTTTCTATGAATATTTGGTATGAAAGCGGATGGAGACGTTGGGCCAAGGGAATAACTTCATTCATTCGTTCCACTGAGTCTGATGAGGGCGGCTTTTTCTCCACCGAGGCAAAAGTTTTCCAACTTTTCCAAGCGCGGCCCTGTAACAGTGAGAGACTTCAATATAAAAAGGACCACAGAGGAAGTTCAGATGAAATATGGGCCCGCATCGGCTCCACGGCTCTCTCCAGCGCTGTGACTGAAGTGGGCAGGAGTGAGCTTGGATTAACCCTGTTTCTGCTGAAAAACTTCCCTGCCTCTTTTGGTACCACAGGATGATTTCTCATGAAAAGGAAATGTATGCTTTATGTAAATAGCTCAACTGGCTTCAAGTATTTACCATACCCCTAACTCCCACCCACCTCCTTTTTCCACCCCACCATCTTTTTTTTTTTTAGAGTTTTTTTTTTTTTTTTTTTTTTTTACTTATTTATTTGACAGAGAGAGTTCACAAGTAGGCAGAGAGGCAGGCAGAGAGTGGAGAAAGCAGGCTCCCTGCTGAGCAGAGAGCCTGACAAGGGACTCGATCCCAGGGTCCTGGGATCATGACCTGAGCCAAAAGCAGAGGCTTAACCCACTGAGCCACCCAGGTACCCCAAACATCTTTCTTCTTAAGCACTGGTTAAATGTATCTGAGATTAATTAACCAATCCCCATCTCTAGCTGTGGGTAATGATTCTTTTATCTGACTAGGGCTTCACTTTCTACCCTTCTCCCTTCAGCTGAACCATACCAGCAAACTCAAATTCATAAAATTTAGTTCATCAAATTCAAAAAGTGAAATTCGTAACTCATCAATTAGTAACTAATTACCACTTTAGGACAATTTACACATTGCATAAGGAATCCCATGTTATCAGATCCTGAAACCAGACTCACCAAATAGCATTACCCCGCTCCTTAACCGATGAAGTGGAAGGTCAGAAAAGCTCAATCATTTTGCAGAAAGACATAGAGTTTATTCTGTTTGTTTGACTGATTTGGCACATCTCTTGAGCACCTAGAACTTGCCAGGCATTGTGCTAGACTTTGGAGAAAGGGGAGGAGGGAGAGGAAAGGGAGCACAAAGGATTAGCAGAATTCAGGCTCTGAATAACTCTAGATGTGGTTTATTACTATTGTTGTCATTGTTATTTATAGGCAGAAAAGCATAAGTTCTATGCCTGGGCTTTCCGGTTTCAATATGGTCTTGCTACCAGCCAGTCCCTCTGCTCACACCACTTCCTCCATTCCCAGTCTGTAATCCAGAGAGTGTACAATCTATTAGATCACTGTTCATTGCCTCCCAGCCCACCTGCATCCATCCCCAGGCTTTGGATGATTCTTCCAGAAGCCTCTGGGATGGGAAGAGCTCAATCAAAATCCAAATCTCAATGTACATCAGTCAGTCCTCCCTTTGGAACTGGGGGCATTAGCTGTCAGAGGATAGGGAGAGCCCATCTGGGGATGATCCCCAGGAGGGTGGCCCCTGTGAGGACCTCACAAGGTACACCATGAGTCAAGCCGGAAGCATGGCCTGTGGTTTTCTCAGGGACTCTGGTGCCATTCATGTTTAGGACCACAAAGACAGCACAAAATGCTTCTCTTTGAAAGCCATGTTGCCTCTAGGCTTCCACTTTTGAATAAAATGAAGAAGGAATCCCTGAGCCTGGTCTCCTGAGGCCTAGAGGTTGTTTCCTCAGAGTAGCAAAACTACTCCTTGCTATTTTTTTCTCCGTGGTGTCTTTCCCTTTTTCTTTCCAATGAACACTCATGCCCAGCTTGGCACGCGCACACAGCATTCACTGCGTTGAACGTGCGACAGAATTGGAAAATGAGGTAGGAAACAGGCAAACCTCTTTTCTGCTTTGTAAACCGATCCCTGGGCCAGCATTTTAGCTTTGCTCAAAGGGTATATTTCGTTTGGAAGCGTATGTATTTGGAAGGGAAAATCCTAGCTCTGTTCCAGAAATAAATAAGATCTGGGACCCCATACATCTGTCAACTCAAACTCCTGAGCGTAGACTCATTCATCGTCTTCTCCATCACTTTTGTAGCTCCCTTCGCTAAGTTCACTTACAAAGAGTGTGATTCTTAGACTTCAGCGAGACCCAAGAAGCCCCGCTGCGATTCATGCCAAGGCTTTGGGATCTGCCTTCATGAACTCATTAGCCTCCTTGATTAGAGCCAGAATCTTCCAGATAAGGATCAGGAGCTACAGCAAAAAAAAAAAAAAAAAAAAAAAACCATCATCTTTCAGGACGTTCGGCTCTACTGGTTCTCACAGCCGGCTCTGCTCGCAATGCTTCAGTAGCCAAAGGAACAAGGAACTAATAGAATAGAACCGGTTAGCGCAAAACCATCCCTAAGGTTGGCAAAGAAGCTAAATCTAAGATTTTTTTGTATGCAAGGAGTAGCTCCACAAGTCTGACCCTCGACTCTTCCTCCTGAGCGTGCCATATGGCAGGAAATCAGGCAGTTCTAAGTTGAACTCTGCCTTATACTTAACAACATATTACTTGATAATGAGGGCCCACTAGCGTTCGGCCTCTCTGCCAAGGTCCCTCACAGCTTTAAAGGAAAATTGCAGTGAAAGGCGATGAACAGAAATCCAGGCAGTTCCGTAGGAGAGGTGAACAAGAACCCTGTAAGGATTCATCCTGAAACGCTACGAACGAGAATTATTCCAGAAAGGGCTTGCCTGATGAGACACCTCATTTCTTCCTCTGCTACATCCTTGGGCTGGAAATTGACCTTTAAGGGCTCTTCTAATCTGAGATTCTGTGAATCAGTAATAAATTGGTAATGGACAGTTGGGAGCTGAGTGAGAAGGGGGGGAAATGCCCCTGGGAATTTCGCTGCCTGGGACAAGAGTCACCAAATTTATGGAGATTCTAATCCGTTTTCTAGTATATCAGATTCAGGGTTGGCAGTGAAAATTTGTCAGATTTAATGATAATAATAAATGGTAATAATAACTACCATTTATTAAGGACTAGTAATATGCCAGGCACTGAGCCAAACACATTTCAGGCCTTAATCTCATTCATAGAGCATCAGAGCTGAAAGAGAACCTACATATCAGAGAATCTAACTTCTTTATTTAATAAAGAAGAAAACTGAGGCCAATATAAAACTAAATTGGAAGACAGCAATCCTATCATGGGAAAGTAAGTTTGCAATGCATGAATAATATAAATAAAACAAAGGAATGGCCACAAGGACCAAAAGTGATAGCGTGCTATGAACCTGGCATTGACTTTGATAGGACTGGCAAACCAGGGTTAATAAAATAACTTTCAATAGAATGAAAACTTGACTTAATGTCTCCAATTTCATAGGTGTTCCGCCACCACCATTACACAATGTCACCCACGACACACAGGAGCCACGACAGGGAGTTAACTCAGGGCTCAATTTTGTCTTTATGGCGAAATACACGTAGCTAATGGGATGCTAATACCCGGCAGATTCCAGGAGGCTTCTTTGACCTGTTTGAAGTGGATTTCCTTGGGCGTAGTTTGCCCTCTTCTGTAGACATTTACATCCTGCAATGACAAGCTGATTCAGCCTGAAAGCAAAGCTTAAGGTGACACCAACTGTCTATCACCTTCTAGACTCTGCCCCTGATCCCAGAGCAGGGTCCCTCCAAGATGGATTTGATGGATGGATGTGATGTCACTTCTCACCTTAGACACTAATCCCGAGAAAAGCCAGTACAGAAAGGGTGGGAAAAAATAAAAAAATGCAGGCTAGGGTCTTGGCACTTCTCCCCACCAAAAGGAATCAAACCTATATCGATGGTAGAAGCCTTCCTCCAAGTATCAAGACTTGATCTTTTTGGGGTGCCTCTGGACCCTTTTTTTCCAAAACATTTTCTTGGCTTTTATTTTTATTCTTAAACCTCTCAGAGCATCAGGAGTTAAACAACTACCAACTTAATAATATGATCTTGCTTTAGAAGACCAAGTTAAATGGACCCTATGAATTTAATTTTTTTTTTTTTTTTTTTTGGAGTCCGGGCAGTAGCTCTAATTCATTGATGCCAAATGATACATTGTAATTCAAAACATATTCAGTATGGCTTTTACTTGTTTATCTGAAGCAAGATAAATTATGATAAAAATTATTTCACAAATCTCTTGCATAAGTACATACTTCATGCTTATTACATTCCACCATTTCCAGAAATTGTATATCCAGGTCACTATGCATGATATAACTTCATTCTTCCCATGGCGTATGCAGGATGTAGGTATTACAAAACCATTGTGTACCTAATCATTCAAGCACCTCCCTAACAAGCTTCCCTATCCCTTTCAGATTTTAGTAATGTATTGGAAAGAAGCATATCTTTTCTCATCTTAACCCTTAGATGCACGGTAAAGGTAGTTATCAGTGAGCTAGTCTAGGGCCCAACCTCACTGCCATAATTTACCAGGAACAGAAGGAGTTCAGTTTCAACATATGCTAATGAGCCGCCCCTAGTCTTTCCTACTCTGTATATAGAATGACAGCAACGTTCCATTTTCAAAAAGCTTATTCCGTACTCACAAATAATTCATTGATAAAAATTTTGTTTTTCTAAAGGCGGTGGAATACAATTCAATAGGAAGCTTTTCGGGGCTTTCCAATTTTAAAAAGTGTAAGATTTCCTTGGCTCTGTGTTTACAATTTCCCTGTGACAGCTCAAAGCCAGAGACTGAATAAAGAAAAAGCTGACTCTCATTCGAACTCTGGCAAGTGCTACTCTTTTAAGTCCTATGACTTAGTTGGCTTCCCCAGAAAATCAAGCATCAAGAGTCCACTACATCACTGGAGACCCTGAGGCAGGCTTCTCTCTTCAATTTTCTCCAAATCTGAACAGTGAAAGCCTGTTTCAGAGATGTACTCAATAAGACTATAATATAAATTTGCCATGTAAATGCTAAATATCGCCTTCTGTGAGTGACGATGAAACCAAGTTTATGAAAATACTATGCATCATAGTTAGAGTTGGGGGTAAGGAAAATATCTTTCTCTATACTGTTGTATTGCTGTTTATTTAAGAAAATAATCAGAGCATCGGTTTGAGCTCTGGTGAAGGGTGAGCATGGACTGAATCCTGTGTAGAAAGAACAGACAATATATTTGGTATCATTAATCATTTCTTATTCTAGTCTTTGTCATACGTGTGTGTGTGTGTGTGTGTGTGTGTGTGTGTGTATGTCCATACAGATACAACTTAACAAATTCATAGGATATTTGCATCTTGACATTTTGGCAGCGAAACGAAAAATAAAAGAATTTTGCAGAAAATGTCAGCAATGCAAAACTTAGTGACATTCTATAAAACTGGGCTAAGCATTATCAGGAAAAAAATCATAAGGGTTGGGGGAAGTTAAGACTTCTAGGTACAAAAGAGCCAGATGCTGGGTGTTAGATGGAGAAGGAAAGTTAAAACTAAAAAAAACTGACCAGCCAAAGGTCAGTGAAATATTCCAGGCCAGATCCTGGGCTAACTGAAAGAACTGGATCCACACGGAATTCATTTTGCATTTAATGAGGGTACTTTGGAAGACACTTTTACTACCCAAGTGTGTGTGTGCGGTGGGGGGAGCTCTGAGTTTAGCCGATGGAGTCCTGTGATTTGCGAGACGTGAAGTTCCAGAAGTGGTTCAGTTACACGTGGAAATTAATGAGTCTGGAGCAAATAATCTAATCAATATTCTATTATCCAATAGCCCTGTACTTACACTGGGCCTGAAGAGCCACGATTTTCCTGTTAGTCATGCCCTCTGTATGTTTAATGATAAACTCTCTGCCAAACGGAGTCTAGACAGGAACAGGCCTTTTCCTTTCTCCAAATTCAAAGTAAAATGCCCTGAAAACATCTGGATCAAAAGGAAACAAGGAAATAGGCAAATTTCTATAGTAAGGGTAAAGTAATCCCATCGCATCGGTTGGATAAACTGTGCCCTAGAAGATGATCTTGGTGACCACTGTTAAAAGAGCCTTACTGCTATAGGCTTTGCATAGCCTTTCCAAAGGTCCTTCTAGTTATTATCATGTTCACTCCTCACAGTGACACGCCAAGTGATGTGGTCATGATCTTAACACCGTGGAGTTGAAACGCTGTCCCTAGCTGCACTCGGCTAGTCAGTGGGAGCACGTGGGCCGAATCCAGGTGTTCCAGATCCTGCCAAGTTCACCCTTCCCAGAGTCACAGCAAGGTCTCTACAGGGGTAAGCCCTCCAATGTATACACTTCTGTCCCTGTGCATTTGTCAGCCACTCTGCCGTGGAAAATTCTTGTGTGATCATTGAGAAGAGAGACTAGAGAATTCAAAGCCAAGGGCCTTCCTCCAGGGCTTCCTGAGTTTATCATCAAGCTGCAGTGACCTCTCTCCACCCCCCTCACCTCTCTTCACCTCAAAGTCCAATCACTCCTCAGTTCCGTCCCCAGATGCAGATCCAAATCAACACTACCCCATAAGTTTCTAGGAAGCATGTGTATGTACGATGGGTTGTGTCTACAAAGCCTTTACTCCTTTCCCAACTGAATTCAGAGCTCTTCTTTTCACTTGCTAATTATCCATACCCTACAAACTACAGATGTGAGTAATGGCGATGTACTCATGATGAAATGTCATCACTTTTATCAGAAGCGGTTGCGAGGTCTTATTGGAATTCATGATAAGAGTCTGCTTGTAGGGGTGCCTGGGTGGCTCAGTGAGTTAAGCCTCTGCCTTTGGCTCAGGTCATGATCTCAGGGTCCTGGGATCGAGCCCCACATCGGGCTCTCTGCTCAGCAGGGAGGCTGCTTCCCCACCCCCCAGACCCCCACCCCCCCGCCACCTGCTGCTCTGCCTACTTGTGATCTCTGTCAAATAAATAAATAAAATCCTTAAAAAAAAAAGAGTCTGCTTATAATGGATCCTTGTAAGGATCCCAGCTTAGGCTTGTCTCATAAGCGGTTCAGTCAGCGATCACTAGATGGCCAAAGGTGAATTTGTAAAATTGGACCCTCCCTCTCCTTACATCAATTGTACGTATAAAGCGGTTTCAAACATCGTGTTCTCCTACCACACATACAGGCGACACACATAATTATTAGTAGGACTTTGAGAGCCACAGACAAAGATGCTTGCAAAAGTAACTGGCCAGGTGTCTGATACAACAAGTGAAATTCACCATGGGCGACATGGTGAATTCAGCATGAACTGAATCTCCTTCTTTCCTGCATGGCAAATTTCACTTCTTCACCCCACGTTATCGCTTCTTCTTCCCATAGCTCCCTCGTTCCAAGTTCCCTACCACTTTTTCTACTCATGACATGTTACTTTCCCTCACTGCGCTCTTCATAAATAATAACAATAGAAAAACATTTAGAGTGGTTTGGAAACGGGAAAAATAGAGTAATGTTTCCATGGCTGAAACGTAGCTGTTTTCATATTTAGGTATTCCCTCCTCATATTGGTCTGGAAATTGTATCTTTATTAAGTTAAAAACACGATACATACCCACTTTTACATTCTGCATTTTTCACATAATATATTCTATAAATATATCTCTATGGTCCTTGCTATTAGCATTTTAATGATGATACTCCATTGGGTTGATGCCTCATAATTTACTATACTCTAGTGTAAGACACTTAAATTGTTTCCAATTTTTCCTTGGTGTAAATAGTACTGCAGAGAATATCTTCATGAATAAAGGCTGTGTGTGCTTTAGATTTTTTTTCCTTAGGATGGATTAACATCCATTCGGTCTCCCGTATTCCAAAAGTTAGAGAATGGTTTGTAGCCACAAACTCTACAGGAACCAGGCATGTAATTTAAACAAGTAAAGTGTCCTGGTAAATACAGTGAATAAATTAGTTTTTATCTCAGCTCTGACAGCATTCCCCAAATCTACTGCCCTGGCTAACAATATTGATGCTTCCATCTGTCCATCCATCCAGTCATCTATCCCCATCCAGTCATCTATCCGTTCATCCACCCATACTTCTGTCCGTCTATCAGTCAGTCTACACTGATGTTAAAGACAACAGGTCCAAAATGACGTTGCTAAGCCAAGCCCCACAGCAACAAACTGAGACTTAATTACAGGTTCAGGTCTCCCAGAAATGAAATCTTAAACCAATTAGGAATCGCCCTATCAGCATTAGTATGTCATCTGCCTAATAAACCCCTGCCGTCCCCTAAAGGAAAATGACCTTGCAATAACCAGCCACTTTTTGTCTCCTACAACTTCCTTGTTTCTTCTCCCTTCTGCCTATAAAAGTCTCTAATTTTGTACAGCCCCTCAGAGCTTTTTTCCTATCTGCTAGCTTGGATGCTCCCCAATTCATAAATCGATGAATAAAGCCAATAAGATCTATAAATTTACTCAGCAGAATTTTGGTGTTGTTTCTTTTTTTTTTTTTAACACTGGGTGAGGTGCCGTGATCAATGACTAATAGAGAAGCCACAATTTCACAAAGCTCTAAACCATTTGGTGAATTGTTATTAATTAATTTGCTTGACTGTCAGTGTTAAGTGCTGACACTAAGAGGTGTTGAGGGAATCCGGAAGATGCTACTGGAGTGGTCTAGGTGATTTCAGGGAGAAAGCAGAGCTTGAGATAAATTTTAAAAGACAGTTTGAGGGTTGAGTTTGAATAGAGTAAAAGTAACAGGATTCTGGTCATCGGTATACTTCTCAGTGCCATTTATTGGGGATCTTGAGAATTTTTCTATACCTTTGACCAAAGTTTTCCAACTCTCCAAGTTGAAAAGCACCAAATAATCCCTCTTCAGCCAATGAAAATCTTTATGACTTTGTGTCTTCCCTTAAGTATAAAAGTCAATTTCTGAGTGAAGTATGAGGATCTAGATTCTTGATCAGATTAGGGAAAATGGGTCTGTTCTCTGAGACATGTAAAATCCATTAAAAGTAATCTAGTTCTTGGGGCGCCTGGGTGGCTCAGTGGGTTAAAGCCTCTGCCTTCGGCTCGGGTCATGATCCCAGGGTCCTGGGACCGAGCCCTGCATCAGGTTCTCTGCTCAGCAGGGAGCCTGCTTCCCCCTCTCTCTGTGCCTGCCTCTCTGCCTACTTGTGATCTCTGTCTGTCAAATAAATAAATAAATCTTAAAAAAAAAAAAAAAAAGGTAATCTAGTTCTCAACATATGGAGAAAACCAGACTTGGGTAGGAAAAATGGAATACCATGAACTTTGCCCATAAAGGTTGCCAGTCTGCCAGCAATATTGCCCAAAGTCAGCTTTTGGCTTCTACAATAACCAAAGAACAAGGACATGTTTCCAATGAGTCCCAGCATCCGGAAGGCTTGATGGGTCTGTAATTTAAAATTTACTCGAAACTCTACAATCTAATCAATAACACCAGAGGCCTGACTCAAATGAGACAATCAACAAAAATCACCAATTTCCTGCCTAACTAAAAAAAAACAACAACAAATAAAGCCACTTCCCCTAACCCTTCAGGTCTCCTTCATGTGGGCTTTCTCTTTAAATAGCAGATGCATTGAAAGTTTCGAGTGTTTTCTCTGAGAACTTGAACTTCTTTCTTTGTCCTCTTTCCTCCTTTTCTGTGTAAAGTCTTTAACACTTTTTGTCTGCTGCTTTAATTATTTAATTTCCTCACTGCATTATTTAAAGAAGACGGTTCTGAGGTTGCAGGAGGCATGAAGGAAGTATGACTCCATGTAAAATTGAAGGAAGCTGGGTAATATTTCGTAGCAGCATGCTCTTCAGTACAGAATATTTTGCAGTCTCTAATCATCTTTTATTTTAATGTTTCCTCCTGCCAATATGAACTAACTGATCATTTTGTTCACTATGACAGATAACTATCAATGAGGAAAAGACCTTCAGGAGCTTGAAGAGAGGTGACATAAGTGAAAGTATATCATCCTTTTCTGTTAAGATCCTTTAGAAATGGGCCGAGATGAAGGCAAGACTAGAAATGCTGATCACAACATTTAAATATAAAGATTTCTTTGACTCTTCTTCCCAAAACAAAAAACCAAAATGGAATGTCAGTTGCATTGGAACACAAGTATGGTTTGTAAAATGTATGATTCTCTTATATTTAGGACACATTTTCAACCAAAAGTTTAAATACCTCAAGGGTAGAGGTAGACATACTCATGAATAAAAATTTTCTCTGAATGGATCAGTATAAGTTTGTTGTAGAAAACAGTGAAATAAATAAAAGTATTCCATAACCTCCCCTTCCTAAAACACTACTAATCACTATCTTGGCATATATACGTTTTAATCCCGTCTTTTCTCTTTATCTTCCTCTCTTGATAGATACACAGATAGATATAGATGTAATGTATATAGATATAGATAATATCCAATATATATCAAATTACCTATGTGTCTTACACACACAGATATATACATACACACATATATATACACACACCTGCAGTTCTATCCAAATTTAACACTTTTAGTTACTTTATTTTTACTTCCATATTTCAATTATATTCTATTTCCTCAATTATTTTTTTAAATATATCTTTTCATGGCTATCTATCATATGGATATATTACACATACACACACACACACACATATACAGTATATACACACATACATAACCATTATTCTATTGTGGACAATCTAAGACATTTCCAATTTGGGACTATATTACAGATAATACTGTATTGACATATGTATACACGTACATCTTTTTGGTCATAAGTTATCAAAGTCAAATGATTTTCACAGAGGAAACTTCACAGTCCCATAATGATCCATGGCATAGCCTGACTCTACACGGAAATCATAAAATGTCAAAGATTAATAATGAAGGTATATTTCATGGTGTTAACACTATGGACTCTGAAATCACACTGCCTAGGTGCTAACACCAAATTTACTGCTTCTATGATCTTGAGTAAATTCCTCAAACTTTCTGTCTGTATCTTTATCTGTAAAATGGGTGTAGTTCTACGATCTATTTCATAAGTCTATAGCAGATGCATGATTAAATCATTTATAAAAAGGGATTTAGCAAGTTATTTCACATAGTGGTTTCTTAAAAGGAATTAGGAGTAGATGATATTTTTATTAATATCATAGACTATGTAATACTTACATAGACCAAAATACCTCTAAATACATACCATCCAGTGGTATTCCAATTTCTCCCTGCAAGTATTTTAACAATTTTTCACTGGAGCACATAAGAGAAAAGAACAACTCAACATTTAGAGACTATTTCATTGATTTTGTTAGCATGCCAACCATCATTTATCTACTATGCCACGTTCCACCACAAATACTCAAATCTAATAGTCCCATTGGGTAATATCATACAGGGATTATGGCATAGAGTCACCCTCCATAGCTGATGATTTCTGATTTGCCCAGATGCACATATATCCCCTTCCATGCACTATCTACTGAGAATTTTTCTAGGCGGGCGAAGAGATCTAAGATACAAATCCTAGTGCATGCTGTCAGAGGTCACAGATGAGTAAACCCGCCCTCTCTTTGAGACTAGATTCATTTCAGAGGATCTGTCTGGAGAAAGGAGTGGTTGGCTGTAGCCAACCGCCAGAGTGATGCCAAATGGCCCCTTTGGGGAGCTGATTGGATAGAGCCATTTCAACAGATGGGCAAGGAGGCATTTCGCATGTTGTACAAGTCAGGATGTTCACAGTGTTCTTCCCACTACTTGGAATTTCCTTCACCCTTTGCATCATCACTTTGAGATAAATTTTCAAGATTCACGCAAGGAATCAGTTTTCGCAAAAAGCCTTTCCCCAAACCGTGTCCTCCCTTGCCTGCAAGCAAACCGCACTGTAGCCAACCCTACGCCTTTCTATTCCTGCCTCTCCCTCCAGCTACCTATCCACACTCCCGCCTACTCAGGCGCGCATGCGCGCACACGCACACGCGTGCGTGAGAGTGCACGCGCACATACACGCACTGATCTTAAACTCCTGAAGGCATACAGTATGTCCAATTCTCTTTTCTATCCTAAGTAACACGTGTGTGTTAGGTGCCTAATATCTGCCTGTTGCATGAATAATTCTGTAGTCTTTCATTTCCGGAGTAGACTGATGGCTCACCTCAATTCTGGGAGATGTGCAGATAAAAGTAATATTGATAGGGATTTAAAAAGTATGTCTCTTTTTAAGGTTTTGTGAATGGAATGATATGCTTTGGATATGCCTCAAAAGAATCTAGGGTTTTTTGGGGGGGGGAGGGTGCCAGGGAGTGGTGATGGAAATTGTAAGTATTAATGAAAAAAACTGGCCATGTATTGATAACCGTCAAGGCTAGGTGATAAATAAGGAAAAGTCAAATGAGCTATTCTATCTACATTTCTATTTGAAAATTTCAATTTTGTATTAAAAAATTTTCATGAAACAAAATAACTATTATATATATAGTATACACACGCAACCACGAACACACCACATGAAAGCACATCCTAAGAACACTGGCTTTATAAAGTTGGTATCTTAAAGGAGAGCATACATTGCTGGAATTTTATTTTTACAGCACATAACTGCTATGTTTGGGGAAATATGATCTGAACGAGGTCCAAGTATAGTTTGTTCTGCTATGAAAGGCTAACTACCACTGTACTTCGGCCAAAACTGGTGGGATTACAAGAGCGAGGTGGATAAAAGTCTCCTTTATACAAGGACCCAAAGGCAGACATTGAACCAAAAATAAAAAGAAAGAGAAACAAACTCCGAGCTACAGAACGAAAAAGAAACAAACTATAAGCTTCAAACCTTTAAAATCTTGCCAATAAAACTCATCTGCAAAGTGCCGGGGGATGGCACCATGGCTGAGGTGGCAGCCTTCGTGTTTATGTTGGCCGCTTCGTTCCCCTAAACACCTTAGACATCTCTAATTAATCCCTTTGGAGCAGCAGTGGCTGGAATTCGCAGCTCACAGTCTTGCCAGCCAGATGTAATCCTGAGCCACTGCACGTACATGTGAAGGGACATTATCGCCCTTCAGATTTAAGAATAACTGTCTAATCTATGAGGTCGACAGTTCTCTACTCTGTGTGCACCTTAAAATCAGTTCAACCAGGGCCGCCTGGGTGGCTCAGTGTGTTAAGCCTCTGTCTTCGGCTCAGGTCATGATCCCAGGGTCCTGGGATCAAGCCCCACATCGGGCTCTCTGCTCAGCGGGGAGCCTGCTCCACCCGCTCCCCCGCACCTGCATCTCTGCCTATTTGTGATCTCTTCGTCAAATAAATAAATAAATAAAATCTTAAAAAAAGAATTCAGTTGATCCAGAGAGTGGGAATTGGCCATAGACATTTTGAAAAGTTGCCCCAGATGATTCTATTTTGTTATGCCAATCCCTTGCCTGCCCCTCCCCCCGCCTCCCCACCAAAGCTGAAGAATAGCAGCCCCAAGACATCAGTAGCCTTCAGGAATGAGAAGGGGAAATTTTGCAACTGGTCACTAGAGCCATGGTGTGGTGTGCTGCTCAGATTGTCCCCACCCCACCCCTCCGGGACCAAGGCGCTCATTCTCTGAGTGTCCTTACAAGACTGTTGGCTCCTCTAGGCTCCCTTCATACCTGATTCCTTCCTAGGAATTACCTCAACCCAAGGAAGCTGCCCCATCCAAGGGTGCCCTCCCCAAGGGTGGTCTATATCCAGGCTCTGCGCAGGTAGAAAAGCATGGTCCCCTCGCTTTAATCTGGAATATCTCTGAAGGGCTCTCCCTGCTTCTGTGCCCCACAAACTGAAAACTGTCCCCTGAAACTCTGGTGTAACTACATTGCAGCTCAATTCTCCCTCCACTGAACCTGCTTCCCAATGCTTTGCAACTCCCTTACAGAGATGGTCTGCATAGACTTCCCCAGTGAACCTGTTCCCTGGAAATCTCCACCCCGGAGGCTGTTCCCCAGCGCCCCTGACCAGGACAGTAATGGAGGCTTTGCTGGCATGCCGCCCAGCCTGAGAGTTACCCATCTGCCTCCAGTGGGGCCAAGAAGTCTTGGCATTTGCTTTGCTCCAAGTGATTATTTACAAAATCAACTCAGCACTAGATTAGAGCTGCTTCCAGAAGTCTCATCATTTCTCCTAGTTATAATAGATGGAAAACTCAAGACTATGATCCATAATTAATGTATGCAAAATATTATAAGTCTGAGAAATATTTATCTCCATGTGGCAAGTCAGTCAAAGGAAAAGTAATGGTGAACAACTACAGACGCTCTTTTTCTCTGATGTCGCCAGAATCGTTGTGTGATATCCGGGTATTTTTTGGACCGGTCAGCTTCCTCTTTCCCCAGTGGGTATCCCTTAAGGCCCTTGGATGCTGCTTTGTTCCTTTTCCAGACCCTCACTTCCTGGCTTTTCTCTGCCTCATAAGCAATGCAGACAGAGCCCGATGGAAGCTCTTACTGGGAAGGCCTGTGAGGAACAGATCTCTTGTTCATGGAAACCTAATAAGGTAGTCACAGGAGAGAGCAGTGCCTGAGTGTGTAGATCTGCCAGACTTGGCCTTCTTCTAAGCAGAAACTCTCTGCTTTGTAGACTTGAGGTTACATGATAGACTTCGAAGTAAGAAGCATGGGGAGAAGAAGTGTATTTGGGGAATCCAAGAATTAATGTCCTGCTCTCCACTCAGTGGTGACTAAAATCTGTATGGATTCGGCTATGTCGGGGACCGCTCTCTTCACTAGTTTAATGGGCCCCAAGAGGTTGTAATTTTCTTTACTTTGATAAGTGACTTTCAAGTTGCACCCAGTCACAGAACACAAGAGGGCTGTGACCTGTGTTTTACAACTTGGTAGATAACTTCATTTACTCTAACCCTGCTTATCAGCATGCGGTTTATGAGCCCGCAGCCCTGACATCACCTGAGAGCTTGTGAGAAATGCAGAATTTGGGTCCCAGGTCTACTCAATCAGAATGTGCTTTTTTAAAAACAAAACAAAACAAAACAAAAACAAATAAAAAACCAAGAAAATTCTGTAGTTCTGGGAGACTCCACAGAACACATTTTGAGTAGCAAGACTCCAGAGAGTTCCGTCATGTTTCTAGTCCTTACAAATGTTAACCCTTATCGGAAGGGGGGTTGTGGTGGTGTCGTTCTATGTCGGTTAGGGCCGTGTTGCCCCTTCCCATTTGCCACAACAAGCCAGAAACCTATGAAAGACAACTAGACAAGCAGCAGCCTCCACCTGGTCACAGTGATAGCTGTTTCCAACGAGATGAAGAGAGTCCTTGTCTTAGGGGCCAAACCAGTGTCTGCTGTAAGGGACGGAGCCTCTAGGTCATCTCTGAGAAATGGGTAATTGCCTCATAGAGAAAGTCAACTAGAATTGACTGCAAAACCTGCTCTTGCCACAAGAGGGAGTTCTCTTTCTGAAATCCCAGAGATTCCACGTATTGTCTTAATGAAATGCTTTAGGCAAACCCTAATATTGGAGCACCCCAAACTAAACGGTCTTACATAAACAATTAAAATAGATTAAAAGGGTCATTAATTTTTTAAGCTGAGATTAAATCAAGACTAATTCCTTGGTTGAACGAAGCAAAAAAGGAGACTGACTGAATGGGGGCAGTCAACAAAAACACGGATGGAGAGCCTACAAATATAACAAAAAAGAATGATCCAAACTTCCCTGCTCGGCTTCATTAAGAATCCAAGGCCTGTTCAGTGGTTCTTTTCTTCTTCACAGCCTGGCAATCTTAAGGGTGACCTGGCCCTGCGATAGAGTTGTATGTGCCTGGGACGATATATGGGACTCAAGGTGTGTACCTGACAACAAGTAATTCTGGCCAAGAGGAATCTGGTGCAGAAGGCAATGGGGGAGGGGGAGCACGGTTTACAGAATTCCAAACATCTGCCCAGAGAGTGAAATACTTCACTGAATTTCAACATACTGCCTCCACAAGAGACGTTCTCAGATACCTGGATGTTGGGTGTCAGGTGAACTCAAGGTCCAGCAGCAGATCTGCGTTTTCTCCATCTGTCCTGGATCACCCATATCCTGGTCTGTAAGTGATTGCACCCTTTTTCCTCTCATCTTTTCTCTGTCTTTCTGTCTTGTTAAAGAGAACCTTCTGGGCTGAAGGTGGTTGAGATGCCTCCCAGAGTTAGAGGACAGAACATGGGATGTGACATTTTGGCTAGGCTGGGAGAGGAAACAGCAGACTGAACTGGTGGGCTTCAGATGACATCTCTCCACCCTGCCTTTGACTAGAAAGTGTGTCTCCAAGAACTGTGCTGGAAGGCCTTCTCAAGGTCATCAAGTTCAACAGTTCCCAAAGTTGAAAGAGTCTTGAATTCATAGAACGGAGATATCGTTTTAGCTTATGCATGGACAATGATAATAACATTGAATGACAGAGGGAGAAGAGATACTCCCTTTCAGTTCTCAGGCCTTCCTTCTAATGGCCTCAAGGAAGATCCCTCACTCTCAGGCTGGGATGTTTCTGAAGCTGGTCTAACCGTTGCCAATTTCTCATTTTAACCATGTAAGAGAAGACCTCAAGAATCAGAGTCTTCACTATCTAGCTAGACAACACTATCTAGCTAGACAACACTATCTAGCTAGAATATAACGGTACTGCTTGATTGATTCTATTGATTTTTTATGATAGTGTTCTATGTATGGCAATGATATTGGTTTTCCACCCATGATGACATTGAATTTGCCTTAAGCAAAATTTAAGTAAAAATGTGAGTTGACTTAAAGAAGAACCTTTTGTCAGTGATAGTGTAGGCGGTGTGCAGACAAAGCAAATATTGTACAGATGGTACCGGGAGGTAGAGGGCCTTGACAGAGAACACCTAGCTCGACCTTTGACTCTGTGGCAAGTTCTCACCTTTGTGTACTGGTTCTATGATGGGATTGACCACTAATGAGTTACTTTATTCAGGCTGACACAGAAAAACAAATGTGCCCTAATTTTCTTTCAACTAGTCAAGTTTTTACTTCATTACATATATTAAATAACTCCTATTGCTCCTTGGAGACAAACAGGGGAGAGGGGAAAATTCCTTTTGTGCCAAATAATACAGTTTTATGTTAAATCCCATCACAGCCCCTAGGCAAAATCCCATAGCTGCCAATGCCATTTCAAAGAAAGTTCTCTATTTCCATATCCCTGTAGCTCCGAGTTAATAGTACTTGGTTTACCTAATTACAACAAATTCTTTCCAATAATAATCCTCACATCTAGTGCTTTCTCTGGCCTTGAGCCAGTTGCTCAATAAAGCAAAGCCCCAACTGTTACTTCCTTCAGGCAGGAAATCCTTTCTCTATTACCTCGGATATTTCTTATAATTTTATTTGTATGTTTCTCAACCAGTGCAATCATACTCCTTGCATTGTATCAGCTCCTTGAAGGCAGGGCTCTCTGTTTTGTTCACTGCTGTATTCTCAATTTTTGGAAGGGTGCCTGGTCTCCAACAGACATTTGTTGATTAACAAAGAGATGAATTAACAGCACTGGTGGGAACAGGTCTTGATTTGGGAGAATTGTTTGTTTATGTAAAGCCAGCGGGAACATCTGCTCTGTGTAGGTGCACATCACAGAAGCAGCTTTCATCTTCAAGAGGGAGATAAAGAACATACTAGCAATGTAGGTTATGCTTGGCATGGGAAATCATGAATTCCAAAGAGTGCTCGAGGTTATCTACTCTGTATTGAACAGTGGAACCATCCCCAGTGGAAAAATGCCTAATAATTGTCCAAGGCCATCAGAAGCATAGGCTGGTTGGTCAGTCACAGCACATTGCCAACAGGTAAGTGTTTTTCCTGTGAAATCATACAGAATTATCAAAACCTCCTGTGGTGATTATGATTTATGGGGGAGGGGTATTGTTTTAGCTAAACATTCAGTGGATTCAATGCACACGTTGGATTTCATATTGCCAACCCAAACAGTTCAATTTAGTTCTGTGGAAAATACACAAGCTACAGGAAAATGCAAGGTCACAGAATTGTTAGTTTAGAAGAGCTGGGTCCCTTGAATCTCCCCTATGGCCACAGCATTTTGTTTTCACAGCAGATATTTCTGTGCCAGAGAGCACTGGCCATACAACATGGCGTCCTCGCCCTCAAGAGGTGTGATCGCAGCTGAGCTGGCAGACAGACAGGTGAGCCAGTAACTCTAATCCACATGTGTCACAGATCCTATCAGGAGAGCAAATGCTTGGTGCTGGGGGAGCACATGGAAGGGCTTGCACCCAGTCTCTGTGTGCATAGTGGATGCTGGGGGACCAGAAAGAGCCCCTGGGATGAGGTTAATAACCTAACCATCTCGTAGGACTTAGCCAGGGAGAATGAGCCAAATGTTCCTGGAAGAGCATGCTTCCCTTAAACTGTTCTCACCATGCTTCCATTCTCAGGCCTGCCTTCTGCTTTGCTCTGCGCTGTGGTTCTCTCTGTGCAGTTTTCATGTGTCATTACAGGAGAAGGCAAGATCATTGCTGTGGACCGCATGTTTGGGTCCCTCCCAAATCCCCATGTTGAAGTCCTAATCCTCAATGCAGTGATCTTTGGAGGCAGGGCTTTTGGGAGGTAAGGAGATCGTGAGAGGGTGGAGCCCTCTTGAATGGGATTAGTGCCCTCCTATGAAGACAGGAGAGGGATGCTCTCTCTCACCGTGCATGGAGACAGCAAGAAGGCAGCCATCTGCAAATGGAAAGCAGGTCCTCAGGAGACACTGAATCTGTAGTCACCTTGAATTTGAACATCCCAACTTCCAGAACTGTGAGAAATAAACGTTTAGAGCCTAAGCCACCCACTCTACGGGATTTGTTACAGCAGTCCCAGCTGACTCAGACAGCAGTGATGTAATCCAGCATGAAACCATCTGAAAATGTCATCCAACCCCTGCTTCCATCCCATCTACTTTCCCTGCTTCCAGGGTCTCCTCTTTGAGCCCAATAAAACCCTTTTATATCCGAGAGCAAAGTTCTGACCAGGGACGCCAATGTAGCCCTTGGGACAGGGGTCTGGGGGATAAATAGAAAACATGCACATGCTCCCACCTCTGGAAAGCTTCAAAGCTAATGTTGCTGTCAATGGCGTACACAGTACATAGCCACATTCGATTGGTAAAGCACACATATTTTTTTTGAACTTGGCTCTTGTCCTCAGATGACAAGAGAGAGAAGTCTTTTTGCATCATAAGCTGTCTCTGAACAAAACATTTACCAAAGCCTCTGGCTGGCTGGAGGAGGGGAAGAGTAGGTGACAATGACCAAAATACCTTCTAGGTTTTCCTGAGACTCTCAGGAGATGCTGCTCATTCTTCTTTAGGAGAAAATAGAACTAATTTTAATTTTTTAAAAGTGTGTTGATTTTTGAATAATTCATAGGAAGTTAAATGATGCATGGAGTTGTTATTTTCCTTAGATTTTTTTTAAAAAATACTGTTTTATTTTCAATATTTTAAGATTCATAAAAAGTTATAAAAAATAGTACAATGGGTCCCTGTATACCTTGCATCCAGCTTTGCCAATGAGAACATGTACACAATCCTAGTGCATTGTCGAAACCAACGTCCCTTAGATTTTAAAGTTAACTTTCTAAAATAGAAAACTTCTATTTATTATATATTTGTTCATTTTATAATTGATGAATTCCGCAAATATTTAATGAGAACTTCCTCTGTTCTAAACATTGTGCCAGACCTAGTGACTGAAAGCCGGCTAAAGCATGGTTCCTTCTCTCAAGGAACTCATAACCCCGTGTGGGGAACAGACTAGGACGGTGTGATCACACCCAGGACCTAGAAGCACAGTGCTCCCTAGGACCAGACGAGAGGCAGCTCCAGAAGACTGCTTGCCCAGGAAGACTCCTCAAAGACCAGCCTGACTGGGATTGCAAAGGTAGGTGATCTTTAATTACCCAAAGGGATCAGTGCATACTTGGAGCAGAAGAACTACATAGGATATGTCCAGGAACATAGAACAGCAGAATTTGTTCAGAGAACAGAACTGAATCAATTTGGACAGGTCAAAGAGCAAACAGCACATATGTGCTGTGGGTAGGCAGTGGTGGGAAAAGGAGGGGGGACAGCAGGTAAGTGATGATAGGCAGTCATGGTCCAGATCAGGAAAGGTCCTACTTGTTAAATTAGTGCCTCTGAATGTTAACCTGAAATTCAGGGTGAGCCATCAATGGGCTTTGAGCAGAGAAGTGATATTATTAAAAATGTATTTTGGAATGATTGCTCTAACAACAATGTGGAGGATGCATTGAGAAAAAAAAAGGAAATCTAAAGGCAGGGAGGTAGGAGTTAGGAGTCCCTTTTACCACTGAAGCTGAGAAAGAAGGGAGAAGGGGGAGAAGGCCAGAGGTGGTGGGAAAGAGCAGAGGCGGAAACTCTAGAACTCAGTGACTGGTTGGATGTTGGGCTGAGGGCTGAGTGAGAGCAAGTACAGGCTGGCTTGCAGGTCCCTGGGTCTGACCACTGGGCGTATTTTGGAGACAGAACATAAAGGAAGAAGGGGAGATTGGGAAGAAAATTTGGTTTTAGATATATTAGCGATGGTGGAGATATCCAGTTGGAAATTATATATATATAAGGCTGATATTATCCATAAAATAGTACCCATTTATTAACAGTTAGACCTTCAGGACGGTTAGAGCTACAAACTGGTTGAAGGTGAAACAATCCAGCTAAAGTAAATTCCCACCTTCTAATTCATTCTGTTCCCCCGACAATAGTATCTTTTTACCCAAACACCAGCTTGGTGGCGATCATCCTTGTGTCCCCAGTCCTGCACACAGTAGGTGCTCGATATTTCCTAAATGCATACAAGTGACTGCTCTGTTGGTTTCCTATGGTATGTAAGCACTTCCTACCTTCACGTCTGGGCAAGTTTCCAGCTCAAGGACCCCAAATCCCTGTGTATTTCCTCTTCTTCCCTATTCTTGGAGCTTTGACAGAAGCCACTAGAGGGTGACATGACAACACCCACTTAAGTGGCTCCACAGAGAAAGCCTTCCTTGTTCAGCAAAAGTCAGAATGGCAGGGGGCATGCAGGCACGCAGCAGATCCACCGAGAGAAGACGGAGGTAGTGTCGCCTAGAGGCAAAGCATACCATTGCCAGCCTACGGATGCGCCATTACTGTACCAGGGGCACGTGTTCTCCCCTGCAGAATGGCAACGCAAGGTTGATCTTTGTGCACTGTTTCTGGCTTTTTGAAGTTTTACGCTTATCATATAATGTCTCTACTCCCCTGAAAACACAGCATGGCAAAGAATAATTTTTCAAAGGTACACTCGTAAGAGTTAGCAGAAAAGTTTTTCCACTAAATTTCGGTAAGGGTTTTGGCACACGAAACGCCTTAGGCTGTTGTTATTAAATAATAAGCAAACAGGAAAACAGTTTGGCAGTATGTCTGAACCATTACTTCACTCTTTTTATTTCTCAAACAAATAGTCCTTGGGTGCCTGGTGATACCGCGACAGCATAAAGAACGGGCTTTCCTGGAGCTTAAGTTCTTTTTTTTTTAAATTAACTAACTAATTAATTAAAGGGAGGGATAAAGGGAGAGAGAGAACTGAAAGCAGGCTCCACACCCAGCCTGACTCGGGGCTCCATCTCAGGACCCTGACATCATGCCCTGAGCTGAAATCAAGCGTCGGACCCTTAGCTGATTGAGCCACCCAGGCTCAGTTCTAATGGGCTGAGGAGCTGGACACACAACCATGCCTTGTCTGAAGGTACCAAGCGGGGGGCACAGTGGAGCCACCTGCTCTTCGTAATCACTGTCACTGGGGCTCATCCCTGGGGTCGCACCATACGTGACCGCTTCCAAAGGGCTTTGCCCCTTGTCATTTCATTCCCGACCTCATAGGGGGGACAGCTGTTTCAGTAGATGGGAAAATGGAAATTCAGAGAGGTGGAACTCTGTGTGCAACATCGGGCAGGTGGTTTGGGGGTGAAACACGGTGTTTTGGTTTCAGAAACACCAGTGCCCCCAGGAAGAGCTGATCAAGCGATAGAGAAGTCTTTCTCCCTGGTCTGTTGACAAACTGATTTGCACTGGAGGTAAAACCCAGGCCACAATCAGGCTGTTGTTGCATTTTTCCACTGATCTCTAATTGATAAGAGGGGCCTCCGTCCCAATACAAGGAGTTGCAGAAATAAACATCGGTAAGGGGAGGATCCTTTGGGGTGGAAAGATAGGGAACTCAAACTCGGCCTCTTCTTAGGAGCTTGGAGGGACATCTTCCAAGTAAATTCTTGGGGTGGGGGAGTGAGGCCCAGAGACGACCCAGAGTTGGACCTCTCACTCCATACCGACAAACCCCCTCACTGCTTCTCTCATTATGGGGATCCCCCTTCACAGAGCTGCCTTTTGGATCCTGAAACTTAAAGATTTGGAAGAGACTATGTTCCTTCAACAGCAACTTTGCAGCAGCTCATTTCGAGTACCAGAAAGGGTAGGGAATCAATGAATATTCATGACGTAGCTAGAGAAATGGATGATTTTAATAACATAAAACTTATTTTACATTAGAATGCTTCCCTCTGTTGCCTGCCTTACTTCTGTCTCCATCTGCAGATCTCTGTCAATATGAAGATGTTTCACTGGGAGCCCATTCTTTTTGTTCATAGAAAGTTATGCCTTTATTTTTGGAAAACAGAGCTGGTGACTGCGGGAAGGTTCTTGCTACTAATTATATGTGCCTGACTGTACATGGAGGTGGGAAAATGCAACTCTTTTTTATGACACTGGCCCTGGAGCCCTGCGGTCGTAGCTTCTCCCACTGGTTTAAAGGTTGAGCAAATAGTTATTGAACTTGAGGCTGACAACGTCTGACCCCAAGGTCTGTCTGAAGTCTGGAACTGGATGTGCTCTACCACCGATCCACTCCATTTCCTTAAAAACTGAATGGATACATTTCAAGCTGATTAGATAACAATCTTTGAGTCCATCTAGCTGCCCGGCTTGTTTGTAAAGTCGACTCTGTTTGGAAACGTAATCTTGGAAATGATGGGGAGGACGGTTCCCAGGATGAGAAAACAAACAAGGATTCTAACACACAGGTCACCTTTACTTTCCTTGGGCTCATGTGATACCAGAAGGCGAGTGGCTCCCCGAGAGCCTTTGCATTTACAAAACGTTATGCTTACTGTTGCTTCTGTTTTGTGCTGATTGAGTTAGTCAAAAATAAACACAGAGAGGAAATTAAACTGGCAATAGGATCCCAGCAAGGAGAAGCAAAGGCCATAACATTTGAGCATTGCTGTTGTCTCTTTCATACAGAGCTGTGTCAAGGAACACAAAAACAAATCTCCTTTGACACATGGCTCTGCTCATTTGGATTATAATCATGGCCATGTTTCTGTCTTTCCAGACGTCTCTCAGGGAGGTGACAAAGTAGAAAGCAGCACAAGCCATGGTGGAAAAGACGATTTTCTCAGGGTACCAAGCCCCTGATTGAATGAGTGGGTAATGGCGCTGCTGATTTTCGGAAACTGGCCCTTCCCTTCCGGCTGGCATGTTTCAGAGTGGTTGTTATCTGGGAAAGACCTATTCATTCAATGAAAGGGTGAGGTCATTGGGGGGGTCCCCACCCTTCCTACACTTACAATGCTGAGACCTTTCCTACCAGTGTCAGATGCCAAAGCCTGGTGAGGGGTGGAGTCCGCCAACCAAAATGAACCAGGAGACTTGTCTCCTGGCGAAAGTTGAATTCATGCTCCGTGTGCAGCGAGCTGTAGACTGTGTGGCGGAGACTGGCTTGGATAAGGAAAATTGCAGATGCACAGAATTTCTGAATAAATGAGAAAGTTGTGGGTCACCTAAATCAAGCTGAGTCTCAATTAAAAAAAAAAAAAAAGCTTAAATGTGACATAACCTACTTTTTCCTCTATACCCAAGAGTGAAGGAAAGAAGATTGTTTTGAAAAAGTTAAACACTAAGTGAAATAATCCTGAACGTCCTGTGATATATTGATTTACCATTTTGAGTTCAAATTGCATAAATGCTTTTCCCAAATTTGAATCCCCAAATCCTGCTTTTTATCTCCTCAAAAAGAGAAAAAAAAAATTAAGGTTAGTGTTCTGGGTACTCCCCACTTCTACTTAGTGTTCCTATTCCCTGATGTGCCTCTCATATATAGAACAGTGCCTGAGACATAGTAAGTGATCAACGCTTGTTTTTTTTTTTTTTTTTAAGATTTTATTTATTTGACAGAGAGTGGGATCACAAGTAGGCAGAGAGGCAGGCAGAGAGAGAGAGAGAGGAGGAAGCAGGCTCTCCGCTGAGCAGAGAGCCCGATGTGGGGCTCGATCCGAGAACCCTGAGATCATGACCCAAGCCGAAGGCAGAGGCTTTAACCCACTGAGCCACCCAGGTGCCCCACAACACTTGTTTTTAAATGAATTAATTACTTAATAAGTTGATGCCTTCTTTGTGCCAGGCATTCAAGGCTCATTAATAAGATTAGTCCACTAGAGTTCTTATTCCCAGTGAAACCACAGGTTGAAAGAAGTAATATACCAAAGTGAATTAGAAGCAAACTAGAAAGTAACTTAGAACACTTCTAGTTTACATAGATCACCTCCCTTAACCTGAACGACAAACCACATAGGTAGATACCGTTATTATCCCTGTTCTACAGATAGGAGCAAAACCAAACCAGGATATCATTATAAAGGGGACACATTTGAAGCAAACTTAACAAGATAAGCAGGAGCTCGGTATTTACAGCAGTGAATGGTTTGCAATTCTACCTGTTTGCAAGCTAACGAGTGAGCCTCCTCCAGCTGCACGAATGCACTTAGAGACGTGAAACTCCAGGGTCAGAAACAACAGCTTGTTATTCACAGCAATAGCTTGTTTCCATGTCTAGATATGGGAGCCACTTACTAGTTCTGCCACTTCTCTTGTTTCCCGAGTGCCATCAGCGGGTGGCTTAGAGTGACAGTGCTCAAGCCCGTTTGCCTTGCCCGGATCTTTTATTCTTCCATGGTTGTTTCTGAATGGGATAGTACAGAACTATGGGTCTAGTCCCAGGTCACCTCAGCACTTGGAAGAAATTTTGTAGGGAAAAGTGTGTTTCCAGTGACAAAGAAATCACTTTGGGTTACTTCTAAGGTACTCCAGAATTAAACTGCTGATAATAATCATTTTAACATTCTTTTTATTGGCATAGAGGAGAAGAAGAAAGGAAAAAGGGAACATTTTCAAAGATCTGATGGGATTTTTTTGGTATTTAATTATAGTATCTTTATTAGCCTGAATGGGCTGCCATAATAAGATATCATAGCTGGGGTGGCTAACATAGGAGAGATTTATTTGCTCACAGTTCTGGAGACTGGAATTCAAAGATTAAGGTGCCAGCAGGGTTGGTGTTTAGTGAGGGCTCTCTTCAGTTGTAGATGATAGCCCTCTCTCTGTTTACACTGGTCCTTCCTCAGTGCATATGCACGAGAGAGAGAGGTAGGTAGGGGAAGGGTGTGGGGGAGGGAGGAAAGCGAAAGAATATGAGTGCTTTCTAGTGTCTTTTCTTATATGAACACTAATATTATCAGATCAGGGCCTCACCCTTATGACCTCATTTAACTGTAATTACCTTCTAAAGACCGTATCTCCAAATATATCTGCATTGGGCTTTGGTCTTCAGCATACAAATTTTAGGTACGGCAATACAATTCAATCCACAGCAATATCCTATAAACCTCAACTAACTCCATAAGGTCTTGATTCCTGTTATTCAAAGAAGGAAATGAGCTTAGAAATGTTCAGTGAACCATGCCAGGTCACGAAACCGATAGGTGGGAGAGCTAGAGATTGAAACCAATCTTCTGGCTTCAAAGCCCATTTTGATTTCAACATCACGGGCTGCCACCAACGGCCATTTTCTATCTCCTGTATAATGACTACTTCCCAAGCGTCAGCAACCTTGCTAGAGGACTTTACAACACTATTTTTTTTAACCCCTCAACAATGATGGGAAGGCACAGAAGAGTTAAGTGACTTCCCAGAGAGCACAGTTAGAAAGTAGGATGACCCCAAAATCTTAAATCCAGAATTAATTTTATTCCAATGCCAACATTTTTGTTCTGTTTCTCTATAATGGATTTTTGGGGTTGGTCAATTACTCACTAGTCAATCATTTAATTAGAATGCATTATAAAACAAAGTACTCCAAGCTTTCTGAAACTATGGAAACTTTTGTACTATGAAAAAGAAAATCCATAGAACATTCATCAGGGTGAAAAGCTTTAATATATGTAAGGGCAAATGACATCAAAAATCAAATTTGTACTGGTTTATGCCAGAAATTCCACATTAAAGGGTAGAGACCAGTATGACCTGGAATCACACGGAAGAAATAGTCATTGGGCGGGGCGCCTGGGTGGCTCAGTTGGTTAAGCAACTGGCTTCAGCTCAGGTCATGCTCCTGGAGCCCAGGGATCCAGTCTTGCATCAGGCTCCCAGATCCGTGGGGAGTCTGTTTCTCCCTCTGACCTTCTCCCCTCTCATGTTCTCTCTCACTTCCTCTCTCTCTCTCTCTCCCACTCTCTCGCAAATAAATAAATAAAATCTTAAAAAAAAAAAAAAAAAGGAAATAGTCACTGGGCTTGGGACTGCCGTCCAGGAGCGTTTCCATAAAATGTCTTTGGTTTCACAGTTGTGTCTGGTGCGGTTAGTTAATGTTTTCCACCCAAAGGTGGCAGCACCCGTATTACTGCTTCTGGTGTGCTTCCGACTGCATTTAACATAGCGGAGTCTTTGAGAGTTTGAAGGGACCTGGAAGGTCCTCGAGGGCAGCCCCATTGTTTTGAAACAGAGGAAGCTGAGGCCAAGAAATAATCTGTGACCTGCTGAACACCCCACAGCTTTTTAAAACCCCAGCCCAAACTGGAGTCCAAGGTCCTTGACTTTCCAATCTGTCTTCAGGCCCTAAACTCTCCTCAGCGTTAGTCACAGATTCACAGCAGATGGGGGATGATGAGGGTAAACTTGAGTTCACAAGGGGAAAGGAAGAAGGCAGGAGGGAGAGGAAGAAAAGAAAGGAAAGCAAAAAAGGCATTTAATCTGGGAAAGAAGACTTGCTGTAAACAGAGTCTTGAAGCATGCTCTAACTTCACAGAAACGTCCAAAGTTTAATTCCACCTGCAAAATAGACCTCACATTCTAGGGGACAGTAAGGAATCCCTTGCTCTGTACAATATCAGATATATAAATATATATATTTATTCTGCTAATCAGCCTTTTTCCTGGCTAAGATACCGCTAGGAGCCATTAGCTAGTTAGTGGAGGGGAGGGGTGGGGGTGGCATTGACAGTTCCTGGAATGGGATCATTCAGCTTTTCATAACTCACTGAGGAGGACATAGAGATAACATCTGTTCTCACTTTGTTCTGGCCCCCTTCTGTTTTCACATACAGAGATGGAAGCATGACACCTTTGGTATACCTTGCGGGAGGCTATGAAACCACCCAAAGTCATCAATCTTCTGTAATAAAACACTGAATTGGGGTAACTTTGGAAAAAAAAATATGAAAGAAATGCCAGCTGATATCCACTCTTCCGATAGGAAAACACCGAGACTGAGAAAATTTCAGGGGAAACATGGGAATTCACGACGCTTTGTTCATTCTACAAGTATTTTTAGGAGCATGGGCGGTGCCGCCTCAGACAATGGGGGCCACAGAGTCAACTCCGCTTGTGTAGTAGGATCTGGGGTGCCCCAGCTGGGGCGCTGGATGGAGCAACACCCCCCGGCACCCAGCGTTGGAGATCATCCAGTACCAGCTCAATGGAAAAGGAGGAATAAGGCTGGAAAGCACTGCTGTTATTATTATTCTGTTGTTGTTGTTGGGTATGACGATTTTACCCCCAAGAACACATCGTTTATTTCTTCCTGTGTGAAATGGGGACATGATTGCCCTATCTAGCTCATCTGGAGGTTAATAGAATCAAATGAGATTACATACAAGAAAGAATTTTATAAATCCATATTTACGTATGTATATACGCATCTATGGCAATATATGCCAACCAGCGTTCCCGTTATTATGAAACTGTCATTAAATATTATTATTTTCTGTACCTGGGAATTTCCAGAACTTCTCTTCCTTATCCTTTTCAAAACTGATAAACAACTGAAAGGTTCTATAGTTTCAACTCAAGCAGGGGTTGGCAAGCTTGCTCTATAACATGCCAGACAGTGAATATTTTGGGCTTTATAGGGCCACATGGTTCCACTACTCCACCTTGTCTCTGTAGCTGGAGAGTAGCTTTGGACACTACATAACAATGGGCCCCACTGTGTTTCCGTAAAACTTTATTTACAAAACACTGCTGGCAGGCAGAACGTGACCCTGTCCTCCGACCACTCCTGACCTGAAGCACTCCCTTGAGTTCTCAGCCTTTGATAAGCTTCTGTACAACTTGGGAATCCAGAGGCAAAGGAGAGACGACAAGCAGAGATCTATCTCAATGTGGTGTTTGGGAAGGGGCAAGGAAAGCTTTTGGCAAAGTTAATCTCGAAAATTCTATTCAAAAAGAAGAGAATTTGCAACTATTTATTGCCTGTGTACTGTGTCAAGCACTGCTCTGGGTTGGGCTGAGAAAGTATGGAGTTTGGGTTCACATCTGCTCTGTGACGTCAGAGCAGATCAGTTTGGAGCACTGACTGTACAGTCTGGACCGTGCTTGTCACAATGGAGAGAGAGAGGCTCCTTTCCACCCAAGGAGCTTACTATTTACTGAGATTGGTAAAGCCAGCTATTAAAGACAATAAATAAGGACTAAATTGAGTATGGGACCAGGAAGACTTCATAAAGAAGGCAGGGACTAAGCCAGAGGGGCTCGGATAGGCTCAGTTAGACATTTCCCCAAAGGTTGGTAGTTGGTGGACAGAATGGATCTCTGAGCTCCTCCTTCTCCATTTAGGATCAGTCTTTGATCAATGAGTTGAGAGAAACTGCATGACTCCTCTTTCATCTTCTGCCAATTGTCACAAAGAAAGATAAATCGAATAGTATCCTCTACCCAATCTCACCCTCTACCCCCAAAGAAGTAACCTGGAATTGTGAGAAATATAGGCTACCTTCCTGTTCGGTTGTTTCTTTAGGTGAAACCCAAAGAGAAGCCCATTCCCACCAGGACAAAGCCTCCTCGGTATGGCTCAGGTTCAAGAACCTACCTAGCTGATGTCTATTGTAACAGCAGTATGCCCAGACATTTTAGAGCTGGAAAGCTAAAGTCATGGACCATTATGTCAAGTGATCCTGTTTTATGGAAGAAAAACAACCACGTTTCTTCACTCTGGGCTTGTAATGCCGTTGAAAAAAAGATTAGAATCAGAGTGTTGAAATACTACGGAACCAAACACCTATCTATGCTGTATATCTCAGAAAGCACTATCCTACATGGTCAAAATTCAGCCAACAAGGGGGCAAATGTGACATATGGGGCAGATACTTTTCCTGAAACCTGACTAACAAAATACACATTTAGAAATATTTCATTTTAAATTTTGAAACCGGAAAAGTTGTTTTGTATTCCTAAACAGCTGAGTGAGGCCGTGCATGCAGAAATGAAGTCTTAAGAAAAGAAAAATTCCAAGGAATATTTTGGAGAATTAATATGAATGGCAAATAATAGCTAATGTTTGTTTACTATTTGCCATGCACTACATAGGCCTTTATATTAATTGACTTATTAAACTTTACAGTACCTCTGTGAACTCTGTAGTATTACTTTTGCTTTATTAGAGGTGATAAAACCAAGGCTAAGAGGGATTACATAATCTTCTAAGACTCCCAGAAGGTAAATCCTGCCCTAGCCAAAGCTTAAACCATAGTATAAGACAGCCTTGGGTATAATCAAGGGAAGAGATGAGAAAGCACCTTCAAAAAAAAAAAAAAAAAGACCTTTTTTTTTGAAGGGATAGTGAGGACAGGACCTATATATCTTTGAATCTACAAATTAAAGACTGACTGTCATTGCTGGTTGAGAAAGCTGTGGTCTAGAGTCACATAATGTGTTGATGTCCAGAGTCTGGGTCTCCTGACCCCATTTCCTGGACTTTCGCACACTCTCCAGACCACCTTAAACCATCTTTTCCTTCTACAAGATGCTGAGAGATTTGAGAGGAAATATACCAGCTGGCAATGCCTATGAGTCTCATTCACTCGTTTTTTTGTTTGGAGGTTTTTTAGTTGAAGTCCAGTTGGCCAACAGTGTTATGTGAGTTTCAGGTGTGCATCATGGTGACCATGTGATTCTCTGTGTTATACGGTGCTCACCATCTGTCACCAGATGACGTTATTACAGTATTATTGACTATACTACCAAATTGTCTAATATGATTTGGGGTAGGAAAAGAGACAAGCTCCCAATTTTTAAAAATTTTTCTCCTTTTTAATTCTTTCTTAGTTCCTGCAGAGATGTATAGCTTTGTTCTCCGAAAAGAGTGAATCCAATATCTGTTTATCATCTTTTACAGTAGAGCCAAAATTGTGCGTAATTAAACTCAAGAAGATAGAGTGCTTGTCCAAATGGGAAAAGAGCCTTGGAAGCTGCCAGGGCTGTGGCCTGTGATGGCTCCTGTTGGTCATTCTGGAGCTTGGAGTCTACATGTTGAGCGCTGCTCTGGAATGCAAAGCCCACACTGTGAAGCCACTGTTGGGACACGTACTTTGTCTTTCTATGATTGTCTAGGAGATTTCCTAAGTCATCAGATTCTTAAACAGGGATGGAAACAAACTTTTCCCAGGTACCTACTGGACCTTTGCTTATTGCCCCATTTAATCATTACTGTGCCAACTCTTTCACGGATGTTGTGGTTCAGGGGAAGCTGCCCAGAGCCATCTAACCTGACAACACTAGGGGTTGAACTCAAGGCCTTCCCTTCAGATCCCAAACTGTGCTCTTTTCCCCTCTGTCCCCTTTTCCCCTTTCACCAGATAACAGCTTGTCCTACTTGGTGGCAGGATCTGGGGACAAAAAATACTATCTTCAGAAAACTTTAATCTTGTTCCAGAAAGAGTAGGTTATGAAGCTCTGTAAAGAATAACACGATTGAAACCAATTACAACTACAGAAAGTGGGAAAGGAGGTGAACATTTTTAAACATATTTACAGAATGCTTCCAGAATTTGCAGTGTGACATCCCCACATGATCCCACTCATTCCCCCTTAACAGATCTGTGAGGAAAGCAGGGGAGGTGTGGTGTGGTTTTGCCAAAATTAACAAAGCATAGCCGAGCCTAGGTATCCCTCACCCCCGTCGTCTTCTCACCCCGTTTTCCCACCCCTCTCACCCCATGCTTTTCCTCTTAGAATGCTTATGATCTGGAAATTGCCCAACCTCCATTGTCAGTATAGGACTGACAATTGGATTGGGATGTCTCCATCCACCGATGGGCTGAGTGACTTGATCTAGTCCTACCTACAGCACTAGTTTGCATTCCAGAACGGCTTTCCAATACAGGCCTTGGAGCTAGGAAACAGGAGTGTTCCACATCCTCCCCAAGCCTCGTCTCTACCATGCTGTTAATAAATTGTTGTGTTTTTAAATCTTTTCACTTACTTATTTGAGAGGCTGGATTTAGCATAAGGTAGAAATGAACTTCATCCTAATTTTTATGTATTGAATCTTTCAATAAAGAAAATGTGGTACGTTTTATGCCTTGCCTTTTATTTTATATGGTGCAATGATGACCTTTTATTTCCTTCCCTGGTGTCCTCAGCATATCAATCTTCTGCATGATTCCATCCTAGCAAGACTTAGGTTCTGCCATACTTTTGACTATACATGAGATAAGATGGTTTCTGATAAGACAACTTAAACTAAAAAAAAAAATTTATACATGGGATATAGGATTATACTGATTGCAGAAAAGAAATTCAGGGACTATGAAGAGAGAAACCAGCAGGTATGCCCAACCTCAGGTCCCATGTCCCCTCTCAGAGGTCACCCACACTAAACAGCTTGATGTGTTTCTCTTTAAGACCTTTTTCTGTGCATTGTATAAATAGTGTTTTCAAAAGTCTTGTGGCCCTGATTCTAACTATGGCCTCTCATGGAAGATAGTGAAATTCTGACAACACCCGAAGTTATATGCACTGTCACAAAGACACAGTGATGGTATGACTAGAAGACTATCATCACGTAACTTATAATTATGTGACTCCTGGGTCAGCTGGGTGGTACAGTCAGTTAAGGGTCTGACTTTTGGTCTCGGCTCAAGGTCATGATCTCAGGATGGTGAGATCGAGCCCTGTGTCAGACTCTGGATTCAGCACAGAGTCTACTTAAGACTCTTTCTGCACTGCCTGCCCCCTCTCCAATAAATAAATAAATAAATCTTTTAAAAAATAACTAAAATAAACTGCATTTAAAAAATAAAATAGGAGGAGGAGTCAAGATGGCGGAGAAGTAGCAGGCTGAGACTACTTCAGGTTGCGGGAGATCAGCTAGATAGCTTATCTAAAGATTGCAAACACCTACAAATCCAATGGGAGATCGAAGAGAAGAACAGCAATTCTAGAAACAGAAAATCAACCACTTTCTGAAAGGTAGGACTGGCGGAGAAGTGAATCCAAAGGGACGGGAAGACAGACCCCGGGGGGAGGGGCCGGCTCCCGGCAAGCGGCGGAGCCACGGAGCACAAAATCGGGACTTTTAAAAGTCTGTTCCGCTGAGGGACATCGCTCCAGAGGCTTAACCGGGGTGAAGCCCACACGGGGTCAGCGTGGCCTCAGGTCCCGCAGGGTCACAGAAGGATCGGGGTGTCTGAGTGTCGCAGAGCTTGCAGGTATTAGAACGGGGAAGCCGGCTACAGAGACAGAGCCAAGGAGTGAGCTCTCAGCTCGGGGTTACCTTGAACCGGTCGCAGGCTCGGTGAGCTCGGAGTGCGGCCGGAGGCCAGCGTGACAGGAGTAATTGGGCGCTGTTCTCTGAGGGCGCACTGAGGAGTGGGGCCCCGGGCTCTCGGCTCCTCCGGGCCGGAGACTGGGCGGCCGCCATCTTCATTCCCGTCCTCCGGACTCTACGGAAAGCGCTCAGGGAACAAAAGCTCCCGAAAGCGAACCCAAGCGGATTACTCAGCCCGGCCCCTGGTAAGGGCGCTGCAACTCCGCCTGGGGCAAAGACACTTGAGAACTACAACAGGCCCCTCCCCCAGAAGATCAACAAGAAACCCAGCCAGGACCAAGTTCACATACCAAGGAGTGCAGTTTCAATACCAAGGAGAGCAGCGGAATTCCAGAGGAGGAGAAAGCAAAGCACAGAACTCATGGCTTTCTCCCCATGATCCTTTAGCCTTGCAGTTAATTTAATTTTTTTTTTCTTTTTCAATTTTTTTTTCTCTTCTTCTGCTAAGTTCTTTTAACTTTTACCCTTTTCTTTTTTAACGTTTTTTAACTAGTTTATCTAATATATATATATATATATACATATATATATATATTTTTTTCCTTTTTATATTTTTTCATTATTGTTTTTTTTTTTTTTTTTCTGTTTTTTTTTTTATTTTGTTGAACTCCTTTTTGGCCCCTTTCCCCCCCCCCCCCCACGATTTGGGATCTCTTCTGATTTGGCTAAAGCATATTTTCCTGGGGTTGTTGCCACCCTTTTAGTATTTTTCTTGTTCCTTCATATACTCTTATCTGGACAAAATGACAAGGCGGAAAAATTCACCACAAAAAAAAGAACAAGAGGCAGTACCAAAGGCTAGGGACCTAATCAATACAGACATTGGTAATATGTCAGATCTAGAGTTCAGAATGACGATTCTCAAGGTTCTAGCCGGGCTCGAAAAAGGCATGGAAGATATTAGAGAAACCCTCTCGAGAGATATAAAAGCCCTTTCTGGAGAAATAAAAGAACTAAAATCTAATCAAGTTGAAATAAAAAAAGCTATTAATGAGGTGCAATCAAAAATGGAGGCTCTCACTGCTAGGATAAATGAGGCAGAAGAAAGAATTAGCGATACAGAAGACCAAAATGACAGAGAATAAAGAAGCTGAGAAAAAGAGGGACAAACAGCTACTGGACCATGAGGGCAGAATTCGAGAGATAAGTGACACCATAAGACGAAACAACATTAGAATAATTGGGATTCCAGAATTAGAAGAAAGAGAGAGGGGAGCAGAAGGTATATTGGAGAGAATGATTGGAGACAATTTCCCCAATATGGCAAAGGGAACAAGCATCAAAATCCAGGAGGTTCAGAGAACCCCCCCTCAAAATCAATAAGAATAGGTCCACACCCCATCACCTAATAGTCAAATTTACAAGTCTTAGTGACAAAGAGAAAATCCTGAAAGCAGCCCGGGAAAAGAAGTCTGTAACATACAATGGTAAAAATATTAGATTGGCAGCAGACTTATCCACAGAGACCTGGCAGGCCAGAAAGAGCTGGCATGATATATTCAGAGTACTAAACGAGAAAAACATGCAGCCAAGAATACTATATCCAGCTAGGCTATCATTGAAAATAGAAGGAGAGATTAAAAGCTGCCAGGACAAACAAAAACTGAAAGATTTTGCAAACACCAAACCAGCTCTACAGGAAATATTGAAAGGGGTCCTCTAAGCAAAGAGAGAGCCTAAAAGTGGTAGATCAGAAAGGAACAGAAACAATATACAATAACAGTCACCTTACAGGCAATACAATGGCACTAAATTCATATCTCTCAATAGTTACCCTGAATGTTAATGGGTTAAATGCCCCAATCAAAAGACACAGGGTATCAGAATGGATAAAAAAACAAAACCCATCTATATGTTGCCTACAAGAAACTCATTTTAAACCCGAAGACACCTCCAGATTTAAAGTGAGGGGGTGGAAAAGAATTTACCATGCTAATGGACATCAGAATAAAGCAGGAGTGGCAATCCTTATATCATATCAATTAGATTTTAAGCCAAAGACTATAATAAGAGATGAGGAAGGACACTATATCATACTCAAAGCATCTGTCCAACAAGAAGATCTAACAATTTTAAATATCTATGCCCCTAACGTGGGAGCAGCCAACTATATAAACCAATTAATAACAAAATCAAAGAAACACATCAACAATAATACAATAATAGTAGGGGACTTTAACACTCCCCTCACTGAAATGGACAGATCATCCAAGCAAAAGATCAACAAGGAAATAAAGGCCTTAGATGACACACTGGACCAGATGGACATCACAGATATATTCAAAACATTTCATCCCAAAGCAACAGAATACACATTCTTCTCTAGTGCACATGGAACATTCTCTAGAATAGATCACATCCTCGGTCCTAAATCAGGTCTCAACTGGTATCAAAAGATTGGGATCGTTCCCTGCATATTTTCAGACCACAATGCTCTGAAGCTAGAACTCAATCACAAGAAGAAATTTGGAAAGAACCCAAATACATGGAGACTAAACAGCATCCTTCTAAAGAATTAATGGGTCAACCAGGAAATTAAAGAAGAATTGAAAAAATTCATGGAAACAAATGATAATGAAAACACAACGGTTCAAAATCTGTGGGACACAACAAAGGCAGTCCTGAGAGGAAAATATATAGCGGTACAAGCCTTTCTCAAGAAACAAGAAAGGTCTCAGGTACACAACCTAACCCTACACCTAAAGGAGCTGGAGAAAGAACAAGAAAGAAACCCTAAACCCAGCAGGAGAAGAGAAATCATAAAGATCAGAGCAGAAATCAATGAAATAGAAACGGAAAAAAAAAAAAAAAACAATAGAACAAATCAACGAAACTAGGAGCTGGTTCTTTGAAAGAATTAATAAGATTGATAAACCCCTGGCCAGACTTATGAAAAAGAAAAGAGAAAGGACCCAAATAAATAAAATCATGAATGAAAGAGGAGAGATCACAACGAACACCAAAGAAATACATACAATTATAAGAACATACTATGAGCAACTCTACGCCAACAAATTTGACAATCTGGAAGAAATGGATGCATTCCTAGAGACATATAAACTACCACAACTGAACCAGGAAGAAATAGAAAGCCTGAACAGACTCATAACCTGTAAGGAGATTGAAACTGTCATCAAAAATCTCCAAACAAACAAAAGCCCAGGGCCAGACGGCTTCCCGGGGGAATTCTACCAAACATTTAAAGAAGAACTAATTCCTATTCTCCTGAAACTGTTCCAAAAAATAGAAATGGAAGGAAAACTTCCAAACTCATTTTATGAGGCCAGCATCACCTTGATCCCAAAACCAGACAAGGATCCCATCAAAAAAGAGAACTACAAACCAATATCCTTGATGAACACAGATGCAAAAATTCTCACCAAAATACTAGCCAATAGGATTTAACAGTACATTAAAAGGATTATTCACCACGACCAAGTGGGATTTATTCCAGGGCTGCAAGGTTGGTTCAACATCCGCAAATCAATCAATGTGATACAACACATTAATAAAAGAAAGAACAAGAACCATATGATACTCTCCATAGATGCTGAAAAAGCATTTGACAAAGTACAGCATCCCTTCCTGATCAAAACTCTTCAAAGTGTAGGGATAGAGGGTACATACCTCAATATTATCAAAGCCATCTATGAAAAACCCACCGCAAATATCATTCTCAATGGAGAAAAACTGAAAGCTTTTCCACTAAGGTCAGGAACATGGCAGGGATGTCCATTATCACCACTGCTATTCAACATAGTTCTAGAAGTCCTAGCCTCAGCAATCAGACAACAAAAGGAAATTAAAGGCATCCAAATCGGCAAAGAAGTAGTCAAACTATCACTCTTTGCAGATGATATGATACTATATGTGGAAAACCCAAAAGACTCCACTCCAAAACTGCTAAAACTTGTACAGGAATTCAGTAAAGTGTCAGGATATAAAATCAATGCACAGAAATCAGTTGCATTTCTCTATACCAACAACAGGACAAAAGAAAGAGAAATTAAGGAATCAATCCCATTTACAATTGCACTCAGTTGTACATTACAATTGCACTCAAAACCAAAGAGGCTAAGAATCTACTCAGAAAACTATAAAGTACTCATGAAAGAAATTGAGGAAAACACAAAGAAATGGAAAAATGTCCCATGCTCCTGGATTGGAAGAATAAATATTGTGAAAATGTCTATGCTACCTAAAGCGATCTACACATTTAATGCAATTCCTATCAAAGTACCATCCATTCTTTACAAAGAAATGGAACAAATAATCCTAAAATTTATATGGAACCAGAAAAGACCTCAAATAGCCAAAGGAATATTGAAAAAGAAAGCCAAAGTTGGTGGCATCACAATCCTGGACTTCAAGCTCTATTACAAAGCTGTCATCATCAAGACAGCATGGTACTGGCACAAAAACAGACACATAGATCAATGGAACAGAATAGAGAGCCCAGAAATAGACCCTCAATTCTATGGTCAACTAATCTTTGACAAAGCAGGAAAGAATGTCCAATGGAAAAAAGACAGCCTCTTCAATAAATGGTGTTGGGAAAATTGGACAGCCACATGCAGAAAAATGAAATTGGATCATTTCCTTACACCACACACGAAAATAGACTCAAAGTGTATGAAGGACCTCAATGTGAGAAAGGAATCCATCAAAATCCTTGAGGAGAACACAGGCAGCAACCTCTTCGACCTCAGCCACAGCAACATCTTCCTAGGAACATCGCCAAAGGCAAGGGAAGCGAGGGCAAAAATGAACTATTGGGATTTTATCAAGATCAAAAGCTTTTGCACAGCAAAGGAAACAGTGAACAAAACCAAAAGACAACTGACAGAATGGGAGAAGATATTTGCAAACGACATATCAGATAAAGGGCTAGTGTCCAAAATCTATAAAGAACTTAGCAAACTCAACACCCAAAGAACAAATAATCCAATCAAGAAATGGGCAGAAGACGTGAACAGACATTTCTGCAAAGAAGACATCCAGATGGCCAACAGACACATGAAAAAGTGCTCCATATCACTCAGCATCAGGGAAATACAAATCAAAACCACAATGAGATATCACCTCACACCAGTCAGAATGGCTAAAATTAACAAGTCAGGAAACGACAGATGCTGGCAAGGATGCGGAGAAAGTGGAACCCTCCTACACTGTTGGTGAGAATGCAAGCTGGTGCAACCACTCTGGAAAACAGCATGGATGTTCCTCAAAATGTTCAAAATAGAACTACCCTATGACCCAGCAATTGCACTACTGGGTATTTACCCTAAAGATACAAACGTAGTGATCCAAAGGGGCACGTGCACCCGAATGTTTATAGCAGCAATGTCTACAATAGCCAAACTATGGAAAGAACCTAGATGTCCATCAACAGATGAATGGATAAAGAAGATGTGGTATATATACACAATGGAATACTATGCAGCCATCAAAATAAATGAAATCTTGCCATTCGCGACGACATGGATGGAACTAGAGGGTATCATGCTTAGCGAAATAAGTCAATCGGAGAAAGACAACTATCATATGATCTCCCTGATATGAGGGAGAGGAGATGCAACATGCGGGGTTAAGGGGGTAGGAGAAGAGTAAATGAAACAAGATGGGATTGGGAGGGAGACAAACCCTAAGTGTCTCTTAATCTCACAAAATAAACTGAGGGTTGATGGGGGGAGGGGGGTTGTGACGGGGGTGGGGTTATGGACATTGGGTAGGGTATGTGCTACGGTGAGTGCTGTGAAGTGTGTAAACCTGGAGACTCACAGACTTGTACCCCTGGGGGGGGAAAAATATATATGTTTATAAAAAATAAAATTAAAAAAAATAAAATAAAATTTAAAAAATAAATAAATAAATTGGTATTGGGCAAAAAAAATAAAAAATAATAAAATAAAATAAAAACTGTGACTCTTTCCCAGACTACGTTGGTTTGAACCAACAAATACTTAATATATATTAAAGACTTCCTGTATTGTCATATTATTATATATCACATATATAATATTATCATATACATATGATATATAATACATTATGGGTCTTATATATGATATACATAGAATTATAATTATATATATAGAAATCCTGTACTTATCTTGAGAAGAACCTTATAACTTTTTTAATGTTGATTCTTTGATGTCAACCTATAGGAAATCACATAATATCTGTGATTCTGCTTTAGAGATCTTCATTTATTAGCAAACCATGAGCCTTGAGAAATGGATATGGCCTCGGCAGAGTCCTGGCTTGGAAAGCAGTCTGTGGCTCTGCTTCTTGCTGTTGCAAACTACTTAGGGGACCTGGGCCCGCCACTCTGAGAGGCTTCTCTGATCTTGTCTTCAAGAGGAAGAGGCCCATTCGTAAAGTCCCCATTTGATCTCACTGCGGGCTGGGTCTGTGGTAGGACTCACCCAGGTTGCCTTTCCTCTGTTCCCCTTAGTGTGTCTAGTGCCTGTCCCCATCGTCTCTGCAGGACTCAGGGGCCCTGCAGAAGGACAGTGTAAGTGGATGCGAGAGCCTATATATAAGGCACCCATAGTGGGGGAGGGCGGAGGTATTTGGGGCAAAATCTCCCATCTAAACAGCAAACAATGTGTTCTCATCTGTGAGTCCACACTCAAATATCTTTCACAGGTCCAAAGATTAAAAAACACCTAATAGGGGCACCTGGGTGGCTCAGTGGGTTAAGCCTCTGTCTTTGGCTCAGGTCATGATCGCAGGGTCCTGGGATCCAGCCCCGCATCGGGCTCTCTGTAGCGGGGGGAGCCTGCTTCCCCCCCCGCCTCTCTCTCTCTCTGTCTGCCTACTTGTGATCTCTGTCTGTCAAATAAATAAATAAATAAAAATCTTTTTAAAAAATAAAAATCACCTAAGAGTCCTTTGCGGCCCTGTGATCTTAGATCAGCTTTCTTAATCTATAAAATGAGTGGGCCAGACTCATTAAAAAAACTTCCAAATCTACTTTATCTGAAGGAAGTGTGTATTGCTTGTCTGTGATGTTTTAAATCCATGCGCAAATTTTATAAGCAGACGACCTTGGGCTTCGTTCCTAGTCACCAGCTGCGGTTTGCAGGAGTCAAAGAATATCCAAAATATCGCAAATGGCGTGACATTTCTCAACTTGTGAAATTTTCCAATTTATTAAAATCATTTGTATTTTTTTATTAACGGAGAGTCATTTCACCCACAAATGAGGATAATTGGATGCATTTCACAAGAGAAAGAAAGACAGCGCTTGCCACCTTGCCCTGCTCTTGAAAAATTAAACTCTATAGTACATGAGGAAAAGAGATTATACCCAGAAGAACGTCGTTTGTTCTGGAGCTGTTTGTACATCACTAGTTCCAAATTCTGTCAAACTGCCACCTTCTCAATAGCACACGGAGAAATGAATCAACAGTGGTAACACTCAATGGGGAGTTAGAAATTATGGATAACACCAATTAAATAGGTGATATTTTTCTGGTGGTGTTTACTTGTGGGAGTCTGAATGAAGATGTTACCTTATATGGCAAAAGGAATTTTGCATGTGTGATTAAGGGTCTTAAAATGGGAGATAGTCTGGATGATTCTGGTAATCACAGGTGTCCTTAGAAAGGCAGGCAGAGGAGGTGTGACTATGGAATAGACGTGACGATGAAAGGAAGAGACTAGTGTGATGTGGCTGTAAGCCCAGGAATGACATGCGACACTCGGGAGAGCTGGCAGCCTCTAGAAACTGGAGAGGCAAAGAACAGGTTCTCCTTTGGCACTTCCAGAAGGATCCAACCCTGCGTGCACCTCGATTTTAGTCTTATAAGATGAATACTGAACTTCAGGGCTATTGGAAAATAAACACAATAAAATACTGTGTTTACCTCAATATACTGAAAATGTTACTGCAACATGTAATCAGTGTTAGAGATTATGAATGACGTATCCTACATTATATTTCATGCTGAGCCTTTGGGATGCGGTAGACATTTTATACCCGTGACACACTTCACTTCAAACCAGCACTTGAAATCAAGTGCTCTATGGTCACCTATGCCTTTTCACTATCATACTCATCAGCCAGTCTAGATAAAATGCCATAGATTACCCTTCTGTTGTTGAGGTGTGAGTAGGTCACGGCTCTCTGTTTTCTGACTTACGCAGTCCAAGCCTGTAATAGGTACTCACTGAAATGGGAAGTGCGCACGTACATTTTCTGGTGTAAGATTTCCCGCTTTTGTTCCCGTGTGTTCTAGCGTTCTCACGTGGTCACCTGCTTCCCAGCCCCACCCCGCCCCCATTCTGCCATGTTGGCTTCACACCCAATTTCCCACAGTCATGCTCGAACACCTGCACCTCACACGCCAGCCCCATGCCAGGCTCCGTGCACACCACACTCCCTGCTGCCTTTCCTGCCTCATTCCCCTACCATGGCTGTATGAGGTTTTGAAAGGTTCTTTCTTAGTTCCCAGAAACGGGCAATCAGATCTCATATCGAACAATGTAACACAAACTACTTCTTTTTCTAATTTGGGAGAACTTCCAGGTTCATGCTGAAAGGGGCCACTTCAGAAGACCATGAACTCCCCCTCTGTAAAAGAAGGCTTACAGGAAGCAGGAAGTCCAAATTTGTAAAATAACAATCACCTTTTAGGCTTTCTTCCTATGTACATGTCTTTTACCTATGTAGCTGTCACCCATCTACCTCTGATATATGATAGATATGATCTATTTATGCCTTGCATTGGCAGAAGATTTTATTTTTATCACCATCAAATATTTTTAATCATTTTCATCAGAGGACTTTCCTTTTCCCATTTGTTAGCTCATTTGCTCTTCAAAAATCTTGTGACATAACAGATTAGTTTCATCGCTTTCATTTTTTGGATGAAGAAGAAGTTGAGGCCTTTGCATAGAGCAGCGGGGAAGGTTTACTTATCCTTTGAAGGGCTGCATTCTATAGCTCAGTGTTGCTGGGTCCAAATGGGTAGCCAAACCCTCTTGTGGCTGTTTAAATTTAAATCAAAGTTAGTCAATACTGAATAAAATTAAAAGTTCAATTCCTCTGTTGTGACAGTCACATTTCAAAGACTCAATTGTCACATGTGGGTAGTGGCTACCTTGTTGGGCAGTACTGACAGGGAGCATTTCTATCATCGTAAAAAGTTCTACTGGAGGGGCGCCTGGGTGGCTCAGTGGGTTAAAGCCTCTGCCTTCGGCTCAGGTCGTGATCCCAGGGTCCTGGGATCGAGCCCCACATCGGGCTCTCTGCTTGGCAGGGAGCCTGCTTCCTCCTCTCTCTCTGCCTGCCTCTCTGCCTACTTGTGATCTCTGTCTGTCACCAAAAAAAAAAAAAAAAAAAGAAAGTTCCACTGGACAGCACTGTCTTGAAGAGACACCCCAGCCTCCTTCAAAGGCTCACACTTCTCTTCTGCCATTCCAATTTCCATACTGCCTGCTCGACAGCAGCGCTGGATGGCAGCAGGCATGCTCTGGGCTCCAAAGTGGGATTGTGATCTTCACTGCTATCAGATGCCATTTAGGACGAACCTTTCCTTATCAAAGCATCATTGGACAGTGAGGAGAAGCAGCCTAGGGCAATACGAGCTGTTTTTGGAAAAGGCTGCAGTTGAACCTGAAATTGATAGGATTCACTGAAACCATCAAGGCACTAATGTCAAGTTGATGTGACAGAGCCGACAAAGAGACGAGTTTTCTAAGCAGCTGTCCCACTGAGTCTTGGAATTGGTCTTCCAAGACAGTAGCCATAACTAAGAGGGATTTTCACACTCTTCTTTTGCCTACTTTGGGTTGGTTTTTCAGAGGAATTTGGATTGAGGATGATAAAGGTTTGTTTCAAATTGCAATGATTTCTTTAGCCAAATGGGACTGAAGGGATACAAGGGCATATGCAGGAAAATGAAAACTGTGAAATAAGCAACTTCATTTCTTCAATAAATATCTATTAAGCCAACTATGAGCCAGATGCTGTGTTAATTATTAGGAGGATAAGAAGAAACATAAGACTTAGTCCCTGTCCTTATGATGCTTAAAGGTAATTAGGAAGATTAAAATAATCAGTCATGATAATAGCCCCCCTTTATGGAGCACTTATTCCCTTCCACAAACTATGCTAACCACTTAATGTAGATTATTTCACTTAGGATCCTCGAAATTCTAGGAAGTAAATAAGTGGGCCACGGTCAAAGCAGAGATTAAATAGGATTGAGAGAGATACCAAGAATCCTAGCCTCTCTTTTGTCTACAGGTGGAGAAGGGACAAGCCATTGGAATAGACCTTTTTATTCAGAATACAGCCACGTAAGTGGTCCCTTAGTTTTATAAATCACAGTATTAAGGTGCTTTTAATTTTTTTACTTGACTAATACTGACACATCTCTAGGTCCTTGGTATACAAAGCTGGTCCTGGGAGGAGATGGCCCAATTTACCTAGAAGTTCAAAGTTTTCTGAGGAAGAAGGGATAAATCCTAGCCCTATTTCCCATATATTCATATATATACATATCCATATACACACATATATACATGCACATACATATACATACATATACATGTACACACACACACACACACACACACACACATCAGAGTAGATCAGGTAGGTCCCAAGCAAGATGCTCTGGTGGATAAACTGAACTAGAGGTAGGTGTCTATGTGTTTGCGCGAGTGAGAGAGCAAAAATTATGCCTGGTTGCTAATGCAAATGCCATAGTTATGATACCCTTGCTTTGGTGCCCGCCCGAGTCTCAGTTCCCTAGAACAAGGAAAAGCAGGTGAATGGGGAGCTTTATAATATGCATTAACTGGAGAGTTTCTGGGATCGTCAGAACCAAAGCAATCTGTATATTTTATTATATTCATTGCTTCCCTAAGTTATTTAGTGAGGTATGAAGAAGAAAATATTACATATAGTATTTGGCCTAAAAGTCTTGTGAATTAATGTTCCATAGAATATCAGTTTAAGAAATGCTATAGAGATGTGTTCTAATCAGGGTCTTCCTCCTTCCATTCCCCCATCATGCAATATATGTGTATTAGTTTGCATATGGAACAAATATAGGAGGGCAAGCTAATATTTACATCTCAGAATCAAGATAAAAAATGACTTTGACTGGGACAGGTAGAACCATAATCCCCCATTTCTATGATGAAATTTGGATGAGAATAAATTATGAGAAAAAGAAAATATACAAATAGGGGGTCTCAGACTTTTGTTTTTCAATGGCAGTTCATGTAAAGAAAGCCATGGATTTTCAACATTAGAAAGTTCAATATGAAACTATTGTGTCGTGACTGACCGCCCCCCAATCGTGTAAATTTGGGTGGCTCTAGGAGTTCCACTTACAGCTCTGCTGTTGTGTCCTATATGGGTTCTACTGTTGGCGGAGATTTAAGAGGAAATTTGTAAAATCACAGCAATTCCATAGACTGTGCTGTCATTTATTGTCAACTGGAGTATGACAGAACACATATTCCAGCATTCTCCTCACTGCATAATTAGAGTAGGTCAAAAAAGTTGCTTCTAGATCTGAATGGTACAAACCAAGGAGCAGCCATTGCTCTCTGAAGTTTGTGGTGTTGGATGTGGTGGGAGACTTAGGGATGACTGGTTGTCCTTGTTTCCTGCTCTGCATTTAGTTCTTCTTCCTGACTACTGACTCTGTGGAGCAGTGGTGGTGCCAGCCCATCACCAGAGGCTGGAATGTTGATCCACCATCCCCTCTGTAGGTGTTTCCACAGCTCCCTCTCGGTGATACTCCTTCTGACAGTCAGGTGATCTGGATCTTCTTAAATGGATACGGTGACTCCTCTAATTTCCCAAGAGCTCCTTGGATCTTCATTTCCTGGCTCCTCCCACAATCATGTAAGTCTTATATTAATTTCTATATCTCACAGCTCATATCTGTCTCCCCAATCGAAGCCCGAGTCAGCTTTTTAACAATTGTAAATGACACTATCTTGTCTGTGGCTATTATTATTGTTATGTATCTGAAGAGTGCTAATTCTTTACCAGGCACCATTCTAAGAGCTTTGCATACAATCATTCATTTATTCCTCCTAGCAGTCCTATGAAGTAAATACTATTATTATTTCCATTTATAAGTGAAGAAATGGAAACACGGAGAAATGTGAAATTTGCTGAACTTTCTTTAGTTAATAAAGGGCAGCACCAAGATTCAAACATGAATCTGACTCAGGAATCCATTTTCTTAACCATTCCAGAGATGAGGCCAATCAGAGTTATGAGAGGCCCAGGAATCATGTCCAAAAGGAATCATTAAAAAATAAAGGAGATCTAATCTAAAAAAAAATAATTCACAGTTAATATTGTCAAATAGTTCAGGGAGAGTGATAAGAAGAGGGTAAGCTTGTTTATTCCTATCCTGCTGGGAAGAACTGTAACTCTTTGGTAGAAGTTGGGGAGACAAGTTTTATTACTTTTAAAACTCTGCAATTATTAGGGTTCAAAAGTGAAACGTCCTGCCATGTGATATTTTTTAACCATACATGGAATGATCATCAGTCAAAAAGAGGGCCAGGGAAGTTTAGATTGATTAGGAACTAAGCGCTTTCACTCACTGAAGAAATATTTCCACATATTTCCACACTACGCTTACACTGAACATCACAAAACAGACATGGTTCTGCATATCTCCAGTTCTAGCAAATTACGGATATGAAACAACAAAAAGCATATGTATTATATATACATACACTAAACATATAATACAACCCATGATGAATGCTCTGAAGGACAAATAGAGCTAATTAGTAGCTTTAGGAAGACTTCCATTAGGGAATTACAGTCAATCTACATCTGCTGACTAAATAAGAATTTTCTGGGTGAATTGGTGGGATACAACAGTACAAGGCAAAGAGAACGTCTATTCATAATCCCAAAGGCTGGAAAGAGAGTGGCAGTTCTCCCTCCCTCCCCCACTTCATCCCTCCCTGCCCCCTTCCTTCTTTCCTTCCTTCTTTTGAGAGTGCAATCAGGGGCAGAGGGTGAGAGAAGCTTAAGCAAACTCCACACCCAGCATGGAACTCAATGTGGGGCTCAATCTCAGGACTCTGAGATCATGACCTGAACCAAAATCAAGAGTCAGACACTTAACCAACTGAGCCACCCAGGTGTCCCAAAACTGGCATTTCAAAAGGAGGTCAAATGGCTGAAGGACAGATGGTTAGAGAGAAAAGGAAATATTATGGCACTCCGCAGGCAGATGAGACGAATGACGTAGAACCTACCCTACAGGGGTGGATTTTTGTCTTTAGCCAAAGGGGCGTGGGAGGATTTTAATGAGAGGTTTGACATGAGAATCACTATAGGTTACAAGTATCATTTTGGATGCAGTGGGAAGACTGGTTAAAAGAGAAGAGTGAGGTGGCTCATACAGTAGTTCAGGTAAAAGAGGAGAGTCTTATGGAACTGGGTGGAGATGGAGAGGAGCAAACAGATCCCGGATAGGTTTTAAAGGCAAAGTATACAGGGCTGAAAGTGCATTCTTGGATATGGGAAGTAATGGAAAGAGAAATCACCAAGATCACGACCAGGGTTCTGATTTGTACAACTGGTAACCCTGGCTTGAAATACACGGAGATAAGCATGTCAAAAGAGGGCTGAATCAGGAGAACGATGGAATGGGAGAGGACGAGGTCAGTTTTGGAAAGGTTTTATCGAACTGTTGGAAATGTCCAGTTGAAGTAACAGAGCAAGCAATTGGCTAATTGGGTTGGTGCTGGTGAAGGTGTGGCCTTGAGATAGAATCTGAGAAAACATTTGCATGCAGATGGAGACAGAAACCAGGGCTCAGGAAAGGGTGTAATGTAAGAGAAGAGGGGCCAGGGATGCGTCTGGATGAACTCTAATGTTAAAAAGTCTGACCCTAGAGGATGTGCAGGCAAAGGAGCCTGAGAAGAAGGAATATCAGAATGGTAGGAGGAAAATCAGGACGGTGGTGACTTGGAAGCAAAGAACGGAGGAGAATTTTCAAACAGTGAAGAGAAAACACTATATGATATCTAAGATGGCATCTAGCTTCAAAATTTTATTATTCTATAGTTTGGAAAATAGATATGGAGTTTTCGATTGCATGATTCTATTTTGAATACCTTTCAGCATGATCAATGCAGAAAGTTGAGAAAGCCTTACATTTGTATAGTGCTTCCACACATATTATTATCTTGCCCCTCACACAGTTGAGGAAGAATGAGGAATATATCCTTCAGGTGTTTTCAGATAAGGAAACTGAATTTCAGAAAATCAAGTGTTTTGCCTAAGGTTGTAACTAGAAGAGATAATATGGCTTCTTGGCCATTTAATTTTCTTTCTCTTCGAGTTTCTTCATATAGAATGTTATATTAAGTTTCAGCCAGTCTGTCTTTAAATTATAAGAAATTCTAAGTGGTTAACATGTCTATATTTGACTGTATCAATTTTTAAAGCTCACAGCTTACCAATCTTAAAGATTGGAGTGTGGCTGAAAATAAATTTTAAAAATTTAATCTCAAGAAATGTACCTGGATTAAAATAATTATATTTTTCTTAAAGAATAGTCTCTTTCTGGGGCGCCTGGGTGGCTCAGTGGGTTAAGCCGCTGCCTTCGGCTCAGGTCATGATCTCGGGGTCCTGGGATCGAGTCCCGCATCGGGCTCTCTGCTCAGCAGGGAGCCTGCTTCCCTCTCTCTCTCTCTGCCTGCCTCTCTGTCTACTGTGATCTCTCTCTGTCAAATAAATAAATAAAATCTTTAAAAAAAAAAAAAAAAAAAAAAAAAGAATAGTCTCTTTCTAATGTATTACAGATCAGTTCAGTGCTTTTATTCTCTTAATTGATCACCCTGGAAACATGTGCAAGTTTATGAGCTGCTAGACCAAATCTCCAATCATTACATGGTGAGCTCCCCATTGATGATACCCACCATCAATGTAACCGAGTGAAATTTTGACTTTCAGCACTAATTTAGTCACTAATCTTGAAGTCTATGTCAACTTTATAGGTCAATAAAAAAGTAGAACAACTTTTCTTACAAAACAACGCAAGGATTGTAATGAAAATGAATGCAACACATATAAAAGTCAACAGTGGCTTAAGAAATAATTCTCTTGACATTGGCCTTAATGTCAATGTCAATAAGCCTCACTCTTAATCTGTAAGGGGCATTTCAAGAAACTCTGCTTAGCAAGGTACTGAAGAGAATAATTTAGTCAAAAGAATAAGTTACTATTTAAATCAAATGTGCATATTGTCTCGGAAGCCAACTGAATTCATTAAAACAAAAGAAAAATGAGTAAGCTGCAATCTTGTTATTTCAGAAACTGATGATTAAATAAAGCTGTCAAATTTTACTCAGGTCCAATATTATATAGCAATTACTTGATACGTCCACATATTTTAAAGACTTATTATCTTATTTGTTGAAATTCTTTTTTCTTTATTTTCACTGGGTCTATAAAGTCACCTAATGATTCTTCTTTTCTTCCAGCCTAATAATCCATAATCTCCATCCACTCTTTCCTCTACTTTCCATTCCAACATGCCCAGCTACCTTGGAACACTCGATCCTCCCACCACACAACTTTCAGAATTTAGCATAACCTTATTATGCTGCCTACTTCCTTGCTCACCTCTTTTGAGTCATCCCCTCACACCCAGACTGTCAATATTTGATGTTATTTGTTTATTTTCTCAGGAGCTCTTTTTCTCTAATCACCAAACAACACACTTTGCACAAAATCAAAATAAGACAGAAAGGTAAAAATCAGCAAGTGATAATACCCTACAGCTTTGCCCATATCAATGGCCTAGTCTATTCTGTAAGTATTAAAAAAATGTGTATTTTCTTTTATAAGCATACAGAAGTATTTTTATTTTATAGGGCTTTTGGCTACATTTATTATTCTGCCAATTACTTTTCTTTAATTGCATCATATTGATTAGTTTTTACATTCTCTATTTTAGATATAATTTATATAAAATTTTGTTAACAAATGCCGTAAACTGCTGAATGAATGAACTCAGTATAATTCCCATGTTATGCTTATGATATCTGAGAGGGCATATAAGCACATATAATGACATGATAATGACATATAATGTCTGAAAGGCACAGAGTCCAAGGTCAAAGTAAAACAGGGGTCAGCAAACTTTTTTTAAAAGAACCAGATCATATTTTAGGCTCTGTGGACCATATGATCTTAGTTACAACTACTTAAGTCTGCTGTTTTGGTGCCAATACAGCCACTGACTATACGCAAATGAATGAATGTGGCTCTGTTCCAATAAAACTTTATTTACAAAAGCAAGCAGTGGGCCAAATTGCCCCATAAGCCATAGTTTGTCATTCCTAATGTAAATCATTCCTTTTCCTATTGTGTCAGCCTATTCAGAGTTCACTTCTGCTGGACTCTTTCTGTTCTCCCTCCTCTTCCTCCTCTTTCACATTTCTCACAGACTCGTGTACTACTTTGCCTGTTACCAGGGCCCCAGTTCCAATTCTAGCATGGTAGATTAAGAGCTAAAGATTCTGTGCATAACTATAAAGTTCTTCAGATTTTCTTATACTAAACAAACGATTTTGGTTTCTGATATTGTTTATCTAAATATAACTTCCTTAAAATATTTACTATCTGGTCCTTTACAGAAATAAACTTGCCAACCTTTGTTTTACAAATATCTTTGGAGGCAGAACTGTTCTACTACCACAAGAACTCCCTTGTGCTACCCTTTTAGGGCGGCATGCACGCCCCCCCCCCCCACACCCCTGTCCCTGTTCCCTGGCAACCACTAATTTGATTTCCAACTCTATAGTTTACAATCCTATCTTCTTTTCACCTTTGCAACCACATGCCTTACTATGAGTGCCCGGTACACAAGTATTTACTAAATATGTGTTGAATCAATGAATGTAAACAATGCTAAATGTTCCTTTTTAAAGTTGAAGACATAAAAGTAGAATATCTTATATTAAATTTCTGATTGTTTGAAAATTATGATTAAGGTTTCAAAATAATTCAAACTACCTATACTAACATCTTTAACAGCATTTTCTGAGGTTGTAAATGAAGTCCACAGAACAGTGATCAAGATGGGGTTAGGACGTCACAATGACCTCCTTGGAGGGCTTGCTAATTGTGTTACACAGGAAGTGTGATCCTGGCACTTTACAATGGGTCATTTTTCAGCTCATGCGCTAATCAGGAAGTGACTGTGACCAAATGAGCTTGAAAGGCCCTACCCTTTCCTGTACCTTAACAGAGACAACTTAGTGCAGGCTTCTGAAGACTGATTAGACCAAGTTTGAAACCCATCACTGCTTACTGTGACTTTCAGGGTCAAGCCTTCAAGAGGTCCTCTGGAAGACAGTTCTTGGAGGAAACCTCAGGTAAGTTAAAAAGTGAGGGGATTCCTGTGTGTCACGTGCCATACAAACAGCCAACGTTACACGGAGAACCATTACCTGAACTTAGACATCACAAAGGAACACTGGACGAGGCCAGTGGACCTCAAATTGGGACACCCAAGGGCTGTGCAGGCACAGAATTAGATTTTCAGTTTTAGTCCTTCAAGTTCCTAAAATTTCAGTAGCTGAAATTGCATCTGAGTTCCCAAAAACTCTTCTCCGGTTTGACACAATAAAAGCATTTCTTCTCATCCATCCATAAACATTCCCTGGGTTGGGAACCTCAAGAGGACCAACTAAAGGAGGAGGCTCTGTTTACTACCAATCTAGGCATCACTGCCTGGGAGGACTTCCTGTCTTACACATTTTGCTCTTCCGGGTGAAGCTTGTTCTTGGAAGACTGAGTAGCTCTGAGGGAAGGTCCCATAAGAGCAAAGCAATGAGGCAGAAAGTACTGGACACTGAAAACAGCTTAAAAACAGCTTAAAAAATCATTAAAATCAAATTTGTTTCAACTCTTCTCCATACTTATCCTTACAACATATAATGAGCTGAAAACAATGAGCACCTTCCAACAGCTGAGGCAGGACAGATTGGTATTATCGATTCTCTTCATACAACCATTATTTCCTAATACCATGCAAATTTTCAAGATACAGTGGGTAAAACTTGAATGAAAGTTTTATGTAATTTCTTTAAAATTGTGAGGTGTTGAGGGAAATTGGAAGGGGAGGTGAACCATGAGAGACTATGGACTCTGAAAAACAACCTGAGGGTTTTGAAGGGGCGGGGGGTGGGAATTTGGGGGAACCAGGTGGTGGGTATTATGGAGGGCACGTATTGCATGGAGCCCTGGGTGTGGTGCAAAAACAATGAATACTGTTATGCTGAAAAGAAATAAAAAAAAATTGTGAGGTGTTATTTTAGTAATAATTACCATTTTGTCAAGAGTGTTTTGAAATATTTACTTCAAATATAGTAAATCTTTATTTTACTCTACCCCCCAAAATACTTAGTATTTCCATTTCCTATTAACAAAAAGTATATGCTAGCCAATCAACAATTTTTAGCAATATATGCTTTTATTAAGTATATAAAAGTTTGACTGTAGTACCTAGTAAGTAAATGGTATTATTTCTAATTTTTAAAATTTGATTCTTATTTAATCACTCCTAAAAGTCAAGTAGCAAAAAATATTCACTAAATCCTATGCCTTTTTATCATACTTCTTGCTTCATAAATAACATAATTTTAGCAATATTTTATATTGTCACTAAGTAGAAAATGAGTAATAGATATTGATTTATTATCTTAAAAACTTATTATAGATGTATTAATTACATTAGGTCTATAATGATTTAATCTTGAATAATTTTGGTAATGTATTTTGCAAGATGTGGTCTATTATTCTTTGCTTATTAAAAAACATTCCCTAAAGACCTTAATACTACACTTTACTGCAGGTAAAAAACAGGACCACCCTTTTTCTGATGGAAAATAGGTCTTATATGGCTGTTGGGTAGAAAATAAAAGTCAGCCTGCTTAAACAAATTACCTGGTAGAGAATTCCCATAATCTGAATAAGCAAAATCTATAGCTCCAGGGTTTTGGTGAAGGTATATTTAAAGCTCACGATGAAATAAAACTATTTTATCCAAAATAATGCAATTGCAAAAGTGTGCGAAACTACAATGCTTTGATTTTACTCAATTATCTCCATAGTTAAACAAGATGGCTTTAATTTGAAGAGTAACAAGTATAATTAATATATTATATTATATATTGTAATTATATTATAATTAATATTATAATTAATAATTATATTAGTTAATAAGTATAATAATTAATTGTAATAAATTACAAATTTCAATGTTTGGATGAAGACTCTATTTCCTGAAATATTAGCCAGTGAATGGCTAACTCAAATGTCTAACTTGTAAATTTTATTTTTTGCAATTCAGATTTCCAGTTTTTTACATTCCACAAAATTAAAGGAGTCAATTAAATTTTTAGCTGCTACATCATTAAAAAAAAAAAACAAAACACTTTTGATGATAGAAGATTGCATGAGTTTTGGTTTATAACCAGGAAGGAGTTCAAAAAATAAAGTGACATAGCTTAAAAAAAAAAAAGTCCATCTCATATAGTTCTGTGAACATGGTAAAAATTGGTACAGAATCAATGGCAACCCTTACTTCATTTGGGCATTAAGCCATTTTTTATCCATAGATACACGAACTAATTGAGAAAAAACAACCTAAAGTTATCTCATTGGAGAGCATTTGCATTTAAACTTTATGTCTTATATATTTACTTATTAAAATTTGTAAAATAAAAATGCTGTTTAGATCAAATATTTTAAAATAATAATTATAATGTTAACTCATTCCAGAAAGGTCTTGATCACATGAAGGTTTAATTAACGTCATAGGAAATGAAATCACTTTAAAATTTTAAATATAGTCTATATATGTATTTACACGCACATGTAGATGTATATTTGTATATTGTGTATTTATATATAACTATTATTTTCTTTCAATCAGGACACTCTAATTCTTTAGTTCTGGGAAATATTTTTGAATTATTCCTTTAATTTCTCCTCCATGATGAGTTTTCTAATTTTCTTACTTTTTTTAATGTTTGAGCTCTGTTCTCTTGTTCCACCATAAGGGATTTTCCCTTAATTTTAAGTATTTATATTTAATTTCTGCTATCATATTTAAAACTTCCAGGAGTCTTTGTTTTGTCCTTTTTTTCTTTTTTAATTGTACTTTTTGTTTAAGGAACCCAAATCCCTTACCTCCCTGAGCTTAATGATGGTTTTGGTTTTTTGTTTTTTTTTTTTAGGATTTTATTTATTTATTTAGAGAGAGACAGAGTGCACACAGGTGTGTGAGAGCAGGAGGGCAGGGCAGAAGGAGAGGGAGAGAGAATCCCAAGCGAATTCCATGCTGAGTGTGAAGAGGGTGGTGGCTGGATCTCAAGACCCTGAGATCAGGACCTGAGCCGAAATCAAGAGTCAGATGTTTAACCAACTGAGCCAGTCAGGTGCCTCACGGTAGTTTATTTCTATACATCTTCTTCTTCCTGTAGTTTCTATTTTTTCTAAGGTTTTTGTTCTATTTCTGTTTATTCATTTTGGTCTATACGATTCATGGGAGCCTCATCCTCTCTACTATGGTAGCCAGTACACATACGGATTATTGAGCAATGGAAATCCAAAATCCAATGTGCTGTACATGTGAAAAATAGTCTGGACTTTGAGAAGTTAGAATGCAAGAAAGGATGGAAATAGCTCTTTAATATTTTTATATTTCTTACATGTTGAAATAATATTTGAAATATACTGAAACACATAAAATATATTCAAATTAATTTTTACTTATTGTGGCTACCAGAAAATTTTAAAGTCCGTAAGTAGCTTGTATTATATATCTAATTGGGAAGTCCTACATTAGGTCCTTTCTCAGATGTCTGGCAAATTCTGGTTTTTTTTCATGTATGTGGAGTGTGTGCATATGTATTTATACCAGGCTTACTGAGATAAAACTCACATGCCCTAACATACCCTTCAGTAACTTTTAGTATACTCAGAGTTGTGTGATCATCACTATCAAATAATAAAACATTTACATTCCCAAAGAAATAAACCCTTTTACCTATTAACAATCCACTCCCCATTCCCATCTCCCTCTAATCCCTGGAAACCACAAATCTATTTTCTTTTTCTATGAATGTACCTATTCTGGACATTTCCTATACATGGAATTACACAATATGCAGCCTTTTGTGACTTGCTCTCTCACTTTGCGTAACGTCTTCAGGGTTCATTCATGTTGTAGCCTGTGTCACTACTGCATTCTTGTCTATTGCTGAACAATATTCCGGTGTATGGATATACCACATCTTGTGTATCCGTTCATCAGTTGATAGATATTTGGGTGGTTTCCACTTTCTGGTTATTAGGAATAATGTTGCTATGAACACCCATGTAGTAGCATTTGTGAGGACATGTGCTTTTATTTTTCTTGGGCATAGAGCTGGGAGTGTTCATATTGACAGACTGAGGCACTATCCAGCTCGCTGGACTGTCGGGCATGGCTGTGAGGCCAGTAGAGTGTAGACCTTCCTGTCCAGGGATATGGCTAGAAAGATACCGTGTTATTAGCACCAGGTTTTTCCTTTGGGCCAGACAGATTTCACAGAGAAATGCTCTAGTATCTGGCAGGACTGACTCAACGTGTCTGATGACTTTCTTGAAATTAATCAAAAGAAGAGAGTTGGGTTTTTCAATATTCATTGTGTCAGTACCTTCACCCTTGACTCTGCTTTGTATCTCCCAGTTAGAAACTTTCCAGTTGACGCTCACTAGGAACAGGATGGGGGATGGCTAGTACTTGACGGTATAGAGTGGGAGGAAGGATCAGAGACTCCCTTCTTAAACAAGCTTTTCTCTGGCTTTTTTTACCACCAACCGTGCCTAGTTCCCGAGGTACTTGGAGCAATCAGTTCCAGCACCTTCAGTAGGTCTCATGGAAGAAACTGGTTTTCTTTCAGCTTCCCCACTTCCAGCTTAAGATTTAGTATTCTTAGCTGTACTTATCTGCTTTCCAGATTCCAAAGTTCTGTGAGTGATGTCTCCTCCCCCATTCTCTTTTGTTCTTGTGGGTGTATGCCTTAAAAATCTCTTCTGTGCAATTTTAGAAGGTTTTAGGGGGGAGAAAACTAAGTGCATGTAATCAATCAGCCATCTTTATCCCAAAGTCTCTGTTCTATGAATTTCTCATGTATTGTTTCAAATGCTTTCTCTAACTGTTTCTCAAATTGGCAAACCAAATCATCCTTCAAGACTCTTAGATCCTACTGGGGTACCTATAATTATGGAAGACATAATTATTTGCAAAACAATGACTTGACTGATTCCCCTACTCGATTGGATGCTCCTTGAAAGTAGGGATTGACCTATTTTTCCTCTCTCCCCTGCTGCTTAGCACAGTGCCTGGCTCAGTAAATGCTTGCTGAATGTAATTGATGCACAAAGGTTAAACAATGGTGTCTTTAGAAAGGAAAGAAAGACCCAAATGCTCAAATCACTCATTTTCTAGGCAAGGCTTTTGTCCATCCACACTCTGCCTTTGTTCATGAAGAAGTTTGTCTATTTAGGGATTTTCGATCTTGGAATTTTATGGAGGCAAACCAGAGAAAAATTATATCTACTCTGTTCACCAATAACAGATAATGACAGTGGTCACATGTATATTGTCCCTTTGGATGTCACATGTATATTGTCCCTTTGGATGTGGATTCAGATAAGTGGATTCAAGAAGAGCCTAGGGAGTCCCTGGATTTAGGAATTTCCTGAACCTAACTTGTTCACGAGCTTATGGGGTTTCTGTAATACACACACACACACACCCCTCTCTATCTTCCTTGATGTCATGGTTCTTTTAAAGGAATTACCTCTTAAATAACAGCCTTCATCCTGCCCCTTGCTATCTGCTGATATCATTCCCCACAGGTCTTCAGGTCAGGTTTCCTTGAGATTAGCTTTTAACTGAGCAAGAGAATAGAGACAGTTGGGTCTGAGAAAGTTGGCTGCCTTGGTCCCCAGACCCTTCCCTGATGCTGCTATTGCTGTTCTTATTCTGCTGTATTGTTGTTGTGTGCAGATTTTCTTGTCTTTTAGAATATATCCTCCAGGGGTGCCTGGGTGGCTCAGTGGGCTAAGCCTCTGCCTTCGGCTCAGGTCATGATCTCAGGGTTCTGGGATCGAGCCCCGCATCAGGCTCTCTGCTCAGCTCTCTCCCCCTCACCCTCTGCCTGCCTCTCTGCCTACTTGTGATCTCTGTCTGTCAAATAAATAAATAAAACCTTAAAAAAAAAAAAGAATATATCCTCCATGCCAACCATGTGAGTTGGCTTTGGACCTCCATTTTGCTCTACCCTTGAGCTATATTTTATCTTGGCTTTCCAAGATTTTGATCTACTAAGGCCTTGCCCTTTAGTTTTACATTTGCTTTAATTTCTGGCCTAGGTGTTTCTTCCAATATCCTCACTGGCCTGCTGGAGGGAGTACTGAGTTCCTTTTTTTTCCTGGCCTCTCAGCACTGGCTATCCCACACCATATCCAGCCTTACTTTTCCCCACTATCAAAACCATTTTTTTTAATCCTGTGATTTTTTAATTTTCCCAGTTACAAGTTGGCAAAGGAGAGTGACCTTGTGTTAAATACTGTGATAAAATCTCCCTGGGGTGTTGGAAAATATTTGGATACTCTGTGATTAGAGTTGGATGCTTTCAGGTATGTTGGATGCTTTGGAGAAGGTGAACAGGTGGTGGATTACAGGTTGCACCAGACTCAGCAATAGGGCATAAGCCAAGGAGAGTACTGATTCAAGGTATGGAATGATGTTATATTTGACCCACCTTGTCCCAACACCTTGGGGGTCCTAAGTCTCTGATGTAAAATAAAGTTGTAAACTAAAACAACTGGAATTCAACATTAGTGTGCTCAAGTAACTGTTCTGAATGAACACCCCCACCCAACACACACGCAGACCCTCACTTTCCAAACAGGGGCACTGGAGATAGTAAACAGTTTCCCCTGACAGCTGAGACATGAGTAGCAGAGCTGAAAAACAGATCAGGGATACCATGTGGGCAGCCCAACAGGGTTTTGGCCTCAAGAAGAACCATGACAGGTGACCTTTGGTAAGGGAGATTCACAGACAGGCAAGGCTCCAGGTGGCAACAGCAGTGAGAGGACATGTTTCAAGGGCACAAAGACAAAGGTTAGGTCAGTGATTCCGTGGTAAGGAGCCCCAGGAGAGTCAAGGAAGCACTCCCACTCCAAGCCAAATGATTAGAAAACAGGTCAGAGCAATGGCAAGGGTAGGGCTGGATCATAAGGACAGCGAGGTGCACGCAGGCACCTCTTACGTCTCTCTCCTGTGAGACTGCCAGCCAGGTACAATACGGGGGACAGGGGTGCTCTGAGTGCTTGTCCCTTGGGAGACAGGATGTTATAATCTGGGAGGATTTAGGGATCAACCATTACTGCAGTCTTAACCTATGGTTCATACGCTGGTAAGGCCTTGGGTAATGTGCACATTATCTGGGAAACAACATTGCAGAATGCCAAATGTTTCATGAGAAATGTAATATTTATGACTCATTATGGGGCTCTTAATCACTTGCCGACTGACTTTCCTATTTGTCACAAATACAATTGTACATAGCCATTTCCTTTAAATGTAAAAAGAAAACACAGACACATACTTGCAAATATGCACAAATACCTCATTAAAAAGACTGGAGGGCAACGGAGTAGAAGAGTGTTAAAAATTTGAGAAGACCAATCGCAGTTTCCCCCCAACTGGCCCACACTATAGAGTGCTGTCTGTTTACAGGGCTGCTTTCACCTCCACTGTCCTGGGAATGGCATCCCTTTGGCAATTTAAGTTATTGGAGACCATGATAGTCTTGCATTTCAATTACAGCTTGTTTGCAGAGATTGAAAATACCTGTCCATGATTGTAGAGCTGACTTTATTTTCTATATGAATGCAATGTCTAAGGTACATTCTCAGGGCACAGCATCCCGGATTTTTGTTGAATGACTGAATGGAAAACAACCAGCCCATCTGGCGAGTCTTCAGAGCCCATGGATAGTTGCTGTCGATGAAAATTGGAACTGGGGGTGGAGGAGGATTGTTGTATACAAATCAGAGTTAGTTCAGACTCCTGGCAAGAAAGGGTTGAGATGTTACCCAAAGCAACAAGCAGAGGAGAAAGTTATAAGGATACCAGGTCAAAGATGTCAACTTCCAGACATGGAAGTCCAGATCCAGGGTAAGACGCATGATTGGGATTCACAGAGAAGAGTTGGGGGACTGAGTCAGATGGAGATGCTGGTGGTGTTGAACAAAACACCTCCACTTAGTAGATGTGTCACCTTGGGCTGGTAACTTCATCTCCCTGTATCTCAGTGTCCTGAATACTTAAAATGGGGATGACAGTAATAACAATTTCACAGAGATTTTGTAAAGATTAAATAAATACCCAAAGCAATCTACAGATTTAATGCAATCTCTATCAAAATACCAACAGTATTTTTCACAGAACTAGAAAAAAAATTTGTATGAAACCACAAATGACCCCAAACAGCCAAAGCAATCTTGGAGAAGATAAACAAGGGTGCGTGGGTGGCTCAGTCAGTTAAGCATCTGACTTGATCTCTGCCCAGGTCTTGAACTTAGGGGTGTGAATTCAAGCCTCACACTGAGTGTGAGCCTTACTCAGCATGGAGCCTACTGAAAAAAGAAAAGAAAAGAAGAAAAAGAAGAGAAAAACTGAAGGTATCACAAACCCAGATTTCAAGATATACTACAAAGCTGTAGTAATCAAAATAGTTTGGTACAGATTAAAAAAAATGGACACACAAGCCAGTGGAACAGAATAGAAAGCCCAGAAAAAAACCTACAATTATACAATCAATCTTTAACAAAGTAGGCAAGAGTATACAATGGGAAAATGTCTCTTCAACAAATCATGTTGGGAAAACTGGACAGCCGCATAGAAAGAATGAAACTGGACCACTTTGTCATACCTTACACAAAAGTAAACTCAAAATGGATTAAACACCTAAACGTGAGGCCTGAAATCACAAATACCCTAGAAGACAGCACAGGCAGTAATTTCTCTGACATGAGCCATAATAACATCTTTCTAGATATGTCTCCCAAGGCAAGGGAAACAGAAGCAAAAATTATCTATTGGGACTACATCAAAATAAAAAGCTTTTGCACAGCAAAGGAAACAACCAACAAAACTAAAAGGTGACCGACAGAACGGGAGGAGATGTTTGCAAATGACATATCCAATAAAGAGTCAGTATCCAAAATATATAAAGAACTTATAAAACTGGACATCCCCAAAACAACTTATAAAACTGGACATCCCCAAAACAAAATCCCCAGTTTGAAAATGGGCAGAAGACATGAACAAACATTTCTTCAAAGACGACATCCAGTGGCCATTAGGCGTGTCAAAAGATGCTCAGCATCCCTCATCGTCAGGGAAATGCAAACGAAAACCACAGGGAGCTATCACCTCATGCTTGTCAGAATGGCTAAAATAAAAAACACAAGAAACAAGAAGTGTTGGCAAAGATGGGGAGAAAAAGGAACCCTCTTGCCTTGTGGGTAGGAATGCAAACTGGTGCAGCCACTGTGGAAGGCTGTATGAAGGTTCCTCAAAAAATTAAGAGTAGAACTACCCTATGATCCAGCAATCACACAACTCCGTATTTACCCAAAGAATACGAAAGTACTAATTCAAAGGGACACATGCACCCCTATGTTCACTGTGGCATTATTTACAATGGCCAAACTATGGAAGCGGCCCAAGTGTCCATGGCTAAATGAATGACTAAAGAAGATGTGAGAGATATATATATATATATATATATATATATATATATACACACACACACACACACATACATATATATATATATATGTGTGTATATATATATATATATATATATATATATATATATATGTATATGGACTATTATTTACCAGTTAAAAGAACGAAATCTTGCCATTTGCAACAACATGGATGGAGCCAGGGACTTGTATGCTAAGTGAAATAAGCCAGTCAAAGAAAAACAAATACTATGTGATTTCACTCATATGTGAAATTTAAGAAACAAGACAAAGACTAAAAGACTCTTAATTATAACTGGCGGGGAGGGGGTTGGGGGAGGGGTGAAATAAGTGAAAGGCATTAAGAGTTTACTTTTCCTGATGAGCACTGAGTAGTGTAGGGAACTGCTCAATCACTATATTGCACACCTGAAACTAGTGTAACACTGTATGTTAACTACACTTGAATTAAAATAGAAAAAGATTAAATGAAGATTAAATGAATTAAATGAATAATAATTTATAAAGTTATTACTAAAGTACTTTGAAATTAGTCCTCAAAGAATGTTGAAGCATCATTAGGAGAGTTAAGCACTGGGTTTCACTAGATAAACCATAATTCAGCTTCACCAGACTTAAGTTTTAGCTAGGTCTGTATCTCCCACACCTCGCAGAGTGTCTGGTGCTCTGTAGGTATCCATACTTGTGGGCAGAAATATTCAGTGAAATGCCTTGATTCCATATCATATCCTATAACCTGGTATAGACCTTTGCCTGACACAGCCCACTGCACAGGAAGGTCAAGGTTCTGGATCTCAAACAGCAGGAACTGGCCTGGAGTCAGTCCTTAGGACTGAGTCAATGCCACAGTAGCCGACAGTTGGTATCCCAGTGAGTGGGACATTCGCTAGGCCACCAGATGCTTTCCTGTCATGGTGGGTCACCATCAGTTTAGGAATGGTCTGTGCTGAGTCTATTTTCTTCATCATTATATCAATTATAATAATACACTGGTATATTATTATTAGTGACCCGACATTTTCTTTCACTGCAATTCTGTGTTTAAATACATGAATAGTCCCTACCCCCATATTGATAGAACAAACTGTCAAAATATTCAATATTCCCTGCAATAATCTCATCTGGGCATAATAAATTGAACATCTGATATCAATCATAATAAGCCCCCAGTTGGCCAACCCTGAGCACAAGGTATTCAAATGTTAGATTTTAGGCTTTATGCCACTAGCTCCTGGCATCACACCTAGCATGTAATGAGGCGTTGAAAAAAATGCTTATGGAAAAGAGGTGAGCAGCTTTTAAGAAACTCATGTGCCACCCAGTAAATGCAATCCTGAAATACATTTAATCACTAAACAAATATTTATGGAGTTCCTACTATATACGCCAGGCAGTCTTCTAGGATCTGGGGATACAGTGAGGAACAAAACAAAGCTATCTCTTGGGGAGCTTACATTTCACAGAAATAAAAATGTAAAAACATTTTAAATAAAGATAAGTACTGTGATTAAAATACAAGGCAACGGGAAAGGTAGATTAGTCACCACTAAGGATACTCCAAGAAGGTGATTTTTAAGCTGAGACTTGCATGACTAGAATGTTTCAGGAATGCAGTGCTCTAAAGTGGGAATGAACTTGGTGTGTTACAGGAATAGAAAGAAGGCTGCTGGTTAGTGAGTGATGGGCAGTTGCAGGGGAGGAGGTCAGGGAATCTAAGAAAATGGGGCTCTGTGAGTGGACTGAATTTTACTTTATACATATAGGATGCTTTTGGGGAGATGGGTTTGTGTAGTAAAATCCTATGGGCTGCTGAGACCCATCTAGAAGCTCAGGAGAGGGTGCCACAGTGGGACAGTTGCAGAATCAGGAAGACTAGTTAGGATAGGAGACCACTGCAGACAAAGTAACAGCTTGGACTCAGATAGTAGCTATGGGCCGAGGGAGAAGTAGATGGATGCCAGGGATGTTTGGAAATTGGTGCCAATAAGACTCCAAGATGGGTTGGATATTGGAGGTGAAAGGGAAGAATAAGGACGTCGCCTGGGTTTTGGTCGAAGCAATTAGATGCTTTGCGGTGACATTTACCAAGATGGAGAAAACTGGGGGAGGAACAGGTTTGAAAGGGGGTAGAAATCAATAATTCTGTTTTGGGCATATTAAGTTCCAGATGCAATACCGTTTTTGTAGTTTTCAATTTGGATCTCAGTGAGCTAGGTGGCAATTCTCTGGAGAAAGCTTATCTGTTAAATTTTTAGTGGAAGGAGTGATCACTGGAGAGACTGAAAGGAATGCCTTGGATCTCAAAGAGCACAGGTGGGAGGCGGCAAGGACACTCTCCATTCTAATGAGTCCTGAGGCTCACACAGGGGAATTATAAAGCAACTCCCCGAATTCCCTCTAGCTCCTTGTGGTTTTCTCAGAACTATTCCATTCAGGAAAAGAAAAACAAGAAATGTGCTTACACCATATTGCACATTCTTTCCTGGAAAAATCAATCAACGCTGTGTTTATTTCCCTGGCTTGCTGTATATGGAAATGAGAATTCTCAAGTAATACAAAAAAAAAAAAAAAAAAAAAAAAGCCTTAAGTGCCTCAGCACATGGGCACCCTGACATTTAACACAACTCCCTAGAAGTTAGTGCAGTAATAGTTCCCAGACTTCGCAATATGGGAGATGTTCTTAATTTTCGATATTCTTTCCAAGCGGATGTTATTTTTTTCTCTGTCTCCTTTGGATTTATTTATTTATTATCTAGACACTTTTTGCCCCTCAAAGAGTGTATTCAGCCAGGAGCTCTCAAGCTTCCAAACACTGAGGTATGAAATGTGGACTGCAAAATTCTTTATTGGGCAGAAGGATGACATGCCCAATGGAGAGAGAGGGTTTTTTAATTTACTGAATGGTAAGTAATTCACATTCATCTTTTTAAATCTTGCAAATTTTCATGTTACGCTTCACGTTTATTTCAGAAGTATTTTATTTCTCGTGGCAGATAACAACTTAACAAACTGTTGCTGGCACATGTTTACTGTGACAGTCCCATTTTGTTTTTTAAAGTCAAGCAATGAATTTATGCAAGTGAAACAAAGAATAAAGGAGGAATAGGACTTTGTAAGCCAATCCCAGCTCCCTTCCAATTCATTTCAAGAATTTTTTTTTTCATTGGAGTTTTGTTTGAACATATTTATAATAGCTAGCCTAGTGTCTTTGACCAGTAAGTCCAACTTCTGGACCTCCTCAGGGATGCTTTCTATTGACTGATCTCCCAACCCTGTGGTGCCATACTTTCTTGTTTATTTATCTCAAAATCTGTTGTCGAAAACTCAATGCTCTCAGCTACCGCCCCTGAGTTTGTTGTCATAATTGCTGCCGTTGTTATCGCTCAGTGACTTTTCTGGAATAGTTCTGTGAAGTCTCTGCTCTTTGTGCTCTGTGGTTGCTGAGATCTCTGCTTGGTGACAGCAATGGTCAGCTGCCTTAGTGGTCCAACTAATATTTGGATAGAAATTTCCTTAAAGGCCTGCGATCCACAAGCCTCCCAGCCATTGCCGAGGGGTTCATTGTATATATTAGGGTATGTTGCAGTCCTCAAGTTGTTAACCACTCTGCCTCACCCTTCACTCAGTGCCTGAAGAGTCCCAAAGTCAGCCATATGTGTGAGTGCTTAAAGCCTTCTCAGGTCCTTCCTGAGCATGCACCAAGCTCTCAGGTCCTTCACGGGTTTGCATGTGGGGCACGTGTACACGGCCCTACACATGGGCGTGACCTTCTAGATTCCAGAGAATACGTGGGGGATTTTCAAATCTCTTTATAGACATCTTATTCTCCAGTTTCTCAACTATCTTCAGTCAGCTTGCTGTTTGCCCCAACTGTTATCCCTACCTCAAGCCGCTGAACTGTAAACAGTTGTCACCACTAGGGGAAAGTCTGTTCTATTGTTAATGGGCAGAGCTCTGAGTCAGGTCAAATAAAGACAAGCCACTCACAAGTAGTTTTCAAGGGAAGAGCCCATAATGACAATTCCCTGGAAGTAGGGCTTTGGAGCACTTTCAATACCTTTTTGTCACCTCCAGAGGCTTCTAGGCTACTGGTCTGAATTCACATGCTTGTGGAATTGTTGGTTTTCAGGCTGCTGTGAAACCAACGAGGGGGAAGGAGGAGAAAGCCAGTTAAAATGTCAGAGCTTGTTCTTACTGATATTCAGATATTTTTCTTGAATAAACTATCTCCGTGTTGTTATAAGCCTTTCATTAATTTCTAAAGTTCTAAAAAAGCTGATGCTGACCACTTTTTCCAGTGTCGGTAGTAAAAGCGTTGGGTAAGAGATCCTTCAGCTCAGTCAATGTTAACACAGTGCAAAACAGTCACAGTTGTCCCAACATGGAATGGGCTGCTTTAGCGAATAATGAATCCCCTCATCTGGTGACTTTCAAACAGGAGGTTAACAGCACATGGCCAGGAATATCATGGAGGAATTCTTACAGCAGAAAAATGACTAAAGTAGATCATGATGTTTTTTACTATTGTCAAAAATTTTCAATATCAGCAAAAGCAGAGGAAATAGTGCAATACACCTCTGTATACCTATTATTTAAGCCCGACCACATTAGCTTCATCAATACGTTATTGATTTTTGCTTTTCTCTGCTGAAGTATTTAAAGGAAGACCTCAGACATCAGGCAATTTTATCCCACCAGACTTCAATCTATGTCTCTAAAATGTAGGTTTTTTTTTTTTACATAAATGATATTACATAAATCATATAAATGATATTTACATAAAGGAGAGACTGGGAATCATCATAGATGTTATGGAAAATAGAAAGTTATAAGGGAACTGAATGAGTTTAGGATAAAAATCTGAGAGGGAGGCAGATGAAACATAATTCCAAGAAATACATAATAACATTCTGAAAAATACTGTGGGGAAAGTTTAAATTCACCATTAAGTCAACACATCAAGATGGAAAATGCCTTCAGGCTTTATCAACTGCTTTGTATATTCCCAAGATATTATCTCAAGGGAATAACCCATGTTTTATTACACTTTAAACCAACTTCGGCTCAGCTATAAATTTTAATGCTTTAAAAAATAAACAGTACAAAGTTCTAGATAAAATTTTATCTTTGCTAATATTTAGGTTTGGGCTCAAATTCCCAGTAACTGCAGAAAGAATTTTGTTTAAAAAAAAAAAAAATTCTCTGCTGTTTGGCAATTGAAAAGGACAATCAGGGCACCCAGAGAGAGCAAGTTGTGTTTTCCTAAGGATCTTAGCTCTGTCCTCTTTCACATCACCTGTCCACACACAAAGGCCTCTCTCAGGCTGGGCCAGTGTGGATGGTGAGGTCTTCTCCCTTACACACTGTGATTTTTAGGGAAATAAAAGAGTTGAATTTTTTTTTTTTTAAGATTTTATTTATTCGTTTATTTATTTAGAGTGTACTCATGAGCACGGGGAGGGGCAGAGAGAGAGGGAGGGAGAGAATATCAAGCAGACTCCTGGCTGAGCATGGAGCCTCACGCGGGGCTTGGTCCCACCACCCGGAATCATGACCTGAGCTGAAATCAGGTCAGATGCTCAACCGACTGAGCCACCCAGGCGCCCCTATGAGCTGAATTCTTTACAGAGAAGACATTATCTTCTTTTATAGCTATTATATGTAAAACAAAACAAAACCCACTTCTTTCCATGTTTGCAGGGATATCTGTTAAATATCTTTCTCTGAGACCTACCCACTCACTCTATAGAAATGAAGTCCAGATACCCACACTTATGCCATACAATCCTGTCCCCCAAACTATGTCCCCACATGCACCCTGCTTATCAGACTGCCAGAAGACATCTGTTCTGAGCTCCACATGGAGGTTTGACTCCAAGTAACTTGGATGTGGGATTCAGAGGTGACTCATTAATTTCTGCCCATGGACAGGACCCCAAGTGATTGTAAGTGAGGGAGCTGGAGGTGTGGCCCCTTCTACTGTGTATGAGGAGATGGTGAAACACTGCCCAGTCAAGAGAAAAGAACAAAGACATACTGAGAGAAGCAGAGATAACTGAGAAAAGAGACAGCTGGATTCCTGTTCATTTTCTACTTCTGGTTGTAGTCACCAGATGGTCCCATTCTCTTCTGGATTCTGCAGAACTCACTAACTTCCCAATAAATGCATTTCTTCCCCCCTCAAGTAAATTTGGGTTGCTGTCAGTTACTTGCCGTCAAAAGAATGTTGACTAAGACAGTTTGCCTATACTTTGGAGGAAGATGGAATAACTCCAAGTGTCAAGTGTATGTAGTTACAAGCAGTCAGTTTCCAAAAGGCTTTTGTGAAAGTCAAGTTGTTTTCATTTCCCCAGCAAAACCACTAATCTTCTCTTATTTAGATGATGTCAATAAATGCACTTACTTCCATTCCTCTCAGCTGAGAGTCTCAATGTTGTCAGTAAAATCAGTGTGAAGAGAGATGTTGATGCAAACCCCTTTGCCCAATGCTGATATGAAATGATAAGTTCGAAATGATACCCTAAACAAGGTCTTCCTGAATTAGACCCTAGTCTTTTTAAGATAAAAGGACTTCATTAAGATGCCAAATCCAACAAAGCAAGATGGACCTTGGTGACAGAGTGATGGGCAGATCTCCCTTTTTGTGAATTAGCTGACATTTTTTTCTTGTGCAAAGAAGGATGTTGATTCTCTTTTATCTGTATGTTTGTTTACATGGGGCATTTTATCCCAATGGATGAATACTGACAGAGAACTCAAAGCAAACTTACAATTCAGAAACTCTGAGAGCTGGCAAGGACAAAAGTGATCACTCTAAGTTCCATGGGATGGTGTTTTATCCATTATTTCAGCAGTGATATTACTTTAGAGTTTTTAACTTCTTCTGCACTCTTTGAGGGAGAAAAAGAACTCTTTATTAAAAGACTAGTCTCATAAAAAAAAATTGCTGGATGCAAAAATAGACCATCTTTCAGGAGATCCTAAGGGAAACTAGATTCTGCCTGGTCTTGCAAGTTTATTCCCCAAGGTGATGCTTGATTTTTTTTTTTTTTTTCCCCTCTACTGGAGCACAGCGTGTGTTCCACTCAGGAGCCTGGAGCAGGGCCCATGGTTTGGGATGCAGCAGGCACAGCTCAGGGATGAGGATATGACTTTAGGGCTATAGCATGATTGCTTGCTTCTCACTGAACAATAGTAGCTGACATTTATTGAATGCTAGCAATGTTCAAACATTGTTTTATCTTATAGCTATAATCTTATTTAACCCTCACATTCCTATGAGGTATGGGTAGGATTGTTATAATCCCATTTTACCAATGAGAAAAAGAAGGCACAGAGCACTTAGGTTACCGTAGTCCAAAATCGCAAAGTTGGCAGAGCTGAGTTTTGGGCTCAGGTCATTCCTGAGCCTTTGTGAAAAATTACCATGTCATGGAGGACTTCTTAAGTACATGTTGTTTACTTTACACACCTTGCTTCTAATATTCTTTTAAAAATACAAGCTGGGTATTGTACCCATTTTACACATGAAAGAAAATGGATGACCAGCAAGTAAAAGTGGGATACTCAATACTCCTTAACACTAGTTTTCCGCAATTTGACTCTTAATACTACTTAGCATCTTTTCCTTTGTGTTTATCCTGCTTAAGACTCACCGAGTTCTTGATTGGTGGGTTTAGTTTTCACCAAATTTGAAAAATTTCCAACTATTACTTCCTCAAATAATCTTTTCTCCTCTCCTTCGGGAATTCAAGATATAGGCATGAATTACACAGCCTAACACTGTCTCATAGGCCACAGAGTCTCTTTCATGTTTCTTTTCTGTTTTAAAGCTTCTAGTTCTAGACACTTATAGAAGTTAAATTATGCATAAAAAAGCAGATCTGGGATATGGGGGCAAATTTCACCATCACAAAGATACTGTGTATTGCCCAATAATTATGCTGGTTTCTTTACTTTTTAAGCTATTTGATAGAATCTGAAATTTATAAGAATTTAATGCGCATACTTTTTTCTCCCAGAACTCTCCCATTTTGTAGATTAAGAAATTGATAAATATGCATGGCAAATAACTTTATGTATATTTATAAATATGCTTGATAAATAAGATAAATACAAGTATGCTATCCCTCCACCACTCTGTCCCACCCCTTTGCCTGGACAAGCCTCTCCAGGATATTTATTCTGACCCTCTCTCTAAGTTCAGGACAGAAATCCTTTTTGCTGGTTCCCATAGATTCCTCTGCATCGCTCTTCTATATTGAAGTGGTTTCCTTGACCACTTAGAGCTTGTATTTTAGTAACTACACCAGTGCTATGATTTTTAGTGACTTTAACTGTTAACACGACTGCCTCATCAACAAGACTAAGTTCCTGGAATCCAATGTTATCCAGAGTCTAGCGCACAATAGATACTCAGCAAAAGTTTGGTTTTAAAATGACAAATGAGTAAGTAATAAAGAACCCAGTGAAGGATCTAAACCAGGGTTTCTCAATCTCAGTACTCTTGATATTTTGGGTCAGAGAATTCTTTGCTGTAGGATGTTTAGCAACATCTCTGGCCAGAAAGCCTAAGATTAAATAAACTTCTTTGGAGAGGGGAGGGGAATAGGCGCGGGTACTGTGTGTTGTTGACTTTAGCAGAGTGTGATCAGATTAAACATAAGTTTCCAGAGCTTGGACTTCATCCTGTGGCCCAGGGGGAATTGAGTAGTTAATGACCCAATTAGCAAGATAACCGGCGATGAGCTACAGGAAAACAAAACAAAACAAAACAAAACAAAGACAAAAACAACTCAGGCTAAAGTGGGAAAAATCTGTAAGAGATCCTAGTAGCCATGTATGGGTCAAAAAATAGGAAACTGTTTACAATATCCTACAAAGCTGATGTTCTAACAGTAACAATCATCAGCTATTTCTCAACTGTTTTTTTTTAAAGACTATGAATTTAGACTATGTAAATTATTATTATTGATTATGCCTATTGCAGAGTTAAAGACATAATTCAAATGATGGGGAAAGTTTGGGGTTTTTTCCTTAATTCTGTAAGATTTGGCTATGAAATCAAATGCATTAACACAAAATAATTACTTTTTGGTTCCTGACTTTATCAGTTTCCATGCTGCTATAACAAATTACCATAAACTTAGCGGCCTAAAATAATTCAAATTAATTACCTTCTGGTTCTGGAGGTGAGAGGTCCAAAATGGGTCTCAGGGGGCTGAAATCAAGGTGTCCCTCGGACCATGTTTTTTCTGGAAGCTGAAGGGAAGAATGCACTTCCTTACCTTACCCAGTTTCTAGAAGTCCCCTACAGTTTTTGGGTGGTACCCCTCCCCCCAACCTTCAAAGCCAGGAGGGTAGCATTTTCTAGTCTCTTTCAGCCTCTGATACTGTGTCCTGCCTCCTCCCTCTTTCACTTTTAAGGACCCTGTGATAACATTGGGATCTCCCAGATTATCCAGGATAATCTCCCCATCTCAAGGTCAACTCATTAGAATCTTAACTTTTCCTTTGCCACAAAGAGTAATATTTTCACAGGTTCTGAGGGTTAGGATGTGACCTCTTAGGGGGATCAATCATTCTACCCTCTACAATAAGTATAGTCTTTCAAAGTTCAATTCCTATCTCTCTACTGGGCCATAGCCAATTTGAAAGAAAACATCTTAACCTAGTCAAGACTACAAAATAAAGAGCCATGCAGGAGTCAAAGAGCCGCGATGTGGTCCTCCATCGCAAACCCCACTGTGGGTCCTTCACGCCCACAATCAGACATGCACTCATCAACAAGGGAGCTGAACCACTGGGCCCTACATGTCCAGCTCTGTGCTAAGTGCTGTGAGGCCACAGAGGTGTGCTGGGTATAGCCTCTATCCACAGTGCAAACAAGTATTTTCAAGTCACTGTGTAACAGTGGGCCATATCTAGCATGACAGAATCCTCTAGGAGGGGAAGGAAAGGAGATGAGAGGTCACTTGTGAATTAGGTCTTGAGAGAAGGTGTCTCTCGCCTGATGGTGGAAGCAGAATTCACTCCCCATTGCTCAGATGGAGACTTTCACAGAAAGATGGCTAATGGGGGTGTGGACGGGGTTTAGGGGAAAAAAAACAGTAGAGAGCATGGCTCTGGGGCCCAGGGTGAGGTAAGTAAATAAATTAACTAGAACCCAGTGAGACTGGAAACACAGAGGTGTGGGGGAAGATATACTGTCAGGAGCTGAATCACAGAAGCATGCAGTCACTGCAGAGACACGGCACCCAAGCAGGGAGGGGTAGGCAGGGTGACCAACTAAACCAGACAGGTGTGCCTGGCGCTGAGGGGTTTCCCAGGATGGGGAACCTTGCTAAAACCAGAAAAGTCCCAGGCAAATTGGGACAATTTGGTCCCCTGGGAGTGGGCAAGAAATGCCTGAGCTCTCTCTTCCCTCAGTCGCAGGACTGCGACGCTGCCAGGGAGATGTGTGCAGCCCGCAAGGAGCGCAGACAAAGAGAATGATGGATTTGGGTGGGCGATGACATAGGAAGACCAATTAATACATAAGTTTTAGCTAAATTTCAAAGAAGGGCAGAAATTTATTAGGTGGGGTAAAGAGAGAAATAGATTCAAAGTAGGCCATAAGAAGCTTTACTTAAAGGGGTTCCTTTTTCATTCTTGGGCTTTTCATTTGTTGGTTCTCCACTGTTCTCCACCTCTCCCCAAGCCCCCGGCTACCAAACACATTTTGTCTCCCTTACTCTCTACACTTCTGCTCTGGCAACTGCAGGGCTCCCATCAGGCTTCTGTGCGAGTGAAATGAACACGGAAGAGACAGGAACAGCGATTAACAAGAATTTGCCAGTGGCCTTTCATCCACAGGGCCTTCTACTGCTCTAAGGCTGGTGTGATCTCAATTTGTCCTAAAGGGAAGTACGCTGAACTATCAGACACCCAAATGAAAAGCACACGACACTGAACCACTGTAACCCCCAACATTTGTCAACAGCTCCGAGACGCACCGCTTGTCACAGCTCTCTCTCCAGTGGGAACAACTCCTGCATTACTTCTCACCCTCAGGCAGGCATTCACCATTTTGAACAGAACGGGTTTCTTTTTTTTATGATTTTGTTCTAGATCTTGATCAAAATACATCCTGTTGCCTACATCGCTCTACATGGTCCGCATAATATCATGTTTATAAGCATGGCTTTGGAGTCAGCCCACGTTTAAGTCCCAACTCTGCTATTTACTGTGTGACTATGTCCGGGTTGCTTAGTTTCTCTGTGCTTTGTTTCTTCAATATGGATTCCCAAGTGTTCCTATTCCCCAGGTTGTCCTGGGGATTCAGGAACTAAGACAGGCAAAGCACTGAAAATGGTGCCTGGCATAGATCAAGTACTCAGTAAATGTTCTGGTTTTGTTTCCATCACTGTTCTTCCTAAATAAAAATGTTCTGGAGATGAGGAGCATCACATATAAAGTTTTCTTATAAATTCTCTCTTCTTATGCTTGAAAAAATTTAAAGAAATTGATGAACTATGAACCTGCTACAGACTCTGGTTGTTTCTCATAGATATGTTCTATAAAGCTGTCATAAATGCTGAGTGAATGAATACCAAAACCACTGTTCACAGGAGAAATATAGAGTTGGTTATACATTACTGATTTGTTACTGTTATATCTATAATATATATACTTATGTATTACGCATTGGCCAATAATACTATAACTAACGGCTGAATGAAGCACTCTGCATATTTTCTCTGTAAGGCAAACCACACCCTTCTTGCCCTAAGGAACAACAGACATCCCTTCGGCATTACATATGGGGGCTGTTTTAAACAGCTAAGTCACCAACAAAAGCACAAGAATGCAAAAAATATAGTGCTAAGTATATGGCAAAAAAAGGACACTTGTTTACAATACCAGAACTAAAACAAGAAGGGAAAGCCCTGCATCATTTGCCTCAACTGGTGACATACACATTGGGTGACCATTTCCTTTACTCTCTGTGTCTATCTGCAAATGACCACAAAAGTGCCTGAATAGTGTGATTTGAGGATTACAGATCAATTTCTACGACTAGGCAGACTCGCAAATCCAGAATCTGCAAAAACTGTGATCGATTCCTTAGTACTTGATTCAACATGCCTGCACAGCCAGAGGCTTTATGACTGGGGGTGAGTATGGAGGAGGATTAAAGAAATGTGAATATAATCATTAATCTGAAGGTAAAGATGGGATGTTCCCAATTTCTGTGTAGATTAATATTTCCGCCAAAGGTATATTTAAATGATTGAATAATGCTCAACCTGACCCTGTGTTTCAGAAACCTCTAAAGACTTCAATATGCTAACGTACATTGTGAATTTCTTCAAAATGTAGTGTTTCTTAAATCTGACCATTAGAGCCTTTGGGAAATGCTGCTCTAAGGTACTTCTGACAAAATCACCTGTAATTTCATCCTAGTACTCAGAAATTTTCTATCTGAATAGGAGAATAATTTGCATTGTAAAGGCTCTCATTCAAATAGGCAAATGACTACTTTCTGGAATGCTTCTCAAGGTCAGTGGGTGAATTAAGCCTATTTCCAGATTTTAAGCACATTGTTGTCCCCCTCCCATGTTCTGTTTGATAAAGTTACTGCTATATGGGCTGTGGGCTTTCTTGGAAGAAAGGCTGCTAAGAGAACATTTGCATTCTTCTTTTCAGCCTTGTACATTTCAAATTTTAATAAGCAATTAAAACAATTTTTATCAAGAGGCAGAACCTATGCATCTCCACTTAAAACTTTGCTAGGACAGAAAAGATTGAGAGCATGATGGTTGAAGATTGACAGCTAAGCCTCAGGTCTCCGGGCATTGCCTGAGAACTACACCATCTTAATGACAGACAGTGATTTAGCCCTTGGAAGTGAAAGACGTTTCATTCTTGTAGTTTATTTTGCCCAAACCCATTGCAAGACAGATATGCAGCCTGTTAGTTTAAGGCTTTGTTTAAAGCTTTCATGCGTCTCTAAGAGAGAAACATCACAAGTGCTTTCTTTCTGAAATAGCTTCCTTTATCTTAAGTTTAGATGCTGTGGAGACTGTTGTAGACAATGACATTTTTGTTTTTCACTATGTTGGAATGAAGGAAGTAGGGTGATTGGTGAAAGTTTGAAGAATGTGCAAAGGCCCTGGAGATCTGTAGGAACCAAGCCAGAATGAGCTCAGGTCAAGATGCTGGAAGAAAGTGTCCAGGAGCCACTGGCTTGGGCTCCTAGCTTAGTCTGTCCACTTCCTGAGAGATCTTGACTAAGTTACTAAGCCACCTTATGCCTAATTTCTGCACTAGAGAGACAGGATTTTAAATAGTATCTACCTCTGTTACTGGACCCTCAACTCTATGGTCAAATAATCTTCAACAAAGCAGGAAAAAATATACAGTTGAAAAAAGACAGTCTCTTCAATAAATGGTGCTGGGAAAATCGGACAGCTATATGTAGAAGAATGAAGCTCGACCATTCTCTTACACCATACACAAAGATAAAATCGAAATGGATAAAATACCTCAATGTGAGACAGGAATCCATCAGAATCCTAGAGGAGAATATAGGCAGTAACCTCTTCGATATCAGCCACAGCAACTTCTTTCAAGATACGTCTCCAAAGGCAAAGGAAACAAAAGTGAAGATGAACTTTTGGGACTTCATCAAGATCAAAAGCTTCTGCACAGCAAAGGAAACAGTCAACAAAACAATGAGGCAACCCACGGAATGGGAGAAGATATTTGCAAATCAAACTCAACACACACAAAACAGATAATCATATCAAAACATGGGCAGAAGATATGAACAGACACTTCTCCAATGAAGACATACAAATGGCTATCAGACACATGAAAAAATGTTCATCATCACTAGCAATCAAGGAGATTCTAATCAAAACTACATTGAGATACCACCTTACACCAGTTAGAATGGCCAAAATTAGCAAGACAGGAAACAACATGTGTTGGAGAGGATATGGAGAAAGGGGAACCCTCTTACACTGTTGGTGGGAATGCAAGTTGGTGCAGCCACTTTGGAGAACAGTGTGGAGATTCCTTAAGAAATTAAAAATAGAGCTTCCCTATGACCCTGCAATTGTTACTGGGTATTTGAGTTCATCTACACACAACAAGGTGAGTTCAGTAGTTCAGTGACTTATTCAAATAGTGTTTATTTTTCTAGGGAAACAAAAAATCATAGGTAGACAGTCCAGGGCTGGAGCAATGGCTCCAAGAGAACGTCGGTCTTCTAGATTTTTTCCTTAGTTTTGTGTCATCATCCTTAACATTGTAGAGCAAATAAGTGAATTTTAATCTCATGGTGACTTTTAATCTCACGGCTTCAAGATAGTTTCTGTACCTATAGATACTCATATTCCATGCAGAATGAGGGAAAAGAAGAGAGGTAAAGGATAAAAGTCTTCTCTTAGATTGTTCTACCTTATTATCATTTGGTCATGCAAGCCCATCCCAAAACTTGTTTGTATCTCATTGGACAGAAATGCATCATATGACCATGCAAAGGAGGCTGGGGCATTTACTAATTTGGCTGGCCACACTGCCACCTCCCCCGAAACCATGTATTATTTATGTAGAAGAAAGTGGGGAGGTGGGGATGGATGTTCTGTAAGCAAAGAGCAGTATTACCGACATGCAATGCTGTTATATGGACCAAATGAGTTAATGGAAGAACAAGGAAACACTGAGGAATTCCAGAAGTATCCAACATATTTACAACAAATTTAGAATGAAGCCAAGACTGCATCTGGATTTTTTTCAAAGGAAGAAGAATAAACTCCCTACCTATGTCCACCTCCTGGCTTGACTCCCGAGCCCTCCACCAAGCAGAATGGGTTTCTTCTTCTTCTTCTTTTTTAAGATTTTATTTATTTATTTATTTATTTATTTATTTATTTATTTATTTATTTGACAGAGGTCACAAGTAGGCAGAGAGGCAGACAGAGAGAGGCGGGGGGAAGCAGGCTCCCTGCTGAGCAGAGAGCCCGATGTGGGGCTTGATCCCAGGACCCTGAGATCATGACCTGAGCCGAAGGCAGAGGCTTAACCCACTGAGCCACCCAGGCACCCCCAGAATGGGTTTCTTAAAAATGTTCTTTATCTCTTGATTTGCAAACACTTGCAGATCCCTCATTTTATGAAATGGTGGCTTTTGGTCCAAGGTCATTGGGGACAATGGTAACTCAGTATATTCTTTGCCTGGAATGCTCTTTCAATTTGTGGCACATCTCACTAGGAGCCAACATGAGGTAGATGAAAACAAAATGGCCGCAATGGAGCCAACACCCGGACATGACAAATGGCGTTTCCCAACATCCGAGGTTTTTCTTGCCAATTGTCAGCTGAGACTTGCAAAACGCTGCACAGGCAAACACTGGATTTAGACATGGCCATGACTATTGGGGTGTGAGGCACCAGTGTATCAGAAACCAGTGCCAAATCCGTTACATTCTTAAAATAGCAAACAATCTGGTGGTCGCTAATGGCTGTGATTTCCTCTGGAGCCACATTCCTCCCTTGGATGTCTTTAAGAACTTTTCTGCTCATCTCAGACAGCAGCTAGAGGCTTCCAGTCCCACTTTCCTTCCCCTTTTCTTCATCAAAAATTTACTAAGTGTCTACCATGAACTCAATAATATCCACCATGCTGTGAAGATAGAGGTTTCTCATGTCCTAAATCGTTAATGAATTTATTCCACAAATACTTATCTGCTTGCTTACTATGTGGCAATGGTGTACAAAACAGAGGAACAGGCTAAATTCGGAATTCTGAGCTCTACATGGGGAGAGATGAATAAACACAGGACTGTAATGCACTGAAATAAGTCATATGAAGGGACAGGATGCCAAGGTTAACAGCAGATGGGCTGGATCTGGTATAATCTGGAGCACCTGTCCTCTTATCTATATCCCGTTAGAAGAGGGGAATGTTTGGTGCGCCTGGGTGGCTCAGTTGTTTGGCTCGCGTTGTGATCCTGCTGTCCTGAGATGGAGCCCTGAGTCTGGCTCCTTGCTCAGCCGGGAGCCTACTTCTCCATCTCCCTCTGCCCCTCCCCCTGCTTGTGCACTTTCTCTCTCTCTGCCAAATGAATAAATAATCTTAAAAAAAAAAAAAGAAGAAGAAAGAAGAAGGGAAAGTTTCATTGGAACGACGCTTAAAAGTAACAGGGAAATTGAAAAATCCTTTCCCTCGCTTAGATCTGTGTGATAGAATGGACCCCAAATTGTGTATTTAGGGTTACATACTTTCTTGGCTGAGATGCTTTGAAGCTTAGAAGGTATGAACTATAATAATTTTCCTTCAAGTTATTCTTAAAAATCTAGGCTTTTCTATCAAGTTTTGGCATAAGACAAACAACTTTTAGCAGAGGGAAGAAAAGGTAGGATATGCATGCTATTATTTGTTGCCCAGGGGATGTTTCAATTTTGTCTTGTCTTACAAAAATAAATGAGATTTCAAAAGTATTCATCAGGACGAGAGTGGAACAATGACTGGAGAAGTGATGGGGTATTTTTTCAGAAAGAAATCTGTAACTTGGGAGAATCATAGAATTATAGACTATCCAGGCTGGAGGGGACTTGCAAGTCCCTGGTAAGCCACGTGTAAGTGGGATGTAGGAATGATGGGAGGGTCAACCGCGGTAAAAGAATTCGGCAACTTGTCTATTTTTTAACATTCCATTTTCACCTTGGAGGGCTTTGACATGAATACCGATGAAGTCAAGTGAGATCATCTCATCTATTGTTGACTGCATTAGTCCAAACACCAAGTTCAGGTGATGGGAAAGGAAGACAGGGTAAATAAACTATACCCACAATTGTAAATTATAGTACCTATTTAGGCACAGCCTTCAGATTCAGTCTCTAGTATGTGAACCAAAGCAAAATATGTAAACAAAAAAAGAGAGCTTGTTTTGTGTTCCTATCCATGCATATGTTAGCAGGAATCACGCACCATGTAACATTAAACTATATGATATAATAGGTAATATAGAAGACTCTGTGGTGTAAATGAGTCACAGGAAATACACTATGCGTACTGTGGTTTAGCTAGAATTACTATGACAACCATAACTTTTGCATTTCCTAATTTTTTTTCAGTTTGAATTTGCAACTTAAATGTCACATTACCATAGGTTTTGGCTTTCCCTTTTCTGTGTAGTTCAAAAAGAAAAGTCACACACCAGTACTCCTGTTAAATCCTCATTTAATTAAGTGTACCTCCTGAACACATCACACTTGTTCAGGGATCAAACGTCTGGGTGGGTATCACTGCAGTTAAAATTAAAAAAGAGAGAAAGGGGAAGGAAAGTCTTCAGTGAAGTCTTAAAATAGAATTTGCAGAAGACTTATACTATGTAGAATCATGAATCAATGTACTGAATTCTCCTATTTCAGATATCTGTCTTCCATGTTATCCACTGGTAGAAGAATATAAGAAAACAGGGGACACAGTTTGACCCTTTTGGCATGAAATCTATGCATATATGACCTCCACAGAAATTTTATTTCGACATTATTCAGAAAGCATTAATAGGGAAGTGTCTCTTTACAATGTTGTTGCTTGACTTAATTGTATCCTACACCAGCTTTATGGAGTGAGCATTTTTCCTATGTTTTTATCGGAATCTGTAGATTTTAGATATCTTTTCTTGGGGCTCAACTGTGTCACATAAAAGTTTATTGACTGTGTTTGCTTGTCCCTTTGATCTCTTTATCAGAGTTCACCATTATTTCTGGTTCTTGCCTATTCCATTTTGAAAATTAACAAATACTAATTTAGTAATGTAAAATATATTGATATTTAATAGAGTCCTAAGATGTACCCATGATCTTTGGGGCCAAACAAATATTTTAGGGGGCATCTACTCTGTGCTGCATATCATCCTTCCCTCATCTACCCTCCCTCGCCCCCACCACAAGTTAGAGATACTGCATGTGTATCTAGACCTTCTTCAAATGTGGGAGTTGCTGGGGAAGCAAACATCTGAAAGGAGCAGATGGAATATTAGAGATTGAATTCACCTAGAGATTGGCATCGACAAGATAGAACTTGTAGGGAAACTGAGCGTATCCTGTTGCTGACAAGAGACTGAGTAAGGGGGCACCATTGCCTCTGAGTCAAGCATCTGGGGCTGGGCTGGCCTGCCATTTTGCCACCATGGCCAGGAAAGGACTGGATGAGGAGCAGAGGAGAGTCGGGACAAGATGGGAACTGCTGGGCTTCTGTGCATTCTTCCCCAACAGTGACTGCAAAGAAGTCTTTCTGAAAATAATGACTGCTGCTTCATTCTGTCCCCCACATATCATGCAAGTTTCTCCTTTGGCCAACTCTAACTGGCCACCAAAAGAGAAAGAGATCCCAGTTCCTGGGCTAACCAAGGTGCCTAGCATGCGTCCAACACAACACTGGACACATCAGAAATAGTCACTGCTCCTGGGATGCTTACGGACTTCCGGCACATGTAATGAAGTTGCAAGTGGGAGAGGTGAAGAAGTGAGTCCATGTGACAGTGCAGAGCTGTGTAGAATTACGGAAGGAAGAGTATTGGAGTGACTCATGGACCTACAGTTTAGGGAAAGGAAAGAATAAGAGATGAAAAATATAATAATTCAGGTAAAATATAGGTTGAGTCAAATGTCAAGGTCATATCAATGAGATGAATTATTTCTATTTTTCGTTAAGAGAATCAAAGATAGGGAGGTAAGGTGACTTGTCCAAGGTCACATAGCTATCAAATACTAAAGCCATATTGTTTTTAAGGATTTTACCCATTTATTTTAGACAGACAAGAAAGAGAGAGAGAGCATGTGTGCATGCAAATGAGTGAGCGGAGGGAGAGGCAGAGGAAGAGGGAGAAGCAGATTCTGAAATAAGCGCAGGGTTTGAGGTGGGTCTCAATCCTAGGACCCTGAGATCATGACCTGAGCCAAAACCAAGAATTGGACGCTTAACTGAGCCATGCAGGTGCCTCCAGAGCCAGATTTTTAACTGTTTTCCTGCATCAAAGTCCTGTGCTCTATCTCCTGTACTGTTGCTGCCTTCTGAGGGGTCTCTTGATGGAAAGTCTTCCTTTACTCCATAAACACTTTCTGAATGGTTACTCTGTGCACAACCTCATTAGCTACGGTTGGTTCTGGGAATAGAAAAAATGAGAACATTCTCTACCTTTGGGGAGCATATGACATTGTGGAGGAGATACACACTAAATTAACTTAAAAGCAAGGCAGTCTCCTTCAAGTGCCATGGTAGCAAGAAAAGTAAGTCTCAGTGGGAGCTCAAGAGAGGGCTTCACTATGGCACCATCAAGCAGCATTTGAGAGCAGAGCTATTAGAATCAGAACACTTGTATCCAAATCCCAGTGCTACTACCTAATAAGCAATTTCTCCTTGAACCATCTATTCACCCTTCCCTGTCTCAGTTACTGCAGTTATAAAATGGGGATGATAGGAATAGTACCTATAATCTGGATTAGTAATAAATATTAGCTGAGGAAATATTTTTAAAGTGCTGAGGTGCTGCTTAGCACATCCTAATAGTATGAACTAGAATTAAGAAAAAATTAAAATTCTAGCACTTAGTTGCCATGCAGAATAAAGGAATAAAAATAAAGGGAAAAAATAAGAACAAAAGAATGTAGTTATGGAGAATTGCAAGGAATAAACCATAGAAGCCTAGGACTAAGACTAAAGATGAAGCACAGAAAGCATGTGACTAGTGAGTAGCCGTGAAAACTAAGTTAAAGTGCAAAGTATGTACTGGTGGGGTGGGGGGTGAGAGGGCAGATGGACATTTCTAATTATATATCAAACCAGAATGAAGGCAGTTAGAAAGGTTGAGCTAATCAGGATCCAAGCCACAGAGTCACAGTAGAATGGACAAAACACAGCAGGTTGAAAAACTTTTCAAAGTATAAAAAGATGGGAGGTACAACCCATTCAGCAAGGTGGAAGGTCATCAGGACAAGCCCAGAGCTTCTCAGGCAGGGCTCTGGCATAGCTTTTGACTGTGATGGTGACATTGGGAAGTAGAGAACGGATAAGAAATTGTGAAAAAGACACCTGTGAGGACCTCAAGACACGTGGTTACATACACTCTCAAGACTGCAATGGGGATTTGAGAAAGGAGAGAAGTCAGCAGAGAGATACATTTTTATCCAGCCTAAAGAAAGCAAAGGGAAGCAGCAATGGGGAAAATCCGAAGTCTTTAAGGACAAAGGACACGCATTTCCTACAGGATTATCCTTGATGGGTGAGGAGAAAGATGGCTTTTTCCAGTAGGAATCTAAGTAATTTTAAATACCTCTTGTAATTAGAAATTTAAAAATTTAAATAGATCACAATGGAAGATTAAAAATTCTTAAAAATGAATGATATTGAATATTCTGCTTATAAACTATTTGAAAGATTTTACTAAAGTAGAACTTAGAAATTGATGGTCTTAAATGCTTATATTAAAAACTAAGAGAGACTAAAAATTAAGAAGCCAAGTCTTCTACTTAAGAAGTGGGAACAACAAAACTAACACCAAAAAATATAGAATAAAGAAGATAATATAAGAGCATAAGTTAATGAAGTAGAGAAGACAGAATAGAGAAGATGAACAGAGTTAACAGATCTATGAAAAGAATAGATCTTCAAAAAGTATAGTAAGATTAGCTAACATCCAGCAAGAGTAATCAAGAAAAGGGAGTACAAAATAACAAGGATAATAAGAACGAAAAGGATCACAACTGCCTAGCGAACAGAATTTTAAAAAATTAGAAAATAATATTATGAAGAATTTTATAGAAATAAAGTTATACAATTTTGGCACAATAGTCAAATTCTGGGAAAATACAACTTCCATAAAAGATCTAAAAGAAATATAAAATGTAAATATTGCTCTGATCATTAAAAGAACACTCAAAAATTTATAGCCATATTAGAAAGTTATAATGGCAAGGTTTAACAAATCTTGTACGGTCAAGGATGGAAAATATACACAAATGCTTCTAGAGGATAGGACAAAGGGAAACTTCTTTAATTTTGTGAGGCTGGAATAAACTTGATATGATATTCAGACATGAGGATAAAGCAAGAAATGAAAATTTCAGGCCAATCACACTCATGAAATGTGGATGAAATAAAAATACCAGTGAATAAAAACCAGAAATAAATTAAAATGATAATAAGTCATGAATGACCTGATTTCATGTCAAGAAAGTATGATTAGTTCAATATTACAAAAGTTACATAATTCACCACACTAGCAGATTCGAGGAGAAACACTTCTGAGAATCCCAGTTTTATCCTTTGGTCAGTAGGAAAACTGGGAACAGAGGGTAACTTTCTAAATTGAGAAAGAAAAACTATGACTATTTCACAGCAAAGATTGTGCTTGATAATGAAAAGATAAAAGATTTCTCCTTAAAATCAAGAACAGAGGTATGCCCACTATCACCACTTTTTGTCAATAGGAGTATGAAGGAAATAGAGAGGAAGAAATAAAATGCTTAAGGATTGGAAAAGAAATTAGTGAATCTATAATTAAGTCCTGCTGGCATAATTATTTGCCCCAAAACCAAAACAGACTAATTAGTAGAACCAATAAAGGAGTTTAGCAAAGTTAATAGATAAAAGATCAATATGTAAAAATCAATGACATTTCTAACTTGTAACAAAGAGTTAGGAAACAGACTTAAAATATACAACTTGGAAAAAGAACAAAAATGCAAAAACTTAGGAAGAAACTTACAGTATTTCCAAGAGGTAAAAAATGAAATTAAAAACTTTACTAAGTTACATTTTTTAAATGTACAAATTGAGAAAATCGTATTAATGCATAGGAAGAAGTGATTATCCCAAACTCAATATAGAGAGTGAACGTAATTCCAATCATAATTTAAAAGTATTTTTCTTAGAACTTGTCAACATGATTGTATAATTTATAAAAATCCCATTGAACAGACAAATCAATTTTGAGGAATAACTAGGCAGAGGAACTTGCCCTACCAGATTATAAAGACCTTATTATAAATTTATAATAACTTATATAGTGTCATATTGGTTTAAGGATAGACAAATAGACCAACTGTGTCTGATAAAGGTTCTAGAAACACACTTAGGTATATATGTAAACTCACTGTATCACAAAGCCAGTATTGCAGATCAATGGGTTAAAAAATGATTATTTAATAAATTCTGAAAAAATTAATTATCCATAAGGAGAAACACAAAGCAAACAACAGCAAACCAAAAGAGAAATTGAACCCCTAACTCACACCATGTCCAAAAATTAATTCTACATGGCTTAGGGATTTTAATGTGAAGGTCAAATTTTAAAGCTTATGTTATAGAAACAGGTGCATGAGCATACATTTGTGACTTTGGTATAGAGAAGGATTTAAGACTTCCAAAATGGAAAACACAAATCAATCAATTCAAATTACCCAATAGAAAAATAAAGTGTGTGTAGATAGAAAAACAGAAGTAAAAGCATTCATTAAATGCATAAAGAAATGCCTAACCTCACTAGCATTCAAATATATAAAACAAAAAGTGTAACACAATGCCATTTCACAGCCACCATATTGGTAAAATTTACGAAGGCCCTACTATCCCCAGTGTTGGGAAAGGGAGTAATGTCAAGAACTCTCATGACAATCACTTACAATTGGGTAATGTGACTTTACTCCATAAAACTAAAGATGCATATGTCTTAGAGCAAGTAAATATATATATTTATACCCTTAAGAATTCTTGCACATTTGCTTCAGTAGGCATAAACAGAAAATTCGTAGTAACCACAATAATTGGAAACAAATCCAATATCCATAATGTAACACACATAATGTTTTAGTATATCACCAACTGAATACTACAAACAAACAAAAAAGAATAAAATGGAATCTTTCAGAATGACAGACTAAGGAGTCTGGTGGACCCTCTCCTCAGTAAAACAATTTAGTGGAAATTATAAAACACAAAAATTTAAAGTCCTTGGAAATTGTCTTAGTACAAACAGCAAATGAGGAAATCTTCATTCAAGAAAATTGACTAAATCTCAGTTAAGAATCCAGCAACATATAGAAAGCATCACACACCATTACTAAATGAGATTTATCCCAGAAAGGTAAGATTGGCTCAATGTACAAAAGTCAATTAATATAATAATACCCTACTATCAGAATAAAGGGGAAAAACATAGATGCAGAAAAAAACATTTGAGAAAATCCAAACTGGGAATATAAATGAACTTCCTTAATCTAATAAAAATCATGAAGATTATATATGAAAAACTCCCAACTAACTATGATATCTACTGGTGGAAAACTGGATGCTCTCCCCACAAGATCAGGAACAAGACAAGAACATTTGCTCTTCCTACTTTTATTCAACATTATGTTGGATGTTCTAGTCAGAGCAACTAACTAAGTAAAAGAAATAAAAGCTTCCACATTGGAAAAGTAGTAGTAAAATGATCTCTATGTGCAAATGACATGATCTTTTTTTTTTTATTTAGAAAATCTTAAGGCATCCCCTAAAAACTATTACCATAAGATCATAGGATACAGAGTATAAAAAATCGATTGTAATTCTATGCACAATGAACAATCTAAAAATGAAATTAATAAACTGTCATTTATAAAACCATCAAAAATCATAAAATACTTAGGACTAAAGAACAAAAAAGTATAGGTGTGTGCACTGATATCTTGAGAGCCTTCATAAATGAAGAGACATTCCATGCTCAGTAATTGGGAATTGTAATATTTTTCAAACAGCAAAACTTCCCACACAGATCTACAGACTCGATGTAATTCGTAACACAATTTCTCTGCAGAAATTAAAAAGGGAATCCTAAAATTCATAAGGAAATGTAAGGGAATGAGATAGGCAAGACAATCTTAAAAAGAACAAAGTGGGAGAAATCATATTCCCCAATTTCAAAAGTTACTACAAAGGAAGAGCAATGAAGACAGTGTCACACTGGTGTAAGGACAGATCTAGAGATCAATGGAATAGAACTGAGAATCCAGGAATAAACCCTCACCTTTTACAGTCAATTTATTTTTGACGTGGGTAACGAAACAATTCAATAGGGGAAAGGATGGTCTTTTCAACGACCAGTGTGGGGACAGGAGGAGAGCCACATGCAAAAGCCTGAAGCTGGACCACTAACACCAGTTACAAAAATTAACTCAAACTGGACCAAACCCCTAAATGTAAAAGCTAAAACTATAACCTCTTAGTACAAAATGTAAGAGTGAATCATTATGATGTCAGGTTAGGAATGATTTTATAAATATGATACTAAAAGCACAAGCAGCAAAAGAAAAAAATCAATACACTATATTTTCCTCTGAACTTAAAAGATTTTGTGCTTCAGGGGCACCTGGGTGGCTCAGTGGGTTAAGCCTCTGCCTTCGGCTCAGGTCTTGATCTCAGGGTCCTGGGATCGAGTCCCACATCAGGCTCTCTGCTCAGCGGGGAGCCTGCTTCCCCCGACCCTCTGCCTGCCTCTCTGCCTACTTGTGATCCCTTGTCAGTCAAATAAATAAATAAATAAAATCTTAAAAAAAAATTTGTGCTTCAAATGATACTGTGAAGAAAGTAACAAGAAAGACTCGCAGAATGGGAGAAAATATACGCAAGCTGTAAATCTAACAAGGGACTTGTACAAAAAATAGAAGCGCTCTAACAAGTCAGTAATAAAAAGATAATTTAGTTTGGGGGGTCGGGTGGCTCAGCCCATTAAGCATCTAACTCTTGATCTGGGCTCAGGTCATGATCTCAAGCCCTGCTTCAGGGTTCATGCTCAGTGGGAAGTCTGTTGAGATTCTCCCTCTCCCTCTGCCAAACCCCTGACTCTCTCTCTCTCTAAAATAAATAAATATTTTAAAAAGAGAATTCAGGTTAAAACTGGGCAATAATTTGAATAGACATTTATCCAAAGAAGATAAGCAAACGGCCAACAGTACATGAAAAGATATTCTACACCAAGTCATTATGGATACATGAATCAAAAGGACAATCAGATACTCTACACACTCACTAGGATAGATACATTAATGATATTTTTTAAATCAAGGTGGGTGTTGGTCATGGTCTGGAGAAATTAGAATCCTTCATATACGGCTGATGGGAATGTAACACAGCTGAGTATTTTCCACTCAGATTTGTGGAGATGTCCTTGCTTTGACTTCTGACTTTTATACTTACTGATGAAAAAACTGCCGTCCATCTCATCATTTTCCTTGTTTATATCATGAATCTTTTACCTTTGATAGCTCGTAGGACTCGTCTCTTTATATTTTTCCTCCCAAGTTTTTGCTAGGATTTGAATTTGGTGTCTCCTCTCTGGATCTGCTGTGATTTCCATCTGGAAAGTGTGCTCTTCTCTGAGGTGATTTGCTCTTAGTCATATATTATTGCTTTATTACTGCCTCTCCATTGGTTTTTCTTTCTGGAAATTCTCTTAGGTATATTGTAAAGCTTCTTATTATTTGCTCTATTCGCTTTAATAATTTCTATCTCTACACCTCTTTTGACTTCTTGGTGATTTCTAATTATCAAATGTTTTCATTAATATTCTCTTCAGCTGCCCAATAATCTCTTCAACCCATATAATGAAGGTTTCTTCTTTTCCAGTCTATGGTCTTCGTCTGTTTGTAAATTGTTTATAAATTGTTTGTAAAAAAAAAAAAAAAAAAAGGAAAAAATACCCTTGTAGTTTTTATTTCTTCCTTTCTTTCTGATTATTTTATGTATCAAGCCATGCATAAGTTTATTTATAAAAATTTTAATTCCAATATAATTCACTTACAGTGTTATATTTGTTTCAGGTGTACAATGTGGTGATTTACCGCTTCTGTACACCACCCTGCGCTCATCACAACAGGTGCGCTCTTGAATCTCCATCACCTATTTCACCCACCCATCCTCCCACCCGCCTCCCCTCTGGTAACCATCTGTCTCTTTTCTATAGTTACGAGTCTGTTTTTTTGGTTTGGCTTTCCGTATTTTTCTTCCTTTGTTTTGTTTCTTAAATTCCATGTAAGCACAATCATATGGTATTTGTCTTTCTCTGACTTACTTTGCTTAACATTATACTCTCTAGCTCCATCCATGTTGTTCCAAATGGCAAGATTTCATTTTTTATGGCTGAATAATATTCCATGTAGGGGCACCTACATGGCTCAATCAGTTGGGCATCTGACTCTTGATCTCAGGGTCATGAGTTCAAGCCCTGCATGGAGACTACTTAAAAAATATTTCTCATATATATATGTGTGTGTGTGTGTATATATATATATATATATATATGAAATACATATATATGAGTTCATAATTCATAATATAAATTCATAATATGAATTAAAAGATGACTTAAAATATTTCATATATATTAAATATATATTAATTCATAAATATACATGAAATATATGAAAAATATTTCATATACACACACATATATACACACACACATACATATAATCCCACATATATACATATATATGTGTGTGTGTATACACACACACACACACATACCACATCTTCTTTCTCCATTCATTCATCAATGGACATGGGCTGCTTCCATATCTTGGCTACCATAAATGATGCGGCAATAAACATAGGGGTTCATGAATCCTTTTGAGTTAGTTTTTGTAGTTTTTAGATAAATACCCAGTAATACAATTGCTGGATTATAGCGTAGTTCTATTTTCAGCGTTTTCAGGAATCTCCATACCATTTTCCGGAGTTGGGGCACCAATTTACATTTCCCCCAACAGTGCACGAGGGTTTCCCCTTTTCTGCAATCTCACTGCCACCTGTTGTTTCTTGCATTGATTTTTAGCAATTCTGATAAGAGTGAGGGGATAACTCATTGTGGTTTTGATTTGAATTTTCCTGATGATCAGTGATGTTGAGCATCTTTTCATGTGTTTTTTGGCCATCTGTATGTCTTCTTTGGAGAAATGTCTGTTCATATCTTCTGCCTATTTCTTAATTAGATTATTTTTTGGGTGTTGAGTTGTTCTTAATGTATTTTAAGTTCTTAATATATTTTCTTAATATATTTTATGTACTAACCTTTATCAGATATGTCACTTGCAAATACTCAGTGTATTCTTAATTTTATATACACACACATACTTCTAAAATAGAGAGATAAAGCAAGAAATAGAAACTTCAGGTACAAGTGTATATAATATATACGTATGTATAAACCTTTTTTAGAGTGTTCCCTTATCTATAGTTCCTGAGGTCTAGATTTATCTATTCTGTCCATAAACTTTTTGCTATAGTGGATGGTTTACTGATGTTCTTTTGAAAGTTTTGTGTGTGAGGTCCCCTTCAGGCTATGAAAAAGTGTTGTTTCTTAGCATAGACCATTGAATCTTGCTTAATTTATGTAAATGTCATTATGGGACATTCGAGTTTGCCTTTTCTGGGGTCCAAATAGTTTCCCTCTCTGGACCAGTTTTATGCACATTTCTTAGTTCAGAGTTCCCTCCCATTGTGTAGAGTGCAAACTTGTTCCTACACCCATTTTTTTAAAGACTTTATTTATTTAAGAGAGTGAGAGAAGGAGAAACGGGGAAGGAGAAGCTGGTTCCCCACTGAGCAGGAGCCCCACATGGGGACCAATCCCAGGACCCCAAGATCATGACCTGAGCAGAAGGTAGATGCTCAATTGACTGACCTACCCAGATGCCCCTACACCCTTTTTTTTTTTTAAGAAAACTTGAGAGTTCTAATCCCTTGCATGGGATTCTTTTTCTAGTCTGGCTGGATGACCTGTTTCCATGCCATACCCATTGAGTAGCCTGTGGGGTAAATACTTTACTTTCATAGAAAGGCTGGCCTTTTGCATTCCTCATTTTATGCAGGAAGTTCAGTACTGTCTTCCTGCTGAGAGCTCAGCCTGAAAACTAGACTGTTGTATCCAGGCAGGCATTAAAACCTCAGGAATTTGGTCCATGTATTTGGTTCTGTTGTCCCTGTGACCCATCTGGCTTTTGCCACCACTCATATAGCCTTGGCCTTCTTTCCTCTTCATTTATAACATTGAGGGATTTGGTCTCTCTTTTTTTTTTTAAGAAATTATTTATTTATTTGACAGAGAGAGACACAGCGAGAGAGGGAACAGAAGCAGGGGGAGTGGGAGAGGGAGAAGCAGGTTTCCTGCTTAGCAGGGAGCTTAGCAGGGAGCAGGTTTCCTGCTTAGCAGGGCTTGATCCCAGGACCCTGGGATCATGACTTGGGCTGAAGGCTGATGCTTAACGACCCAGGCACCCCAGATTTGGTCTTTCCTGATTTGTTACATGCATCTGGCTTCTATGCTTCCCCCCCCCCCATTTCTTTATGTTGGAAAGGAATGGTCAGAAGGAGTTTCCAGGGTCAGCTAAGGCCACCTGGTGACTGTAAGTTGCCCATCTTCCTCCCTCCCTCCCTCCCTCCCTCCCTCCCTCCCTCCCTCTCTCTCTCTTTCTTTCTGAGAAAGAGAAGGAACAGAGGGAGAGGGAGAAGCATGCTTCCCCCTAAGCAAGGAGTCTGACACGGAATTTGATTCCAGGACCCTGGGATCCTGACCTGAGCGGAAGGCAGACACTTAACTGACTGAACCACCCAGGTGCCCCTGCCTTTCTCATTCTTACTGCTATATACATCTTTTTTTCTCTCAAGTAGCCTTGGAAATGGTTTACATGTTTAGGTTTACTTTTTGCTCTTTTAATGGACTTCTGAGTTTAATACTTTGTTCTTTATTTTCACTCATTCTATCATGTTTTAACAAAAAAAAAAATTAAGACTATAAATGTTTCCCTGGGTAGTTACAGTTACACTCCATAAGTTTTTTTTCAATATCCTAAGTTGAAATTTTATTTTATCTTTTTTCTTTTTTAAGTTTCAATTTAAATTCCAGTTAGTTCAGAGTATATTATTCCATAAGTTTTGATATAAAATATATTCATTGTTACTAATTTCAAATAGTCTTTTCTTCCTGACCCAAGTATTATTTATTGCTGTGTAACAAAGCAGCCCAAAATATAATGATTTAAAACACCAACATTTTTATCTCACAGAATCTATGCATTTGGGTATGACTCAGTCTTCAGGCTCTGGGTCTTTCCCAAGGCTGCAGTTATCTTAAGGACCCAATGGGGAGGATCAGTTCCTTGCAGGCTACTGGTCAGAGGCCCCCCCCCCAGAGCTCCTCACCATCTGGGCCTCTCTGCAAAGCATCTCACGAGAGGGCAGCTTGTTTCATCAGAGAGAACATGTGAGAGCTGGAGATGGAGAGCGAAAGAGAGCACCAGTGCAGAAGCCCGGAAGCTCTCATCTTCAGTCACCTAATCACAGAGCTGATACCATGTCATTTATCATCATAAAGGAACTCTCTTTGCCCTGTTTAATGCTTTTATTTTAAATTCAATTTTGTCCAATATTAATATTATAAAATCTGCTTTCAAAATGATATTTGGCTGATAGACCTCCATCTATCTTATTTTCATAGCTGAATTTTGTGTGTCTCTCCTTTAAAAAACAGTCATGGGATTTATTTGATGAGAGATTATTTTGTCTTCATAAAAAAGTTTATCTCATTAAAATTGTTTTGCTGTATGGGCTCTTTTATTCTTTTGCTTTCATATTTTTCAATGAAAAATATGTAGTCTATTTTAGATTCTACTAATGGTTACTACTAATTTTTTTGTTGTTATAGTTGATAATGTGTTATTAGTGTCAGGTATACAACAATATTTTAAAAATACAATTTGAAAATATTATTGTTCTCGTCGTAGGAATCAAGTATAAAGTGCCAACATCAAAGTAAAAGTCACTAAGAAGTTTTGCTTTCTGTTCCATCTCCCCATATGACCTGTTACCCCACCATGTCTCAGCCTGCCTTGCTTTCTTTTCTTTCTCTCTTTCTTCTTTCTCTATGGCTTTCTTTCCTTCTTTCTTTCTCTCTCTTTTTCTTTCTTTGTTTATTGCTTCTTTTCCTTCATTCAAAATACACTTATTAACTGCCAATAAATGTCAGGAAATAGAGCATGATAAAACGTATAGTGTTCAGAACTAAGTATTTCTCTCTCCCTCCCTTCCTCCTCCTCTCTCAGATATAGATACACATAATATCTAGATACAGAGTGACATGTGTTATGAAGGAAGATAATGCAGAATGAAAGGGGTGTAGAGTGTCAAGGGGTGAGAGCTGCTGAAATGACTTATAAGGTGGTTAGGGAGGGCTTATGATAAAGCATCATTTAAGCAGGGGCCAGAGAGAAGAAAGGCAGCAAATCATGTGGGTAAGAGCATTATGAGCAAACATTGAAGTTAGAGATTTTTGTTGAAGAACAGCTAGAAGCCAGGGTAGCTAGTGGAGATAGAGATACTCTGTCTCTAGAAGAGAGGGGATACTTATAGAATACGAAGTCAGAGTTGATGACAGGAGTGGGGCCTTCGAGGTCATTCCAAAGATCTTTACTCTGCATAGGACAGGAGCCATGTGGAGTTTGAGGTGAGCAAGCAGTGACTAGATCTGACTTTTGTTTTAAAAGTATAATGATGTTGGGGCACCTGGGTGGCTCAGTGGGTTAAAGACTCTGCCTTTGGTTTGGGTCACAATCCCGGGGTCCTGGGATCAAGCCCTACATTGGGCTCTCTGCTCAGCAGGGAGCCTGCTTCCCCCTCTCTCTCTCTGCTTGCCTCTTGATGTCTGTGAAATAAATAAATAAATAAATCTTTTAAAAAAAGTATAATGATGTCAAACAAACAAAGAAGAAAAGAGTCAAAAAACCAGACTTAAATACGGAAGACAAACTGGTGGTTACCAGAGGTGGGGTGGGTGGGAGAATGGGTAAAATAAAAGGGACTGAAAGGAAAGAAAGAAAGAGAGAGAGAGAAAGGAAGAAGGAAAGGGGGAAAAAAAGAAAGGAAAAAAGAAAAAGTATAATTATGTCTATGAGCAAATTTTGGCAGGCAAGAGTGACAGCCAGGCATTATCACAGTAATCCAGATAAAGGAGGGTGGTGGCAAAGATGGCAAATGCTTAGATTCAAGACAAACTTTGAAAGCAAAGCAGCAAATAGGATCTGCTGATGGTTTGGGTTTTGGCTACAGAAAGCGACAGGATTCAAGACTTACTCTCAGGATTTGCCCTGAACAACAGAGAGGAAAGTATTGTCATTGATTAAGTTGGTACACACCATGGGAGGAACAATTCTGAGTGCGCAACAGATGGGCTGCCCGTTAGGCATCCTCGTGAAGACGTTGAACAGGCAATCAGATACACAGGCCATGGAAATGCAAATCTAGACTTCCAGGGAAAGTTCTGTGCTGGAAAAATAAACTAGAGGATTCATCAACACCTGGATGTATTTAAAGTCATGATACCACATTTGTGGGCTACCGTAGTGACAGTTAATAGGTGAGTATAAATAGACCAGAAGAGTCAACTTTGCAGCAATTGTGTGTTTAGAGGTCGAGAGGATGAGGAGGGACCAGCAAGCAGACTAAGAGGCCAGTGTTTAGAGCAAGAGAACCAAGAATGAGAGGATTCCTAGAAGCCAAGTGAAAAGTGTTCTGAAGGAAGGCAGGATGGCTATGTTAATGCTGCTAGTAAGTGAAGAATGAGGAGAACTAAGGGGGTAAGAGTCAAATTGTGCTACTTGAGGTCCCCATATACCTTTACATGAGCTCCCCTAGTGAATACAGTAGGGACAAAGGCCTGGTGAACATGGATTCAGGAGGGAACTGGAAAGATGATGTGAAGACAGCACGTGCAACCCATTCTATCATGGTTTCTTGCTGTCAAAGAGAACAGAGAAATGGGATTATAGCTGAAGGGAAACAGCAGCCAAAGCTTTTACTTATTTATTGAATGTGAGAGGTCTTCTAGCTTGTTTGCATCCTCTGGAGAATATCCAGAAAAGAGGGAAAAATTAATGATGCAGGAGATCTGGGGGATGATTGCTATCAGTGATTGAAATCCACGGCACAATGAAACTTAGAAACAGAGGCGGAATATTTGGGGACAGATGAAGGTGGGCTGGGGTGGAGATGTTGGTGGAAGCATTATAGAAATTGTGTTCATTACTTCTGTTTTCTCAGCACAATGGGAATCAAAATAGTGAGAGGAGGTGTTGAAAGTTGGCAGAGCTGGGAGAGGGCGTGACATTATTGTCTTGGAGAGTGAGAAAGAATGGACTACAGAAACGTGGGAAGATTACTAGAGAGGGGAAAGCCCTCTTGGGGTTGGTGGATATGGAATGAAAGTGAGACGGGTCATGTGGTTGTGTGTTTTCGCCAGCCACGTTCACCCGAGTGCCAGCGGGAATAGGCTGAGAACTGAATTTAATTAGAGGCGGTGCTCTGTCTGATCAGTAAAATGGCAAGAGGCAAGGGAACTGGAGATACACACCCGAGTGAATTTGTACAGTTGTTGGAATGAGTATACCAGAGGAAATAAGCTGTAGAGAGAGAGACAATGGTGGTTGGTGAATGGGATATCAAGTTTTTGGAGGAGGAACAGTTATTGATAATTATGTGTTCTAGAGTTTGAAAGCAGGTGCTGGAGTTAGGGTTAGGTTAGGGTTAGGGTTAGAGCATTGGTTATTGAAATGATCACTGATGTCTGTGCTGTTGAAAACGACAGTTGCTAGCACCCATGGTTATTTAAACTAATTAAAATTAAATAAAACTAAAACTTTAGTTCCTCTGTTGCACTTGTCACATGTGAAGTGCTTGTGGTCTAGTGGTTACTATATTAGATGGTGGAGAAGATAAAACATTTCCAACATTAAAGGAAAGTTTATTGACCGGATCTGCATGGATCCGGATATTGATGCCATCGATGAGTATGACAAGACTGATTCGGGAGAGGGTGACAGTTAGAAGAAATCTTCAAAGTATGAGGATACCAGGGTAGATCTCCCTGACACCAGTGGTCCTGACAGGTGTAGGAGAGAAAATAACTACTCTTCAGGAGGGATGACAGGGAGCAGTGTCCCCAGGAGAGAATCAGGTCTTTGAATAAAGAGGTGAACGAATCATTACAGAAAGAGCTGGATGAGTAGATAAGGACGGAGAGACACTGGAAAGTTTTGCGGAGTTGAGAATAGAAGATTGAATTGGTCTAAGGAATTTACAGTGTGTGGGGATTAGTATCCAGGTGAAGAAAGATGACCTTAACTTGAGCTTCTTAAAGTGACTTAGGTAGAGAACAGAACATACGAAGATTATTTCTGAAGGTCTGTGAGGCAGGTGGTGGTGTTGAGGTTGTGAGTACTGGCAGGGAGGGATGAGTGGGTTCCAGGCATTGGTGCTGTCAGAGATGGCAGCAGGGAAAATTACTAGGAGGCACTGGTATATGTATCTGTATATGGTTGAACTCCAGATCTTACATTTTGGTTTTAAGAGCTAGGTAATAGTTATAAAATTATTTTTTACGCATTATAGAGCTTTTTCTGAAATCATTATCTTGTTTTTGCATTCAGTTTTTTAAACAGCTTTACACTACTCAGACATTTTTAAATATTAACGTTGCCCACTATGAGTTCCCATTTTTTAGCGTCCGTGGTTTTGCTTCATGTCATTGACTGCGGTATCACTTTAGTAGTTCTTTTCCCAAGATAGGTATGTGGGCAGCCTATTTGGGGCTTTTTAATACCTGAGAATGCCTGTCTGTTGTCTTCCTTTAAGTATGGCATTTTTTATTATGTAATTTAGGGGCCACAGAATTTCTCCTAGAACTCCAGGTGTTACTCCATTATTTATTTCCTGGAATGCCATGTTACTGAGAAGAGGTTCATGATAAATGGATTATTATTTCTTTGTTAGAAATGTCCTTTTTTTTTTTTATTCAGCCTGAATAACCAGTAAGGTATTTTGTCTCTACCCTTGTACCTCAAAAATTTTTTCAGTCTGAATCTAGAAATAAGTCTCTTAGTCTTGCCTGGAGTGAGCTTGTTCAATACATCGCTCTTCCCTTGACACAGGAAAGATTTCTTTCTGCTGTTGCATTCATTCTAGGTTCCAGCTCTTCATTTTCTGTATGTAGGATGTTTCATACCTTTTCTTCTTTGTTCTACTTTACAGAAACATATTCAAGTTTTCCTTCTACAGCATCAGATCTGGTTTTCACTGAATCAACTGGGTGCTTTTATTCTGCTTTACTATTTTATACTGTTTTAAGGTTGTTACTTAGAACTTTTAAGACATAAAATGATATATTTAATGATTATATATTGAACATGATAAAATGGATACTCACAATGTAACATCCGTCTTAACAGTGCTGGTATTTTTGACGGTATGCTGACCGATAATCCCATCTCCCATATTCCTACCAGTTAGAGCATCATTTAAAATTTTCTGTTTACTATTTCCCTGATTGTTTTAACTAAATGTTTTATTTTAGAGTGGTTTTATATTTACATAAAAAGTTGCAAAGGATGGTAGAGTGCTCCCACCTAACCATTTGCCATTTTACTTAACATGCCACAATTCAGATTATTTTGCAATTCTGAATTTAATCCATCTCAGTTTTTTACCTAGTCTGTCTGTTTCATTTTGTTTGTTTGCTTTAAGAGAGTCCATTTCTTGTGACAGTCTACAGAGGATGGCAGTCAGTTTACCAAAATTTTCATGTGTCTAGCATATTATATTTAGAGTATGTTTTTTTTTTCCGGACCCTCTGATTTAAAAAAACAAAAACAAAAACATGGTGATGGTAATGGTAGACTCTTTTCTCTTAAATTTTGCTCTATAAAGCTTATTTTTTGCATTTTACTGTTGTTGGTAATTAGAAAACTATGACCACCCCCCCTTTAAACAAAGAATCATCAATTGGGAAAACTACTGAGCATTACTAGTGTCCTGAAATAAATAAATAAATAAATTTATTTATTTATTTATAAATTTATTTATTTATTATTATTATTATTTTTTTAACCACAGACTGTGTGGTTTTAAACAGCAGAAATGACTTCTCTCACAGGTCTGAAGACCAGAAGTCTGAAATCAGTACCACTGGGCTACAATCTCCCCTGGAGGCTCTGGAAGAGAGTAAGTTCCTTGAGTCTTCCATCCAGCAGGAGTGGGGGGAAGGGGGGGGGGGGGTGATTGCTCACATTCTTCCCCTTGTGGTTACATCATGCCAATCTCTGCTTGTCTTCATCCCTCTTTCTCCCCTGTGTGTATGAATAATCTCTCCATCTCAAGGTCCTTCATTTAATTATACCCAGAAAGATAATTTTTCCTTACAGGCAAAATGTATAGGTTTCAGGAATTAGGACCTGGAATCTTCAAGGGGCCATTATTCTACCTACCACAGGAACCATGTACTATGATCCAGCAACTCTACACACGTACACCCACATGCACTTTTTTTTTCCTACCAAAAGACACGTGTAGAAATGTTCATAGCTGCATGATTTGTAGTAGTCAGTCACTGAACAGTCCAAATATCCATCAACAGTAGAGTAGATGGATAAGCTCTGATAGAGTCAGACAATGGACTACTTTACATCAATGAGAATGGAAGCCCTGAAACCAAGTCCAACAATGTGGATGAATTTCACACATAGAGTGTGACTGAAAGAAAGTGGATAGAAGAGAGTAAGCCCTAGAAGAGTTCCCATGTGTAATGTTCAGAACAGGCAAAATTAGTCTGTGGTGTTAGAAGTCAGGATAGTGGTCACCTTGGAGGGGCAGTGACTAGAGGATGGTGAAGAGGGTTTGGGTGTTAGGAAGGTTTCTTAGTCTGGGCGCTGGTTACCTAGGTAGTAAGCTCACTTTGTGAGAATTTTTTGAGTCACCCACATACGATTGGAGAATCGTAAGATAATTGTAAAAATAGTGGCCAAAGCTAACAACTTCCTCAGGGCTGTGCAGAATCACTGTGGCAATGGCTACATAGTTGGAGCCAGAAGGGGAAGGGGTCTCAACTTGAGGTTGAAGCGAGGGTTTCTGAAGTTTGAGATTATCACAGCCTAAGAACAGGTTGATGATGTGGATATTTAAAGGTATGGGAGCTCCTCTCAAAGTTTTTGAGAACATGTATAAATAAAGAATTCAGTTAATAGATGGACATATGAATTGAGAAAGTAGATGTGTGGCCTGAATATAGTGAATTGGGTCCGTTAAGCCAAGTATTCAGTAACAAGAGCTACGCTGTCCAATATGGCAGCCACTAGCCACATAACGGCTATTGACCACTTGAAATGTGGCCACATAGAGTGGTTCTATACGAAGACATAGGACAAAAAAATTGAGTAATTCCTTTTTATGCTGATCATGTGTTGAAATAAACTTGAGATACACTGGGTAAAATAAAGCCTACTATTAAATTCCATCTTTTTTTTTTTTTTAGCTTAAGATATAGCTTCTAGAAAATGTAGAACTACATTATATGACTAGTATTTGTGACTTCCATTCTATTTCTCTTGGACAGTAGTGATCTAGACCGATAAACTTTGACCAACGGTTAATAGGTATGTGAGTAATATATATATATATATATATATATATATTTTTTTTTTTTTCCCCCACACGTGCATGACATGGATGGTCTAACGAAGTTTGGCCCCATAATGGGAAGACTGAAGTGAATGGAGTTGGTAGCAAGCTATTATAGATGAACTATTATTATAATAGGACCATATTACAATTCAACTATTATTTCTGAGTCTCCAAGTTTTTAGAAAACCAAATTGCTCTAAACAGTGAGTTCATAACCAAATCATCACTGCTCCTTTGGCTGTTACATAATCTCTTAGGCTTATCAGTTGTTAGATTTGAAATAATATATGAATTTAGTATATGAAGGTCACTAAACCTGTGGTACTTGCTGTTAGTCTTGAGTTTCAAGTATGAAGAAAACAATAAATATTTCATAGCCCTTGAGGAGAAAAATTCTCAAGGCTTTTCTTTGTGGATTCTTGGACTGCTCTAGACCAATCTTAGGTCATTTCATAACTTGGTGTCTCTAGCATAATGTGGACAAGCTCACACACAGAAAGCCAGGCCCCAGGACGTCTCCTCCTTCTCATTGTGCACATTCAGCTTCAAGGAATTAATGCCTGGACCACAAAGAATTATTCTTCTTTCAAAACACTCAGCAATATCAATCCACTCCTTCTGGTCCCAGATGCTGGCGGGCCACCCCATCAATCATTCTCGCAGACGCCCATCAGCGTGTCACCGCTGTGTCAGAGATCTGTTTTGGCAGGCTCGCTGCAGGGTACACGTAATCAGCCGAGACGCCACACTTAACCGTGATTGATGCCAGTCTTCTGACAATTTCTCCTGCTAGACCCCTCCATCATCCCATGGCAATGTTTTCCCGAATGCTAAATAATTTCTCTGAATTATCACAGGCTCTTTATGGACTGACTTGCATAGATGTCTTGTTGTCACAGCTGCACTGGGAAGGATTTTCATCTTGTATGTCCTTCCTGGGTTTTTTAACCTCCGATGAGTCTTCCCATGTTTCTATCTCTTTCCTCATTCATCACAGAGGAGGAAAAAAATTTTTTTTCTGAGGTAAATAAAAGAGATATTATAGTCAGTGTCAGAAATCCATTTCCAATTCTTCATTTGGCTGGCAGCATGACCTTGAAAATATAATTATTAGTATACCTCCATTTATTATATCTATGCCTTTGTTATCGCTATGTGTCTTTGACAAGAGGTCATAGTTTTTAAGACCCTGAGATTTTAGATGAGTCCAAAGAGTGTCCTCCTTCTCCCTTATAATCTGGCATTTAGTGTTGGCCATAGAGATCTTCCACATCTGCACTCGTGTGAAAAGATTTCATCCCTTCCTTTTCTTCTCCTTGGTGGTTCTACCCCAGTGTAGAACTGACATGGAAGCATGAGTAGATGACATATTTAAATTGGCCCCAGAACCACCTCTGTCATAAGAAGACATCTGTGACTGAAAGCTAGAGATCTGCCAGATAATATTTGATCCTCTCCATGGAAAAATGAGTGATACTTTAATTTGATGATACCCAAAAAAGTCACTGAAAAAGAGAGATAGCCATGTTCAAATGAATAGGCTACATTCCCAAAACAAAAAGGGAAAAGGCAGGTAACTTCAGCTTCCACATGAAGTCAGACATCCTTTCTCTCTACCACACAGTTTGCCTTGAAATGGAAAGTACCCAAAAAGATTATTTCATCTAAATGTCAAGTTAGTGACATTTTTCCCCTTGCTTACCCTCTTGCACATCCCAACGAATAAAATAACTGATACTAATAAAAATTCCTGGAAAACATTCAATTACATTAAAGAGTAAGGAAATTTAGCAAAGAGAATAAAATATAATTTTATTACTTGTCTCTGATATATTTATCTTTTTTGTTTCAAGATTTTATTTGAGAGAGAGCACATGCACAAGAGGGGGGAGGTGCAGAGGGAGAGAGAGCAGCAGACTCCCCACTGAGCAGGGAGCCCCATTCCAGGACCCTGAGATCATGACCTGAGCTGAAGGCACATGCTTAACCGACTGAGCCCATGAGGTGCCCTATCCTGTTTAATTTTCATTCCAAAAATCATTTTGTTGAAAACTATACATTTTGGGTAATATATTACAGTGACTTTTGATATCAATCTCCCCAAGGGCTTGTTTTTCTCATTAGCTTGTTTATTATTTTAGTGATTTTGCTAGACTATTTTAGGGAAGTCTGTCCCCCCCCAGCCCGGTGTGAAGCCTCTGATGGTTTTGGACCGTCTCTTCTCTTGATCTCACTGCTAAGCTGTTGGTCTGGTCTGGTATCACACCCAGCTATTAGGCTTGCCAGCTGATAGTCCTATCGTCTTTGACAATGCCCCTGGCATAAACGGCTCCACAGTCTGATCCAATTAAATTCAGGGTCCATTGCAGAGACAGATTTTAAGGCCAGACTTTGAGGTTTGCTCCAATTCCAACAGGGCTTTTCTTAGGTAGATTTTTCCTTGGTTCTCACTGGTAAACTAGCAGTCTTCTAGTTTAACTTGCTGCTCTAACAGAGCTATCAGCTTCTTTGTCCTGTACCACCAAAGTCTCCATTGTTTTCAAGAGTGCCCTTACGGTTAAACTTTTTCCACACCCTGTTTCAAATAAAGCCAGTTCCTTTGAGGAGAGCTTCAGAGTCCTCTGTTCTTATGGGTTGCTTCTTTCCTTGCACAAAACTCAGAGCTACTGTTTCAGAGCTGGGGGCAGGAATAACATTCTTGCTTTCCAAACAGAGCTCTGAGTAGTGATGGCAACTTGTCCCTTATGGAGTGGGACCTGTAGCTTAAGGGCAAAATGGCCTACTATGCCTGTGGCAGAGCCTCTGCCCTGTGAATGGGGACAGGGTGGAGAAAGAGTGACCTGACCCCTTGGCCCCACTTCCCAGGAATTTAGTACATGCGACCTGGATCCAGAGGTAATGGCCAATTCTGGTGGCTTGTACCTCCTGGAAAGATATTGTGTTCCTTGACTGATGAGGGAATAGGGAGCCCTGTCGTCTTGGTCATACTTGCTCAGAGTAAAATGTCATCAAGCTGAACTTGGAGTGAGGAAGGAGGGAGTGGGTCACTGCTCAAGTGTTGCAAATTCTTGCTGTTTTAATTGGGATTTAGTTAATTTTTCTTGAATAAATCTTCATTCATTCGGTCCACGCCCTTAGGATAACTTCCAGCAACTTTAAATGTTTTTTGTTATTGTGGCTGTGAATGAATATATATATATATACATATATATATATATATGTATATATATATATATACATACATACACACACACATACATATATATATATTTTTTTTTAACAAGTTAAAACAGGTAATTGGCTAGAGTTGGCTTATGCATTGTAGTTTGCCAATCTCTGCTCTATAGTAATAATACTGATTTCCATGTCATTTAGGACTCTTGCCTCAAAATTTTACACTCATACATTTACAATTTAAAATATATTCTGCTGAGCTATTAATGAAGGATTCTATTCACTTGGGCATAGAGTCAATTATTCCTAAGGTTACATCATTCTGGACTCACTGGCTGTACTTTTACTGTTCTGGGTACCAACTCTTAGATGTATAGTTATGGAGAAGAGTAATAAAGGTTAAAAAAAAAATCCTTACTTGCCTGTCCTGGCAAGACTTATGTTCCTTTTCTAATAATTGTCATGGTTGATCTAGCTCACTGTCTATAAACTCTATAAGATTTTGTGACTTTTTTTTTTTTTTTTAACAAATCTTGATCACTAAGGACTGATTCTCAAATAGTTGTTCTAGGGATTGGGGGTCCCCTGAGAACTCTGATGTCCAGCTGGTGGACTTATGTCATTGGTTTCTGATAGCTGCACCTTCCTTTTCTATACTATGAAGATTCTGAGTTGTCCGGAGACTCCAGGCTCATCAATCTGTGGCCCCAATTTTAGAAAGCACAAAGGAAGAAAGATTAATCTTTTATGCTTCTTGAGAATATAACTCTAAAAGGAATGGTATTATGGACTGAATGGTTTCCCTAAAATTCATACATTGAGGTCCCAACCCCCAACATGACTGTTTTTGGAGACAGAACCTTTAAAGACGTAATTAAGGTTAAATGAGGTCATAAAAGTGGGGCTTTACTTCAACATGATGGTGTCCTTATAAGAGGAAGAGACAGCAGGGATATGTGTGCACAGAGGAAAGACACATAAGGACACAGCAAGAAGGTGGCCACCTGCAAGCCGAGGAGAGAGACCTCAGAAGAGACCAACCCTGCCAACACATTGACCTTGGACTTACAGACTCTAGAAATGTGAGAAAATAAATTTCTGTTGTTTAAGCCACTGAGTCTGCAGTATTTTGTAATCGCCATCCCTAACCACAGTAAGACAGGTGACACTGCTTATGTCCATGCCACAGTCCCACACTCTCTAGTGGTCTTCCCACTGCTCTGGAGAGATCACTAGGCCTCACGGTTTGAGAGACACACCATCATGAAGTAAGGTACACCCCTTTCCTGAAGCAACTATCCAACTTCAAAAGCAGTTATCTTGGAAGTTCTTCCTCTTATCTTCAAGGAGGGTATGGTGGCAGTTTTGAGGATTCTCTCATACTCCATGGGAAGAAGAAGAAAGACAGAAGAAGAAAAAAGAAGAGGAAAGAAGAAGGAGATACTGCACTTTCCCCAAATGTTTTTTACCTTTCCAGTCATTCTACATATTGACTGCATGGTTGGCTGCGGCTGTGGCTGCACTGTCCATTCTGCCAAAATGGCGTCTCTCAAGAAAACCTATGGGGTAAGGTCTCATTGCCAAAACTTGAGGAATTATTTGGAATTATTATGAGGCACTCGGTCCTTTTTGTTTTCAACTTTAGTATTGAGTCATTTTCCAAAACAACAGGAATACTTCTCATCTACAATATCATCCTAGTGCACAAAATCCTAGCATATTCTTAGACACATAGTGATAACTCTATTAAAAATTACTGGGATGCATGGTTGTGTCAGTTGGTTAAGTGTCTGCCTTCGGCTTCTCTGTGGGAAAACTGCTTCTCCCTCTGCCTTCCACTCCCCCTGCTTGTGGGCGTGTACATGCATGCACTCTCTCTCTCTCTCTCTCTCTCTGTCTGACAAATAAATAAATAAAATCTTTAAAAAAATTACTGAGAGCTGTGTTTGTCTAAGATGCATATAGAAGAAACTATCTCTGTTATCTGGTTAATTATGAGTCGAAGATAAAAGTCAGAATTCTTTGATAGCCCGATGAAACATCAAAGGTAATATAATTCAAAGACAAAACTGAGCTGAACAAATCTTCTCAACCATTTGGTAAGGATTTCTTGCCATCTGGTTGGAAAACAGGTGCACCTATATTGTTGACTGGTTCCAGATCACTGCTCTCTCCTCTGCCATGGATCACTTCTTATTTTGCTTCCAGTCACCTCATGGGTATTCCGAGACTCCAATTCTTCCTTGAACAGCGGCCTACAGCAATGGTCTCGAAAAGATGGGATGAAGGAACAGGGGCGGGAGTGAGGATGGGGGGACTGGTTTTGTCTTTACCATGTGCTAGGCATGGATACAGCTAACTCCACACTGTGCTGCCCAAACCAAGCTAAAACCCTCTGCAAAACATTACCAAAAATTTGAGTAAAATGGAAGAATGACATCTCCTATATAATCAAGCCCGGCTACTAGACATGACCCTTCTTGGATGCTTCCCAGCCCAGCACTGAAGCTGCTGCCACGTAAAGAAAGTCTTCCATGTGCTCCTGAAACAGGAAGAGAAAGAGAAAGAAAAAGTTGGAAGAGTGGAAGAGGTGAGAGGGAGAGGGAGGAAGTAAAAAAGGGAGAGAAGTTCTAGCCCCTCGTCCCTGTGGTGGTCCAGGCCACAATGGCTGCTTCAGGTCTGCTTTCTGGGAGCTCCCTTTGCACCCCAGATCCCTTCCCTTATCAGATGGTAGGCTTTGGGGATGCTCATTTCTTTCATTAAAAAATAAAACAGCAATCCCCCCTTCCTTGGTAGTTACCCTTGGCCTTGCTCTAGAGCCCCTTCCAGATTTGCTGTCATATCACAAATATCCAGGATCAGGACATTCATCAATATCTAGGAAATTTGGTTTGGAATCACACGGCTGAGGCATACAACTTTAATAGAGGATTCTACTGGGTGTCAGCAAAGTCCAGTGTCTTTACACTTTTTCCATGGGCATGAGATGAAACTATGCCCCAGAATTCTTCTTATCATCTTATGGTATCAATCCTAATTATTTGTGGGTAAATGCCACACACACACGTGCATGTGTGCGTAAGCAAACATCTTTGAAAAGCAAATTGCAGGTGAAATCCAATCTTCAGCTACATTTATGAAAAAAAATCCTAAAGGAAGTGATATCTAGAGGTTAAGCTTTGCAAATAAGATAAATGTGGTATTTTAATGGAATTCGACTTTTGGAAGTTTTTTTTTTTTGTGGGTTTTTGTTTTTTTTTTTTTTTTGGGGGTTTTTTTTTTTTTTTTTTTTTTTGCTTTGCTTTTCCTTTTTACTACCAAAAGTCTATAGAAATAGCCTTTGTAGAAAGAATGATTTGTCCCCACTATCATATGATCTCCCTGATATGAGGAAATGGAGATGCAACATGGGGGGTTAAGGGGGTAGGAAAAGAATAAATGAAACAAGATGGGATTGGGAGGGAGACACACCATAAGAAACTCTTAATGTCAGAAAACAAACTGAGGGTGGCCAGGGCGAGGGGGTAGAGAATGGGTGGTGGGGTTATGGACATTGGGGAGGGTATGTGCTATGGTGAGTGCTGTGAAGTGTGTAAACCTGGTGATTCACAGACCTGTACCCCTGTGGCTAATAATACATTATATGTTTATTAAAAAATTTAAAAAATTATTAAAAAAAAAAGAATGATTTGTCCTCAAAAGCAAATCTAAGTCCCCAGCTTCTCGTAGCACTTGAAAGTTTGAGATAGCAATTTTTTCCATTCAAGTTTTGAAACTCCAATTCATTTTTAGGGCACAACTTCAAAACGCCCTTCTCCTTTGTAGTTTCTGTAAGGAAGTTTTCCAAAGACAAGAATCCAGAGTCCTGAGATCCAAACAGTAGATCAGTCTCCAGCAAACCCCAGAAGAGAGCACCCTCCACTAGAAGACTGAACAGACCATCCCTTCCAGCTAGAGCCAGATTCTTCTGACTCCCTCAATTTTCAAACAAAGAAAAAGTGGCCAATGCAGAATGGCTCAGGCCTTCACTACTACATGCGCTGAAACTGTACTTGCTCCCCCTGCAAATTGGGCTTGCATGGAAAAATACAATCTAGTGCATGAAATATTTCTCCAGCCATGGTGCCATCTCTTTAAACTCCCAAGACTGAGATGTTTTAATAAGTCCAGGCAAACAATTTTTTTTTCTAAGACTGTTCAGCCCTGAGTCCAACAGCACCTAGCTGCCTGGCTCTCCAGGGACCTCCATGCCTGAGTGAGCTTCCTGAGGTGCCCCTCTAATCCCCATGGTGAGACACAGCTTGGGGTCTAAGAGCCCAGTTATTTCCAGTTTGCACAATCACACATTTCCCCCCCTAAATCCTCGGTCTCCAGGAACTGCCTTGCAAGAGGAAAAGCCAATTTACCATTAAACAGTTGATTAAAAAAAAAAAAAAAAAAGGAAAAGGAAAATCGTCTTTTAATCACATTGCATGCTCAAGACAATTTTCCTGGTGAGAGCTGCTAAATTTACACAAACAAGGACAGCTTTTAAAAAAATTTTATGGAAACAACGGACTTGTCTGCCTCCCACCCCCACCACCACCCCAGTCAGTATCTAGTAAGTGTCCACTCTTCACCAGGCACCAACAGGGCTCTGGGTCTGCAGTGAGGGAAGAGCCCTGGTCTCTGTAAGCAGTACACACCATCTTGGAGGAGATGAACCTGTCGTTTCCTCCAGAATCAGGCAGAAGAAAACAAACACCAAATATAAAGAAATACCACGGGCACCCAGAAGTAATAACAATGTCAACAGTGATGCTGGGGTAATGATAAAATATTAATACTAAAACCACCATGTATTTAAAGCAGGGGTACTCTGCTAAATGACTTCTATGTACTTTAGTATGAAGTCTCCATGACTATATCATGCGACAGGTACAATTATCACCTCCATTTCACAGATTTGGAAATTGAGGCATGCAGAGGAAGGAATGACCAAGCAAGTGGGTTTGGGGCAGGGGGGAAACCTTCATAGATGTTATTATGTAAGTCATAGCCTGGGAGAGACGAATGGGATAGAAACAGATGGAGGAGAGAGAGGGGAGAGACGCAGGGTAATTCTGGCCAAGGAAATGGTGCTAGATCTGAAGAGCAAGTCAAGCAAAATTAGGGGCGCCTGGGTGGCTCAGTTGGTTAAGCATCTGACTCTAGTTTTCATGATCTCAGGGCCCTGGGGCCAGTGTGGAACTGCTTCCCGCCCCCAGCAGGGAGTCTGCTTGTCTCACCTTCACTCCCCCGCTCACACGTGTGTGCGCACACACATTCTGTGTCTAATAAATAAATATTTTTTAAAAAAACCAATCCAAACAAAATTAAAAGGAGTATTATGCTGACAGTGAAGGAAGAGTAGTGCTAGAAACAATGGCCACTATTTTGAACATTTGGAACAGTTCCCCGCACCTGGCAGGCCCTCAACACACGAAATGTGGCAAGGTGAAGCAGACAATGGAATTCCAGGTGCCAGACTCGCTTTTCCTTCTGCTGGGCTCCATGAATGGATATTTGCTTCTTACCCATGCTACGCGCACTTTTACTATTATTTTTGATCTCTGAACCTATTTTACAATCCTTTCCTTTCCCCTGTGAACAGAAGGGAAATGCAATCACAGTTGAGCGATAGGTGGGGTGCCAGACAAAAGCTTGGTATGTGAAGCGGGAGTGTGGGGGACACCCGAACTCGTCAGCACATCTGCAAAACAGGATACAAGTTGCCACACGGGGACAGACGGTAAAGTCAGAGGGTCCTTGAGAGGCATGAAACCTCAGCTCCTATGACTCCTCTGTTGCGAACACCCGCCTTGGGCCAGCTCTTCACCTACCCTGTCTGTCCCAACTCCACGGACAAGGCGCTATTATTCCCATTCTACAGATGAGAAAACGGATACTGATGGGTGGGACCTTCTTGCCTGAAGTCACCGCAGTGAGCAAGGGCAGAGTCCACCTTTCAAACCTTGTCTAGCGAACTTCCCATCCTATGTTCTTTCCACGATGATGCGTTGCCCACCCCCATGAGAACGCAGGGTCCTCCAAGGTCTTATGGCACCATCACTCACTCCCTCCCTCCACCTGTCTGTTATATCACAGGAAAGATTGAGTATTTAATGTTTTACTCAAAACCATGATCAAATATTGATCCCAGAGCGAGTTTTCATGTGCAAATACTTAAGAAACAGAGTGGTGAGTAGAACGGTTATCAGACTGACTCTACTTACCAACCTGTGTCAGTATGTTAAGTGAAATGTATGAAAAACTCGTAAGCACTCCTTAGATCGTTACATACTTTTAATACATTCAGCGTCCTTAAAAACTGTCTTTAAGTTAAAGCAGCTAATCTTTCCAAACACTGCAAAAGTGGCCTGAGAGAATTCGAGAAAGCCCCAGATCCAAACGGAGGAGCACAGAATTTCCCGATTGCCGGCACCCTGCCTCTTACCCTTTTCCAGCTCCTGCCTGCCTTCTGAGGCGTCAGTCTTCCCACAGATTTTAGTGATTTGCCAAAATGTTATTTTCAGAAGACAGAAAACGGAGACTTTATCAAAATAGAAAGCTTTGCCTACACTGTGAGTTGTTACCGCCATTTGATTTAAAATTTCACTCAAAAGCATTTACAATTGGTTTAACTTTGTAACTGAAAAAGGAGCAAGGAGAGTCTGATGCTGTAGATTAAACCGTACAAAGAGGAATGATAGATTTGTGCTCTTTATCTGAGACTAATCATGCTTTACATTGGTGTAGGGCTGTGTAAATTTCAGGCAGACATATATATTTATTTTTGCCTTGAATTTGGTCAATATTCCCGTGGAGTAGATAGCGTGGGAAATAGAATCAGCACTTTATGGTAAGAAAACTTGAGGCTTGGAGATAGGAAGCAGTGTTGATACTGTGTCAGAATTCAGGATAACTTAGAGAGGGCTAGACTTCTGGACTCTGGGACTCCCATCTACTCTAGCATCTCATGAGACACACAAAGGCACAACAGAGCCCACATCCATCTTGGGGAATTCTACAGCAATGAAAAGGTCTGGAACCTAAGACTCTGGTTTCTTTAAAAATTCTAGAGGACTCTTTGGTCAGCAATTCTAGGAAACTATTAATTCAGTAAATATCCTAGCTGAGAGCAATATATTGCACAGGATAGTTTTCTTTGAAAATTCAGGCTCCTATTAATTACAGTTAAATTTTCTTTAGTGTTCTGAAAGATAGTTTAACAATTGAATCACAAGATGAATGACTTCAGCTCATGGTTTCAGGGTAAATAAGAGAACGTGATACGTTAAGATGTTGTTTATGAACAGTGCTCTTTAAAACAATACAGTGTGATCACAACTGTGATAGATGGAAAAACAAGTCTAGAGAAAAGGGTTGTTTCGGGCGCATGGATTAACAATTTTCTTTATTTAAAAGGATTATATATATATAATTAAAAAGGCACCGATGCCTTTAAGATTTTACTTATTTATTTTGATAGAGCACACACACACACACACACACACACACACACACGCAAACAGGGAGGAGGGGCAAAGGCAGACAAAGAATCTCAACCTAGCTCCACATTGAGTGCAGAGCCCAACCTGGGGCCCGATCTTACTACTGCGAGATCATGACCTGCGTCAAAATCAAGAGTCGGTCACTCAACCGACTGAGACACCCAGGTGCCCCAAGGAATGTCAGAAATACCAAGCAGGAGAAGAAGGGGAGGAAAATAGGGACAGAACTGTCATCTCCCCTAGAACTCAGCTCAGAAACTTGGTTTCCGCAATCAGCACTTGACTTGATACTATTGTTGACTGCCTGGAGGTTTATTTGGTAATGATAAAGGGAGTCAGGAGTTATGGACAATGACTTCTCACAATTCGTGTATTTATTCATTCAGCAAATATTTGTTGAACCCTTACCACACAGTAGGCACTGTGCTCTAAGCTCATTGTACAAAGTGACACCAACTCAGGCTTTTCTCTCTTCGGGCTCCTAATCTACTGGGAGTTATAGACAAAGAAAGTGATAACTGGAGGCAAAGCAGCTATGAGCACAGGAAGGGAATCCACTCAGATCTGAAGGTCAGACTTCAAGTCCCATCTGAACCGAGATCCAAAGATGAACAACAGTTGGTCAGGTGAAGAATGGGGGGGGGTGGGGATACTCCAGGTAGAGGAGATATTTGTGCAACACCTTGTAAGTGAAACAGACCGTCAATCATTCAAGGAACTGAAAGAAATTTGGTCAAGTTGAATGGCAGGTTGTTGGGGAAGAATGGACTCAAATGAGGCTTAGAAGGTAAGCAACATCAGATCCTTGGAAATGTGGGCACCAAGAGGTTGCAAGTGGGAGAGAGGTTTGATCAGGTTTGTGTGTGAAACATAGCACACTGGCTATGTATAAATGAAGGAGGACTGAAGGAGGGACTGTCTAGAGTTTCACTGGGATGCTGTTTTCCTAGTTCAGGTGAGATATGAACAAGGACAGTGATAGTGGGGATGGAGGGGAGTAGATATACACAGTAGAAACACCAGGACCTGTGAGTGAGTGTACACAGGAGTAAGGGAGTTGGGGGGGGGTGGTCCAAGGAGAATGGAGACATTCCCGGCCTGAGTCCCTGAGTCAATGATTCTTCCATTTCTAATTCCCTGAGGAGGGAACAGGAAAAAAGCATGTTTTAGGAGGTTGATAGTGATTTTGAAGGGGCTCGTGACATAGCCAAGTAAAATGTGCAGTAGATGTGTCTGAATCTGAATCCAGGTTCGACCCATAGGGCTGAGAGGTCTCACTGGAAATCTGTGCTGCATCTAGAGATAAAATTCACCTTCCTAAAAACCATTGATCGAATGAAAGATGCCATGGTAGTGGCATAGGTTTTTAATCTAAACACAGGTCATCTCGCCTGCAATGTAACTCATGCCCCAGAAGGCAGAAATTTGGTTGGAAGAGCTAGACTTAATCACAGGGCCCATGTTCCTGTGGGCTCCGAGTAGAAGGTCTGGACCTCTTCCCATTTACCTGGTGCTCTGTGTCTCTAGGGAAGGAGTTGCACAGGAGTTTGAACCAGAATAGTTGGTCATCAATAGTGCAGAATGATGACCCCAGACCTACTTTGCCAAAGGCTCCTGAAACTGAGTGCAGTGCTGGGGAGGGAGGGTGAGAGACAGTAGCATGGAGGCTCCCCTTCTAGTGATTCCCTTGAAAAGGTTCATCTCAGACTGGGATCCTTCTGGCAAAAGATGAAAAACATGATACCTGGACCAGGATAAGAAATCCTGAATTTGTGGAGTGAGATTAGAGGACCTCAAAAGAAAACCTTGCTTTTCTGGCTCAGAGATATTATCGTTTGGAAGTTCAAAGAACATCAGCTTGAGTTTGTCTGCTGTGGTCTCGTCATTGGAAGGAGGTTATGCATTTTGGGCAAGAATACCCCAGAAATGGTGTTGTGTCCTTCCTAGTGCATTGGGTCAAGAGTTTTATGAGGTCAGTACATCTTATCACTGGTGACACTAACCTTGGTGCCCCGATTAGGGTGGTGTATTAGTTAAGGTTCTCCAGAGAAACAAGAGATAACACTCTGTAATCTACACTGTTGCATATTATACAATAATTTTTTGTTTTTGACAGCTTTTAGACCTGTCTCACTCCCCTACTTCCTCACTATTTTCTGATATCACCCTCCCAAATAAGTCACTTGCACTTCAATCTCGGCTTTAGATCCTACTTCGGGGTAAACCCAAACTGAGCAGACATCAGGAAATCTACAGCACATACCCAAATTCTGGATTTTTTTCTATGAACATTACCTCAGGGTCGCTATTCCATGGTACCAATGAGAAACAATCATAAGAGCTAATATTTATAGATTTATTTATGCCAAGCACTGAACCAGACTCCCCACATAGATTTTGTCCCCCAGACAAACCATATGAAGTAAGAGTTATCATGACCCCTATTTAACAGATGAGAAAACTGAGATTTAGAGTTACGAAGCCATGTGTCCAAAGTCATGAAGTTAGCAAGTGGCCAAACAAATCTCTATCCAGACAAGTTTACTGCAAATCTGTGTCTCAGGCACAGCGAGTGGTTAAGATTAGGATCCACTTAAGAAACTCAAGGAATGGAGTTGGCACCTGGGATTGAGTAGGAGGCTACCCCACTGGCCTGACCATCTGCAGAAAGGAAAATCACGCTAGCATTGGTTCGGCCATCTTGGCACACTGTGTGAGTTGTAAGCAAACTCCTTCCAGGGAGTCTTGTGTTTAACGTGTAAATAAATAATTCAGATGTAAATTGCAATCCTGAATTGCCCTCCTCCTTTTCCCAATGTGGGCTATAAAAAGCATCCACAAACATATGTTCCTGCCAGATTTTTCTGTGATACCCTCTCCATGAAGACACTTAAAACAAAAACAACAATGACAGAACGACCGCCCACCATCTCTTCAGAGCCAAGGGCTCTAGTATGTCATTTGCAAAGGACAGAAATAGTTCATGCCTGGTCAAAGGTGGTGGGCCAGGAGAGAGGGAGAGAAAGATGCATTCTTTGGCTGCTGGGGTTACCTACTAATGAGGGACTGGGGTTGAAAAAAGGACTTCAGAGCTCTGCCCATGAGAGGTGTCCACTTCAGCTAAGCGTTGGATCAAACTGAACTGTGGCCATGGCCACGGGGGAGGAATGTGACAGGTTGCTTTTAAGGAGAGCGTCCTAAAGGGGGACGGCAGAACTCCTTCCCACCCCACTCTTGGCTCTTGTGTTATTACCATTATAATTAACATTAATTATAACATTATGGTGTTTTAAATGCCAATTTCAGTTAGTGACTTAAATAAAAGCAAGAAGATCAAACCGCACACATTCAAGCAGTCAGAAGAATTTTTAATTTGGTCAAGAGCGAGCTTTCTCCTTACTGAGGTTCCAGATCTCTGCCGAACTGCCACCATAGCAGGAAACAAGCAAATGAAGGAGTGAAAACCTAGAATCTTCCCTTTACTCCCTGGAATTCTTTATGAAGTGGAGAGCAACAGTCTAGATATGCTTGAGGTACTGGGTCACACCATGAATTCTCCTGGGGCCCTTTTCTGTGAATTCCATATCCAAAGCCAAGCAGACAGCAATTCTATGATCTGAATATTAAAGAGTTTATCCCAGCTAGAGGTTTGCCATAGGGTTTCAGGTCCCGTGAATGATGGGCCTGCTGCCACTCAGCCAGCCTTCGGAATATTAACTCTTAGAGCTTGGGAAGAGTTTCCTGGATAACTAAGGGACCTTTGCATCTCTCCAAAGGAAAATGCTAATAATTGAACTGAACGGAATTAAATGTAAAAGTCTAACTTGTAGCAAGTAAATAACTCTATCACATCTCTTCCAAAAATTAATGCACGATTTCACTTTGTCTGCAGTGCACTCAAATAACCTTAAAAATTAGGATAATTACAGTGCTTCTCTTCCTGAAGACCCTGCCTTCCCCAGAAGAAAATGATTTCGTTTCCCTGTTTCTGTGATGATCAGTAAGGCACTGTATGAAAAAAAGAAGAAAAAATTGGGTGCTTGCATTTATGGGGGATGAAATTTTAAATTCACTCAGATACTTGTGGAGTATCTTTGGTATTTCTTTACACTTTGGTGTTTCTTTAACATCTTCTCTATTCAGGTATTTTTAGTTAAGGAACAGACTTTATCACACGTGTCCAGGTCCAGCACTAGGTGGGGTTACCAAGTCCCCTCACGTGCAAAATTTAATTTGATTTAATTTAGTGTCACTGTCAGCATCGTGCAAGCGCTCATGCTAACTGCAGGGCACCACCTTGCTACAGTACAGGTCAAACCGGAGTGCCACTTTGCTCTGCCCTGTGACCACGAGCCCACTGCACTGCACTGCATTCATTCCCTACTAATTCACTCCATAAATACTCACTGGGCATCTGATATGTACCAGTTACTATGCTCACCGAACAAAGTTGACAGGATTTCCTGGCTTCCCATTCCCCGGAGGGAATGTGAACAATAAGAAACAAACATGATCACTGAGACAGTATGGTATGTCAGAATGGGAGAAGTAGTCTGGCTAAAGAAAGAAAGAATGGGTAAGGGAAACCAGGAATGACAGAGAGAGCTACACTGTTAGATGGAGGGGTAGAGATTTATGAGAATCAGTGAGCCTCAGTGAGAAGAAGACATTTGGGCAAGGACTTGAGGGAAATGTGGAGTGAGCCAGGCAGATATTCAGTGGAAAAGCATTCCAGGCATCAGGGACAGTCAGTACAAAGGCCCTGAGGCACGCATGTGTCTGATGTGGTTAGAAGGCAGTGAAAAGGACACGATGCCAGAGCAGAGCGAATGAGGGAGTGAGGGACACTGGATACAGTCAGAAAGATAAGGAAGCACAGGCAGCACTTGCTGTGTATTGTCAAGACTGCGGATTAAATTCTGAAGGAAATGAGAAGCCACAATGCAATTTTGAGCACAAGAGTGAGATTATCTGTTCTAAGTTTAGCAGAACCATTTGGGCTGCTTGGTTGATGATGACTACAGGAAAGGGCAAATGTGAGAGTAGGAAGACTGGTTGGAAAGCAACAGTGAGGGGCACTTGGGTGGTTCAGTGGATTAAGGCCTTCGCCTTCAGCTCCGGTCATGATCCCAGGGTCCTGGGATCAAGCACCGCATAGGGCTCTCTGCTCAGCAGGGAGCCTGCTTCCCCCTCTCCCTCTGCCTGCCTCTCTGCCTACTTGTGATCTCTGTCAAACAAATAAATAAAATCCTAAAAAAAAAAAAGAAAGAAAGAAAGAAAGCAAGCAAGCAACAGTGATTTTCTAAGCAGAAGATGGTGAGAGACCAGATTACCACAGTGATGGGAAGCAGATGGATTCTTGGTATATTTTAAAGGTAGAGCCACCAGAATGGATTAGATGGATTAGATATAGGATGAGACAGAAGGGAGTCAGAGGAAACTTTGAGGTATTTGTTCTCAGTTACTGGAAGAAGAGCATTTCCATTTTTCTGAGATGGAAAAGATTATAGGTGTATCAGTTTTATGGGTAAAGACCTGAATTTTGATTTTGGATAAATTGGAGATGTGTAGAAGAGTTCTAACAGAAGATCTTAAGAAGGAGGTTAAAATATACAAGTCCAAAGCAGGAGAAGAATCCAGGCCTGATGATGAATATTTTGGAGTCACCAGCGTAAAGAGGTTATCTGAAATTCTGGGACTGGGTGCGATGCCCACAAAGGGAGAGGAGACACTCATGGGCTGAGACCTGCAGCATTCCAGTGGCAAGAGAAGAGGGAGAAGAGGAATCCACACAAGGAAAACCAAGGGAATGGGTTCTCAAGGAGCCAGGTAACGGTCAAGCTGGGTGAGGCTCAGATGTCCTTAGCAGATCAAACAACATGAAGGTCATCAGGAATTTCTTTCTTTCTTTTTTTAAGCCCATAGAGGGAGGAGCAGTGGGGAGAGCAGAGGGAGATGAAGAGAGAGAATGTTAAGCAGGTTTCACATTCAGTGCGGAGCCCGACACCAGGCTCTACTTCATGACCCTGAGATCATGACCTGAGCCGAAATGGAGTCGGACGCTTAACCAGCTGAGCCACCCAGAAGCCCCCATCAGTGACTTTTGTTAAGAGTGGCTGTGGAGTCAGGCAAAAGGGAAAAGCCTGGTGGCATTTGGATTGAGGAGTGAGAGAATGGGAGACGGTAAGAATAAACACATTTCTGAAGGCGTTTTGATGTAAAAGGAAGTTAGCAAAACGGTACAGTGGCTTTCACCAGAATCAGGGTCAAAAAAGTATTTTAAAATAAGACCAGAGAGATAAAAGATGAAAAAAATAATAGTGTACTTCTTTGCTGATGAGAACTGGCTCTGGTTAATGGGATTTCTCCACTATGGTATTCCGCTACTAACATTCTATTTCACCAGGAATATCCTCATATACACAGCCAATAGTTCAATGCTTTCCACAGAATAAATGAGTTTAGGATTATTTTAATAGGCAAAGAACCTGGCAGATGATAAAACACAATTCAGAAATTAAAAAGCAAGCCCCTAAGGCTGGGAAAGTTGGCCAGACATAGGTCAATAATTCAAAGAATTCTCTAGAAAATGGAGGAGATAAAGATATCGGCCAATAAAACAATAGTCGTATGTAAATCCAAAGTAATAAATTGCCATGTTAGAAATTCATCACCACGGGGATTATGCCATTATGGTCCCTAATTCAGTTATTGCTTAAATATCCTGTAAATATACTTGCTAATGTTTTAATGAGTACTCCTCTTTTTTCCAGAGAAGTCCCTAAAACAGCAATGAAGTCTCTGGAACCAAGGAAACACAGCAGGTGTGAACCCATAACCACCACAACTGCATGCAAGATATACCACATTAGTTCAGACTTCTGAATCAAAGTTCTAATCTTGTTCCCATTAGGGTTAGGCTAAAACCCTGGAATAGGGGCTTATGCAGTCTAGATCTTTCAGGGAGACCCCAATAGTTTCAGATCTATGATGGTCTTCCACCACATCGCGGTGTTAGGTAGATAAGTAAACGTGGCTGATCCCTTCATAATGGGTGCTCAATTTGAGAAGTCTGAAAGCTCGTAAGACTCACATTTTTTCCTACCTAAAATGCATTAAGCTGTTTGTTTTTCTCAGGTCGATTTTCTATTCGAGGCAGAGAAACGGCAGGGAAGGAGTAGATGTGGGTCCCTGAGAAAACACCTTTTTCCTGGGTTGGACAATTTCTTTCTCCCCCAGATTGACTGTTTCTGCTTCTACCTGAACTACATTCTTCCCCTTCTCCTCTTTTTCAGGCAGCAAGTTATACGGCAGCAACAAACTCTCAGGGGGCTCACAACACTAAAGTTTATTTCTTCACCATGTTTCATATCAGTTTCATGTTGGAGATGGCTCTAATTCCTATCTTCTTTACCCAGGTGTTGGCGCTTGCCCTAACCGGTTTCATGAGAAAAAGAGCCATAATACCTCACACAATGACACGACCCTTCAGGTTTCTTTGGAAGCTGCATGTATCACAGTGCACCTTCTGAAACACAACACATGGTCAACTTGATGCGTGGAAAACTAAACTACCCACTGGGAGAAACATCAAAGAATTGAGAACAAGAGTGCCATCTACCACACTCCCCCCCCTCTGGGGACATTTTAGAGAAACAAAATGTCAAGTCCCTTTCCTGGAGGTGAAGTAGCAAGGAGGAAAGAAAAGCAGCTAGCATTTTCTTTCTTAATTCAGTTTGCTGTAATATTACTAATCAGGCTCTGATCACGCATTGAACACATATTCAAACATCTAACCCTTAGAAGAATTCCACGAGGTAGATTTACTCCCTCATTTTGATAGATAAAGCAATTCAGGCATAAAGATAAAGTCACTTATTAAGAATAAACAAGTAATAAATTGGGGGTACGGGAACAGAATCCCAGGGTTTCTGAGCTCTTAACTATTGTCCTACAGTATTATTAAGAATTAGACCCAGGCATAGTATCTAGGGAGTCCTAATAAGAGAACGAGTGGCAATCATCCTGTTTCATTCCCTGGGAGCCCAAAAAGGGGATTATTCCCCCCCTGCGTTTCTTTTGAAATGTAAAGTCTCGCTGTGCCATTTTCAGATTAAAGCCCAATTAAGGGACTAAAATACTTGTGCTATTGATTCTCCAGTAGGGAGGTTACAGCTATAATCATCTACTCCTAGGAGCCAGTTATCTTTCTAGATGCTCAGCTGTGACTTTTTATTCATCTATAGTGATTCCTAGGTCCACAGTCAGGGCCCTAACACGTCTTGCTGTGTGCCAAGAATTACCCACAAATTATCAAGATTGTACGTGCAGATCCGCCAGCAGGAATTTCTACCAGTTGCCCGCTTCCTTCCATCTTCCCTTCTTTTCCCTATACCCGACATGAGTAATTGGGGTGACCTGCTGAACTAATGGAGTTTATAAAAGCAACAATCCCAGCATGCACTGTTACTAGGACTCTTCCTCTTCATCACCTTTGATTGTGTGGGACATAGGGGAAGGTCCCTTTTTCAGAATAAAGGGCCTCACTGCCGTTTCTGCACTTTCTCCCTTACTTCGTACATATGCAAACATAGAACTCCCAACATAAACACACAGAGACATGGACTGATGCACACAGGCGTGCCCATGCATTCCTCCTGATCTTCTGTCTCCCAGAAGTTTCACTTCCTGGAACTTAAATGCCAAGTGATTGAACGTAATGCGAAGTGAAAACGCCTCAAGAAGTAGTATCCAAAGCAGAGAGACATGGCTCCAATTCCATATAGCCTATCTTTTCCTTTTTAAGGGGTTTATAATTTAAGTGCTTAACTGGCCAGTTGGAACTTCTATAGAAAGTACTTAGTGAAAATATAAAATAGAAACGTGCTTTCTTCATCCCGTTATACCACAACCTAGGATATGTTCTTCCCAGAGAATGTCAGGGTTTCTCTCGCTATTAAACACCCCGTGTTTTACTGCTAGGAAATACAATATTCTGTAATTTAAATATTCTAAAACAAAAGAATTTTTAAGAATGAATCTTGGAACACTGAAAAAAAATAAAATTAAGATGTTAAAAAAAGCAAAAAAAAAAAAAAAAAAAAGGAAATGTTTCAGATTTATAGAGAAAATAAATCGAATCCCTACTTGGCAATTTCACCAAAGTTGATTTCAGGTGGATCAAGGCTTTAGCTGTGAATGGCAAAAGATAAAAACCTTTGGGAAGAACCACAAAAATATTATCTTTGTGACCTTGGAGGAAGAGAATGGTTGATTGCATTTTTTTTTAAGATTTTACTTATTTATTTGACACAGAGAGAGATCACAAGTAAGCAGAGAGTCAGGCAGAGAGAGAGGAAGGGAAACAGGCTCCCTGCTGAGCAGAGAGCCCAATGTGGGGCTCGATTCCAGGACCCTGAGATCATGACCTGAGCCGAAGGCAGTGGTTTAACCCACCGCGCCACCCAGGCGCCCTGAGAATGGTCGATTTCTTAAGAAACAAAAAGCACAAACTATGAAGAAAAAGTGATCAATTTCACTCATTAAAACTAACAATTTTGCCTACCGAATGATTAGGTTAAGTAGGTGAAAAGATAAGCCCCAAACTAGGAGAAAATATTTGCAATACCCAGCACCAGCAAAGGGTCGACATATAAGATATACGAAGAAAATCAGAACTTACTCTGGTACGAATCCCGGAAGCCCTCTGCAAGGCGGCAACAGGAACCGGAGGTCCCAGGACTAGAAGGAAACGAAGGGAGGAAGAGCAGTCCAGCACGCCGGAAAGACAGTTCAAACGCGTCGGGCGGAGGAACGCAGCGTGGCCGGAAAGCCGCGGACTGAGAGCGCCGAGAAGGACTCAGAGCTAGGCAAAGGCAGCATAAGCAGGATGGTACAGGTGAAGCCAATGAGAAGTTCAACTGCGCACACCCGACTGCTCTGCTCTGTCGGTGGGGGGCAGACAGTCCTTGGGGGTAGACCCCGTACCTCCGCAAGCTAGTAGAGAGACCCTGCTAGGATCTCAGAGAGGTAGCCACAGGGTCTTGGTTAAGGTCATGAACTCTGGAGCCGGATTACGTGGGTTGCTACCCTGGCTCTGCTCATTATCAGCCCTTTGACTTTGGGCAAATTGCTTAGGCTCCCTGTACCTCAGTCTCCCAGACTGGGAAATGAGTAACAGTAGTGTCCATTAGGCGTTATTATTCTTTTCTACGCCTTGAACTCCTGGGAAGTCTGGTGATGCCTATGGATCCCGTCTCAGAAAAGAAATACTTTAAATGCATAAATAAAATACATAGGACGCCAAAGGACATCAAATACAAACTTAATAAAAAAAAAAAAAGAAAAAACAGTTATAAGGGCGTGGGGGTGGCTCAGTGGTTAAGCGTCAGACTTTGATTTTGACTCAGGTCATGATCTCAGGATGGGGAGATCAAACCCTGAGTGGGGCTCCCCACTGGGAACCTGCTTAAAATTCTCTCTCTCCTTCTGCCTCCTTTCGTTCCCCACACCCCCACACTGCTCATGTGTGTGCACACTTTCTCTCTCTCAAAAAATTATAAAAATATTTAAACAGATAAGTATACTATTTATTACATATGTGTATATATATGTATATATATAACTTATTAGATAAAAAGAGCTCTTAAGGGGTATGACAACTACTATAATTTTCAAGTTGTGATGACTGAAAATGTCTTAAGGCAAAATAATTGTAATGTGATACAAAGAAACATCAGTATTTACAGGTTATAACGTCACAGATGCTGCCAATTCTACTGGGTGGTATGTTGCCTATTCACAACTAAAGGAAACGTTAAATTTCAGTTACAGTTTGAGGAAAATAAGGGTATATACATATATAGATGTCTATCTACCTAGATCCAGCCCTATCTATCTATCTAATCTCCAAGATGAATTGAAGGACTCTGAATTCTAACCACTAATCCCTTGGACACCCATGGAGAAAACAACCCCTTGTCTTAGTCTGTCTGGGCTCCTGTAACAACACCATAGACTAGGTGGTTTATAGACTACAGACATTTATTATTATTTTTTTAATGTTTCAGGTTTTCCAAAAGTAAAATGAGGGCCTGTCAAGTCTCTGCTGGGATAAAATTTGTTTCTTGCCTTGCCTCTCATTCTTCATTTTGTGAATATGAATAAATTCCTCTAATCTCTGGTAAAAGCAAAGTAGGTCATGAAACTATGACAGCAGCCCAATGGCTCAAGAAGCCTGTCCTCAAACTGTTCCTTTCAGAACACTAGACTCTTCTAAGCTGCTAAGTGGTGTTTGGGGTTGAAGTCTTAGGAGCACCATTAAAGGATGGGGAAAGGAGACAGGAGAGGGAAGACAGCCAAGAACATGTGTGTTATAGGGTATGTTTCCACTATGAGCAGTTGTGGCTTGGTCCCACTGGGGCCCTCTGCGAGATACTAAAGAACACACTTTCCACCCTGTGTCTCCCCCAAGGAGCAAGGAAGCTAGGGTCTTGACTCTCTCTCGTCCATCCATGATGCAGGGCTACATCTAGCATCCTTAAGCCCCTAGCACTTCCAGCCTTCCTCTCACCGATGGAGCAAGGGAACTCTCTCAGCTGCTTGTATTTATGGGCTCCTGCTGGAATTTTTGAGTTTTGAGGGGATAAGGCCAGGGTATCAATAGTGTCACTGCAGTTGGTGCGACATTATAAACACACATCTGGTTAAATAACTTTGCAATACATAACAATAACAGCTAGGTTGCTTAACTGCACATTTTTCCATGTCCCTTTTTTTGTAAAAAAAGATTTTCTTTCTTTCTTTGTTTGAGAGTGAGAGCACAAGAGGGGAACGGGCAAAGAGAGAGGGACAAGCAGACTCCCTAGTGTGCAGATCCTGATGCAGGTCTCGAACCCAGGACCCTGAGATCATGACCTGAGCCCAAGTCAGAGCTTAACCAACTGAGCCACCCAGGTGCCCCTTTGCATGTCCTTTTGTCTATTAATATATACATATTGAATCTCTAATCTCTATCAGCTTTATAGATGCATTATGATCTGAAATTGCCTTATTTTTATAATTTGTATATTACCTAGTTCACCCTACTAGAATATACATTTCATGAAGAACTATGCCTCTTTTGTCACTAGATGTAAGTTATACCTCAATATAAAATATAATTTAAAAATGGGAAGAGAACCACACCCAAATACTGGGGAATTGAAATCTGCACTTCTCAAAAGAAAAAAACAATCATAATGGAAATTAGAATGTTTAGAAGTAACTGATGATAAAACACTACATATTAATATTCATGGGATGTGACAGTACTTAGAGAAAAACTTAGAGCAAATAAATAAATAAATAAATAAATAAATGTATATATTTGAAAACACAAAGTTTGAAGATTGAAAATTAATGAGCTAAGCATCCAACTCAAGAAAATAAGTTGGGAAAAGAATAATAAAATGATCCTCTTCTCTCTTATACATAAATTGTGAGGTACTGACCTTCTAGAAAAGTCGATGAGACAATTCTGATTTTTTTGTCTGCTTAACTGCTGTCCATGTGGTCCATGGCCTTAGGCTGTGGTTCATCTGAAAGCATGCACCATCACCCCCTATAAAAAAATGTGCTTAGCATTTCCTCTGGTTATCCTTTTGCTTTTCTTTTTGTCATCTTCTACCTTCACAATGTCTTCTCTAAATAGAATATAGCAAAAGAATTTATAAAAATGGAATATAACAGTTATTTTTTTAATGCCAACTGAGACTGTCAGAACTAGCAAGTTTAGCTCATCGACATTTTCTGTGATTAACGGAATATTTGGATTTATCTCTTGCATATTATCTTGTATTTTTGACTAATTTTTTTTTCTTGGCTCTCTTGCCTTTTTTCTCTTGGCTTGAGTTCTCTTCCCTCCCATTTCTACCTGACTCGTTTAGAAGTTATACAACCTATGACTGCATTCCACCTGAAAATATATGTCTTTAATCTGTTCTAGAAATGTATCCAACCACCGGTTATTAAATATTCTATTGGAGATTGGTGATACTCATTCTCTCTGTTCTCTCCTTAACTCCTAGTAGATAACATCAGACCTTCTCACCACATACTCTATGGTGCTTTGACTGTCTCACGTTTGCTCCAACTCTTCAGATCTCTGAGTCACTGTCTGGAAAATTGCCCAGATCTCTTTTCAGCCAGGTGTAATCTGCTAATTAGCCTGTTGATTAGGGTTTTCACTGAAACCACTATGTTTTTAATTTCGAGAAATTCTAGCTTGATTTCTCTTCATACCTGTTTATTGTTTTTTTTCAGGGTCTTGCTATTTCTCAATGGTTTCTATCTAGGTCATAATTTCAGATGTGTGTGTGCACGTGCACACACACCTGCGTGATTATATGTGATTTCCTAAGTGCCTCAGGGATTATCCCATTAAAAATAAATTCATACAGCTCTCCAACAAGCAGTACACGAGAGTTATGAATTAGCTTGTTTTGCCAAGTTGCTAGGACTGGAAGTCAAATTAGGCTACTGTATATGCATTTTTCAGTTCAATGCTCTTCGTATTATCAAATCTGTATTTCATGACAGGCGTTACTTGGAGCCATTCTGTGGACACTCAGTTATTTAACTTGGCTAATAAAAACACTTGATTAAAGCGTAATGTTTAAAAAGAAAAAAAGCAAAGCTCTGGAGTTAGATAGTCCCATGTTGGAATCCCAGTTCATTTTTTCACTAGCTTGATGATTTTGGCCAGCTTCCTTAATCTTCCTGATCCTTGGCTTCTTCAAGTAAAGAAAAAAAAAAAAACAGGATAAAAGATATATCTGATTGAACTGCATAAAACCTGCATGTAAAGCCCTGAGCATAATGCTTGGCACATAGTGTAAATTCAAGGAACATGACCTCTTCTCCTGAACGGAGAAAACTTTCTTGGTCATCTGAAGCATCTCCAGAGTGATAAGTCATCTTTGTTGTGCTGACCTAGGACCTAAAAAAATAGATTCCAATTCAATTAAATTCAACAAAAACTGATGGAGCACCTACTGTATACCCCATATTATGCTAAGCTCCAATTTAGGTTCTTCTATCTACTAACTGGCAAGTCACATCCCCTCCTAAGGCCAGAGTTTACCTACATTTAAGGAAAGATGATCTTTTGGTTTTCTCTTCTTTTTTTTTTTTTAATGTCCAATTAGCCAACATATAGTACATCATTAGTTTTTGATGTGTTCATTTTTAATTTTCCTTTTTCTTTTCTATTTATTTTATTTTTTTATTATGTTCAGTTAGCCACTGTTTAGGACATCATTACTTTTTGACATAATGTTCAACGATTCTTTAGTTACCTATAACACCCAGTGCTCATCACAGGTGCCCTCCTTAGTATCCATCATCCTGTTACCCCAGCCCCCAGCCCCCAGCCCCCTCCCTTCTGAGACCTTGGTTTGTTTCCCAGTGTCTGTAGTCTCTTGTGGTTCGTCTCTCTCTCTGATTTCTCCGCCTTCAGGTTTCTCTGCCTTACCCTATGGTCCTCCATGCTATTGCTTGCATTCCACATACGAGTGAAACCACATGATAATTGTCTTTCTCCGCTTGACCTATTTCACTCAGCAGAATCCCCTCCAGTTCCATCCATGTCAATGCAAATGGTGGGTATTCATCCCTTCTGACGGCTGCGTAATATTTTGTGGTGTATGTGGACCATATCTTTATCCATTCATCTGTTGAAGGGCATCTCGGCTCCTTCCACAGTTTGGCTATTGTGGAGATTGGGGTGCATGTGCCCCTTTGTTTTACTACATCTGTATCTTTGGGGTAAATACCTAGTAGTGCAATTGCTGGGTGGCTGGGTAGCTCTATTCTTTTTTTTTTTTTTTTTAAGATTTTATTTATTTATTTGACACAGAGAGAGAGAGAGAGAGAACACAAGCAGTCAGAGTGGCTGGCAGAGGGAGAAAGAGAAGCAGGCTCTCCGCTGAGCAAGGAGCCCAAAGTGGGACTCGATCCCAGGACCTTGGGATCATGACCCGAGCTGAAGGCAGACGCTTAACAAACTGTGGGTAGCTCTATTCTTAACATCTGGAGGAATCTCCACACTGTTTCCCAGAGTTGGCCGTACCAGCTTGCGCGTCCACCAACAATGTAAGATGATTCTGCTTGTTCTGTATCCTCACCAACATTTGCTATTTCCTGTTTTGTTAACTCTTAAAACATGTTTATGATACAATATATTGTCAGGAAAGTATAATGATCACATTCTATTTATAAACAAACCTATTTCATAAATAGATTCAGGAAGATAGAAACATCCATGATTTTCCTTTTGTGGTACATTCCAAAGACAGCCTCAGACGGAATGGATGGCGAGAACACCGAGCCGGGGGTGGAGGAGGGGTGTGGGGTGGAGGGGAGGTGGGGACAGGATTGCAGGGGAATCAGGGAGCCACTTTGCAACCGAATGACTGCAGAGTGTCCATCTGACAGCAGCATTTCAGAAATCAATGATTCCCATCCGTCTTTTACCTCCAGGGAAGTGTAATTCCTGTCAGTTGTAGCTATGCAAGAAGGGATTGCCCAGATTTTTATAAAAAGGATGAGATACATTTGAATTGTCATGACTGAAAGGGCTCGGATCAACAGGCACTTCACTGTAACAGGAGTTAATTCAAAATAGACATTTATCACCTTTAACACTTGGCTCAAGAGAATTGCAAAGCTACAAAACACGCCGGCAAAATCCCTACCCAAAGAAACAACTCTTCGGCAACCACTGAATTATTTGCTGATGTTTTATGTGCAGAACACAGAAATATAATTCTGCTCTCCATATCCCCTTGACTGAAATATGTATTATTTGATTTTAATGTAGCAAACCTAATCTATAAGCTTCTGACAAGAAGACAGACCTCTGGCGGGCAGTGTTGTCTTTGTTTTCTTGGAAACATTTGTGTCATTTTACGCTTATGGGTCTGCCCAGCAGAATAATATTTGCTCTCATTCTATTCCCAAGAAAAATTTAATTGTTTGTTCAAGTCTTTCAGGGGAGAAAGTCGTAACAATACAGGTAATCAAAACATGAAACAAGGTTCAATTTCACTATCATTCCCCAAAATTACTCCCACTGTAATTTGTGCCAAGAGGAACCAATTCAGTAGATAAACCCGGCAACTATATTGTGTATTAGATGCATCAAAACAGCATTAGTTTGCAAATCAGTCCTGAACCTTAATGAAATCATTTTTAGTAACACAACATAGAATTTACAGAAGCTTCTTAGAAGAGGATGATTTTTGTCTCTCTAGATTAAAATATTTCCCTAGTTAGTTGTCAGGGAGAATTAATTTATAATGAGTGTTATATAAAAAAAGGTTGAAATAGCTCCTCAGAGAGGACTATTTTATGGATTTGTAACCAGAGATGAGCAATTCAAGGCCTTTGCTAGTGTATCAGATTTATAATAAAAGGCAAGTGACAGTCTTTTGGTTTGCAGTATTTCTCAGCTTTGATTGGAAACATACTTCTCTGTAAGATTCTTTTAACTCTGCTAGCACTTTTGTTCCTTTCCAAATCAGGGCTACACACAAATTTTATTTTTTCTGTGCAAGTCTTCTATGCTGCATTTAGCAGTGACCAAATTAAGCAAGTACAAATCCCTCATCAGTTACACAAATGGATCAAAATAGGCAGGCTTGCCATCATCCTTGGGGTTAGATGGTCCCACTCCAAGTTTCTGTTCACCTAAGGATGAATGCACACTGGTGAGTGTGTGCATATGTGTGTGTGTGCACACACACTTGCATCTGTTGGGGGTGGGAAGAAAGAGATAGAAGTGTTTCAAGTAGATGTCCTGATAAATGCAAAGTTTCAGTATCAAGGAAACTCATGGTGTGCTTGAAAAATTGGAAAATTTTTAACTAAACCAGAGTAAGATAAAATAAAATTTCCTATATGTATAAGGTAAAACTGAAGAGATAAATTTGGACTCTAGAGATGTAGGAAAAATCATATTTCTCTATATTCTCTAAATTTTAAAAGGTGGCTCAGTTTTGATCTGCTAAGGATTGAGGAATAGCTATTTTCAGTCACATACGTATGCTCCTTTCTTCCCCCGTGCACAAATATTCTGGAATATTCATGTTCTAGCAAAGTCAATGAGGGACCTCTGATGTTTCAGCTCTCCTAGCTGCTGCTCTCAGTGCTCTCTGGCTTAGGTTCTTTCCATGTAAATACCAGAAACATCTCTGACCCATGATGAACACTGCAGAGACAGGCATATTTTCCATAGAGCCTGAGATGCAACACTCGGGGCCTAACATTCCAGAACACATGTACATCTGAGGACCTGCCATGCCCTATGGACCAGAATTCTGGTCCCTGCCATTCATGAACCCAGAACTCACCTGTACTTCCAGCTTCACAGAAGCTGGAATTGGTTCTTTCTAGGATTATGTCACAATCTTTTTTTTTTTTTTTTCCTCAAAGTACCTATTTCTATTCTCTTACATAGACCCAAATCTTCCAGACAAAGGCATTCAGGGTATTTTTGGTAACATTCTGGAGAAACAAAGGAATTTTTAATCTTTACTATTAATAGGACAAGCAATCCAAAAGAGAGACATTTGGTTGTCCTTTCAGAAGAGGAATGGAAAGAATGCTTAGTTTTTCATTCTTTTGAGTTTTCTACAGTAGACGTAATGTAAGACAATAAAGTGATATCTAATGGACTCTCATGCTATCTAAGCCATCTTGAGCTTGGACTTTACCTTTAGGGCAGTTCTAGATTGTTAGTATAGAATGAGATGAGAGGAAGGAGCTAAGACCTTGACACTAGACCCATCCTTTTGAGGACCATATACAAGGGCTTCCAGAAAGCTCCATCCGGAAGGTGAAAGACCATCCAAGGTAATGACAGACAGAAACTCAGGCAAGGAGCCTGCAGCTGGACCTAAGGTACAAGGAGAAGTGGAACCCAACAGAGGAGGACCAAACACAGAACAAAGAGATGTGGGGAAGGGCAACAGTGGGGCACATCAGGAAGAATGAGGGAGAGTTTCAACCCTATAAGCTGATGAAGATGCTGGATAAGTTACTTAGGAATAGGCAGACACTACCTTTCAACTCAGGTGGGAAAAGCACCATCACAGCAAAGGTCTTGGAGTGCTCCCTCCAGGATGGGTGGGATCTCACAGCTCTACCCTTTCTGCTTCAAGCTGGAGTTGTTCCTCAGATCTAGGAGAGATACGGAACCCATCTATGAACCCATCTACGTCAGATGGGGATAATAAAGCCTCCACCATAGAGTATTTGTAAAAATGACAGAGAATGTGGCTCTGGTGCCTCACATCATTCTGGGCACAGAGTGGGCACCTAATAAATGACAGATCGTCTTAGTTTGCTGTGGCAGTAATTGCCCGGGCCCACATACATGGGCCCACATACATAGGCCCACGGCCACCTTCAACTGAATTACCGCATAAAATACAACTTTCTTTTTCTTGTTTTCTTTGCTTTCTTAATAACATGCTCTTCATGTCAGCAGACTGGCCAGGAATATGTTCCCTCACAGTAAACACACTTTTTCTACCAACTTCCACCAGAGATGGTGAGTGGTACCACACCGCCCAGGTCACTGTAAGAGAATATTGCATCCAGCTAACTGGAGCATCCGGGCCCCCATTCCACAGGAGCATGAGAAATGATTTGGGGATTTTAAACTTTTCCATGAATGAGTCATAACTGGGTGAGAGATACCGAGCGAATGGACTTTACCTTCCTTGATGCTTAAGGCAGAGATTTCCCATGTGCTTTCTTCTGACCGTTGATTTTTTGTAGGGATTAAAAATCTGCTTCTTGGAGATGACTCCAGGGTAACTAACCGAAGAAGCTGGGAACCAAATTAGGGGAGGGGTGCTCTTCCAATGCCCACCTCTTTGTGGGTGTCATATGACCTCAACATGTGCTTTGGGGCAGAAAATGGTGCTCAACTCAGCTTTGGGAGCTGCTGAACCACTTCCAAGGACAAACTGACTTCTTCTTAATGCAGTGAACTGTATGTTAAGAAAGAAGAAAAGTATTTATTTGGAAATCCTTCACGTGCTCAATGAATGACCACAGTGAGTATCAGTTATAGTTGCAGAAAGCCTGATAGGAACAATCGATGACTCCTCTCCTGTCCCGCCATGGAAGCTTTAACAGCTTTCAAAGCCCTTCCAAAGTTCCAGTTATTTTAATGAAATAATTTTTTTTCCATTGTGAAATGTATCATACATATAAAAAGAATATATGATAGAAGTATATTTTAAAGACTTATAACAAGGTAACCTTTCACGATGTTTGCCATCCAGGGGTGAAGCAATAAAGCATTGTCACGAATGTGTCCAGTGGTACATTGAAGCGGCTACTGGGCAGTGTGTCCCCTTGGTTAGGCCATGTTACTGCAGGCAATCCCTCCTTGTCCAGGCACAGATGCTTGGAAATTGCCTTGGAAATTGTGGAATTGTCCACAAGCACAGATATTTGCAGGCTGGGTTTGTAGGTTCTTTGGCCAAATTCCCTTATGCTTTATTGGTTGCTTGCTTCTGGCCAGTTCCATGTTGGAATGACCACAGTCAAAGACCTGATGTAACACAGAGCTATTCAAGCAGTGTGCTGGGCATACGGTTTAGACACAAATTTGGTTACAAACACATCCAATATATTGCTCCCTGGAGCCTCTGTTTGGGATGAGGGGAGTATGCAGGCTGGTCACCATTGGCTCTGAGTAGCCTCATTCATGTGCCCCTATGGGCCACACAAATATTATATTTGTTCTGAGTGCATGATGTGAACAAGGTTGAAAAACACTAATCTAAGCAGTTTTACAGTTCTGGAGTTTTATTAATGATCTCTGTGCTCTGTGCTCTGCCAATCCTGCTCAATCCTTCAACTTATTGGCAGCTACCTTGAAGTCACTCAAAATAAAGGAACTGAGGGGGAAGGCTGTGTCAGCATGTGAGAAACCTGCCAAAGTATCTGAGGAGACAGATTTACCAAGTGATTTGCCCCAGGGCCCAGATTTTCAGCCTGCCATGTGCTCATTCTCGCAAGCCTGCAGTGTGCCTTCCTAGCACATGTCAGCTAGATTCTGTTTCTGTAGCTCTACCTCCAGGGACCAAATCTGTATTTGTCATCATGTAGATATGGTATCAAAGACCCCAAATAACAGTGGCTCAAAGCAGACAGGAGTTTACTTTCTTCACTCATGACAGTTGTCACTTAAGCCATCTGAAGTGTTTGCAGTGTCCAGGGCCCACACTCCTTCTATTTTGTTGCTCTTCCTTCAACACATGGCCTCTGCCTCAAGCTCTTGCCCTCACATCTTCATTCCAGCCAGCTGGTGGGAGAAAAAGAGGCACCTGGATGGTTGGCCCTTTCCTTCCAAGGGCAGGACCCAGAAGATGTACTTACAGCTTCTGTTCTTTTTCCATTAGCAAGAACTTGGTCACACGACTGAACCTGAGTGTCAGGGAAGTAGGGAAATATAGTTCTTACTCTGGATAGCAAAGGATCTATTTAAACAAAGAAAAATAAGCCCACATATTAGAAAGAAAGTACCTATCTCAGCCCCAATCCTTGTGATTTTTCTCTGTTTGATCTAGTAGTTAATGTGTCTGCTGTTTAAAATGTTCTCTGCTGGTATATTTGTCAATTTCTCCTTGGGTTCTGTACATTTTGATTTACGTATATCTAAGCTATAGTATTAGGTGTATACAAAGTTAGACATGTTATATCTTCCCAGTGAAACTAATCATTTATTAATATGCTGTGATCTTTATCTCTTATAAGAGTTTGTCAAATTCTATTTTATCTAAAATTAATGCTTTTATTTCCCTCCTTGGGGCTAGATTTTGCTTTATATATCTTTTGCTATCACTTTATTTTCAGTCATTCTAAGTTCTTATATTTCTGGTACATTTCTTATAAACAGCATATAGCAATTTTTTTGATATTCAGTTATCTTCTTTGTACTGTCCTATAATAATTCATTCATCTAGTGCTCTACGAACATTTAGGTTGTTTCTAGTCTTTCTCTATTACAAATTGAGCTGCAACTTTTACTCATGTGTTGACATCAATTTGTACTTTCTTTCCTGACATATCTTTGGAATAGATTCCCCCAAATAGGACTGATGTGAATTTTACCAGCTATCCTCCTCCAGCAGGATCAAAGCTTTTTGTCAGATCATCAGCAGTCTGTGACAATTCTGTTGCTCCAGAGCCTCACCAGCAGTGGAAAAGGAAGTACTTTGGTATCTTTACCAATGCGATAGCTACAAAGCATTATCTCCGTGTAACTATATTATGACCAAAGTTCATCACCTTTCATCATCTCACCCTATGTTAAGCAGTCATTTGCATTTATGTTATCTACGATCTGCTGGCTATACTTCAAATTATATTTTTGGGCTGAGCATCTTTGTTTTCAAATTTAAATGCAAGCACCCATGCTATTCATCATGTCCACATATGAGTGAAATCATATGATAATGGCCTTTCTTTGTTTGACTTATTTCATTCAGTAAAATCCCCTCCAGTTCCATCCATGCCAATGCAAAAGTTGGGTATTCATCCTTTCTGATGGCTGAGTAATATTCCATTGTCTATATGAACCACTTCTTCTTTATCCATTCGTCTGTTGAAGGGCATCAAGTTTCCTTCCATAGTTATTTAGGATTACAGAAGGGAGGGGGGTGGGAGGAATGTGTTAGCCAGTTGATGGGTACTAAGAAGGGCATGTGTTGTGATGAGCACTGGGTGTTATATGCAACTAATGAATCATTGAACATTACATCAGAAACTAATGATGTAATCTATGTTGGCTAACTGAACATCATAATAAAAAATTATTAAAAAATAAACGCAAGCACCAGATTCAGGGAATTGGAGGCTGACATATTGCCTCTCAGAGTAGCCTGTTTTAGTTTTCCTGTTCCACCAGAAGAGCCGGCCAAGGCTGAGCCTGAAGGAGACTTGTTTGGCTAGTTCATGCTGTAGGCTCACTCCTTAGGGTCCACTGTCTGTAAACTTCCTAACCTGGAGCTCCTGCTTGAGCCCCTACTTGAGCTCTAGGTATAGTTTCTGTCCCCCTATCACCTGTGACCTGCCGAAAACCAGTTCTGAGGACAGCAGGGTTGTAGGCCTTGATTCCTATGATAGCTTCTTCCAGAGCCATTCCACCATCTTTCTATCAAGCCTGTCATTTTTTCCTCTTTTTTTAGCTACTCATCTACGGTTTGAAAAAGAAGTGCTTGAAAAACAATTTTGGCCAGCATTTTCAAGTCTTTAAAGTTGTATTGTTACAGATAAACATATGGATATTTGATCATAGTTTATGCCCTTTGTTATAAAGTTCATGAAGACAGGAGCAATGGCTTCTTTGCTCACCTCTGTGCTCCCAGGGTCTGACACAGGACCAGTGAGCACTCCACAATAATTTTTGAATGAATCTGAATGAATGTGAGCAATATAGAGCCCCTGGAGATGAACAGGGCAGCAGGTGACATCAAGAAGCAAGTTCAAACACTGGGAGCACAGCAGGACCCGAGACAGGCCGGCAGCTCCCGGAGATGTATGTTTGTGCCAGAAATCGATACAAAACTCAAGTAGGGGCTGATGCGGTGATTTATAAGCAACATAGATCAATTGAAAAAGTGAATTACCCATGGTTATTGACTAGAAATAAAATAATAAAGTTATTCCCGTTGCCTATTTATTTACGAACTGGAGACGACGTGACCAGGAAGGAAATCTGAGGCTGGCATTGGGAAGGGAAGAGAGGAAGAAGAGACATTTGAAGAATCCCCTTCATGAAGGGCTAAACAGGAGGCTGGGAAAATAAAAAAGAGACCAATGGCCTGCTTCCCACCCAGATGGAATAAGGAGGACTGGATTTCTATTCCCTTCCTGAATGCATACTCTTAAGCAATAAATAGCCAGAAAAATCTATGGAAAATGTTTTTCAGACTTTAGACAGCACATGGGGTAGCACAGTGGCCTCTGAGAGAGAGGAGACAGGAAGGGGAGTTGTGCTATTATCCCAGCTTGCTGCCTGGAGACAGTTTCCAGGCCCCATTGTGGGAAAGAAAAACCCAAGTAGATTCTCGAGGACCCTCTGAATTGGGAGACTGAGGAGGCATTTCTGAAGGTCCAGGCAGCTAAAGTTTGTAGCTCAGGTACCAGAGAACACAGAATAGAATGGAACATGAACTCTGCACATTGGCATTCTAACCAGTTTATGTGTGTGTGTGGAAACTGTGTGAGGCCAGGGGAAAAACTACCAGAAAATTTGTAGGTGGAGCTACCCCGAAGTGTACACAGATCTGGGATAGAGCCTGCTCCTGCCACCCAAGTAGACAAACCTTGTGACTCATGGGATGTTGGGCCAAGTGCTCAGGATGCCTTGGCCTTAATAGTGGAGCAAAATCTGCCCTATGACAAGGGCTCCTCTGCTCCCGCTCTATAAAGCTTGGAGAGCAAGCCTCAACATGATGGCTGAAGGGCTGCCCAGAACATCATCCTTGCTTCTACTGACAATGCCAAGGCAAGGCTTCTAATGACACCGCCAAGGCTATAGACAAGGTCACCCCTGAACTGAATGTGAAGCTCACTGTCATAGCCTTCCATGTCCCCACCCGCAATGTGTCAGTCATGGATCCCACCAGCTGCCTGGAGAAAGCTGCCAAACACAATGACACCAAGAAGACAATGTAGCAGACATTGGAGGGTCCCCTCAAGGGCATTCTGAGCTACACTGAGGACCTGACACCCACTCTTCCACCTTTGACGCTGGGGCTGGCATCTCCCCCCACTTTGTCAAGCTCATTTCTGGGTATGACCATGAACTTGGCTATAGCAATTGGGGTGTGGACCTAATGGTCTACATGGCCTCCAAGGCGTAAGAATCCCCAGACCACGAGCCCCAGCGAGAACAAGAGAAAGAGAGAAGCCCTCAGCTGCTGGGCAGTCCCTGCCCCAACACTTTCCCCAACACACTGAGAATCTTGGGACCTCTACACAGTATTCATCCCAGAACTTCTGAAAAAGAGGAGCAGCTTGAGGATCCCCACCTTGTCATGTGCCATCAATAAAGCATGCTGTACCCGCCCCCTGCCAAAAGCAAACTTGAAAAAGACTCAAGAATTTCCAAGTGAATTACATGGATCCCAGCACAAAGTTCATGGGTATGTTTTTAAATAAAAGAATATCCAGCACCCAGGTTGATAAAATTAAAAACATCTATCATCCAATCAAAAATAATCAATTATTCAAAAAAGCAGGAAAATGTGACCCATAATGAGAAGAAAAAAGTAGCTTATCAAAACTGACCCATAAATATCAAAGAGGATGGAATAAGTACCAAGTACATTAAAACAGTTACTACAACTGTAACTTATATACTCAACAAGGTAGAGAAAATGTAAGCATGGTAAGGAGAGCTGTAGAAGATCTTTTTAAAAAAGGCAAAATTAACTTTGGTATGAAAAATACGAAATTTGAAAATAGAGCTACTTTATGACCCAGCAATCACACTACTGGGTATTTACCCCAAAGATACAAATGTAATGATCTGAAGGGACAACTGCACGCCAATGTTGATAGCAACAATGTCCACAATAGCCCAACTATGGAAAGAACCCAGATGTCCATTGACAGATAAATGGTAAAGAAGATGTGGTGTATATGTACAATGGAATACGACCTAGCTGTCAAAAAGAAGTAGTAGTAGTAGTAGTAGTAGTAGTAGTAGAAGAAGAAGAGGAGGAGGAAACCTTGCCATTTGCAAAAATGTGGATGGAACTAGAAAGTATTATGCTAAGCAAAATAAGTCAATCAGAGAAAGACAATTACCATATGGTTGCACTCATATGTGGAATTTAAGAAACAAAACAGAGGATCATAGGGGAAGAAAGGAAAAAATAAAACAAGATAAAATCTGAGAGGGAAGGAAACAAACTGAGGGTTGCTGGAGGGGGAGGGGCATGGGGGTATGGGGTAACTGGGTGATGGACATTAAGGAGGGCACGTGATATAATGAGTCCTGGGTGTTATGTAAGACTGATGAATCACTGAAATCTACCTCTGAAACTAATAATACATTACACATTAGTTGATTGAATTTAAATTAAAAAAAAAAGAAAAAAGAAAAACAAAGTTTGAGATGAATCAGACACAGGATGGGATCAAAAGATAGTAAAGAAGATACTATCTTTTATTTAGATAGTAAAGAAGAAAGTATCTGTTAATTTAAAGATACAGCCATAGAAATGACCCAAAGTGAAACATGGAGAGGAAAAATCTGAAAAATAGTGAACGTCAGTTGAAGGATTTTATGTGCACCTAATAGATGTATAATTTTAATGGAACTATGGTCTATCTTGATTTATGGTTGTATGATTGTACGTTTTCAAAATTTGCCAAACCATACACTAATACCAGGTGATTTTACTATATGTAAAGTATATCTTAATAACAATAAATAAAGACTATGAAAAAAGGGACCAGTAGCAAGGAGCTGGACCAAACCGAATGCTGGCCATCTGATCTAATCTAAGAGGGACTTGTACCTGGTACAGACCTCAGGTACTGCATTCAGTGTTACCCCTTTGACTATCTTGTGGGCAGATGAGAAGGCTGTCTGTCCTGGCTCCACCATACTTAACAGGAAGAACTTAGACACATTACTCAGCCTCTCTGGGACTCGTGCTAAAAATGGAGATAACAGTCATTTATTCACTCACACATGTAGTCCTACCTCGAGCAACAAACACTGAGTGCTGACTCCCCTCCAGGGACTGTGCGAGATATTGGGGGGAAGGGACACCGTATTTGCTCTCAAGGTGCTTGAACACAGAATCACAGAGTAAACAGAAGCAATGGAACCACGCAGAAATCATTTGGTCCAACATAAGAAAATGGAGGTCCCAAGAGTGAAAATGACTTGCTCAAGGTTTTTGAGTTTGTGAGTGACAGAGTTTTGAGTACAAACTAAGTCTCTTTGTCTAAAACACAGACTTCCTGATAAAAAAAGTTCTTTGGTTTTTGTTTTTTTTTTTTCCTCCGGTGAAAGATATTTCTTCTTTAATCTCGGAATGAAAATTTAAAATCAGTGGATGCTTGCAGAATTGAGGTTTTACAGCTGATGTGATGATGATGATTTTACCTGGATGGTGTTTTTAAAAGACTGTAACCAGTCACCTATGTTTTGAAAAGCAGGAATTTTATAGGGAAGTTGAAATGGTTGGTTTTCCTTAAAGAATTTTGGTATCTGCCTCTACTGGTACTGAAACACGTTCTGATGGGGGTGACCGTCACTGAAACGATTAGCCGCTGCCCCAAGTCGGGGTTCCCCAGCACCAAAGCCCTCATCCTGCTCACCTCTTGGATTTCCGTTACCTGCTTGGCGCTTTGGACACATTATATTTTACAATCCCTGCCTTAAATTTATGAGATTACCAGTTTTAGTTACTACCCCATGCAGATTATATTGGGCATCTCCATCTTCCCAGTGGTTTTGCAAGGCAACCATCAACACAAAATCCCAACAAGATGGGCCCCAAGCCAGGCTATAGTGATACGTCAAGGAAACTCAAGGCAGCAACCAGAGACATCTCTGGTCTCACTCAAAACTACAGGCTGTGAATCATTATATAAAAATAAATGCTTAGGGCATTGTTCTTCTGTTTTGATTGGTAAATTAATTTTTAAAACTTGGGTTATACTTGCCCTTTCAATTCAAGGGTCTACATAGCAAGAGGTAAGTTCTATTTCCCCCTTTGACCATTTTTTCTGGCTTTGTGTTAGAGTTCAATCTAGTTCCATAAATCTGCATTACAAGGCAGCCCTAAGCACGGAAAGGTGCCAGCAAGTCAAAGCAATTTGAAGAACCAGGCTCTTCCTTTACTCCTAGGACCAAAGTGTTGAAATCATTGTCAAGGAAATCTGTCCATGTTTTCTCAAGTGTTTATAAAAGGATGGACTGGATTGTGCCTTAGAGTTGATATGCCCTGTCTGAGTACTTGGATAATCTCAATGACTTTTAAAACCCATTATTGCAACCAAGTCAAATTGCTGCACCCTCATACCAAAATATGTCCCCACAGCCCATGCAATGCATGCCTTTCTGGAAAAGGCACTGCTGAAATGTCAGAGCCAGCTGAAAGCCTGACACTGACCCCAGAGGGTCACTGTGCAAATCTAACTTCTGTGTCCACTCTTGGCCACAGACTCAATGGAGCTGGCAATCTTGGGCTGGTGTGGGGCCTCTGGGTGAAGGGAAAGGATGTGCTTGTTGAATGGTATGAAACTGTGTAGTGTGTCTCTAAATCTAATTACTGGTGTCCTCATAAGAGCAGATACACAGATGGGGTACCTGAGTGGCTCTGTCAGTTAAGCATCCAACTTTTGATATTAGCTCGGGACGTGATCTCAGGGTTGTAAGATCAAGCCCTGGGTCGGGCTCTGTGCTCAGTGTGGAGTCAGCTTGTCCCTCTAGCTCTGCACCTACCACAGCTCATAATCTCTCCCTCAAGTAAATAAATGAAATCTTAAAAAAAAAAAAAAAGGGAAGAGCAGATGCAGAGAGACAAAGAGGGGATTCACACAGAGGGGAGAAGGCCATGTGAAGACGGAGGTGGAAGTTGGAATGACAGGGAAGAACAAATATGGCTGCCACCGACTCGAAGCTGGGAAGTGGTAGGAAGGAGTCTTCCCCAAAGCCGTCAGAGGGAGCACGGCCCTGGCCCTGCTGACTCCTTGATTGGACTGCTAGCCTCCCGAACTGTCAAAGAATTAATCTCTGTTGTTTTAAGCCGTCTGTTTTATGGTGATTTCTAAGGCAGCCCTAGGAATGAAGGCAAACTATAACGCAAGCGTGCTTCACGCTGTCTAAAGAAGGGCTGCCAATGCGGTCCAGTCGGGGCTGGGGCTGGAAACAAGTTCAGGATGAAATAAGGTCCTTGGAGAGAATGGGGTAGAATCCGGAAAAACTTAGCAAAATTCATTAGGACTGTGGTAGATAGCACGTAGTAGATGGCAGTTCATACTCAAAAGCTAAAAGTTTAGGACCAGATATCTGATATAATGCCTGTGTTTCATCACCATTGTCTAAATTTGTGGGTAGAATAATATCCCGGTGCCTACAGTCTATCAATCCATAAAAATTACTTAAAAAAAAAAAACTTTGATGAATTGGGTAGGAAGAAGGGGAGAAGTCAAAAGAAAGAAGTGAGAGGAGAGAGAGACAGAGATACCTTTTCAAGAAGAGAAAAGAATGCTTATGTGATGTGATTCATGTGGTTCAGTCTCAGAGTGAAGTTGGAGTTAAAAGAGTACAGTTCATGTAATCAAAAGCAATTTAGAAATAACTCATGTCCTTTATATGTTTCTCTTAACACCAAAAAAAAGACACAATTTCCAGCCATACTTATTTAAACCTCCCTTTTTTTTTTTCCTGCTCTGAACACTGCCCTCACATGCCACAGCTCCTTTCCTCCACTTGGGATTCCTCCCAAATCCCTCCAAATCTTCTTTTTATGTACCTCTTTCCTTTCTCTTCTTTTTTTCCTTTTTCTCTAGATTCTCCACTACGATAGTTTAAGGATCAGTCCGGCCAGGCAGGACCTTCTTGGGGGAAAGTATATAGATTGAGCATAACAAACCATCATCCTCTTGACTACCTAGGGGTTCAGTGTAAGACTAGGGATATCCAGAAATGAGTGATCAGTACATATACTGTCGGGGAGAGGCACAGATTGTGTTTAAACATTAACCCATGCTTCTTCTGCTTCCAAACTTGAAAGAAAAGGTTTTGATCTTTGACACTAAGAAAGCAGATCTCTAAATGGATGAAATACCAGTCAGTGTATTTAATCCCATCTCCAAAGTGACACAGGTCTTCTGGATTTGGGGTGGAAGAGTCAAAGGGAAAGCAAAATATGCTGGGGAATGATGTTGCCTGAGTGTTTCTCCATCTAGGGTTTGGCTTGGAAAGTGTGTAGTCTTGACCATGGTAATGTCCTTTTGGCCTACCTCTGCTTTCAAAAGCTGTTCTTGAAAAAAAGTACAGAATCAGCTCATAATGGTGGCATCCTATGACCAATGACAAGCTTCCTGTGCCAATCTTCCCACTTTCTGCTTCAAGTCTGTATCTAATGATGTAAAACAACCAGAATTACAGGGAAATATTCTCTCTGAGGACTGAGCCAGTGGTTACCTGGGACAAGCAGACATACCAGAAAGGCATCCAAGACACAGTGCTACACTTGGAATAAACCTAAATTCCAACTAATGTCTCTTGCTTTTGACTTAGGAATATAGAAAAGTTGCAGAGAAAAATGAATAGCTCCAAGGGCAATGCTGATCCATTGGTGGAGAGGTGGGGCAGGGAGCAAGAGTCAGAAAAGGGGACCCTGAGTATATCTCCCTAAATTTTGCATGCTAAGCTTTTCACTTGGCCTACCCTGGTCCTAGTCATACTTAGCTCTCTCTTTCTCCCCATCAGTGGGTCCCCATCTTTTCACACCTAGCAGTGATAAAAGTCTACTGTTACCAGCTTCAAAGTATTATACTCTCTCCATTTCCCTGACATTTACTCCCAGGAATGTAAATACTTCCATTTTGGAGGAAGTCATCAAGAAGACTTAACTGCCAGTTGACCCAAGAGTTGGATCTGGGCAATTGGAGGTGCCTCATCCCTTCCTCTGTCTTTGGAATGTGGGTTCCAGTTGGATTCCCCACTTCAAGAACTTTCTGCAAGGACATAGCTTTGAGATAGTCATGCGGTATTGAGACTATCTGCATGGTATACTTGACCGGACCTAGTTGAGGCTGCTACATAGACTTTGAAGATTTGATGGGCAGACGTGGAGATCTACTCATCTTATGGCCAACCAAGACAAGCCTCATATGTAAGTTCTCTTGTTTCTTAAACCTGCCCTTTACCAATCTGGAGCACCCTTCCCCTTTCTTCAGTCTTTCCTGCCCTCTGCATATTGGAGCCAGTTTCAAATTACATCTGGAGGTTGTGAACCAACATTCCATTATTAAATTTTGTTTAAATTACTCAGTTGGAGTGTACCATCTATTTGCTTCTTATATTCTGACTGACATACATATGCTCAAGAAATAATCTTCAGTATTATTTTAGTGGGATAGCCAATCCCCATGAATGTCTAAGAGTTCAGTCAATTTTAAAGAGTGCTCTTCCAACGGATGAACTTCCCCAGCACCTGCCTTGGTCAAGGGAGGCCCAGGACTACTGCTTACCCTCCTGAGGGAAAGCTGACACTTTTCACTCCCTCTGAATTGTAACTGGAAGAATCTCTATCCTACTGTAGGACAAACACAAAGATGGCAGAGCATAGCATCACTTTGACAAATTAAGGAATGTTATAGTTCCCTAAATCAATGCCATCCCTCAACAACAGAGTTTAACCTTCCATCTTAATCTTAGACAAATACTTTTAAGAGCAAGCTGTATTTGACTGGGATGGGAAAAGAAAGAAAAAAATTAACATTATCCACCATGGGATCCATTTTCCTTACTTGTTCTGATTAGTAATCAGTTTGAATAATGCCTTCCAAGGATGATTGATTTTAATTTTATTCATAAAATTGGGGCTTTTATTATGTGATTCCTTCTGAAGCTTTCCGTATAAAGAAATTGGTCCCTGAATGAGACATCACTCCAAATAGGAAACAAGATTAAACTTGACAAGCTTCTCCCTCAAAGTGGTTTGTTCTTGTTTTCATACATATGTAAAAATCGTTATCATGGGACTTCCACACAAACATCAATATAGCAAGCTCCATGATGATATGATAATAGACTAAAGTTATAGAAAACCTTTTGCTTTCAATCTTAAATATATTGTAAACAATTTAGAGGGGCCAGATTAGCTTTATGAATTTGGCTCCTGCTGGAAAAAGAAATATAAATAATGAATGGCTTATAAACTGAAGTAGCATAAAGATGATAACACTTAATTGAAAAAGAGACAGTCTATCTGGATGACCACTAATCATATTCACAGAGCTGGGTGGGTCCTCCAGTCCTTGGAGGTGAATAAAGGACAAGTCCAGATCCATTAACCCTAACTCTTTCCTCCATGTCTTTTCCTTAATAATGTCCTTGACAATTGGTTCCTCAGCTTTCCACAGCTGGCTCTAGCAGTAATGGAATTAGTAGGTTAATTTTGATCAGACATATATGAGAACCCCAGTCTCTCAAGTAACAGGAACAGAACTTGTCTTGTGTTATCAAGCAGATCAGACTGCAAGCTAGCCGGGGGCTGAATTTCTAAGTGCTGACAGCCATCCTCAGAGGGAGACAGTAGAGCTGTGGTGAGAGGTAACAAGTAAGAGTCTGGTGATGTGATGCTTTGGCTCTCTGTATCATCAATGACATAAACTTCAATGCTCGCCGTAATGAGAACCAACAATTCTCCTGTTGGTCTTAAACTTTTTAGGTGCTTTTCTATAACTTGCAACTTGTAGAATTCTGACTAATCCAAAGGTAGCTGGAGTTTAGGTTTATTCATTCAGTTATGGAGCTATAGCTCAGCGATGTCTCAAGTGTGTCGCCTGTCTTCTGTACCCTGTTGGGGCCGTGGGATACCATTTCAAGCCCAGTTTTCAGAGAGCTTGTTTCTCTGGTTGCAACAGTTGGAAAAGCCTCTGACATTGGAAATGAAGATACTCTTTTGAGGCATAAGATATAAATACAAAACATTTGAATGGGCCAGTGTAGAGAAGAGATCATATCTGAGATTAACTTCAATATTAAATTAAATTAAATTAAACCCAACTGTAAAGGCAAAGGTAGGAAGAGAGATGGACAGAGAGGTAGGAAGGGAGGGCAAGAAGTCATCAACAATTACAAATTGTTGATGTACAATTACAAATTGTACAAAAAAATCAACAATTACTCATCTCTTCTGAGAGTCAGAAAAGTGATGTCCAAAAAAGCTCAGTGTCTTGGCAAGAAGACATCCACTTTTGCAGTTGATCCTTGTTGTGTGTATGGAGGCTGGAGGGTCCCAATTTCAAATGACATTAAACATCTGTATTCCATAGTTAACGTTCCATGTAGATGAAACAACTATTCGAATTTTCTTTGCCTCTTCACATGGTTTTTCACCAGGAAGACTATGGGCCTCCAGGTTAAAATGAGTAATTCTGCCCCTTGTGAGAGTTACTCTATTCCTTGTAAGTTCTTAAATTATCATTATGTTTCTAATGAACCAGCATTTACGAGTTTAGTTTGGGTGACTCAGCATCCCTGGAGTTTCTGACACTCAAATTGAATAAAATAAAATAAATAAAACTGAGAGTGTGCTTACGTCACCACATTTAAAAGCTGTCAGGTGGGGTCTATTGGCAATAACCACAACCAGACAACCACTTCCCCAGTCCAGCCGCATCTGATGCTGCCAGGCACTTTCTTAGAAATTTAACATGTTCTACACAGTGGTCAGGACACTTGTCTTTGATTTGTTAACTGGTGTCATTTTATAATTTTTCTTTGTTTCTAAGATTTTTTTTTAACCAATCAAGCAAATCAAGTAGATTAGAAATACCCTTTCTCCATCTTCCCCATTCTCTTTTGACGGCCTTGGAGGGGCTGTTGCCTTATTTTTCAGGACATTTTACCACCTGCAGTCCCATCGGGCCCTAGCCCCTTTTTTATTTCTAGTCCTTTTCTATTCTTGGTAAAAACAGGAGTATTGTTGAAATAAGGTGCTATACAATTGATTGTGTGTGTGTGTGTGTGTGTGTGTGTGTGTGGTTTTAGAAAGAGGCCAGTTAAATTCATCTTTTCCATTTTTAAACATCATATCGACATGTCACATGTAATTCGGAACTGTTTGAAATGGAGGCATTCCCTGTGTGGGAGGCAGACCCGCTTTGGCTAATAGTCTTCCCGGAACTTCTTGCTTTTGTGTCCATACTAATACTATTCTGTTGAACTGGCTGGTTTGGTGGCATCTTATCAAATGATTCACTGGGGACTACAGGAAGGGGGCGGGATGGCCTTCGAACCACTCTTGCGTCGGTTGGCTATTTATCTTCTGTGCAACTGTAAGATCAAATTAGTTTAGATGCTGCTGGTATGTTCCTCTATTAATTTATGAAAATAATGAGGAACAAAAATTGGGAAGATGGGATGAAGAAAAATAATGGCTTATTATAGAGTCTCGGGGAGAAAATAAGAAAGGACAAACAATTTATTTTCACCTCTGCTGGTTTATTTTTTCTGACTTTGAGCTGGTTTTGATTTTGTCACAGTTTGATTTCCGGCATGTACACCGGCCATCATGTGAAAATGAGACTCAATTTTCATCACATGTACACCATTGGGATGTTTGCTCCTGACTTTGCTCCTCTCTAAACACTGGGAAAGCTAAAGATAAGTGATCTGAGTTTTCTGCACCTCTCGTGAACCAAGTCAAATTTGTCTAAAAAGTTTCAGATCTAGCTGACTTTTTGTCAGTAAACCCAACTTTTAGGCTGCATATTAAGTATGTCGTTCCCCCCTATTACAAATCTCCTTCTCTTTTCCCTTTTTCCATATGCATGCATAAGCCCTTTTAAGATAAGATTTATGTTCTGGTTTGTGGCAGTTTTAATTTAACAGGATATTAATTGTTAAGCCTGACTATCTACTAAATGTATCTTTTAAAAAGACATAGGGAAGTATTTTATCAAATGGCTAAATAATTCCCTCATGCTTGTTAAGATCACATTAGATCAAACCTTCTTCAGGGAAGGTCTTTGGAGAACTGCTTTACTGGCTAAATTTCCAACATAACAGTGTGTTTGATCATCAAGTGCCCAAGACCAGTGACTCCAAATGGAGGGCTTTGGAACACCAGATCCTATTTCTCACAGTGGGTAAATTCAGAAACAAAAACCTCCACCCACAGAGCATGAAGTTTCTTCCTATAATCTTCCTGCTGATTCTTCCTGGGGTAGGTACGAAGTTAACCTGACTTTCAGGTCACAAACATGAAGATGCATGGAGAGTATCAGTAGAAGAGGAAAAAAGACATGAGCCAGACTATCTCGATGGTGTGAGAAGGGGAACGCTAAATGGGTGTGTGGGCCAGCACAGAGTGCAGAGAATTCATGAGATGTGGGAGGAATTCTATGTTCCATACACATTGCACCATATGCAATCTCCAGCTGAATAAAGATGATTGATGGTCACAGAGACATCCAGTTCACTGGCTCATTGAAAAGCAGTTCTGATGACCAAGGGGGGCCAGATGGAGAGAGGTCTCTTTCCAGTAGACCAAAGAGTATTTCCCATTCAGCTAGAAATGGCTTCCTAATTCTTTTTCTCCGCCCCTAAAATAAGGTACTAGTTAGATCCAAAAACAGGATACTTGAGTAGCCAATGGAAAGCACGCATGGTTTTAACAGCAAAACAGTATTTGTCACTATTAAAAAATGTCGATTTCTTTAAGAACCACAGGTAGACATATGTACCATGATAATTTCCATATCAGGAAATAATCTATATTTCAGAGACTGATGATTGGTTCCTCAAATCTGTTCTGACCTTCTTCCTTGGAAATAAGAACCCTAACATTTAGCAGTTATTAGAGCCAACCTGATTTAAAAAACATATTCTCCATGTGTCATGTGACTTAATTCAAGCCAGTGACATGAAAAGCTCAGTGTTCTATGGAAATGAGAGGAAATATACTGGGTATGCTCTGTTCACCCCTCCAAAACAATTCTACACCCTTCTCCATCATGCTTTCTTCACTGGAAAATGGAATTTTATAGAATACATCAATGGGCTTTCTTGATCTCTGACTTCCGTTTGGGCCCATCCAAGGAGACACCAAGAGGAGACTCTGAAGGATGGAAGGGGAGAAAGTTTGGGATACTACTAACTCTAACATTATCAAATGTATTAATGACAAATTTGCAGCTCTTTTTATCTCCAGGATATATTCAATGAGAGATTTACATTCAAAGTAGTTGGATTTAAAGTCATATGAAAAAAAATTCTTCTCTGTTTGTGCCAGGATGTAAGTTGGCATGCTATATTCCTGCACTAAAATTCAAGCCTTCTGTATGATGGCCCTTCATGATAGCTAAAGCTCTCTCTGTATATGCAGATACCTACTCCTCCATCTCCCTGTCCCTTCAAGTCTACCCGTGGTAACAACTCTCCCAGTTGATAGTCCCAGGTAACCAGTTACTTTCCTCCTGGTTTTGCTCACTCTTGTCAATAATCCTTTTATTATAGCTGCTCACTTAACCTCATTTGAGTATATCATTAGGGCTGCATAATTGCCCTCCTCAATTTTTCTTCCCACTGGCTGGAATGCAGACATGACGACTAGGGCTGGGGCAACCATCTTGGACCATATGGAAGGAAGCAATGGATGGTAAAGCAGAAAGCTAAAAAGAACCCTTAGTCTTTGATGACCATGGACTAACACATTAGTTCCTGACTATTTAAATCTTTAGTTGTTTTTTTACACTTAGTCCTGTCCTTGAATGTCCTCTTAGTCACCACTGCTCATGTACCTCAAGGTCTATTTCCTCCATACTAGACATCTCCACTTACTTAGCGGAAGCCTCCTTAGCCCTGGAGTGGTAAGTCCCCATTTGGTCTCTAACCCTACAGGGCAAATTGGCCTTGTGGCCTTTCTTGCTTCCATAGTCACAAATAGGAAGTGAAATAAAGCCCTCTCTGCTCTTAGATTTCCCCTTGATTTACCTAAAATACCTTCCTTTCCAGGACCTCTTCCTCTACTTACAGTTTCTTCTTCCCATAATCCATTGAGACTGGAAGGAATTGGCAGAGTTCCTTTGCCTTACATGGTACCTGCAATTTTCTCTACTATATAGCTTATAATAGGGTTCCACGACTAAGCTAGCTAGGTCTTGTGTGCTAATGGGAAAGTAAAGAAATTTAGAAACTCTAACTGATCATCTTGCAATATACTCAGAAAATATTCCAGTCTTCCAGTCAAAGAGCAATCCCCCTTTCTTTGAAAACACCAAAGCCCACTGCTTTAGTTGATGTAGAGACCTGAGGGCAATAGAATTTAGGTAGGAAGTTGTATCGGAAAACATTTAATAGAAAGTGATCCAACTGTATTAATATCCCCGGAGGCAAGCTCAGTGCCTAGCTGCACTTTATTGAGTGACTATATGACCACCATCAGATTGTGAGCATAGAACTTGGGACACAGGAACCAATGGTCACTCTCTTTAGGAGCTTAGGACCTATTTGGGAAGACAGCTGCTAAATGACCAAATGGCAGAAGCTGCTTTAAAACTGTGCCTCTCAAAATTAATGTTCATAGGAATCATCTGGGGATCTTATTAAACTGCAGACTGATTCAGTAGAGCTAGAGTGGGGTCAGGGAATTTGCAACTCTAACATGCTTTCACGGGATACCGGTGCTGTGAGAACATGAACCTCATTCTGGGAACAAAGTTAAAGAGGACCAGGGAAAGCAAGGCTTGGCACAGAAAGAGAGGATTGAATTGAACCCTAAAAAAAAAAAAAGAGTAGAATAGGGAGAAGGAGAGGACATACAGAGAAAAAGAGAGAAACAAAGAGAATGAATGAGGCAGTCCGGATGGGAGGTGGTGTGAACAAATGTTTGGAGGCAGGACTATCTCTAACATGCCAGAGGGTTGGTAAGCAGACCAATGGGAAGAGAGCAGGTGAGGAGACTGGAGGGGATGGGAGAACAACAGACGTGAATTGGGTGAACCTCACAGGCAGGCTCTGTCAGCAATGTGATCAGGTTAAAGGCCATCAATACACTTTTGATGTCTTAGCAACACCGTATGAAGGATGTATTGACCTGGTATAGACAGAATCCATACCAAGAAGCCCAGTTGGTCAAGGAGTTCCTCTTAGCCACGCTAAGGGAGAGGGCTTCTAGCTTCCCAGAGGAGAAAGGGAAATCAAGTCCCGCTGTGGTTCTTTAGCACCCGTCTCTCCCCCACCCCCACGTGACCGCAGGGCATTAGTAAATTACTTGCATTTTGAAGTCATAGTGACAGCCATCCCCATAAATCCATTCCTGGTGCTTTGCTTCTCTTCTCTTCGCTTGAAATATCCAGAAGACAGCCAGGAGGAGAGGAGAGAGCGTAGAGTTCTCTGTACAGAAGCACAATACTCAGTTGAAAATCTAAATCCAGGCCATTTTGATCAAAAACACAGGAAACACTTGTCATTATTGCTACCCAGTCTTTTCCACTACGAGACGGCAGGCAGTTGGCCACCAGTGATTGAAAGAAGTCAGGTAGTTTTATTTTTAGCTCAGTACAGAAGAAAGTCTGTTCTCACAAAACCCTGAGGACTACTGTCTTGTGTTGGAGGCATTTGCGACCTCTCACACACGGAGACAGATGACAGAGGACTTCACCTGCTTTCTGCTGGACCACTGGTGAGGACTAGAGGGTATGTTGTTTCCATTTGGTATAGCTGAAAAGTCAATGTTCCTTACCAGTCTGAAATTCAGCTGCCAAGGTTTGCTCTCCAAAAGAACGCTGGTTACTGGTCTGTTGAAAAATCTGAATGCCTAAGAGGTTCTTTTGTTTATGTCCCCTTCTTGCTTTGCCAAGAACCCTCCCCAGTCTCATTCTCTTTGGGTATCATCCCCCCTCCCCTTACCCCTTTTCCTTTTTTTTTTTTTTTCAGAGAAAATAATTCAGTAATACAGAAAACTAGATGCATTGCTACTATGAGGATTGTAGTTGGCAATCTCCAGATTTAACCTTGAATCTGAACTCAGCCCCTACCTGCCACTGGAGGAGGTCATTGAGAGGACATGACAACCAGGTGATGCTTGTGCTAGACCCTGGCAACTGGAGGCTCCTTTCTCCCTCCCCTGTCCTTGGAATATATGTTCTGCCTGCTGTTCCCCCAGTGGGAACCATTTCCAAAGACGCAGCCTTGAGAGAGTAATGCAGTGTTGAGACCACCTGGAAAAAACTGTGTAGGTGACTGGATCCTTGGTAAGGCCTCTAGAGAAACTCTGAAGATTCTGGTTGGCTGTTGTGGAGATCTACTTACCCTGCTGCCTCCCAAGATAAGCCTCACGTGTAAATTCCCTTGCTTCTTAAAACCATCACCCACCAATCCGGAGCGGTCTGCCTCTTTTTTTGATGGTCTCTCCCCATCCTTCTCTTACAGGATCAGTTTCAGATTTCTTTTTCTTTTTTTTAAGATTTTATTTATTTATTTGAGAGAGAGAGATCACAAGTAGGCAGAAAGGGAGGCAGAGAGAGGGGAGGGAAGCAGGCTCCCTGCTGAGCAGAGAGCCCCATGTGGGCCTCGATCCCAGGACCCTGAGTTCATGACCTGAGCCGAAAGCAGAGGCTTAACCCACTGAGCCACCCAGGTGCCCTCAGTTTCAGATTTCACCCCTGATAAATCTTCAAGTTCACAAGCCAACACCAGCTCTATAACCTCAGACCTGCACTTCGCAGGACTCGGGACTCCCACGTGGTTCACGGATCACCTCTGCCATTGCACCTGCTGTCAGTCCCACTCCGAAGAGGGCACCCTTGACAGGTCACATCTTCCCCTTGCCCTTCCAGCTGCTGTACTGGGTAGTCGTGTTACTTGGGAGAGGACAAAAGAAGCAGAGGTGGGAAGAGGAGCTGAAAGTCCTCAAACTAATACCTGAAAGTAGACAGGATGGGCACCTTCTTCCCTGATACAATCAAGGTTCATGAGAGCTTCCAGATGAATCTTTCAATGGTCTGCTCTCCTGTGAGCAGACTGACTCGAGAAAAACCTAACACATTAACTACACACACTCTTTGCTGGTATTTCTTTGTCATGGTAGCTAACACCAGACATAGGCTTCCAAGGGATGAGGACATAGGAGACGTAAGTTTTGTCTGTGAATGAAACTCACACAAGGAAGCAGTGTCGGTAAAAAAGGAGGAAGTGTCAAAGTGTGAAAGAAAACCTTGCAGAAGACAGACTACTAGAATTCAGGAAATAGATTCCTCCCAATTCAGTGATTACTGACATATGGGTACAAGATCCTGGTGTCCCCTTCAGAACCTTTCTGCTATCGCTTTCCTTAGTCAATATATTTCAAAGGTAAAGGAAGTCCTTTTTACATACTACTCACTGCATATATCCCTTGCTTCCTGCTGCTTCTGCTAATCATGTCTGGGTTTGCCTGTCTACCATAGGGCCATCGTGGGAACACAAAAGCGCTGGGGAGGAGTAAGGGACAGCTGATGAAATGTCCCCAGGACGGAGACCACCAGGCCTGAAGAGAAGGAGTGTTTGGGGAGGAGAATATGGAAGGCAGTGGAGAAACACTCACTCCTACTGTGATGGCGAAAACCCCCATGTTAGAGTCAAACAAACTTAGAATTAATGATCACCTGACTTGAGAATTCGAATGCACCCCCAGAGTCACTGAGACCTCAAATCCTACCACTTGCTCTCATGCCCTTGACAGCTGATGGATCATAACACGGTCCACATCTGGGTATCTCTCGTCCTAAAGAAGGGTTTCCTGATGCCGTGTGTAAAAAATATAAAGCACCATGAACCTGCAGTTTCAACTTTACATCTAATATCAAATCTAAAATCCAAAAATAAACTAGTATATCAGAAAGTCACTCACTCAAACCCAAACGATGGAGCTTTAGTTACTAAATAAAGACACTCACTTTATCTTGCTCACTCTGATGTCCAAGAGGGTTGTTAAGGCTTATATTTAGAACCTTTTAAATCTGGGATGTAAAGACAGGAAAGCTCTGCTTTCCCCCAAACCACTTCATCAGCTCAAAATATTAGCTATTATTCAACTCTACTCCCCTCCAGTAAAACTAAAAATGTATAGATAATAAAGAAGAAATATCTTTAGTCCCATGTTTGAATCAATTTGGTTGTAGGGGATACTTTGCCAAAAATAAAAACAAAAAACAAACAAACAAAAAAACCCCTTGCTTAATACATATACTTCAATAGATTCTGGACAAATACCTAAAATAAAACAAAATTAAATGAGTTTATTGAAGGCTCTCCCCAAAATTATTAATAAGCAAATATTCTTTGGTTTCCAAGGCATTTGATGTTACTCTCCATTTTTAGGAAATTTTAACACATATTTTCCTTTTGAAACCAATCGTTGGTAACGAGAAAGAAGGAAGTCATGAGAAAGGTAGGATGGGAATCCTGCCAATTGAAACGATGCGAATGGACCTTGATGGCATTAATAAATGGAATTACTTGAATTATTTAAAAAATCCATTTTGACTCACTGGCGTTGTAACTCTACATTCTTTTGGTGGTTTTTCCCTAACTCTCACAGTTATTGAACTACTTCACATAAAACATAGAAACTTTGAAATCGCGTAAGTTTTTTGAATCCTGGCAAACTTTGTGCCACAGTGTTTGTACATATAATACTTAAGTACATTTTAAAACCACAAACAATGTAATGATGTTTTGTTTTAAAGAGCCCTATTTATTTTTAAAAAATTAAATTGAAAAAATAATATTTTATGTTTACTAAGACATGGCCATCTGATCCTCTTTATTCCTTCCCAAAGACCAATGTTTTCTTCTTATATCATTTCCCTTCAGACTAAAGAAATTCTATTAGCATTTGTTGTATCAAAGTTCTGTCAGCAGTGAACTCTCTTAGATTTCTTTACTCTGAAGGGGTTATTTTATCTTCTTTATTGAAAAATCACTTTTTGTTGGACATTGAGCTCTGGATTGCCATGTTTTGTGTTGTTTTATTTTGTTTTGTTTCAACACTTTAAAGATGCCATTCTATTGTCTTCTGTCTTTATATTTTCTGATAAGTAGCTTGAGCTCATTAGAATTGCTGTACTTCTATATATGTATTATTTTTACTCTTCCTGTTTTCAAGATTTTCTCTTTGTGTTTTTAAAATCCATTTACTGGGGTGCCTGGGTGACTCAGTGGGTTGAGCAGCTGCCTTCAGCTCAAGTCATGACCTCAGGGTCCTGGGTTCGAACCCTGTGTCAGCAGGGAGTCTGCTTCTCCCTCTGCCCCTCTGCCGCCTTATATACTCTGTCTTTCTCTCAAATAAATAAAATCTTTAAAAAAATCCATGTACTATGATGCGACTAGACAGTGTTGAACTTTTGAATGTGTAATTTTGTCTTTCATCAGATATGGAAATTTTGGCTAATTTCTATTTTTATGTGTTCAAGTTCTCCATTTTGCCAATTAAGTCCATTATTTAAAAAAAAAAAAAACTCAGACACTCTATTATTTCAGTTCTAGTATTTTCATTTGGTTACTTTTATATTTTCTATTTCTATGCTGAGAATTTTTATCTTTTCTCTTACTATGAGAATATTTTCTTTTGCCTCATTGGACATAATTATAGGAGCTCACTTAAAGTCTTTCCTGACAATTCCAACATCTGGGGTATCTTGCGGTTTGTCCATAAATAACCTTTTATGGGTGACACTTCCTTGGTTGGTTGGTTGGTTTGTTGTTTAATAATTTTGAGTCACGTTCTGGACATGATGGATATGATATTGTGGAGTCTATGGATTTGGTAATATTTTCCAGAATAATGTTAATTATTTATGTCATAATATTAATATTATAATATAATATACAATTATGTTATAATTATATAATTATTTTATATATAATATACACAATATATATTACAAAATATTATCAACACTATTAATATTAATATAATATTAATACAATAATTAATATATTTATGTTATTATGATAAAACAAAATATTATTATCTTAATATAATAATACAATAAAAATTAATTAGTACAATAATATTAATAATAAATTTATATTATGAAATTAGTATTATTATATTAATGTTAATTAGTGGGAAGAGTTGGTTATATTCAGATTAAAAATAATCTCACCTCAGCTTCCCTGCACCAAGTCACAGCCTGCCTGCAGGCTAAGTCAGTAAAACCAGAAAATGCTCCCATGTCTTTTCCCAAGTGTTAACTCCTCTCCAAAGTCTGCCTGCCTTGCTTCATTTTCTAGAGCCTTTGTTGTTGTTTTTGTTGTGGTTGTTGTATTTTGCCCACATGTGTAGTCTGTGGGACTGTTCTATTAGGACGTCCCCTCATCGTACTGGAAGTAGAAACCCCTAGAGGCTCACTCTTAAAGTCCCAAATAATCCCTAGAAATAGGGTGTAAATGTATGGTAGGGAAGGGAGTAAGATGTTAAGTCATAACCGTATCAATAATGTGTGAGTCTTCCCAGACAGTGGTAAGAAAATGTCAAGATCAGGGAAGATAAGAATCCTTCTCAAGGATGTCTAATAAACATTAGTCTCACAGATCCATTTCCCTTCCATGCACGAGCCATGTGATTATTTCTAGAATAATTTACTAAGTGCTTTCAGTACAAAGAAAAAAAAAAAGTAGCAGGGGTTGGTGCCCTATTAAGCCTACAAAAGCCAGCACCCACATTCCTTTGCCTCCTGTGCCCACACACACAGCAGAATGGGGAAAGTGAGTCATCAAAGCTTCCAGGAGCATCACCAAAAGACCGGCTTCCCTGGGTGTACAAACACCACAGCTCCCTCGCCTGGGGGCGCTAACTCAGTGGCATCTGCTCTATACTAAAGCTTCTCAACCCATAAGTTGTGAGGTACCAGTTTTTTGCTTGTTTCTGACCCATATTCTTATAAAATGCAATAGAAACTATGTGTATATCAGCAATGTAAACTTGCTATAAGAGTTTATGAATATTGGGAGCACCTGGGTGGCTCAGTTGATTAGGGGTCCACCTCTTGTTTCAGCTCAGGTCATGATCTCAGGGTCATGAGATCGGGCCCCACGTTGGGCCCTGCAACCAACACAGAATCTGCTTGAGATTCTCTCTCTCCCTCCCCTTCTGCCCACCCCCCCCCCCCCCCCCCCCCCCCCCCCCCGCCCAACTCTCTCTAAAATAAATAAATAAAATATTTCTTAGAAAAGCC